>NC_050069.1:116723335-117323335 GCF_009764565.3 Dermochelys coriacea
AAATGTGAAAAATGGTTATAAAATAGGGCATTTTCAGTTAATATCGTAATTATTTAAAAAATCATGTTTCCAGGAGCTGCACTGATAGAAGTGGTCTTTATGTCAGAACAATTACCAATTTTGCTGCCCTAAGTAGTTGCCACTGAATTGCCTCTGCTTCCCGAAAGCCGCCGGGGCGGGAAGAGCGGTGGAGCTGCCACCCGAAAGCCGCCGGGGCAGGAAGAGTGGCAGAGCTGCTGCCCAAAAGCCGCCACGGGACACGGACTGCCACCTCATTCTAAATGCTGCCCCAACCACCTGCTTGGAAAGCTGGTGCCTGGAGACGGCCCTGACAATTAAACAACTGGCATCAAAAAATTAACGCTATTTTCAGAGATTAACAAACAATTTACAAAATGTTCCACAAAATTCTAGAACAAGTATATTAACATTGCTTTTTCTTAGTATTCAGCCTTTTTACTTTGGCCCCTACCCCTCAGTTTGCAACTTTTTACATTGCTTTCAGCTGATTGCTATTTTTATTACAAGTGTTAATTATACAGGACTATATTCAACCCTTATCCCCTGTGTGAAACTCTCATTGCCATCAAACAGACTCTTGTACAAAGATCAAGTTTAAAACTTAGGCCTTGCTCATGGTGTTACTACTGCATATTCTTAGAGCCTCACATTCCCATAGTATTTAATTTACAACTTGTAAGAATCTGGGGCCTCTAATAAGATTTGTTGCTATTCATTTACATCGTAACCATTTTTTGCATGCTTTTAATATTAAAGGAACTTTTAGCAATGTAGTGAATTCTACCTCCCACCTACCTCCCATAAT
Source organism: Dermochelys coriacea (assembly GCF_009764565.3). Classification (NCBI taxonomy): domain Eukaryota; kingdom Metazoa; phylum Chordata; order Testudines; family Dermochelyidae; genus Dermochelys; species Dermochelys coriacea. The sequence goes on from NC_050069.1 coordinate 116,724,162, forward strand.
CATGGACTATCTCTGGTGGCAACACCTGAAATTTTGGTGGTTTTAATTATTTTTGGGAAAGTAGCAATTTTGTTTTATCGTTCTGTTGTTTCATATGAACACGGAGATCTCATTATTAGGTCCTTTGTTCTAAACAAATGCATAGTTTTAGATAAGTGGTTCTAAAAATAAACAAACAAACAAACAAACAAAAAATAGAAGGGCAAGAGGAGGGTTACCTGAAAACATAACGCATAAGCAAACTTTTTTCTAAATGCAGCCTCTAGTTTCTGAAAGTGAAACAGAGCCGTTGTGCTGAATGCATACTCTAAAGATGAGTTTTCTAGCTCTTCCTTTACTGAGGTTTCTTTGCATTAATTAAAAATGGCAAAAAAAACAAAGTATTTTAATATGACCTTCATTTGGCATTTGTTTTAACTTTTCTTCTCCAATTTTATTTAATTCTTCCACTTCTGTTGTTCAATTAATGTTTGACCCCTTTAGCAGAGATATAAATTAAATGACATTTCAGTGCCATCCCTTATTTAAAATACTGTGTTAGTTGTGGATTATAAAGGATGATCTTCATTCTTTAGCTAATTTATTCATTTAACAATTTCCCTCCAGAAGTTCCAGCAGAAGGCTCTGAAGCAAACTAAGCAGAAGAAATCCAAGTCGGCTGAATTTCTGATGGGTGAGCCTTGCTTGATGAGTTATTGCTCATAATTTGTGTAAGGATTAATTAACTAATTACAGACAAATGGCTGTGGGCGAAATTTTGCTCTTGCTTGTCAGGGTGCAATTTGTAATTATTTTAATCATTTATTCCTTTTTTTTTAGAGTTAATTTTAACCTAATTCTGTTTTGGCGACATTTGAGGACGATACACTTGAGTCTTTCAGCAAAGGAATTACTAGAAGGAATTTTCTGCTTGTCATTGAAATACACTTTGGTATAATGTGCTCTTCTGACCTCCTTGTTTTCTATAGTAAAAGAAGAGAGAGCAGCAGCAGAAGGCATTGAAAATCCAGCTTTTAACTTCAGCAGCACAGATCTTTCAGCATATCAGACTTCAGAAGAGAAAGTTATTAGACATGACAAGCTAGATAGCACCCTTGCAGCTCACCAACAAAAACTCAGGCTGCAAGCCCCTGCTGAACCAAGAGGTGAGACTTCAGTCTTGATTATCCTCAAACTGAGTGACAGTAGTTGTGTTCCTGATCTAACCTGTGCATTCCATGGCCTACACCACACATTCCATCCTAACACGTCCAAACAGGCTTCCCTGAAAGCCTGGGATTTAAAATTCAAATATTGCTGAAAACATTTGATGTCTAAATATTTAGAGATCTATTCTCCTATCTTCATGCTCACAAAGCTCCTGATGACTGGGCAGAGTTGCATGATGCTCTCTGCCAGCAGAAGAAACTACTTCACAGGCTATTGTGAAAATAGTTTCCTGTTAATTTATATGATGCTGAAATGTAATCATCTCAGCCGAAGAGCAGAGATGTTGTACAGTTATTGCCTCTCAAGCATTAGGTAGTTTTAAACAACATTATGTAAGTCCCTGATCCACTATTGCCCTCACCATGCATATGCTCTCAATCAACCAACATATTTCTTTTTTTAAGCCCAATTATATCTCAAAAACTATCACTGGACATTTCATTATAATAATAATGGGTCAATGCTTCCTGTTATCCTGATAATAGTTGTAGCCTGCTATAATAAAAGCCTTGGCTTTCAGCCTCAGTTTATTTAGGGCAAAGTACCATTATTAACTTTGGAAGAACGCTTTAGCTTTCAGTTAAGTAACTTACACAAAGCCATAGTGATCTTTGTTGCAGTCAACTTTCTTACTACAGATCGAAACTTGAAAATTTTGAGCAGCCTTGGTTGTTATATTATTTTGAATTATTAGTATTATAAATATTACCATAACAGTTTTTGTTTTCTTAACAACCTAGCAATAAAAGACTTTCAGAAGAACTTCAGTTGATCTCCTAAAATATGTGGGAAGAATTTGGGGCCAAGATTTAAAAAAACAGGTGCCTAAAGTTAGGCTGTGAAGTGTTATTCTACAAACACTTATGCAGGTACTTAACTTTTCTTATGTAAGTGGTCCCATTGGCTTCAATGGGACTATGTACATGCATAAGTAATGTGCAAGAGTAGGACCCAAGTCCATATTTAGGTACCTAATTAAGTGGCTTGATTATCAATAATGCTGAGCACCCAGCAGTTCCCATTGAAGTCAACAGCAGTGACTTCTGCATGCTCAGTACCTCTGTATATTAGGCCACTTATTTAGGTGCCTAAATAGGAACTGCAGAGAATAACTCTAGGTGCTCATTTTTTAAACTCTTTGCCACGTTCTTTTGGAGTTTGAGGAACTGAGAGCCTGCAAGTTCCACTGATCCCTTGCTAAATCCAACTCCTATATTGTCCTTGGCCTTAACATGGCTGTGTATGGTGGCATAGAAGGTAAGAAGCCTTCCTTTCCCTTTTGTAGCCCACGTAAAGTGAGAATTGAAGACGCTGCATTTTATGGAGGACAGGTCTTCTCTGCCCCAAATCCCCTTGGGGTACCTGATAACTAGGAAGGAGGCAAGTCTGTGGCTCCAACACTCCAATTATTGGCTAGTGGAGGGAGCTGCACCCGACAAAGTTGCTTCCCTAGGTGGGTGCAGCTCAGCAGCGCTTACAATAGGTTGGTACCTAAATGTCTCAGTCTAGCTCTTATGCCTAGATGATCTTCTTAAATTAGTTTGGTGTTGGACCATTTTTCCAAGAAGAAATGGGGTGCTGCCAGTTTTTCCTATGGTCCCTACACAAATGAGAGGAAGGGAAATATAAATTCATAACCAATTGCTAACATTGCAGAATATAGTATTTTTCCTACTCTCCAGGTACAACTTGAATTCTGCACTTTTGACATCTGCAGCCAAGTACAGTTCATATGGTGATATCTGAAAAGGCTGTAAACAATCTTGCCAAAAATAACTATATCTTGATATTTTCCTAATATTATAGATTACTTTTTAAATCATCATTCAGCCTGTATCAAGAGTAAAAGGTATTCAGATATATACAAACGCCCATATATACCCTGTAAAACAGAAAAGTCTGAGCGAGAAACTAGACATGGGTTCAAAATAGCACAACCAAAAGGATAAATTAGGAAAGGAAAACATGGCAGCGAGGCATAGGTCAAATAAACATAAAAATAACAAAAAATGGAAAAAATAGATAAGGGTTAAAATAACAATACGCTGATACTAGGGCAGGATTAAAAACAAGAACCGGGAACATTAAGGTCAGTTAGGTACTAGATCAAGAGGAGATAAAGTGACAATTAGGTGTGGGGTCAAATTAAAAAATGTCTCACTCCCTTTCTTGGTGATACAATTTACTTGACCAATATCCATAACATCATATTTGTAAGTAGTTTTCATATTGCTCTGTTCTTTCATAAAGGGTATTCTGAAACAAAATGAAGATGATGGGTAAAATTTTCAAAAGTGCCTAAATGACTTAGGCAGGCCTTGTCTATACATAAAAGTTTACAACTTTAACTGGACTGGTATAGTTCAAGTGATATACCCACTCAGTGTGGATGGAGTTATACTGGTATAAAAGTGTTTATACCAGAAGACCTTATTCACATACATGAAGTGCACTTGTATCCTGCTACGCCTGCACCCACACCATGGAAATACCAGTAAAAAAAATCACCACCCTAACCAATATAGTTACACCAATACAAAATCAGTGTGTAGACCAGATTATAGGAGCCTATGTCCCATTTTCAAAAGTGATTTAGGCACTCTGAAGTCTAAGGCCTGGTCTACACGGGGCGGGGAGGGGATCAATGTAAGTTATGCAACTTTAGCTATGTGAATAACGTAGCTGAAGTCGATGAACTTAGATCGACTTACTGTGGTGTCTTCACCGTGGTGAGTCGACTGTTGCCGCTCCCCCGTCGACTCCGCCTGTATCTCTCGCAGCGCTGGAGTACAGGAGTTGATGGGAGAGCCCTCAGGGATCAATTTAGATTCATAGATTCATAGATACTAAGGTCAGAAGGGACCATTCTGATCATCTAGTCTGACGTCCTGCACAGTGCAGGACACAGAATCTCACCCATCCACTCCTATGAAAAACCTCACCCATGTCTGAGCTATTGAAGTCCTTAAATCATGGTTTAAAGACTTCAAGGAGCAGAGAAGCCTCCCTCAAGTCAACCATGCCCCATGCTACAGAGGAAGGTGAAAAACCTTCAGGGCCTCTCCAATCTGCCCTGGAGGAAAATTCCTTCCCGACCCCAAATATGGCAATCAGCTAAACCCTGAGCATATGGGCAAGATTCACCAGCCAGATACGACAGAAAATTCTTTCCTGGGTAACTCAGATCCCATCCATCTAATATCCCATCTCAGGGGATTTGGCCTATTTACCGTGAATATTTAAAGATCAATTACTTACCAAAATCCCATTATCCCATCATACTATCTCCTCCATAAACTTATCGAGTAGAATCTTAAAACCAGATAGATCTTTTGCCCCCACTGCTTCCCTTGGAAGGCTATTCCAAAACTTCACTCCTCTGATGGTTAAAAACCTTCGTCTGATTTCAAGTCTAAACTAGACACGATAAATCGACCCCTGCTGGATCGATTGCTGCTCACCGATCCGGCAGGTAGTGTAGACATACCCTATGTCTGATTGTCCTTCAGTGAGACTTAAACTACATCTACCTATGAGGTTGGTGTGTAATTCCCAGCTCACGTAGTCATACTGGCACTATTTCTATGAGAGCTAGTGTGAGTATAGACATTTATAAATAGATATGGCAGCATGGGCAGCGGCAGCAGAGTCCATACCTCAGGGATTCATCCTCTGTGTAGCTAAGCTATGCCTCCACTGTCACCGCCCATGCTACGGCAACTACACTACTATTTATACTCATGCTAGCTCTCATCCAGCTAGGGTGAGTATTTGTATGTGAGCTGGGAATCAACCCTCACCGTCAGCTTGTAGCATTACATTATACTTAGACTACTTAACAAATGTCATATTTTTTAACAAAATCATCAAGACTTCAGATTTAACACGCTCGATATTTAAAGCACAGTATGAATACTGAAGCAGATCCTCATGTGTGCTCTAGAGCAGTGCTCAATGCACCTGAAGGCTGGGGGGGAGGGCAGAAGTGGCTTTCCACTGTCTTTCCCATGATCTCGGGGCAGCCAAAAACTGACTTGCTCCCTGGTGCAACACAGAACATTACCAGTATTGCCTCAATTTCCTCCCACAGCATCACAGGGTCTGTTTACTGGCTGTGATTGCTGGAGGGCAATGTTCTCTGGGCACACCCTCTCCCACTCCTGGCATGTCTCAACACATCCCTATGCCAGGGAGGCTGGGAAGTGGTGGCATAGCACCAGCCACATGCCAGAGGGATCCCCTGTTACTCATGTAGGATGGCTTCAAATTCCTTTATGCCTCTGGAGTCCAAAGGGGACTTAGTTAACAGCCAGATCCTTGGCCCTGTTAAATTCCATACCACCACTGTGAGGTAGTTAAGTAAGGATTATTCTATTTACATATGAGGAAAGTGACAGAGAGAGGTTAAGTACACAATTTCCAACAGAACCCACTCATTTTGGGTGCTTCCGTTTTTAGGTGCCCAGTTTGAGGAATCAGAAGCAGAAGTGTCTAAAATTGGTGGTATCTTAAAACTGGATGCCAGAGTGCCTTGTCCAAGCTTAGCATTCAGGAATAGAGCTGGATGAATTTTTTTGGACAAGTAGTTTATTCGCTGAAAAAATACATCAGTCAACCTGGATCCATTTGTGAATTTGAAACAAATTTGCCAAATAGTTTCAAGTCACCCCTTTGCCTTCTCTTTGTAAGCTTAATAGATTGAGACTCTATGAATCTCTCACTATAAGGCATGCTTTCTAATCCTTTAATCATTCTTCTGGCTCTTCTCTGGTGGGTGGGGGGAGCCAAATAATTTTTTTTTTCAGGTGGCTGTGGTGGTACCTCCCTTATAACCTTTAGCTCCATGGTTGACGTACTCACCTGGGAGGTGGGAGAGCTGGGTTCAGGCACCCCCTCTGTCTGGTGTGGAAAAGGAATTTGAATTTGAGTCACCCCCTATCTCAGGTAGGTTCTCTAACCACCAGGCTGCTGACTGCTCAGGGTAGGCGTTATCTCTATCAATCTCTGCTGTTAGAATTGTTCCACTTTATGTATTAAAAATATTTAAAAAATTAAATAGTCATTGGGCCAGATTAAAAAGAATGATTGTAAAACTTGGTGGCGAAGCTACTCACTTGGGACACGGGAGACCCAAATTCAAGTTCCTAATCCAGTGACAGCATTCAGGAAGCCTGTGCAAAGCTTTTAGGATCGTGCGGGCTTGAGCATTCCGCCACAGTGTGGCTTACTTCCTCTTTGCCCCTTTTGGTAGTGATTTTGCAACCCAAGAGAGTGAGATTGTTCTTGCAACTTGCTCTGAGGATCTAAAAGATGAAAAAAAGACTCCTTGCTTCTCTCTCCTACACTGCACATTTGCATTAAGGTCAGAGGCCATCTGACCCCAAATGTTGATCATTCTATTTAAAATAGTTTGCAAGTGACAAAAAACATTATTTTTTCCCCAGTACACAAATCATTTTCAAAACTAAATTATTTGCTAAAATCATGAGCATTAACTAACGCTACCATTATTTACTATCTAGAACAGACACTGTTTACATCTTATATCATGCCCCATAGAAATGAACAATATTAGAGAAAGAGAGAGAGAGAAAAGAAAAGAAAAGAAAAAATACATCTTTAGGGTGTAGACCAAATGAAGATTGAAGGTCAGCTAATCAAATACATGCTCATTGTGAGTTGTGTTTTCAAGATGTCTATCTATCAATTTACCTGTCTAGCAATCGTACTTATGTGGCCCTCATTACCAAAGTATCTATGTGCCTCCCAATATTTAGCATATTTCTCCTAATACCACCCCTGGGAGAGAGGGAGTATCTCTATTTTACAGATGGGGAAATGAGACACAGAAGTCACTTGCTTGAGATCATATAGGAAGCCTGTGTTAGAACAGGGATTTGAACCCAGGACTCCCAAATATTTTATGTATAGGAAAAACAAGAAAAAATGTTGACACACACACAGAAATTAAAACACCATTTAGACACACCACTCTCAATGTGAAATACTGAAGAGCTACCTCAAACAAAGACCCCAGTGCCGCAATGAATGCCGTACAGGTAGGCCATCACACATAGGCAGAGCCCCATTTAAATAAATAGGGTTTGGCAGAGGTCAGCCAATGTAGAGTCTACCACAGGGTTGGGACTTAAATGTAGGTGTAAAGTGAAGGATCAAATTTTGCTGTAGGATACAAATGAAAACACCAGTTATCAGTGAGACAAGGAGATTTGCATATTCACATCTGGGGGTCAGAATTTGGCTGCAAATACAGGTGAAATTTTTCAAAATTATTTAAATTACTTAGAAGCCTAACTCCCACTTATGACTGCAGAGATATTACATAATCTCTGTGAAGGGCGGGAATACTCCTTTGTTGCTGAACTTGAAGATCGATCATGGAAGTGAAATGGGACTGAATCTGGATCTAGAAATAGACAACAAAATAAGGGCTGCATGTAGAAGTCACTTATAATATCACATTGATAATAAAAACTATGATCTGTCAAAATCAGTAAGTTTACATGCCCTATAAGGCTAAAGTTTTTTGAACAAAATTTAATGTAATTTTGAGAATAGATTACAAACTAAGAAGGTGATAAATACAAATAACAAATAGTCAAATGCTGGAAGTTTGTGGTTGAGGGAAATGGGAATTTGACACACTGGCTATTACTGCTGGAAAAACGATTTCAGATCACATATGAAATGACCTCAAATCTGAACTGAAACTGAGCCGTAACTTTTTAAAAAAACTTTTCTCATATTATTTTCAGTTTCATGTCTCTCTTCAATGTCTGATTCCAACTGGGTCTAGAAATGGAAATGCTGAAATATTGCACACTGGACATGATATATTAAAATTATATGTTTAGGAAGAATGGGGTTGTCAATGGAAGAAATTCTACACTGAATTACATCTAGTGCAATACAATTGAAATCAACAAAACTGCACTCAGTGTAATTTAGTGTGCAACACTGAACCCAACATGTATACTTTCAACAACAGACGTGCTTTGGCACTTGTCTAAGTAAAAGGAACTAAAACCGAATTTATGCAAGGTATAGAAGTGAGATTCTGAGAATAGGTTAAACTTTAAATTCGAGGGTATTCTTTCCAAATGTGCCTGAGTTTTTATAATTTTTAGCATCACTCTCTTGACCAAATCTATTTCTTTTGGCAATAGGATGTTTCCTGGTGGTGTCTGCTGCTCGTTAAGATTCTCACCCATTTGTCTGTGGGTTCTTCCACAAGTATCATGTAAACTAGTAATTTTGGTCGCCAAGGTGCTCAATATTGATTTTCCCCATTTACATATATTGGATTATTTGACAGTGTTTCTGAATGAACTCCACCAGCATCAATGTGGATTTTCTCATGTATTCCACCAAGAGTGTTTCCCCAGGAGAACCAGCAGATCTTACACTGGCATCCTTGGCCCAGTGCCTTCCGTTGCCTTCAGAAAAACAAATTACCAATAGAAACACATTGTGCTGTATCTCTGCCTAAAGAGCTGTAAATGCAGTCAGTCTTCCAAGAAATGAATGGGGGGAAAAAGCGAATACTGTGAGCACAGTGCGGCATTTTTCAAACACTCCAGAAAGAGTGGAGTGAAACACTATTTATGCTCATGAACATTCGTTTGGCCAATGTTCTGTCAAAGTTGACAACTCATGTTTATATTGTGAACCTTGAATATACTGAGACCTGGTAATGTAGTTTACTCATTATCCAAGGTTCCTGTCAAAGATAAAGAAAATGAATGAGAGGTGGAGGAGGTATTTGATATCTTCTAAAACATTAAAAAATGGAAAAATCACCAAGTGCTGATAGCCTTGCAGAAGATATATTTTTTAGGTACTACCCAATAGGTACTATTTGAATGGTCTTCAATTATAGGATTTTATTTAAAAAATTCTTTTTGGACTGAACTCTCATACCTATGATTCATTATACTTTGAAATTCTGTGTAAAACATATCCTTATCTGATATCTCTTATATATTAAGAATAACTTCATGGACTTCAGCAAAGTCATTCCAGATTTACAACAATTAACTTAGATCAGAATTTGTCCCATCGTGCCAAATTCAATGGAGACCTAAGTTGTGTATGTTGCAATGTATGCATAATTGCCAACTAATGTAATTTGTACTGGGTTAGGGATTTTGCAGGTCTGCAAAACAACCTTAATTAACGTTGACAAATTCTGTTCCTGGCATAAGTGAGAAAGACTTCAATGGGCCTGATTTTCATTTCATTTACACCAGAATTGCTATGACACTTTTTTTTTAAAATAATCAAATGGAAGATTAGAGACTGAGGGCTAGATATACAAAGGGAATTTAGGCTCAGCATAACAATGCCCAACTTTAGGTGTGCTGCTGTCTAATGAAATTCACAGTCCTGAAAAAGGTGTTCAGATTCACTATACGATGCATGGCAACAGTTAGGCACCTAAGAATGGGATTCACAGATGCCAGCAAGCTGAGTGGGGAGTTGTCTAAACAAGACAGTAGGCCAGATCTGCACCTGTCTCTCGGAGTTAGGCACCTTTCTGTGGGTCAGGAGGAATTGCCCCCCTCCACTGAGGATTCACACCTGTGAACCCTCTCCTAGAGTTAAGTACCTAAGCCAGGTCAGTCCTTTCTCCTAAAAAAGCAAAGCTTTTTACCTGGTGTAAATAAATATTCACCAGGCCAAAGGGTGAGTGAGAATAACTCTCTAACTCGGTGATTGGGGCCCTCAGTTGGGGGAGGGGCATGACCCAGGGTCTAGTCCCAGAGCCAATAAATATTTAATTATTTATATAAAGTGGAACAGCCCCCATGACGAGAGATCCACTACAGAATAGCTTATAGCTCAGTGAGTAAAGTACCTCAGGGAGAAGAAAGATTTGAACCCACATCTCCTACATCCCAGGTGAGTGTGCTGACTGCTGGGTAAAGGGCTACAGCACTACCTGCTCCTCTGGTTGTGTTTTGTCCGAGGCCCAATCCAATAGGCAAGAGAGGTGGGGGAACATCTAGTTTGTGAATCCTGCTGTGGCTTAGGCATGAGTTAGCCACCAAGCAGCTTGACTTAGTTGGCTTTTGGCATACCCACCAACAGAATTGTAGGCCTCTAGGGGACTTTAACAGTAGGAACATGGGCACATAGGGAATTGAGGCATCTTTTGGGATAGGCAGCAGCTGAGTAAGGGTCTGAGGAACTAAATTTTGGATTTAGGCACCTAAAAGGGCAGTTTAGCACCTGGTGGATTTAGTCCTGAGTGATTAGTGAGATTACCAATCTTAAAAGATTGTTTCTTGAGAGGGGCTGAACAATTAATTCTCTGAGGAAATGTAGCACGCGCCTCCCTGAAGGGGGCATTGACAATCCCATCTAATAATGGACCCAGTATCTCCACACTACATTTAATAGGTAAAAGGGACATGAGTCCAGTTCATTTATCATAACTTGGAACTCCAAAGCACCTGCAAAATCTCAGTGAGAGACACTGGCTGAAACTCAAGCTAAGAATATCTTAGATTGGCCCCATCCAGAAATGGCTTGGAAAACATGGAAATGTGAATGCTTGGGCCACATCCAAGGGATTGTGTCTACAAAGTAGAATGAGAACTCTTCACAAAGATAAATCTCAATTCTGCTACTTAGAATCATAGGACTGGAAGGGACCTCGAGGGGTCATCTAGTCCAGTCCCCTGTACTTGTGGCAGGACTAAGTATTATCTAGACCATTCCTACAGGTGTTTGTCTAACCTGCTCTTAAAAATCTTGAATCATGGAGGTTCCACAACCTCCCTCAGCAATTTATTCCAGTACTTAACCACCCTGACAGGAAGTTTTTCCTAATATCCAACCTAAACCTCCCTTTCTGCAATTTAAGCCCATTGCTTCTTGTCCTATCCTCAAAGGTTAAAAAGAACAATTTCCCCTCTCCTCCTTGTAACAACCTTTACTTATTGGAGAGAGTCATGATTCACCAAACTGTCCACAACCTGGAAGAGTTCCTCAACTCAATATTTCATTGATGTGATGGTGGAAACAAAAACTCCTCCTTTCTTTCACATGCTGCCATATCACCAGGTTTCAAACACACCTTGTGTCACAACTGGCCAGACTCAGACCATCTTTTGTAGGCTGCTTATACATTAAGAGGACCTGTGAGGGTGAACTATGAGAGAAGAAAATTTATGAGGCACTGTGAAGGATAAAAGAGTACAGCAATGTCCTGCCCATCAATTGGTTACACTGGTTACAGTATTGTTGTTCAGAGCTGTGTGAAAGTGAAGGAAAACTGTAAGCTAATGAAATAAGTCATCTTGTCAGAACAAAGAGGTGTGCCTGGCTCAAAATGAAGGTCAGTTCATGACAAAGGTATAAGCTCCATCCCTCCACGTCCAGTATCCTGTACTACTCTGAAAACACAAGCCAGACTGTGTTCAACTATGTATCATTATCCAACAACCATTTGGGATAGTCCCATGGTTATAATATCAGGCATCAGATCTTCAAACAATCCAGCACAGTTGTCATCCACAAAGACATTGACTTTTCCTGAGTGATGTCAGTGTTGATGATGTCAAGGTCCTTCATTGAGTTAGATGCTCAATCAGCTCTGCCACAGAATATGAGGCCCAATGGAGCAACCTATAATTTGGTCCCAGTCCTGTTCTAACTCTGTGCTGGGATGCTCATACTCAACACACACACCATCAGATCTCTTTTTGGAGTGAAAGACCTGCGAGTAGTACATCTGAGGTCAACCACATCACCTCCCTGGCCATCTCAAGACTCATTGAGTAAACTTACTCCAGACATCTGGGTTAATAAGCATTTTACAGTTTAATCCAGCCAGCTCTCAGTTACACAAGTCAGATCAGGGGCTTCATTCATGCTTAAGTAATGGATTAACAGTTACCCACTGCTCTTTCATTAATTAAACAGCATACATTTCTGACTAGGTCACTGTCATGCCAAGACCCTGCTTTCCAGAGACTAAATTTTTGAGGGGTCATGTGGGACTGATATTAAATATGTGGAACTTGGCCTCCACCTTGGTTGATTTGTTATCTACTTTGTATCCTCTTGCTCACAATAAGAAGATTGGAGGAGGATCCACGCTCATGAGTTTACACTTAAATCTTTAACTGACCTAATCAGCCTATAGCAGTTAAAATACACAATTGGTGGAATAAGAAAGATAGTTGAGATTTTCAAAGAAGTCTGGGCAATTTAGACACACATCTTCCATTAAGGAAAGTATGTGACTAAATGTCTTAGACTGCTTTGAAAATCTCAGCCAATGCATCTAATGGTTGACTATAACTGTTGCAATTTTTATGCAGCTATATATAAATGCTTGTAAATAAACAGTGGTATGAAATTTTGAAAGAAACTGGAAACCATGTGAAATTCCTCTGGTTTTATTTTGCAATGCAGATTCAATGTTCTCACCAAGTTGCTGAAACTCATGAACATCTCAGATGGTGTAAATAGATAACTCTACTGATTTTAGCTGAGCTATGCCAATTTACGCCAGCTGAGGATCTGGTTTATTGAGTGAGCCGTCATCCACTTTCATGTGAACCTAGGACAAATCATGGTTTTGCATCTATGATTCTAAATCATGAGTCATTTACAGTTCATCATGTTTGTATTATGAAGTAAGGCAAAACTCTGAGGTATAGACTTACTTTCAAGCTGAGATTTTGAGTTTGATCAAACTCCAGAATCTAAGCAAAACTCAGCAGTTACAGTCACCCAGCTCTAAACTAAAGAAAATATTTTTCAATAACTTGCTAGCTGAAGCCATCAAGTGTTGCGCTGCTGTTTAACATACCTGCAAGCAAACGCTCTCTTAACATTTACTTTACTCTGTTTAGGTTGGGAAGCAGTGCAATGTGAATTCCTCAGTGGACCTGTTAATTTACGTGTTATATACTTTCATGTATTTCCAAAAGCAAATGCAGAATGATTGCTAATCCATTCATGAATTCATGTCATTAGCAAAATGCCTTTGGCAGTATGTTATGTTGCCTAAAATTGATAATTTTGTATTTTTAAAAGTAAAAATAAATAGGCCCCACTTATGATGTCAAGGGACCAGATTAACTGGTAATCTGCCAGCAGAGGAATGTTCATCTGAAGTGAGTACGACAACAGTTAAAACTGCCTTTAACCTCTGAGGGGCCCAGCTGGCTCAGCCCACAATGTAGATAGGGATGGACCAAGTAACTTGGATAAGCAGTGATTCTGTACATCTTCGGACTGCCTCTTCTGAGAGGCTACAATGGCACCCGGGCAAAGTTTAAAGTTGGGTGCTCTGCAGAACTGCTCACAGGAATGCTATGGTGACCATGCCACCTTTTTGTTGCCTGAGGCAGCTGCCTCCTAGGCTCAGGAGTGTGCAAATTGCTTCTAAGAAGGGTAAATCAAGCCCAAAGTTTTTGACCTCGGATTGACTTCTATATCCTAATGAAGATAGAAAATATAGGATACGTTTCTAAACCTCAGAGCTTCTACCATGGGTAAGAGCCGAGGCCCAGTTGTCTGATTATACCAATGCATTATGGTTTTGTCTCTTTCCACGGAGTTCTTGGTAGAAGCGATCGTGTCTCCTGAGAGTACACAAAGGTGTGCTGCTCAAAGAGAATAATTAAACATTAGCTATGCAACCAGTGCAGTACTCATTTCTCCCCAAAAGTCTGTAATCAGACACAGGAGTAGGGATTGAATCCACCCTTCTGGTGAGCAAAATGGTTTACGCTGTTTCTCAAAGAGGGTTTTACAATAAGGGTAGAAAGAACAAGTGGGGGAAAGAACAAAAAAATTCTGATACTGCATTCCTCAAGTGGTATGACATGTCTTCCTAAACCCAGATTACTCAGTCCAATACAGATCTGCAAAAATCTAGACACAGGAGCCTACTATAAAACACGTAGTCTAAATTCACCCTTGTGCAGAGGGCCAGTAAAAGGCCTATACGCTAATGGAGTACCACTTTGTATTGTTTGCAACATATACTTTCTAGTAGTTTACATTTATAGCTATGAAGCAATTGAATAAAGAGATGCATCATCATTTTCTTTTTTTTAACACACAGGAGAATTATTTTACCAACATATGAAAGAGTGTTCCTATAGCATCACAGTGCTTTGTGCTAGAGGAAAACAATTACAGTGAATAAGGTAGAATAGCTCTGTTATTGCAGTACATAAGACTTTGATTACATACTGCCAAGATTCATACCAGCCTAGTAGTTGTTGACAGATAAAGTAACAAAAATGAAACTCATTTATTTTTTCTTTATTGAGACCTCAAGGTAAAGCAAATTTTCAGTTCTTGTACTTACTACATTGAAAGAACAGAGACTGACAGTCAAAATGTGCCAGTCCAGAAATATAAATTAAACCTAGTTTCATATCAGAGTTTCATTTAGTCTTGGAAAAAGTGCTGCTGCTTGGATTATTTTTGATCCTAAAATAAATCTACTGTAGACTGCTATAGTGTGTCTAGGATGCATTAACCCTTTCCTGTGTTTGACTTCAACTGTTTACCCTCTTATATGTTTATTTTCAAGAATATAGAGGTAAACTGTAAAGTGCTATGCCTCGTTCTACAATTTTGAAGCAATTTGGGGACTAGATTCTACCATATTTTCTCATGCTGAGCAGTAATTTACTGTCTGCATGTAGTGCCATTGATTTCTATGACACTATTTGCAGAGTAAGGCACTTTTACCATACGAAGGACACTTTTGGAGGAAGTATAACTCACCTGTGTTCAGAGAGAATTCTTCCAGCTGACGTATAGGAAGTTCTGCCAGCTGGTGACAACTATACACTGTATATTTCTCTGAGAAGTTTAATATATGTATTTTTCTTTTGTAAAGTTGATTAGTTCAGTAAAGTACAGATAAAAACATCTATTGAGATGGAAAGTGCTAAACAAGTGTTTTTATCTCATCAAATCTTTGTTTTGCTACCTAGCCCAACTTAATACAATTGCTGTTCAGATTAATGAGGCAGCATTCCAGTATCTCCTCTGTAATTAAACACTTCCCTGTTAGACTACAGCATTAAAGATGCACCAGACGTTGAAACCTCAGTGGTGAAATTTAAAACTGTTGAAATCAGAAGGGTCAGCTGTGAAGCACAAGTTCCTTTATAGCCTTGGTAACTTTTACTTGTAATGCGTGTCTTCAAAATAATTTGGTTTAGGGTTTTTTTGTTTTGTGTGTTTTTTGTTTTTTATCATTGTATGATCTAAATTTGAGAATTTTCTCATTACTTTCTGAGCAAAAGTAACATGAAGTACACTTGTTTCCAAAATTACCTTTTCTGACCTTTCACAAGATAATTGCAGTACTAGTAGGCTTAGAATACTTGTTAAAAAAATTAAGCTTATAAAGTAGCAAAAATGCCCCTTCTCATGCTGGTGTCGATTTCAAAATTAACATTTTGGTTCATGTGCTTCTAATAATCACTGACCCTTACTTCATGTGCTTTCCACAGGAAATGAATACAGCAGAAATTACTTTGACCCAGTGATGGATGAGGAAATAAACCCAAGGCAAAGTGGGATGGAGGTCAGTGGAGAAGGTGAGGCAGAATTAAGTATGTAATTTTTGTGTCAAAATATTCTTTTCCATTCATGAAAATGAGGTGACAAAGATCACATATGCAGTTCCATTTAAATATTGAGGGTTACTATTTAAATTATATGTCTTCACCACCATGAACGTGATGGGCAGCGTAGGTAGTCTTTGATCAAGGACACTGGGTTAGTGGACAGGTAAAGGCAGGACAGTGTGCTTTATTCTGTATTTTATTGTAGCTATAGAACATATAACTGAGATACAGAAGCATATTCCAAGGAAACTGTTGACCTAAATGTTCCATATAATTAAAATACCCAATCCAGAACAGAGCACCAAACAGTATCTTTTTTTTGGAGACGTGATCCTGAATTCCTCATTCAAGTGAAAATGTCATTGAATTCAATGTGTTTTGCCTATCAGAATGCAGCACACCCAGGGTTTTTTTTGGAAACCAGCAAATATAAATATTTTCCCAACCCATTGAGTTTTTTTTCTTTTCTGCTTTTTAAGGATGTGAAACAATAAAAAGGAAAGTTGTGCTCTGTGGAGTGTGCACTGGTCAACTTTATCTTGGATAATGCAAGTTCTTTTGTACAGCAGGGAATGCAGGGTTGCACTCCAGCATCCAGCAGGAAGTGACTGGAAGCTGTGTGAGGGTGCAAGAAAGAGTAGTCAGTGGTGATATTTCTTCCCAGGTAATGGCAGCATATTCAGTATCTTCTGTCCCTGTCTTCTGCCAGGTCTTCCTTGGCCTTTTTTGCATTCTCTTTCCTTTCCCAATTCAATGCTTGAGGAGCATATCTCCCCACCACCTGAGCCTTCTTTCCTTGATGATCTTTTCTAACATATCCAGCTTTGTCAGCTCCCTTACTCTCACATTCACTATTTTGTCTTTCCATTAAATGTTGAATATCTTTCACTACCTCTGTGATGGGCAGCCTCCAATCTCTTTTTGTTAGCCACTGTCATTGGCCAAGACTCTGCTCTGTCCAGTAGTGTTTTCAGTACAATCACTTGGTATAATCTGACTTTTAGTTTGGTGTAGAGGTCTTTGTTTGACCAGATGTTGTTCATTCTTCCTGGTGTTTTGTTTTTCCTAATTTCATATTGATGTTTTTATCATGGCCCTCTTCAAATGTCATCATATGCCCCACATACAAGAACTCTTCTACCTGTTTGATTTATTTTCTATCCATGTACATCTATCATCCAGTTTCCTGTCTTCATAATCTGGGTTTTCTCTGCATTTACTTTCAGTCCAATTTTTGCTGCTTCCTGGTCTACCTCAGTTGTAAGGCCAATTATCCCATTCTACATCATACTTAGTAAAGCAGTTTCGATGGCAAAGTCAGGGTTGTGTAATTTGTCTCTGCTGCCCCTTTTTACGCATTATGCATTTTACTGCCCTTGTCCTTGCCCAGTCTATTGCTAATGCAAGGGGGATTGGTGCATAACACACACCCTTGTCTAACTCCAGTCACAATATCAAACCGCTCACCCGTGCCTATGTCCAATCTTACTATGATCATATAAACTCCTACGTGCTGTCAATCCCAGGCAAAATATTGGCTACAGTTATGTTGAATAGAAAGATGAAGGCAGTGGATAGAATATTACAGGAAGAACATGCTGGATTCTGTCCAAGTGGATCAGTTGTGAACAGATATTTTACTCTTTGACAGATCATTGAAAAAGCTACTGTTTGGCCAAAACCCACCTTAATCAACTTTATCCACTTTAAGAAAGCATTCAATAGTGTCCACAGAGAGACCCTGTGGAATATTGCTCGAAGCTATGGGATACCAGACAAGCTGATCAGTATAATAAAGAGTTAACATGATGGAAGTAGCCTGTCAGAGCTCATGATAAAAAAGGTCTGGAATGTGGGTGGAAAATAGACATATCTAAGAATACCTGGGCTTAAATATGGTCATTGTGGTGTTAATGGGGTGCTTAGCTACACACTGCACTCTTTTGCCCTACAGCAACTTGGTGACCTGCAAGACTGAGTTGTTCCCAGGTGTTCCCTATCCATCTCTTTACTTTTGAACTTTGTAGTTATATGAGAAACAGTCCTCCTATGGATGCAGGAGCCTAGTCAAATATTTAGAGACCATGAGCTGCGTAGACTGAAAAATCTGTGGCCACATAAAATATAGAAACAACAAGGAGTCCAGTGGCACCTTAAAGAGTAACAGATTTATTTGGGCATAAGCTTTCATGGGTAAAAAACCCACTTCTTCAGGTGCATGGAGTGAAAATTACAGATGCAGGCATTATTGTACTGACACACAAGATTTTTTTTAATGAATCAGTGAGAAGGTAAGATGATTGTCACCTAATACTGTACCATCAGGTTTATCAAGGACATTGCATCACACCAAAAGCCCATAGTGTCATAGGATATCAAAGTGATCCTTAGGAAGATAACCTGCATGATTTGTGTAAACTGAAGTTTCTTATGAGGAAGGATTTATTCTTGGTGACAGTGGCTTTGACTCATTTAATAAGTGAGCTTCAAAAGCCATGATCTGTTTTATATTCAGAGAGAGGAAAGTGGCTTTTATGTATTTGTGCATGTGTGTGAGTATAGATAGATAGATAGATAGATAGATAGATATAAAAACGCACAAAGATCTAATGGTGGTGTCAAAGCTCCACCTTAATCAAATTATTGTCAGGACAATATATGTCCCTGTCCTCATGCCCATGTTAGGGAGGACAAGCTATATAAGTTGAATCTTAAATGTTCCCTTGGGTGTTTGTCTGGAGCAGATGAAAGCCTTTAGAAAGTCCATCCAATTCTTTTTCTTTCTGTTGACATTAACATATTAGGTCAGTCTGTATCTAAGAGAACAGGTCTAAATGGCTGTCCTTTTGAATTTCTCTTTGTTTTCCCCTGGCAGGACTGTCACTCAAAGGCCATGTGAAAGCCCAATTTATTAGAGGCATGTTAGCAACGGTAGCCAGCCTCAGGTTGGTTCTACTGAGATTTGCAGAACAGTTATAATGCTATATGGAGTTTACTTTATTCTTTTACCTGATATCATTGCCTAGAGCAATGCTAGGCCATAGAATGGATGATAAATGATTCATAATCATATATCTATGTTGTGGCTGTACATTACAGAAGTAAATATGTCTGTGGCCCTCCTTTCCTTTATCAGCAATCTGCTATTGCTTGACCAGTTCACTACTCTTGTCTCTTGGCATATATTTTGTTGCTCTAGTCATCCTCTGAAGAAAGGACCTTTGGTCTCCCTACTCACTTATGTGCATTTTGGCTTGTTGTGAGCCCAAATATGCCATAGAATCTTTTGTATTGGCTGCCACAGCATCTCTGAAGCAAAAGCTGGCAATTTCAGCAGAAGTTTGTTTGATTTCCCATATATAAAAGTACTATAGAATTTGATAGGGAGAAAATCAATATGGTTCTGTAGAAATGTAATAGGGCTCTATAGAAATTTCTCTTAGCCTATAATGTTTAATAGGGTAATATATTTTCTATGGATTTTTTTTTAGCCTTCTATAGAATTCTGTAGCAGGGCTATAATTCTCCACTAAATCCCCTAGGCTCTTTAGAACCAGTAACTCAAAAGAAAATGGATAGGATGTAGAACGATATGCATGCACTATTATGTATGTGGACTCCATCTTTGAACCCTCAATGCTACTCTGAGGTCCACAGTAGTTTAGCTTGAGATTGTGCATTTCAGTAACCTGTTGTCACCGGTGGTACCAAAGAGACTCTGGGCCTGATTTTGTTCTCATTTGCACAGGTGGAAAGAGTAATTCCACTGAAGTCAATGGAGTTACATCTAAGCAGAGCTGACATAAGTGAGAGGAGAATCCAAACTAGTGTTTGGAATCTTCATTTTGGATTGGTTGTATACTAAGAGAGGAAGACGTACTTATTCAATGCCTGTCTTCACCCAGCGATGGGTCATTGTGGAGAGAGAAAGGCATGCATTGTTGTATCAGGTTCAAAACACACTTTAGAATATCGCTTATTCTGTGACACGGGAAACCTCAGACCAAGACATATCAACTGGCCACATGTGAATCTTCTGTCACTAGCATTATTCAAAGTTAAATGTAAGTTTCAGGTAGCTGTGGCATAATATTGTTAAATGTATTATCCTGTAAAGATAAGCTATTAACAAATATATTTTTGCTATGTGACAAACTAAGTTGTGCTTGAGATTTATTAGAGTTGATAATTCCCTCAAAACCAAACAAAAAACAAAAAGTGTGCCATTCTTTTTCAGGAGAAGGTGCCAGTGTCGGGTAATGGAATAAATTAAAAAGGTTTCAGCCTACATTTTCAAGTGACTAATGCTTTTGGGATGCCTCTGTTTTTGGGTGTCCAGGTTGACCCCTTAAAGAAAACTCCCCCTCTGAAAATCAGCCCCCTTTAATG
Source organism: Dermochelys coriacea (assembly GCF_009764565.3). Classification (NCBI taxonomy): domain Eukaryota; kingdom Metazoa; phylum Chordata; order Testudines; family Dermochelyidae; genus Dermochelys; species Dermochelys coriacea. The sequence goes on from NC_050069.1 coordinate 116,744,396, forward strand.
AATCTCAAACTGGGTACCCTAAACCATTAGTCACTTCTGAAAATTGAGGCCATAGTTCTTTAATTATGGTATTGGTTACACTTGAGTTAACCCTGAAATTACCATAGAGCTGGACAAATATTGGGGAAAAAACATTTTGGCTAATATTCTGGGGGAAGAGGCTTCCACGGCCACTTTTCTACTTAAATGGTAGGTTGGTGACAGAACCCAGTTTCATGGGGAGCTGTAAATACTCAGAAGATTTTCAGATTCATGCTCTCCTTACAGCATGCTATTAAAATGTACAGCTATGTTAAATTACCTACTGTAGATCCAGGAACAAAAGAATATTGAAAAAATTGAGGTTATTTTTAACCTTATTAGAAGGTCAAACAGAATGAAGCTAATATTTGAATATAAAAATACATGAAATATTACAAATAGATTGTTACCTCAAGTAAGGAAAAAACAAAGTGTGTGTGTGTGTGTGTGTAATTAATATAAATTAGGATATAAAATAAGGATATTCTTTTCAAATTGTTCCATAATTTAGTTTTGGGATAGGACTATTTTTCATAACTTAGTACCAAGTTGTGAAAAATTTCATAGCAATCACTTATCTACAATTAATTTTAGAAGGTCAAACGGGCTTGTTTAAATTCCTTACGTCTCAGTACAAAAAACAGCTGGTGGAAAACCTGATTTTCCTTTTTCCTTTTTAAGTGCCTATGAATTTAGATGAGAAAATTCTCTATGTTGAACTGATGAAACTTCTAGATGAAGAGAATAAAATGGTGGAATATCAAGGTAAATAACTAAACCTTGTTATTAAAAAAACTAGTGTGTGCATATATCTGTCATAAAATTTGTCTTGCTATAATATAAAGAAGTAGCTGATCTTGCATGCATTGAAGTTGAAGGTAAAATTGCCATTGAATATAATGGGAGCAGGCAAGATCTCACCCAAAACATTTTATCATTCATGATTATATGTATTTAAATAGGATTTAAATGGTGCATAGTCTTTAGGCTGCCTCTCTGGACAGAGGGGAACTATAGAAAATATTCCAACTTGGATGCCGAAAGTTAGTCACTTAAATCCATATTTAGGCACATAACTATGTGACCTGATTGTCAGAAGTGCTGAACAACCAATGCAAGTATATGTGGTAGAGGGATTTGTGTGCTTAAACAGAGATTTAGTTTTGTAATGACAGCACCTAAGTTGGAAAACGTTGGCATTAGTTTTATTAGAAATAGCGAACCCAGGAAATGCATACAAAATATAGTATGTTTCCTCATCTCCAGTAAGAACAGCAGAGCAAGAGAGAGCAAGGCTCCTTGACTCCACACTCTCAGGCTTACTTCCACTTTACTTAGTTTGACAATATTTATTTAACATCCAATGACTGTACTGAATCATTGCCTTCCCAACCTTTACATGCTGTGCATACCTGTTGCTTTTTTCTATTTCATTTAGGGTAGGTGAAATATAGGTGACCCACAAGTTCAGGGCTGGCTGTGTCGTTTTTCACTTCATAGGAAGCTTGTGTGTGTGTTTTCTATTCTTACTGTCTTTACAGAGCTTCTGTGTTGTTTTGCAGTTACATCCAGGGTCTGGTCTAGAAGAGAGACAGAACAGGCAGTTGCCTAGGGCAGCCAAGCTTTAGGAGCAGCAACATGTATTATGACTATTTAGTTTTTGAGTAACTTTGTTCTAGAAGAGGCAGACATATTTCAGTTTGCCAAGGGTAGCAAAATCTCTTGGACTGGCACTGGCCATATGATTAATATCTTTGAAACCTATTTGGCTCCATTTTAAATGCAAGGAAAAGAAAATACAACTACCATAGCTAAACAAGTGCAGATAGTGGAAGCAAAAACCTTTATCAGATTGTTAGCCAGCCCAGTATTGCAACATGCTAATGTGGTGGTCCACATTACTGAATAAGATCAAAGTATTGCTGCAAGTTGATTGTTGCTTTTATCATGTAATAACATATGGTAAAACAAAAATGTGTTTTGCTGTGGTAAAGCATGCCATTCAACATTATTTCCATTGGAAATATTGGCTTTTGGGATCCTTCTGTGATACTTGTATGGCCACATTACTGTAGTATCTGAGCACCTTACCATCTTTATTCTCACAACACTCCTGTGAAGTAGTGCAGTACCGCTATCCTCATTTTACAGACGGGGAACTGAGGCATTAAGTGACTTGCCCAAAGACACACAGGAAATCAGGGGCAAAGGACGGAATTGAAGCCAGGTCTCCCTCAACCAGGCTAGTGCCCTGGCCACTGCACCACCTTCTCATTGAGATACAGTACCATTTATCTTTACAGTGTGATATTAATGAGTTTCATCATCACAAGGAAGGGGAAAGCACTCGTAGATCATCCTACAAGGAGAGGGAGGAACATGGCTTATTCTATAGTTGTATATTTCAAGGTATTTTGTCATTGAATAACCTGGGAGTTACCCATGTACTATATTTTCACAATTTATTAGATCACTATATATTACAAACAACTGTAACAGCAGAGTATTAAAGAATGTTGTAAAATATACAGTCCCTTAGTTAGAAATGGGGCCCAGTTGAAAATTTTGGATTCTGATACAAACATCTCTAAAGTGATGATACTGCAATAAGCATTCAATTATGATGAAGCTACGTAAGCGTCTAAAATCCTAGATTAGATTAAATTGATTTTAAAGGCATGTTTATCCCCCTCAGAGTCGAACAGGAAAGAGTTAAGGTTGCTTGGGTGCCTTAACTGTGCATTTCCGTTCATTAATGTGTTTATATTTCTTTTAAGAGTAATGGTAAAACTCTATCCCCTTGGTTTGTAATAGTTGCTTTTGAGGTAATTGTAGAGTGTTTGCCCTGAAGTTACTAATATGTATTATTAACCAAAAATCTATTTCAATGTAGTTTTTGGTCTTAGAAGTTCCTTTTAAAAAAATGTTTACAATATCATTCATGAATACTAAACAAGAAACCCAAAGAAAATGCTACCATGCAATATTTTTAATGATTTCAAGTTATATATAATTAACTTGAAAATATATGTCTAAAAATTAAATTGTAAGGGCAGGTTCACTGGTACACCAGTCTAGCACAAAGAAGCTTGAGTGCACTGGCTAGTTAAGCTGGCTTTAGAGCTACTTTGCATTAATAGATCCATGCAAAACAGCTGAGGTGTACTAGAGAATCTGGCCTTTTAATTGATTTATTGGTTTAGATTAAGGGTTGTGATACTGAGATTGAAGCTGTGTGAAAGGAGGACAAGAGAAGTCCAATGTCTCTGCATTTTATGTGCTCCCCCTATCCTCCTGCCTCAGTTCCCTGGGCAGTGATGCCTTGCTGCTCAGTAAAACTGAGGCAGCAGTAGCGGGGGCTGGCTATCAAGCCCTGATGTCTCATGTTGTTATGCAGCCATGGAACTTTTAAAGAGCAGCAATAGCTGTGTTAAGTATTCTGCCAATAAGAACACTTGACACATCTGTCAATGATTCATACCACTGTGTGATTATTACCATGGAATTGTTGCATGCACATTGTCTGCATAGGAAGGATGGTGATTGATTGAGTTACTCTGATGTCACAGTGGCCCCACTTAAGAATTGCCTGAAAGGTTGACCTGACCCTGTCCATAGCCTATTATAATCATAACAATTAACAAAAACAATTGTTAATAACATTAATTATAATTCTTCAAATATAACCCATGCAAGAATAATGTAAACTACACAGAAAGCTTTATGATCATTCATGATAAAGAGAAAAAAAACTGGCGCAGATCCTAAAATCTTAAATGACCTAGTTTTTAATTAATTTAAACTCCTCAACTAATCAGTGGATTTACTTATGAATTCTCTGAATACTCTTTCTGTATTCAAAAACTAAGCGCTGTAAGTTTGGGGAGAGTACGCTGTGTTTTCCATATGTAACAAGGAGGTTGAATCCTTAGTTTACTCAAGTATAACTTTGGTATCTTGACCAGAGTCCGCGTAATGACATTTTCTCCACCATCCTGTGGGTCAGTTCAGACAAATGGGTACCTACAGATAGACTAATACAGGAAATCAAAGAATTTTGTAATGCCAACATAAATGGGACTAGCTCTGGCTGAGCAACCCGGTTCATTTCCTGTCTCTATCAGGCAGAACTTCTCTTCTGACTAGCTGAGCTAGACCTTCGTGCTGTTAAGTCCTTTTCATTAAATACTTTCCTAATCTTAACCTTAATTTAGCAGTATATTTTTAGTAAGTACTTCTCTTGAGAGCACTCTTTAAAATTGCTCGCTCTCTCTCTCCTTTCACTCTCTTCCAGAGCACACAGTTCAGATCAGCCCAACATATTCTACCAAAAATAAAGTAGATTATAGATCCAACAAAATAAAGAAATAAAGCTAACCACAAACAGGAAAAAAAAATCAGAATGGATTTACAGAGAGGGTGCATTCGCAGACTGGATGTTTTTATTTTCATGTTTATGTGCAGGAATTTGCCTGAATACGCTCACAGAATTTGAGATAAGAATGTAACATACTCGGCCAGATCCGCAGTTTGTATAAACTGGCATAGCTCCAATGAAACTCCACTGATTTACATTAGCTGAAGATCAAGCACACTGAGTATAACACAGAGAGAGTTTAAGGGATCACCTGATGCTGCATCCTCTGCTGTGGGCAGTGTTTTCTTTTCCAGCATTTCCTGGATTTTCTCTCTTCTTGCCAAACCCATAATGCTACAGTAAATTGAAATGTAAATATTGTTTTGTTTTTGCTGTTTAAGTTGTAGGTCCAATCACTTTTCATTAGGCTTGTAAGAAGCTACATGAAGAGATTCCATGAACCCGAAAGTAATGGCTTTAGTTGTTTATATCTACTGTACGCATCCCCCCGCACACACACGATTTTAAATTTGTATCCTGTTGTAATTAAATTAAAAAAATGCACTGCTTCCTGTGTGTTGGTGGCAAGGAGGTGATTTAAGTACTTGGGAGCCTCCACAATTAAAGTCATTCAACAATGAGTAGTGAACAAAACTGAAAATTTTAATAGCCTTATTTTATCTTTCCTTTTCTGGTCTTCATTAGAGAATGAAAGACTTCAAAGGGAAGTGAGAAAAATCTTTTAAGTGCTTTTATGTCTGAAGATGGACAGAGAGACAGACAGATAGCTAGATATGAAGTTTTCTTGCAGAGAAAGAGAAACACAGAAGTACAAAAACAAGCATTTGTCTGCAGATAAATGAAGCAGCTGAGACAAAGTGAGATGTGGACAACCTGTTAGCTGTCATGTCTTAGTGATCCTAATATGGAAAAATGAGCAAAAGAGTCCTCTTTATTATTGGTGTCCAAAAATAGTATTAATGCTCCGGCAGATATGAATGAGAGGCTATTCTGGGGAGCAACATATCGAATCATATTGAAAACACCGAAAACTTATTTTCTTGAATACACCCTTTATGAATACATAGGATGTTTGGGGTTATTGGTTTGCTTGTTTGACAGCATATAGTACTAAGTGTGTAAAGACTGTGGGCTGAATACTACTTTTAGGGCTTATCTACATTGCCCTGCACTTTGGTCTATGGGAGTGTGAATAACAGTGCGCACCAAAGTGCTGCACTGTAACTCCCCCATGTAGGTGCTGTGGTGCGAACTAAAAGGTTCCTAGGTCGGGTTATCGTGGCCTTCTTCAAATAGCCCTACATTAATGTGAACTCGTAATCTTCTATTTCGCGTCTGCAGTGTCCACATGGGGGAGTTACAGCGCAGCATGTTGATGTGTACTGCCGTTCACATCCCTGTAGTCCAAACTGCGGGGCACTGTAGACATCACCTTAATTATACCCATACAACCCCACTGAAGTTAGCTAGCTTGCACAGGTGTAACTAAGAACAGAATTAAGCCCGATTAATGAAACAGGAGCTGTTTGTGAATGGCTCAGGGTAGAATTTGATCCTCCAAGATGAGTGGGAGTAAAGTGAAATTATTAGAATGATCCCTCCTAAGAATTCCTTGGAATAGGAATTATTTTTATAGTTCCATAATCCTGCCAGCCAAAGTCAACCCTGGTTCCAATTCATTTAACATCAGTAGACTGACACTAGAGATGAAATTACCATGTATGTGTAAAACCTCTTTCTGGATTGTGACTTAATAAATAATTTAAAAAACAAAGTGACCAACACATCTTTGCATTCATATAAACCTATGCTGCTATTACAGATAGTTTTCCTGATTATGAAATTTGGAATCTATATGTTGCCGAATGTTTTAATGTTATTGTGGTCTTTTCATGGCATTGATAGTTGTCATAAAGCTAGGTGGCCCAAAAATACTAATCAATGAACTAAATGCCATTAAGTAAAAAATAATCTGCCACTTTTGTTTCAAGCAGCCCATGTCATCTGTGAAAATTTCTCAGACTCGGTAAGGCCTGTCAGCTTCACTAAGACACTTGACCTTCACAAGGCGGTTGAAGATGAAGGGATTCCTCCGTATATTGAACAGTTTGAGAAAGATGTTCAGGATGACATAATTCTGCTTGGCAGCTTTGCACTGGAACAGGTCAGAGTTAAGAACTGTAAGACAATTTCATTGTTTACTTCATAGCATGATATTGACTTTTCAACCTTGTACACCACCGATCTATTTCATTGGCTAGTGACACGTATATTGACAGGATAAAGATTACCCACTAATTGTCTTGCTTTATTTCATTGGAATTTTACTAAAGTAACTAAATTAATACCTTTATCCTTACCTTTGTCTTAGTGTGAATAAAAATAACCACCTTCACGGATTCTTTCCTATGTAATGGAGTGCCTCTAGCTATTGCATAATTAAGGTTACAGTGGGGTTTGAATCATAAACCCAATTTTCATCCTCCCCAATCCCCCGCAAATAAAGGTATATTTATATTAATCTACAGAATGAGAAAGTTAGGTTTGGGAACAAGAAATAAAATTTGAAGGAAATTGACAAGGGGTTCCTGCATTCTAAAGATAGAAATGTTCACAGGAGTTGGGAAAAAAAAACCCTCTTCTAACTTTCTTTTTCCTTTTTGTAGCCAAACGAGAGAGGGGGGATGATAGAAAAGTTAGTTTGCTGGACTCATGTTATAAAAGGTTAGATTTTCAGAGGCTAAATGGTAGTGGTGGGTACCAGACTACCATTTGTGCCTCTGAAAATCTCACCCCAAATCTAGTGCACACAAGCAAAGATTAATGGATTAATCTATCATTTTAAATTAGTAACATGAGAATGGTTCATTAGCTCCGATGGCCTTAAAGAAGGCTGCCAAGTGAGGGATGGTGACCTAAGCTGCTGTTTTTAAAAAGTAAGTTTCTAGACCTTTTCATTGTAGAAATAGATTTCAACAATTACATTTATTGGATTAATCTATTTGGTGAGAGGGATACCTCCCTAATCTGCTGTGTCTCCCTGCTAGTTCCTTTACCTTCTTCCTGCAGACCTCTTGAGGTGTTTGCATCCTGTGGAACTTAGAAGAAGGTGGGTTACACAGAACATGGAGAACATGGATGGTGCCCACAGACTGGGGAACAATGGAGAAGAGAGCCAAAGGGGACAGTGGATATGGGAAACGTGGGAGCAGCAGAACAGGTGGCATTGCTCCTTTCCTGCAGACTTTGTAGGTGCATAGGGGGTTCGCATCCTCAGCAAGCTTTAACAGAGCTGTTGGCATCCCTCCCAACTATCACTTACCCTCTAGGAACCTCGTGAGACTTAGCTGATCCTGAAAGGTTGTCACCTTTTCTATAAGCATATTGGTAAATAGGTTCATTGAGAGGCTGATAATCCTATTTAGGCTCATTTTAGCATTTAGCAATTGTAGCGTTCTAGGGACAAACAAGCTTCCAAAGTGGTTGAAGGTTTGTAGGAACCCATAAATCATTTAACATTTGCACAATGGAAGCTGGGGGACCCCCACAAGCTTCCAAATGCTTGCAGGTGGTGTGAATTGGGATGACACCTGATAAAACTCCTAGGGCTTACGATGGTGCTAATGTTTTTACCCATGTGGACATCTTCTCTACACATCTAAGGAAAAGAGGCCTTTTTCTGTGGATACCAGGGCGTATGTGAGAGACAGGGACTTTGCTCAGGGAGTTACAGGAAGGAGGAGAATGCCTCTTTCAGTCCCGTATTAGAACTATGTTTTGTTTGTTTTTTTTAAAAAAAGACCACCCTAGAGTATTGTTAGACTTTTACTGCTCCCATCCTTAACTTCAGCTTGATAAAGATTTTTTGTTTGGAATCAAATTACTTTTATATTATCTGATTTGATCAGGGAAATAGCCTATAAATCTGATTTGGAATTATGGATAAAAGCTTTGTAACTGACAAGGGAACATTTGAATCCACATGCTGTACAAGCTATCTATTTATTAGCTCTTAATAGGCACCAGTGGAAAGAGATAATTATTTAACTGGGTTTATAGTATTTTTGTGGCAGACTGAATTGATTTGTTATCTACCTTTAAATAGGGACTCAAGGTATTCTGTTCCATTTCATAGATAAAGTCCTGATTCCATAGATGAAGTACTTCATAGATGAAGTAGATTGTATACCTCTCTTAATTCTACTCCTCCATGTTTCCTATTTTGTAACCCCATCCCACTCTGACGCATCATCAGTAATAACAGTTCAGAACAGAAATTAGCTCTATATCTAAGTAGATTAACAATAGGGTCACTGCAAAATTCCGACTGCTCTGTGGCTAGCCACCATAAATATTGGAGATCTGTGATATCTGTGCCTTTCCTTTCCCTGGAACCATCAGTGCCATGTCCATGACGTGCTTAGTCCCTGCCAGTCAAAGATATAAGGTAGTTTTGGAAATTACACTGTCAACTGTCAAGACTCCGGTAGTTGTTGTGTTACACTAGTATTCAGACATTTGGGTAAGCATGTGACTGTCCACTGTTTCCTTTAATGGATTATCTTTTCACATTCCTTAGTATATAAATATGTCCTACTTATGGCTTGTCTACATGAGAACACTCACTAAAGTTAATCGGAATTAACTTTCAGAGTAGATTAGTTAAACCACATTAAATCTTTGTGTGGATCTTTTTATTCAGAATTAAAGTGTCCTTAATTCAAATTAACCAGATTAAGGGCTTGTCTATGTGGAGCAGTAATGCGGTGTAGAGAGGTGTGATTTCTAAAGTACACTAACATATTGTGCATTAATCGGCCCATGAGGACCTTGCTGATATGACGTAAAACTTCCCTCATGCACTTTAATGTAGTGCTGTTAACGCAGTACAGTACCACATTAATGTGCACTAGGGAACTTTTAGTTCATGCCAGCAGGGTCTATGTGGACCAATTAATGTGCAACATGTTAGTGTGATTTGGAAATCAGACCCACATGGAGCTCATTACTGCTCCATGTAAACAAGCCCTAAGGCCACTTTAATTCTGAATAAGAGCATCCACACAGGGTTTTAATATGGTGTAACTAATCAACTTTAAATTCACACCTTTAGTTAATTCGGATTAATTTGCCTGAGTGTCTCTGTGTAGACAAGCCATCAGGGGTAGTGCTTAGTTTACTTCAAGGCACTTGTATTTTCAATTTGTGCTGAACTTCTTCAGAAACACCACCACTGTACACAACAAGTACAACTTTTGCTAGTCCATTAGGTCTTGGAGAAGCTCTTTTTTTGGAGAAGCTCTTTTTTTCTCTTGTCAGTCTCTTCTAACAGTATTACTGCAGCAAATTTACAAAACAGAGGAAAAATGTTTGGTATTTACTTCTCTGTAAAAAACAAAACAAAAAAAACCCAATTCCTTTTGCAGGTCTAGAGACCAATAGATGTGCGTTAGCCCGTGTAATTTATGATAAATTAATTTAATCTACACATAATGACATAAGTGAGCCTGAAACAAACTTCTATCAATTTTTGCCTTTGGAGGTAACATACTATTTTCAAATGTCGACCAAAACTGAGTAATTAACCCCCAGCTGAGCAAATGAACTTAATAGACATCTCCCACACATTCCTTTGAATTGACAAAAATGAGAATAAAAATGTGGCAGCCCAAGAGTTAAAACTATATCTGCCATACAAAGCAACGGTTTATAATGTTAATACATGAGATTAGTCTTGCACACAAGGTTCAGAAATAGAGCAGAGTTCATAGAATCATAGAATATCAGGGTTGGAAAGGATCTCAGGAGGTCATCTACTCCAACCCCCTGCTCAAAGCAGGACCAATCCCCAACTAAATCATCCCAGCCAGGGCTTTGTCAAGCCTGACCTTAAAAACCTCAAAGGAAGGAGATTCAACCACCTCCCTAGGTAACACATTCCAGTGCTTCACCACCCTCCTAATGAAAAAGTTTTTCCTAATATCCAACCTAAACCTCCCCCACTGCAACTTGAGACCATTAGTCCTCGTTCTGTCATCTGGTACCACTGAGAACAGTCTAGATCCATCCTCTTTGGAACCCCCTTTCAGGTAGTTGAAAGCAGCTATCAAATCCCCCCTCATTCTTCTCTTCTGCAGACTAAACAATCCCAGTTCCCGCAGCCTCTCCTCATAAATCATGTGTTCCAGTCCCCTAATCATTTTTGTTGCCCTCCGCTGGATGCTTTCCAATTTTTCCACATCCTTCTTGTAGTGTGGGGCGCAAAACTGGACACAGTACTCCAGATAAGGCCTCACCAATGTCGAATAGAGGGGAACGATCACATCCCTTGATCTGCTGGCAATGCCCCTACTTTTACAGCCCAAAATGCTGTTAGCCTTCTTGGCAACAAGGGCACACTGTTGACTCATATCCAGCTTCTGATCCACTGTAACCCCTAGGTCCTCTTCCGCAGAACTGTTGCCCAACCATTCAGTCCCTAGTCTGTAGCGATGCATGGGATTCTTCCATCCTAAGTGCAGGACTCTGCATTTTTCCGTGTTGAACCTCATCAGATTTCTTTTGGCCCAATCCTCTAATTTGTCTAGGTCCCTCTGTATCCTATCCATACCGTCCAGCGTATCTACCTCTTCTCCCAGTTTCATGTCATCTGCAAACTTGCTGAGGGTGCAGTCCACACCATCCTCCAGATCATTAATGAAGATGTTGAACAAAACCGGCCCCAGGACCGACCCTTGGGGCATTCCACTTAATACCGGCTGCCAACTAGACATGGATCCATTGATCACTACCCTTTGAGCCCAACGATCTAGCCAGCTTTCTATCCACCTTATAGTCCATTCATCCAGCCCATACTTCTTTAACTTGCTGGCAAGAATATTGTGGGATACCATATCAAAAGCTTTGCTAAAGTCAAGGAATAACACATCCATTGCTTTCCCCTCATCAACAGAGCCAGTTATCTCATCATAGAAGGCAATTAGATTAGTCAGGCATGACTTGCCCTTGGTGAATCCATGCTGACTGTTCCTGATCACTTTCCTCTCCTCTAAGTGTTTCAGAATTGATTCCTTGAGGACCTGCTCCATGATTTTTCCAGGGATTGAGGTGAGGCTGACCATCCTGTAGTTTCCCAGATCCTCCTCCTTCCTTTTTTAAAAATGGGCACTACATTAGCCTTTTTCCCCAGTCTCCGGGACCTCCCCCAATCGCCATGAGTTTTCAAAGATAATGGCCAATGGCTCTGCAATCACATCCGCCAACTTCTTTAGCACCCTCGGATGCAGCACATCCAGTCCCATGGACTTGTGCTCGTCCATCTTTGATACTATTTTCGTTTATGCTGCCAAAAATTCTCTGTGATGAGCCATCTGATTTCCACAGGAGCTTTGCTTGCAGTCACTGTAACAAGCTATATATTCTTTATGTTGATTGTGTTTATTTGCCTATTCTTAGCTTCACAGCTGTTGGCAGTTTTTGTTTTAAGAAATGATTCATTGCATAATATCACGATAATTAAGAAAATAAAAACTGGAGTTACACTCCCACCTTTTCCAAAAGATCATATTTGGTTTTAGCTCTGGAACTTTAAGTTGCACAGTTACTCCTTGCACTGCTTTATAAACACAAGGGTTAATAGTGTCTAGGAAGGCAAAACATACTGTAACGTGAAGCCTGCCAGTGTCCTTTGAAGGTGGCATTATGGAGATGCTTCTACATTGTTAATAAACTTACCTGAGAATGTTTAATTTGGACTGAGAAAAATTGTTTCCTGTGGCGCTATAAATAGCCCTAATGACTTTACAAGAGTTCTAATAATGTTTGCTTTTAATGAGGAAAAATAAACTGTACTAGGAGAAAATCTTCTCAGTAGGACTGCATTGGGATCATGGCCTAGCAAGTACAGCCCAGACAAGGTGCATGTAAAGCTACAGAAAGACATCTGTAGCATGACAATGAAGGGCTAACCCTAAACATGTAGAGCTTAATCCTGCAGGTTGCTGAGCAGTGTAGAGAGAATTGCAGAGAGGAAATACACTTAGGATTGGCTCAGCACCTTCGCACAGAGGCAAGAGGCTTCCTCGTTGTGTGGAGGAATATGCATGGCTTGATAATATGTGAAAAGCTGTATGCCTATGTTGAACAAGCGCTGGTGAGCAGGGGCAAGATTGGTCACAATTCAAAGCAGATTGAGGCTTTAACACGGCATAATTTTATAGGCATGAATGTAAATGATGTATATAGGGCCATTTCTAGGATTTTCACTGACTGCTACTGCCACACAGTTGTAGTGGCTTATTCAAGGTTGCTTAAGATGTGCGTGGTGAAGAAATTGACAGCAAGGGAAGCCACTGATAGAAAAGCTTTATGAAGGTTCTAGGAAAATAGTATTTCTTATTGCCAGCTGTTCAGTTGCTCATGATATATGACAAATGTTCTTGCTAATCCACCAGCCTGCAGCACCCACTCCCCTCAATTTACTTCAACTTGTTATACTGCAATAAAGTGCTTTGGTCAATATCCTTAGCACTGGATCAATCTGTTTCCTTCTAACAGTAGGAAGTGAAAGTATTATCTCATCTGATTCTACAGTGAGTATCAAAAATGATCCAATGGAAGCCATGAATGAAAACTCCTTTGCTCTAACCACTAGTCTAGCTCCCTGTCTTGTCATGGAAGCAGGGTTTAATGAAGAAAAACAAAATATGAGTTAAACTCGGTTTTGGTTTTCCAATAAAACACAGGTAAAACTTAGTTCCATTGAAGTCAATGGCAACACTCCCACTGACTTCCTTGGGGCCAAAATTTCACCCCATATTGGTTAAAAGGTTTGTTTTGGGTGCTTTGCAAGACTGCGGCCGAAAGCATGATGTAAAGTTTGTTTATCTCCAGTCCCATTCACTTCAATGGGTTCATTATTATGTCATATAAATTGTGGTAGCATCTTCAGGCCTCAACCAGTCAAGACCCCATTGTGTTAGGCATCGTACAATCACATAGTGCATGATAGTCCTTTGACCACTCCAGAGAACAGCACTTTACACATGTATATCCGTAAGTACTTTGCAGGATTGGATACTTGCTTCATTCCCAAACCTGACAAAATCTGAAATGTATGACATATTTTGTATGCAACTTGGCTAGCAATTTTTTAAATTAGTCAAACTTTCAAGTGCCTGTGACCTCAAGTGGATCCTTTTCTATTTCTCCATGTTCTTCTCCACATCAAAAATACACCAGCTGGCAGTGTCCCTTTTACCTTGTATCTAAAATTAAAGATTTTATTGATCGATCTAAAATGCTTATATGGCTCTGTAACAGGGTGGCTTGACCCTAGGCTGGAGAGCCTGGGGCTAACCCAGGCCTGATTACAAGATGAGCCCCACCTGAGGGAAATCAGGTATAATACAAAAGGAAGCTGCAGGGACTTGGGGGGAATCCAAACAGAAGAAGGAAGTCTGAGCCAGAAGGCTAGGTGTCTCCCAAGTGGAATAAGGTCTCTGTGGATGATAGAATAATTGGAGATGGGTATGAACTAGGGGGCTACTATAATGTATCTTGTGTTTGGGACACTGAGGACTGTTTTGAATTACTTTGGGCTACTAACCCAGTTTCAGGGGAGGGCTGGTGGTAGCTCTGAGAGCGACTATATGCTGCTCCCAAAGGCCCCCAAAGGAAGGAGCAGAGGGAGGGCCCTGTGGAAATACCTCTGGCCACAAGGGGGTGCCTGGTGAAATGTGGCCCCCATTACAGCCCCCCTTTAGCATAGTATCTGAGTACCTCACAATTTTCTAATGTATTTATCCTCATGACACTCCTGTGAAGTAGAACAGTGCTATTATCTCCATTTTACAGATAGGAAACTGATGCACAGAGAGACCAAGGGCTTGTCTACATGAACAATTAGACCTCAGCAAGCTGGGGCACTAGCCTATTGCCATCTAACTATCCATGTGCACCCTGCTGACATGCACTACCAGTTTGTAGGAGTGCTTTGCTCTAGTCCATCTTGAAAGAGGTCTAGCTCAAAAAGCATCAAGTAGTAGCAGGATTTTTTTTTCTTCCTCCAGCTGTGTGTCACGTCAGGAACCTGTAAATGCTTTGCTTTTACCTTTCTTTTTTTCAGTTTGGAAAGGTTGATCATGTTGACATCAGGAGTAGTATAAAGTTTCTCTACTTAACATGGAGTCAATAATGCCTGACAAATAATAGTACTTTGTGTATCAAACTTTAACAAAATCCTGACCTCAGAAGACTCTCCCTTCCTTAAAAAAAGAGGAATTGGAACATAAGTAAAACTATAAAAATGTGGGGGTTTTAAAATTATTTATATTTAGAAGGTGCCCATCACTGTGGTGCTTAGGAACCTGAAATTTGTATATAACACTTCCTCCACCATTGTACTTTTAATTCCTCGCATGATTATTTTACTAAGTGTGTTTGCATGAGTTAAAGGCAAGTAAATATTTGAATGGAGGTCACGGAATGAAGGGAAAAATATTCTTTTATTTTCCACTAAAAGAGGATAGTCTGTGTGTTTTCACTGTGTATAGAGTATGCCCCTAGACCATATAGTATTCAAAAAACATGTAAGAGTGCACCTTTTTTTAAAACCAAGATCAGAAAGCAATTAAATAATGAGAGCAATGCTTGATATTCTACTGAGCTGGGACAATGGATCCTACAGCTACTGTAAATGATGATACTGCATTTGCTGCTGCTTAAAGAAATCTGACTGGTCAACTCTCTGCCTCATTATCTTAAACTAAAGGAAGTCTATTTTCATGGTTCAATAGAGAGAGGCAATTGAAAAGATTAATCAAAGAGAATTAGTGATTGTCAAGTCCTGCTGACTTTTAAGTGACTTCATAAAACACTGACCACCTGTTAAAACAGACAGAGCCGATATGATGATGATGATTCCTGGCACACTTTGATGCACAAAATTGTAAAAATTGTTACAATGAATACAGTCTTACATGACCACTCATGGAATCTCATTTCTTGATCTGACAAACAGCCAGTGGTGGATTAATGATTTTGCTGACCCTAGGCCCAGAAATAATTGCCGCCCCCGCCATCCCCAGCTCACCACTGCTCCGCCTCCTCCCCTGAGCACGCTGCCAGGTCCTGCTTCTCCCCACTCCCTGCCAGTGTGCAAAACAACTTCGCGAAGGAGGCGGGAAGGGGTGGGGGGAATGTGGCGCGCTCAGGAGAGGAGGCGGGGCTGGGGCAGGGATTTGGGGGAGGGGACCAATAGGGACAGGGAGGGGGCGGGGAATGAGGGCGGGGCCAGGGCGGAGGGCACAAACCGGCACCGGGGGAAGCAGCCTCTGGCTTGTATTATAAATTTGCCACCCTAGGCCTGGGCCTTAATACGCTGCTGCATACAGCTGGGATCCTGGAAACCCACAGAATCCTGACTTGAGTCAGGGATGCCAGGCTGTCAGCCGCATGGCAGGAAGCTTGGAAGTATACACCTTGGGAAGCAGCATTTGGGCAAGGTGGCATCTGTGTGCATTCAGTGGAAGCAACTCGTGGTCCTCAGAGATGGAGTATGGGCTCTTGAGACCAGGGTGGCTGAACTAGAAGAGCTAAGGGAGACAGAGAGGTACATAGAGGAGACTTTCAAAACACAGGAAAGCAGTGCCCCCAGCCTGACAGCCTCTGTGCTGTTGAGGAGGAAGAAGGTCTTGGGGAAAAGAGAACATCAAGCTGCAGTGGAGGGAAATGATCCCATTGTTGGGAACCTCCTTCGAAATAATGTTGTAGTATCTTCTTGCACTGTGGATACCCCTCCGGAGGAGGGAACCCAGGTTATTAGGAACAAACAGACAATAATAATAGGGGATTTGATTATTAGAAATCTAGATAATTGAATTTGTGATGACTGGGAGAACTGCATAGTGAATTGCCTGTCAAGTGCGAAGATTGTGGACCTCTTGAGACATCTAGATGGACTTAAGTGCAGTGCTGGGTACAAGCCAGTGGGCACGGTACATGTACATACCAGTGACATAGGGAAAGGTAGGGGACAGGTCCTGGAGGCCAAATTTAGGTTGCTATGTAAGAGATTAAAGTCCAGGACCTCATTGGTAGCATTCCCAGAAATGCTTCCAGTTCCATGCACAAGACTGGTTAGATAGGCACAGTCTCAATGTGTAGTTGAGACAATGATGTAGGGAGGAGGGATTTAGGTTCATTAGGAAGTGGGGAACCTTTTGGAAAGGAGGAATCTATACAGGAAGGATGGGCTCCACCTTAACCAAAATGGAACCAGATTGCTGGCATGTAAAATTAAAAGAGTTGTAGAGGAGTTTTTAAACTAAATGTTGGGGGAAAGCCAACAGGTGCAGAGGAACACATGGTTTGGGCAGACACATCCCTTAGGGGAGGATTTATTAAAGGGGTTACTCTATATCTTAAGGAAGAGGTGGGCAAATGTTTTGGCCCGAGGGCCACATCGGGGTGCAAAACTGTATGGAGGGCCGGGTAGGGAAGGCTGTGCCTCCTCAAATAGCCTGGCCCCCACCCTCTATCTTCCCCCTCCCATGTCCCACCCCCAGACTGCCCCCCTCAGAACTCCCAACCCATCCAACTCCCCCTGCTCCTTGTGCCCTGACTGCCCCCTCCTGGGACCCTCGCCCCAACCACCCCCCAGGACACCACCTCCTATCCAACCCCCCATTCCCATCCCCTACCCCCGCCACAGAACCTCTGTCCTATCCAACCACCCTCTGTTCCCCATGCTCTAACTGCCCTCCTGAACCTCCACCCCATCCAACCACCCACAGCTCCCTGTCCACTGACTGCCCCCTGGGACCCCCTGCCCCTTATCCAACTCCCCGGCCCTGGCCCCCTTACCATGCCACTCAGAGCAGCATGTCTGAAGCCAGACATGCTGCTGCGCTGCCCTGCATGAGCATGCAGCCCTGCCACCCAGAGCGCTTCCCATGTAGCATGCTGAGGCGGCAGGGAAGGGGGCCAGCAGGGGAGGGGCCGCGGGCTAGCCTCCTGGGCCAGGAGATCAGGGGCTGGGCAGGACGGTCCCGCAGGCCATAGCTTGCCCACCTCTGGGATAGGATATAAGTTGATAAAGCACAGGCAGGAACTGAAGAGAAACAGTCAAAGGAAAAAGATTCCCATACAATTATATGACATGAAGGCAGACAACTAAATATTGACATATTTTATAAGTGCTTGCATATAGAATTTCATTATTTTTACAGTAATTTTCATACACTAATTTTAATTTAATGTCCTTTAGTTATAGAGTGTTCAAGTGCACGTCTGTGTACTTGAAACAGAAAGAAGATGTGAAGGTCAGTATAAGAGGAAATGGTTGGATAAAGGAACAGTGCTGTTAGATGACAATGGTATGCATACCATAGATAAAGTGTTTTATTGTAGCTGAAGCATGGATCTGGGAGTCAGGAGTCCAGTTCTAATCTCAGCTCTGCCCATTACTTTTTATGTGACTTTAGGCTAAGTCACTAAACCTGGGTTCTGTGCCTCAATTTTCTCATCTGGGTAAAAGACACAAAAATAGTATACCAATCTTATGGGAGTATTGTGAGGATTAGAGAGGACTAGGAGAAGAGCCACAACAATGATTAAAGGACTGGAAAACACACTCTTACAGTGAGAAACTCAAAGAGCTCAATCTATTTAGTTTAACAAAGAGAAGGTTAATGGGTGACTTGATCACAGTTTGTAAGTACCTACATGGGGAATAAACATTTAATAGCGGATTCTTCAATTTAGCAGAGAAAGGTGTAACATTATCCACTAGCACAAAGTTGAAGCTAGACGAATTCAGACTGGAAACAAGGTATACAATTTTTCACAGTGAGACTAATCAACTCTTGTAACAATTTACCAATGGTTGTGATCAATACTCCATCCCCAACAATTTTAAAATCAAGGTTGGATGTTTTCCTGAAAGATATGATCTAAGAATTATTTTGGGGAAGTTCTATGACCTGTGTTATACAGGAGAAGACTATAAAACTTTGCAATCTGTTGCACATCGGGTAACCAGATAAGCTGGAGTTTTTCCGTAAATGTTTTGGGTCACATCCCAGAGTGGTGTAGCTCCATTGTCTTCTGTTGACATGGTAGCCCTGTACCACTTCATGCCAGCTGGGGAACTAGCCCCAGATAAATTGTGAACAAGATCTTTCTTTATTACTGAGTGGGCAAACATCCCTCTTTCATTGCTAAACCAAGAAAAATTACACAAACTAAAATGTACTTGGGGCCACTTGCTAACTGGTGGCTTCCAGGTATTGAGAGATGCATCACTAGGATTTTCTGTACTTGTAATCTGGTCATCAGTGCTGAGCACTGTTTCAGACTTCTGAGTTTTAAGCTCTCTACTATTAATTTGTCAAAAGTTCTGAGAGACAAGATGGGTGAGGTAATATCTTTTATTGGACCAACTTCTGTTGTGACAGGCAAGCTTTTGAGCTTAGACAGAGCTCTTCTTCAAGTCTGGGGGATGTATTCAGAGTGTCACAGCTAAGTTCTGACACAGTTGGCATGAATACTCTTCAGACACACAGGTGCTTTGGAGGTTTTGATACAAAGAATGTCAAAATAGCTGTCTTAGTTTATGAATCCCTAAGCTATGTCTCCAGAGGAAGATTGTATGGAACAAGGAGAGTTTGAGGAGGATTCTAAAGGCTCTGATGAAGCCACACGTATTTTCTATACTTACAGCAGGACAAAATTGACAAAGTAGGTTCTTGTATTTGGAGGCTGAAGGGAAAAAAATCTTTACTTTTGAGAGAGCCAGTGACTTAAGAGTTAATGTGATTGAGCTCCTGATGATGGAGACTCCTCAAGGCTTATTGTCCCTGTTCTTGACTGAGTAGTAAACCAAGATGAGCCTGTCTATAATTTATTCATGTAATGGCCTTGAGTAAAAACCCTGGGTCCAAACATTCCTGAACTTTAGGGAAGTTCAGATCCTCATTCAGCTTATGTACTGTATGGCCAGCTTCATTTTCTATAATAGTTCAAAACAAAGTCTTGAATGTAATTTGTCATATAGGCATTTTTGAGGTGCCCAACTCTGGGATGCAGCCTTACAGTGTTTAATGAGCAGCTAATTATTCGTTGCCAAAGGTCGCTTATTGAAGATAATGCTAAGCTTCACAAATCTACTAAAAAATGATCAGCCTATAACTTTGTCATTAAATGTGTTTCTGTTACATACAGTAATAAAACTGTAGCATGACTAAAGTAAATCTTGCTTCATGTTCTGCAACACAATTTTTAAAACAGAGTGCATTTAACAAATTTTTGATTTTTTTCTTGCTATTAAAAATGGCTAAACTGACCAAGTGTGTAATTTTATGCTCAACTACAGCAAATCCATTTAGTATTCTCTGTAAAAAGAAAGTCTTTTCCTTTTATGCTAAAAAATATAATTTGGGCACAGATTTTACTGTGCAACTGCAGCACATTTTTGCAGCTAGCATATTATAATCTATTTTGGTTTTGAAGCAAATTTACCAACCTGCCTGCAGATACCACAGAGCAAAGCTCACCGCAAGTCACAACACAGGAAAGGATGTAGTTTCAGCTCAATTTTCAAACTGGCATGGAATTCAGGTGCACCACCACTTCTGTTCAGTGAGTCCTTTGATAGACAAGTATTATGCAACAGCAGAACTGGCACCAACTAGACACTGGTTGAAATTCAGCTGAGATGTATGTGGTGGTTGAAGATGCACAGCAATAAGGTGACAAAAAGCAATATAATGAACTGTAAGTTGAAGTGACTTCATTGGTGAGAGGGGAAAGAGGGAGGATTATCAGGAGAGCAACCAACAAGTAGGTGTAAAATAAAACAGGGAGGGTTTACTTTACCTTGCACCACCTTTTCTGTTTCATCTAAAGCTGGTCCTTTATTTTTGTTCTGGCCTATGCAATGGCGTAGTCTGTGGCAGTCAGTGGGCCTGATTCTCCTTTACCTTGTACCTTGTGTAGTCATTTACGCCAGTGTAAAGTGCATGTAATATGCCACCATTCTGATTTGGTAATATCTTACACCCACTTTGCACTGATGGTGCACTAATGTACATGAGGACACAAAATAGAGAGCAAGGTAGGATCAGACACTCTGTGTGTAGGATCCTTCCCCTGCATCCTGCAGGCTGTGGAGCAGCAGTAGTGGCTGCTACTGCAGACTCAAGTCTCATATAGCTCCTATGGCTGCTATTCATGCCCCACACAAGTGTAGGGGAAGGTTATGGGTAGTGGGCCCATATAGTTACTTTCCACCAGAAGTCTCCCATGTGGTCATATTTCATGATATGCTGGGGCTCCTATTAAACAAGACTAAATGTCGTGAAACACAATGGGGAAATTGCATTAACAGAGATGTGTTGTTATATGAATCATGGGACAGGTCAGAAATGGTATGGGCATTGTTTTCCCTGAACATTTTCAAATGATTTGAAAAAAAATCATTTAATTTGATTTTTATTTCAGTTTTTTGATCAAACACAAGGGAAAAAATTGTTTTGTTTCGTTTCCTTGAAAAAACAGAAAATTTTGAAGGAATCCAAGACACATTTTGTTAAAAGAATTTTGTGGTGAAAAAATTTCAGCCACCTCTGATTAACAGTAGTGTGCTAAGTCCATGTTTGTTTCTGTTATAATAACAATGTTTATCATTGTAATTCTGTCGCACTAGCTCATGCTGAAAGTTCATTACAAATACCAGTCTCCATCCTAATCCCTCTGCAATCAATGGAAGGGCTCTTTGTCTGATTATTCCTTAAGGTAGCCCTAAAAGGTATTACTATTTCATCATCAGGTATTAAGTGACTTGGCCAAGGTTATGGAAAGAGTCAATACCAGAAATGGAGACTAAGGAGAAGAGCTGGAAAAAGTGTTTTGACCAAAACTTTTTCAGCAATAAATTTAGATTCAGAAACACTGAAAGATGTGAATTTGTGGCAGTTTTACCAAACTGTTTATTTTGAAAAGAATCAAGAAAAAATTCTGAAAAAAGTTGTTTAATCTTTTTTGGTTCAGAATGAGTTTTTGTTTAGAAATGACCTTTAGTTTTACTTTAAAAATATTTAAAATGTTAAAAGTTTAAAAAAAAGTTTTACTTCAGTCAAAACATTTTGTTCAACCTGAAACAATTTTTTTTAAATTGCCATGTATCAAAAAAACCCAGTTATTTGTCCAGGTCTTCTAAGGAGTCCTGTGACTGAGTCGTGCTGTGCTCAAACAATACACCACTGGTGTTGTATGCCTCATGTACACTATAAAGTTTAACCTCATTTTCTGAAACAATGCTGGACATAGTTTTTGTCTACACTTGTAGCTAAACCACTTGTGCACCACTGCAGCAACCCCCTTGCTGACACTCCTTGTCAATAGTGGACAATGTTTATAGCCTACGCCATCCTGCAGTCACAATGAGAAATGAGTTTTTTAGTTATATATGTGATAGTACTATGCTACTGAGGAAAAAGTACTTGAAAGTGTTCCAGTAAATCTCTGATTCATGGGATATTACAATGATTATTCCACATTTAGATAACATCATCTGAGCAGCTCTGTTTTTGAAAACTTAAAAAAAAATCGTACAGTAAATTGGTTTATGGTGATGGAAATGTCTGTTTTCTACTGTTTCTATCTTCCTTTGGCTTGCATGCACCTGAGGTAATTAGTGTAGGTTAAAATTTACATAACTGACTTCGGGGGGGTTGCAAATAGGAAAGATAAAAATTTATAAAAAGCGACGAATAATTCATTTTAAAGCAAGTTTCCTGTTTTTATCATGTACAATATGTATTACAGACTCACAGAGACTTTCTGAATAGGACCATTAGCACTGAATCTTTGATATATTTTTTCATGTGATGCTGTCTGCTCAGGGGTTTGATGAGGAAAGTAAGCCTTGTTCAGCCTACTGTAAGTTGGTGGAGTAGCCATTGCTGTATATTGGATATCCTCCTTGTGTACTGGCAGTAGGGCACACAGAGTTTCCATCCATTTCATGGACACCAGCAGAAGATACCTGTAATAAAGAAGCAGAGAATATGCAATAGAGAACTTAAAGCTTCAGACTGGAGAGGATATTTTTGCTCTTATAATATTAAATCCTTTGGCAACAGTATTGTTTTCAGTTTTTGCACTGAGAGCTCAATTCAGCTCTCAAGCCAGAGTGACTTTTCCAGCCTGTTTTATAAGGGCAAAATGACTCCAAGCCTTCCACCTCAGTTCTGGAGAGTTGCAGAACCGCTTGGAGAAATGAGTGCTCATGTAAATAAGCTTCACATACATTGCAACAAGACACAGAAATGCTAATCTCTCTTGGAGAACATTTAA
Organism: Dermochelys coriacea; assembly: GCF_009764565.3. Classification (NCBI taxonomy): domain Eukaryota; kingdom Metazoa; phylum Chordata; order Testudines; family Dermochelyidae; genus Dermochelys; species Dermochelys coriacea. The sequence goes on from NC_050069.1 coordinate 116,767,152, forward strand.
ACACTGCTACATTGATACAGGGAGGCCTAAAGACCTGAAGTGGATTTAAAGCAGGGGAAAGTGGTCTGTAACAAACATGAGTAGGAAATGTATATCTATATATCTATATCTGTGAGTTAGGCATAGTAAAAATAAGGAGTTTAGTGCAGTATTTTATATACAGGTATAAAATGCATAGGTAGAGATTTTCAAAACTGGTTAGGGTATTTAACCACACAACGCCCATTGGAAATCATGGGAGTTGTGTGGCTGAATCTCCTAGTTGACTGAAGAATCCCAACAAACTTCTGGAAAAGTACATAACTTCAGCTTTTTACTTCCATGTGCTTTTCTCACATGTCCTTTTGAGAAGATAATTTTTAAATCCTTTCTTCCATGTAGGACTTAAAAGTTCAAAAGGAAGTTCTTCATCACAACAAACAGATGTTGCACACCAGATTCCATAAACCTTTTCAGAGGTATGTGGCATAACAACACCTTGCACTTTTATAGCCCCTTCCATCCAAGGCTCTCCTAGTGCTTTACAGAAACTAATGAGTTGGCCTTCACAAGTAGGGAAGTAGGATTATCTCTGGTTTATAAATGGGGAAACTGGGGCAAAAATAAATTAAGGCTTATATATTCAAAAGTGGCCTTTGATTTGGGGTGCCCCAGATTTTAGTTATGCATGCTGGGCCTGATTTTCAGGGATGCCAGGGACCTGCTGATGTTGATGTCAACTGGAACTGCCAACGATATAACCGCATTTGCTCCAACCCCTCAGACAGAGACAAATACCTACAAGATCTCTATCATGCATTCTTATAACTACAATACCCACCTGCTGAAGTGAAGAAACAGATTGACAGAACCAGAAGAGTACCCAGAAGTCACCTACTACAGGACAGGCCCAACAAAGAAAATAACAGAACGCCACTAGCCATCACCTTCAGCCCCCAACTAAAACCTCTCCAACGCATCATCAAGGATCTACAACCTATCCTGAAGGACGACCTATCACTCTCACAGATCTTGGGAGACAGGCCAGTCCTTGCTTACAGACAGCCCTCCAGCCTGAAGCAAATACTCACCAGCAACCACACACCATACAACAGAACCACTAACCCAGGAACCTATCCTTGCAACAAAGCCCGTTGCCAACTCTGTCCACATATCTATTCAGGGGACACCATTCTAGGGCCTAATCACATCAGCCACACTATTAGAGGCTCGTTCACCTGCGCATCTACCAATGTGATATATGCCATCATGTGCCAGCAATGCCCCTCTGCCATGTACATTGGTCAAACTGGACAGTCTCTACGTAAAAGAATAAATGGACACAAATCAGACGTCAAGAGTTATAACATTCAAAAACCAGTTGGAGAACATTTCAATCTCTCCGTTCACTCGATTACAGACCTGAGGGTGGCTATCCTTCAGCAAAGAAACTTCAAAAACAGACTCCAATGAGAGACTGCTGAATTGGAATTAATTTGCAAACTGTATACAATTAACTTAGGCTTGAATAGAGACTGGGAATGGATGAGTCATTACACAAAGTAAAACTATTTCCCCATGTTATTTCTCCCCCCCACCCCACCCCCCACTGTTCCTCAGATGTTCTTGTTAACTGCTGGAAATAGCTTACCTTGCTTTGTCACCATGAAAGGTTTTCCTCCTTTCCCCCCCCCCGCTGCTGGTGATGGCTCATCTTAAGTGATCACTCTCCTTACAGTGTGTATGATAAAACCCATTGTTTCATGTTCTCTGTGTGTGTATATAAATCTCCCCTCTGTTTTTTCCACCAAATGCATCTGATGAAGTGAGCTGTAGCTCACAAAAGCTTATGCTCAAATAAATTTGTTAGTCTCTAAGGTGCCACAAGTACTCCTTTTCTTTTAACTGGAACTGTGGCACTTCTGAAAATCAGAATGTGGGAGTCTCCAGTGGCCAGCCAAAAATGGAGGCGTTCCTAATCAGAGGTCACTTCTGAAGCTTTTGATTTAAGAATGCTGCAATGATCACAAAGACTCTGTGAAAGAGATGGCCATTGTACCCAGATTCCAATCCTATGCTTTAGTCACAAGACCATCCTGTATCATAGTTTTATTCTGGAATTTAAAGTTCACCTCAAATTCCTCCACTTCTCTTTGGTGTCCAAACCTGTCTAAACTGGGCATTATTGCTTCTACTTCTTCCCCCCTCCCCTCCCAGAAGTCCCTGGAATATTGAAATAATGAATTTCAGTCTAGCTTTAGAATCCTACTGTCCAAAGAGCATAACATTGATTTTATTGCATGGGTGATTACAACTGAATCTACTTTTTACCTAGGGTTACACTGAGACTGGTACTTATGCAGGTGAAAAATGGCAGAGGATATGAGGAGCCTTCCAGGCCTCACCGTGCTTCTGCAAAGACCAGTCATATTCATAGCGCCTATCTGACACAAAAGGGGCACAGAGTTCCCAGACACGCTTGCCTGATTACTGATACAGTGTCAGTTAACAGAGCCAGACAACGGTCTTAGGCACCCTTTGCAACTAGGACTGAGCATAGAGACACAATTGCTTTGTGTGAAATTGACATGAGATTGATCTGCACCTAGCTTGATTTTTTTTTCTAAAATCTCCCTAAGCTTGCTTAGTTGCTACCTCTGCCTGTCGGATTCAAAGCCCCAGTGGCTTCTTACAGCCTCCTTCCTGGTTATGAGTTACTCTTATGCAATTATAGAACAGAATAATTGCAGCAAAATTGTTTGCTATCAATAATATTTTAAACAAATAACTTGCACAAAAATTCATGGAGAAAATTGAACTAACAAAAAAAATTGAGGAAATTGTTATCTGGGAATGGCAGCCCACAAGCAGAATAGAGGACTCAATTCACTGAGTAAATTATTCACTTGGCTATAATATCCAGCTATGTGAGAGGAACAAGGGGGAAAATGTTGCAGCCGGAAAAGAGATCAAATGTGGTTATTTAAATGTTTGATGTTCAGTAATGAAAACTGTTTGCCTTCATAATTGTGTATTAGCAGCTAATAAAGGCACTAGATACAGTAGTTTAAAAGTAATAAAATCCACAACAAAGTGTATTTAATTTTAAATTGAATTGCTAGCAAATGGTTGTCCTAATGAACCCCTGTGTCAATGTAGTTCTAACCAAATTAAGTGAAATAATTTCCATCATGAACAACTAAATAAGTATAAAGTTCCAAACAGACAACTTTTCTCCCCAAAGAAGGACCTTCTCAGATGCTTTGGTTGCTGGAATTAGCTAGTAAAATTTAAGATCCACCTTGCCGTCATCCCATTTGGTGAAATTAGGCTAAGGTTGACCTGTCAGCCATTAAAAGATAAAACTGCAGAGTCAAATCCTGAAATCTGCGCATGGGGCTGGATTCTGTAATCCTCACATTGTGCAGTTTTATTTCTACTGTCCTGTTCCCATCAACTTCAATGGGATTGCTTATTTGAGAAAGTACTACTCGGCATCAGGGTTGCAGGATTAGTCCTTACTCAGGCAGACCTCCCACTGAAACTATTGGGCTAATGGTCTACACACAGTTTTTGTACCAATTTAAGTATTTGCCCTACATTTACAGGAATAAGTTCTACTGCCATAAGCATCTTTGTGCCAATTTAACTGTGTCCACATTCGGGGTTGTACTGCTGTAACTATACTGGTTTCCAACCAGTACAAAATTGTGTATAGAAAGAGGCTAAATAGAAACTGTTATACTAACCTGCATGGAACTGGGAAGGAGGAACAGATTTTGCAGGAAGGAAAAGTTTGTAGGAGACAACAGGTACTTGGTCTGTGTGCACATGACCAGAGTGCTAGCTGCAGTTGCATCATCTCTAAAAATAGACCTCTTAATAAATGGTGAGTGTAGTTTTATAAATATGGAGTCTTTTCTATTGTATTACCCAGCACACAGTTCATCAAAATGAATGAGGACCTCAGGATTAAGTCTTGTACAGAGAGAGACCTGGGATTAAGTCAGAAAATGTCAATAGTCAAGGAAAATCAAGGGAAGGTTTGTTTATAGGGATTCTTGTTGTACCCTGACCATTGCATTAAAATAACATTAACATTACAGTAGAACCTCAGAGTTACGAACACTTCAGGAATGGAAGTTGTTTGTAACCCACAGAGACCTTCCTGCCAACACTACAAAAAGAAGGATTCTGGGTGGACTCCTCCTGAAGGTCGAAACAGCAGCCTGGATTTCTACATAGAGGGCTTACGCCGACGTGCACGAGCTGAAATTGTGGAAAAGCAGCATCGCTTACCCCATAACCTCAGCCATGCAGAACACAGTGCCATCCACAGCCTCAGAAACAACTCTGACATCATAATCAAAAAGGCTGACAAAGGAGGTGCTGTCGTCATCATGAATAGGTCGGAGTATGAACAAGAGGCTACTAGGCAGCTCTCCAACACCACTTTCTACAAGCCATTACCCTCTGATCCCACTGAGAGTTACCAAAAAAAACTACAGCATTTGCTCAAGAAACTCCCTGAAAAAGCACAAGAACAAATCTGCACAGACACACCCCTAGAACCCTGACCTGGGGTATTCTATCTGCTACCCAAGATCCATAAACCTGGAAATCCTGGACGCCCCATCATCTCAGGCATTGGCACCCTGACAGCAGGATTGTCTGGCTGTGTAGACTCCCTCCTCAGGCCCTTCGTTACCAGCACTCCCAGCTATCTTCGAGACACCACTGACTTCCTGAGGAAACTACAGTCCATTGGTGATCTTCCTAAAAACACCATCCTAGCCACTGTGGATGTAGAAGCCCTCTACACCAACATTCCACACAAAGATGGACTACAAGGTGTCAGGAACAGTATCCCCGATACTGTCATGGCTAACCTGGTGGCTGAACTTTGTGACTTTGTCCTGACCCATAACTATTTCACATTTGGGGACAATGTATACCTTCAAATCAGCGGCACTGCGATGGGTACCCGCATGGCCCCACAGTATGCCAACATTTTTATGGCTGACTTAGAACAACGCTTCCTCAGCTCTTGTCCCCTAATGCCCCTACTCTACTTCGCTACATTGATGACATCTTCATCATCTGGATCCATGGAAAAGAAGCTCTTGAGGAATTCCACCATGATTTCAACAATTTCCATCCCACCATCAACCTCAGCCTGGACCAGTCCACACAAGAGATCCACTTCCTGGACACTACGGTGCTAATAAGCGATGGTCACATAAACACCGCCCTATATCGGAAACCTACTGACCGCTATTCCTACCTACATGCCTCTAGCTTTCATCCAGATCATACCACTCCATCCATTGTCTACAGCCAAGCTCTACGATATAACCGCATTTGCTCCATCCCCTCAGACAGAGACAAACACCTACAAGATCTCTATCATGCATTCCTACAACTACAATACCCACCTGCTGAAGTGAAGAAACAGATTGACAAAGCCAGAAGAGTACCCAGAAGTCACCTACTACAGGACAGGCCCAACAAAGAAAATAACAGAACGCCACTAGCCATCTCCTTCAGCCCCCAACTAAAACCTCTCCAATGCATCATCAAGGATCTACAACCTATCCTGAAGGACGACCCATCACTCTCACAGATCTTGGGAGACAGGCCAGTCCTTGCTTACAGACAGCCCCCCAATCTGAAGCAAATACTCACCAGCAACCACACACCACACAACAGAACCACTAACCCAGGAACCTATCCTTGCAACAAAGCCCGTTGCCAACTCTGTCCACATATCTATTCAGGGGATACCATCCTAGGGCCTAATCACATCAGCCACACTATCAGAGGCTCGTTCACCTGCGCATCTACCAATGTGATATATGCCATCATGTGCCAGCAATGCCCCTCTGCCATGTACATTGGCCAAACTGGACAGTCTCTACGTAAAAGAATGAATGGACACAAATCAGACGTCAAGAATTATAACATTCAAAAACCAGTTGGAGAACACTTCAATCTCTCCGGTCACTCAATTACAGACCTAAGAGTGGCTATCCTTCAACAAAAAAGCTTCAAAAACAGACTCCAATGAGAGACTGCTAAATTGGAATTAATTTGCAAACTGGATACAATTAACTTAGGCTTGAATAGAGACTGGGAATGGATGAGTCATTACACAAAGTAAAACTATTTCCCCATGGTATTTCTCCCCCCTACCCCACCCCCCACTGTTCCTCTGATATTCTTGTTAACTGCTGGAATTAGCCTACCTTGCTTGTCACCATGAAAGGTTTTCCTCCTTTCCCCCCCCTGCTGCTGGTGATGGCTTATCTTAAGTGATCACTCTTCTTACAGTGTGTATGATAAACCCATTGTTTCATGTTCTCTGTGTGTGTATATAAATCTCTCCTCTGTTTTTTCCACCAAATGCATCCGATGAAGTGAGCTGTAGCTCACGAAAGCTTATGCTCTAATAAATTTGTTAGTCTCTAAGGTGCCACAAGTACTCCTTTTCTTTTTTCTAAAATGTTCGTAACTCTGAACAAAACTTCATGGTGGTTCTTTCAAAAGTTAACAGCTGAACATTAACTTAAAACAGCTTTGAAACTTTCCTATGCAGAAGAAAAATGCTGCTTTTAATTTAATTTTAAAATTTTAAATTTAATTTTAACCATTTTAATTTAAATTAAACAAGCACAGAAACAGTTTCCTTACCTTGTCAAATCTTTTAAACATTTCTTTTATTTTTTTAGTAGTTTATACTTAACATAGTATCTACCATCCTGTATTTGCCTTTTTTGGGGGAGAGGGGGCGGGTGTCTCTGCTGCTGCCTGATTGCATACTTCCAGTTCTAAATGAGGTGTGGGACTGACTGGTCAGTTCGTAACTGTGGTATTCATAACTCTGAGGTTCTACTGTATGTTGCATAGGTGATTCAGCCACTTGAATGTATTAGAACAAATTCTGAGGTTTGTACTCAGGTTCACATACAGCCTGGCCCTTATGCAAGTGCATGGGAAGGGGGAGGGACTAACAAGCCTCCCACGTCTGTGTAGCCCTCATAAGGGCAGGGCAGAATTGCATGCCCAGAATGACAGGGATCACTTCCTTGTGCTGATCCTACCCTCATGCACTGGCCAGCAAAGCTGGCTGTCTGACTGAGGAAAAATGTATTTTATCCCATGAGGTAGCGTAGCGTAGCAGTGTGTGCACTCCTGCCGTGTCATCAGATTGCTGCAGGAGGCCTTCTGTCTCCCTGAATACCTCAAAGTGCTCCCTTTGGGGTGGATCTGCTTTGCACTGCCCCAAAGCATGTATGTTCTTAAATTGTGAACTAGAGCCGTTGTCAGTCTGTGTAAGGACTGAATAAAGACTCACCTTGGGACTTGGCCCATTACTTTTAAGTGTTACTTACATTTTGCAAAAGGTTAACATAAAGAAGGAATGATAATGCTTAGCTATCTCAGTTTGTGTGTGTGTATACTGCAAACACAAAGGGCCAGATTCTCAGCTGGTGTAAATCAGTATGACTCCATTGATTTTTGTATAGTTATTCCAATTTATCACAGCTGAGGATCTGGTTCTTAAAGTGACAATAGAAGAATAGAGGTATTCTATTTTATTATTGGTAATTCAGAACTTGAGCTTTGGTACAAGTTTTGTTACTATCAGATCCATTATTTTTGCTCATATTTTGGGAGTGAAACTCCATATGCTTGTAAGTTAACCTGTGTCGCAGCCTGACAAATATTAGTTGTGCTATTAAACATGTGAATGCATCTTTCTGCCACCAGTTTTAAAAGTCTACCCATTTCTCTGCATTGAACCCTCCCCCCTTCCTTATTTATTTATTATTAATCTTGGTCCCCTGTAAGGCTTGTAATATACTTGAAGAAAACATTAAATTGTGATGTAGTTCCAAAGGCAAACACTTTTCATTTATGTGTTGCTGTCATTTTCTTCTTTCATCTTTGTAACTGATGCAGAATAGAAAGTCAGCCATTGAAAGTAGCACAGAATGCCCGCAAACATGAAATTGAAGCCAAGTTTGGTAACCTCGCAGAAGTGAATAATGAATCAAATGGAGCAGCAGGACTTTGCTGGAAGGTGAGGTTCTCCATGAATGCTCTTTTTCCTGATGCAAATTGTGAAATGACTAGACCAATTATATTGAGTCTCTTGCATTATTTTTTTGTTTTAATTTTAGAGGATAGGATTTAGCAGGTTTAAAAATATGCTTTCCAGCAGAAGTAACAATATGCTTAAATAGAATGTCTAAAGCTATTAACTATGAATCATTTGGGCATGGCTGGAGTTCTTCAAAACAGTTTGTCAGCGCTGGCCAAGTAAAGTCTTTCAGTAGGAGATGAGGCAGCTCTGCCACCATGCAAATGAGACAGGCCTGAGACGTGATGAATCTTCTATCTCCTTTTCCTACTCGACTGACACTCGCTTTGAGGGAGGTTGTAAATGCAACAGAGATTGTGGTATAATTCCTCAGACTGGCGTTTCTGCCCCCCAGTCACTATTCGATTATCTTCCAAATTGCTGTGTTTCAGAGAGATAAAGATTTTTTATGGCTTGCTGACTTGAAACAACCAGAAGAGCCAGAAAAGAGATGGCTAACCGGCCATGCATAGTAATTCCATTGGTAAATGACAAAATCTTTGTTTGTATGACATTTTCAAAATTACAACAGAAGAGGAACCTAAAATACAAAATGTCACATTTGGCATGCAAAACTATCAAAATATATTTCAGTATAAAATTCATAGAGGCGTTTAATTTAGAATGTGTTTAATAACTAAGCCTGCCTGCATCAGTAATCCTGCCTTGAGGTTTAAAAAAGATTGTCTTATTTATTCACATGATGTTAATTTTTTTATATATATTATTCAGAAACCAAAAATATTAAGGTTAAATCTTCATTGTTAATTAAGATTTTCTAATTAAACTGAAAATAATTGTCATTCAGATTCGTTGTTAAGTATGGTTTGTATCGAAAAACAAAAGAAGTTTAACAACTTCCGCTGTTTATTTAACTGCTTAATTTAATTCCAGAAGCTTTCTATCTATATGGAAATATGCTATCACTTCCAAAATAAATCCAAAACAGGATTAAAGAGGAGATTATTAGCTACTGTAGGTTTAGACTGGGATGCTACTAGACTTAGTAGTCAAGGCAGCCATTTAATTCTAAAATATGCCACGGACCAGGGGTTCTCATCCTTTTTTGTTCTGAGGCCCTCTCCCCCACATGCAATAAAATCTCCATGGCCTACCTGTGCCACAACAAATGCTTTTCTGCATACAAAAGCCAGGACCAGTGTTAGGGGATAGCAAGCAGGGCAATTGCCTGGGGCCACACACCACAGGGCCCCCCACAAAGCTATATTGCTCAGGCATTGGCTTCAGCCCCGGATGGCGAGGCTGAGGGCTTCAGCCCCAGGCGGTGGGGCTTCTGTTTTCAGCCCTGGGTCCCAGTGAGTCTAATTCTAGTCCTGCTTGGCAGACCCCCTGAAACCTGCTTGGAGCCCCCTAGAGGGCCCCAGACGCCTGGTTGAGAACCACTGCCATGGACCATAGTGTCATATTAAATTAAAATAAAAAAGAGTCTCATAATATAGATTTCCCATATAATGAAATAAATTGATTCCCCCCAAAATACATAAAGTTATTTGGAGTAATACAGTTTAATTATTACAGAAATTGTGTCATTGTCGTAAAACGATATTAAGACCAAACTAGAACACCCCAATATGTGCCTGACCCTGCAGTCTCTATTCAGGTAAAACTAAATATTTGGTGGCATAGTGGAATGGATACATTTATATGGTTCTGAGTCTGCATCCTTACTCAAATCAAACTTCCAAGGGTCATGCCGGTATCAATTTCACAATGCCAACATCTGCTATGTGTGTTGAATGTCCAGAATAACCATTGAAAGAGATTTTCAAAAATACAGTGAAACATTACTCCGTACTAAATATTCTGCAACTTAGACAACATCTTGTCAACAGCAAGCAGCAGATGTTTCCTTTTGTCTGGACCTGAAATAAAGGTGCCTGTGGGGAGTGATTATTAAATTCTACACATGTTGCACTTTGATTATTATTCTAAGAGTATATTATAAGAAGATGAAAGGATAGTCTGGGTGTTATACAGCACTAATAGCTTTGGTAAGGCTTATAATTAATATAAAAACATTGGCTGCCATGTTTCTCACTGGGTGCCTGCAGCCTGATCATCATGTCACCTATCATGGATGTCTTCAAAGGCATACTGTATTTTTAAAGGTGTTGATTTCTTGTGAATTCTGCTTATTATTGCAGACTGATGGTTTCTAGTGTCACACACCATTAATAAACCATACTTAAAAAAACCTGCTAACTTTTTATTTTTATTTTCCATGCAATCCACATGCTTGCCTTTTAATATCCCTAATTACACAGCCCATGTCTTTCTCTATTGTCATTGCTAAGGATAGATAATTACAGGTTGAACAAAAAGAATTGTCTACTTTTTGGTGGTCATTTTTTGAGGAATTCATTCTTTCTAATGGTATGGTTAAACTCTGCTTTCTACCTAATTCAATAACATAGTCTTCTCCTTAGGTTGACTGGTCCAAAACACCTCAGCCCATTCAAATCCAATTAAGATGCCTACGAGGTGCTAAAGACAAAGTGTCCAAGGGCCACTACACCCTCAAGGTTTCTTTGCTCAGTCGTCTAGGGGGTAGAGTACTTAAGTGGTCCGAACTGAAGGAACAGCAGTGGGCTGGAATGACATTGCCAGTCAGCCATGATGGAAACTTTTATGACGTGGAAATTTGTTTCGACCAAAGTGTCCATACAGTAAGCAACGCTTCTTAAATATGCTTTCTTTGCTTTGATAGGTAAAACACATCCACTCCTTCCCCTTCAGGCTTATATATTTAATACATTCCATCATGTTTGTAATTTATTTAATATTTTAAGGTGCAATTTAGGAAGGTGCAATTGCTTCCCCCCCAAATAACACTCATCACTCACTCTAAAAGTGCCAAATATATAATATACTATTTCATGTAGTGCTGTCAGCTAATTTTAGATTTTACTTTTATTCTTTCTTATCAATGCAGCTTGTCAGCTATGTAATTTGATTTGGGTAAAATAGCTTTAGAATAATAAATGAATGAGTGGGTGTATATAAACACATGAATGCTCAAACCCTTCTGTGAGTTTTTAGCTTCATTGACCCCCGTTTGCCAAAAAAGCAGCATTTGGATTATTTTGGAAGAAGACCAAACACTTGAGGCTCTATTCTGTCTTTTGTGACTAAGGCACACATATTTTCTTTCCTAAACATGCTGTGCATGGCAGGATTGTTGTGTGGCAGTTGCTCAGCATTGTGTCTAATGTCTAAAGCGGGTTGAATCATTGGCTGCAAATAAATTATCTAACAAACACAGGCTTCTTTACTGTTTGTGAATCGATGCTGATTTCTGCAAATGTGTTCATTGTACCGAACTGTTCACTGAATAGTGATATCATTACTCTTATGTTTTGTTTGTAATGTGGTAGTGCCTAGGATCACCAGTCATGGACTAGGACTCCATTGTGCTAGGCACTGTACAAACGCAGAACAAAAAAAGTTCCTGCTCCAAGGAGCTAACAATCAAAGTAGTATTTGTGTTCAATTTTCTAGCTGTGGGTTGTTTCTGAATAGTTCACTTCAACTCCTGGCTATTTAAGGTCTGAGATTGGTCACTAAGTCATATTTTCTGCTTTCTGATTGGAAATTAGTAGGCAACACATAATGAATAATGGATACCTGGTGTGCATGTGAATGTGGATTCTGGTATCAAGAAAAGCCAAGTATATGAAGAAAACCGCTCTTTACCCAGACCATGAATAAAAAGGGGCACAAATCTGGTCAAATAGAACAGCCATTCTAACTTGAACAAATGTTGATGGTTTTGCCCTAGCTGGCCAGCTCTGCTAAAGGCTACACATTCAACATATGTGGCCGTGCACCCTTGGACAATGGATTTGAAATGTAAATGTAAATTTTAACTGTGAAAGAAACTGTCCAACTTGAGGAGTGCAGTGTACTGCTGTTCTGCCTTAAAAAGACAGCTTCTGCCAGTGCAGGACCTGTTAAATTAATCAGTTTATAGACTACCCCCATGCAGGCTAATAATCAGGGCCGGCCCACAACATTTTGGCACCTGAGGCTGGGAGCTTAAATGATGCACTCATGCCCCCTCGCTTGGCCCCAAACTTTCAAAGGTCTTAATTTTACCTTCTTCCTGTTCTATTCCTCTGTTGGTACTGCTTTGCTACCTACCCCAATAAAGGAGAACTAACAAATTAAAATGCCTTGTTCAAAAATTTTAAGTAACAGTTAATTTTCAAACGCCTGAACAGCAAATGTAACTTTTCTTGTCTGCACAGTAAACACTGGCATTTTTATCTGTTTGAATAATCAGAGTGGTGCTTTCTGTGCCTTCTTGGTTGCGAAGATTTGAACAGCTTCCTGAAGGTCCACAGTCTGGGCCAGCTCATGCTCTATTGAGATGGTTGGAAGGCCGACCAGCCTCTCCTGTATCATTGTGGAGCGTAGATGTATTTTTATTAACTTCAGCTTGGAGAAGCTGCGTTCTCCACTGGCAATTGTTACAGGAAGTGTTAGAAGTATGTGCAGAGCAACAAAAGCATTTGGAAAGAGGGTGGTCATCTTATTTGTGCACATATATTCCAGAACAACCTTTGGAGTTGATCCTGCTGAAATGTATCTTGAAAGGGCTTTCAGTTCATCACTAAATCACTCGCATCAATATCACACGTGTCATCATGTGTCAACACTGTCTCTAGTGTCCTGCATTGCTGGTATAGGTCTTCTTCCGGTATAGTGAGGAGTTTTGGAATATCATACAACATCCCAAATATACTACTGTGTTCCTTGAGCTGCATGAAACGTTCTTCAACTGACTGTATTGCATAATCTAGCACCTGGTTAAAGAATTCAACTTTGAATTGTTGTTTGGGGTCTCTTATGGGATTTTCCCATGCCTTCTAATCAAAATGTCTTCTTCGGCAACTCTTGTATTCTTGAATGGGTGGGAAAATAGCTTCAGTGTGAAGTTCCTCTGACAACTTCTGTGCACTCTTCAGAACGTTTTTAAATCCCTCATCTGACTGGTAAGATTGTAGGTATAACTTTGCTTTGTCCAGTTGTTCCATTGCTCCAGATATATCAAGGTCAACACCTTGAAGTCTCTTGCTTACAACTTTTATTTCAAACAGTATGTCATGCCACAACACTAAGTCACACAGAAATGTGAAGTTATGTATGTTTCTGGTGATACCATTTCCCTCTGCTACTGTTCTCCCACGAACAGTTCCTGTCATAGCATTATCCTCCATAATGGCAAGTTCCCAATTTGGTGTTTGATAGGCTTTATCACCCCCACTGGACTTTCCCATCATGTGGCACTCAGTGGTTTCAGTGTCCAGAGAGGATATTCCCAGATGTTGCTTCAAAATTTGCCATCAATGAGTTGATGCAGAGAAAAATACATAGATGCTTTGAATTACATTAAAAAATTCAGCAGCCTCACTAGAAGCTGATGCTGCATCACTGACCACTAAGTTCAATGAATGAGAACTGCATGGGACAAAAAAAGCTCAAAGGTTTAACTCTGAGATCCATGTCTGCACTCCTCTGTTCCTTCCTCTCATGTTGGCACCATTATCGTAGCCCTAACTTCTCATGTCAGCTATTGCAATTCCTGTATCTTCCAGCTTCTTAAGAAGCACATTTGTCATACCAGCTCCTGTAGTATCATCAATGTCAATAAATTCTAGAAAATGCTCTCTGACAGTCACCACTGCAGGGACATTTCCACTAGGTTCTGTTGTTGTTACAAAACGCACCATTAAAGTAATTTGTTCCATATGGCTGATGTCAGGTGTGCAGTCCAGAATAACAGAGTAATATTTTGCTGACTGCAGATCTGCCACAATCTTCTGTTTGACTTTTGTTGCCAGTAATTGTATGATCTCATTTTCAATTGTTTTTCCAAGGTAGTAGTGTGTGTACATTTCTTGGGTGGTGACTCTTCTTAGATGCTCCTGGAGTACAGCATCAAATTCTGCCATCAGCTCCACAATTTTAAGGAAATTTCCAATGTTTGGCACATACAGCTAATCTGAAGTACCACGCAGTGCTAGCTTTTGGGTAGCAAGCATTCTCTCAAAGGCAATGAGCCTTTTCAGAACATTTTGCCAGTAAAGAGACTCTGATGCAATCTTCTCTTGATGCTGATCATCTATGGTGGCCTTTAACCTTAGTCTCATCTCAAGCTCTTTCCACCTATGAAATGCTCTCTAGTGATTTTCTGCCTTCTCATGGCATGCCAGATTTCTAGCCAGATTTTTCCAGTCCTTTGTTCCTGTAGAACCCAATGTGGCTGGAACATTAGACTGGAAAAGTTTGCAACAAAAACAGTATGCAGCATTCTGGGTTTTTGAGTACATAAGCCATGGCTTCTCCACTTTGTCATCATTGGGGATTTCACGCCAGTAATGTGTTGTATGGAAACTTCTATTTTCAGTATTTTTGGGGAACATGAAGTTTTTCACTTGCTGTGTACCATGTAGTACAAGGAAGTCCCTCAGGCTACTGCTCAAGTGGGTCCATAGTCCTGGATCATCTAGACTTAAAGAACTAAGCTCAGCAGCAGCTGTTTCTTGCGCCTCCACCACACTCTTCTCTGATCTACACTTTTCTTTAGGAATGTGTATGGTTACATCTATTTGAGATGGAGATATGGATGCTGCAGTAGCTGCCAGGTCACCTGCACTCTGACTAAGTGGAAAATCAGGCATCTCCTCACCCACTCACATCCTCACTGGGGCCGGAAAGCTCACCATGAACATTTGTGTCTGTGTATCTCAGGAGAGCTCCTTCCTGCTTGGTTAGAAAAGCTTCCTTTGCTTTCTTTCTTTTTCTGAATGCTGCCCCAGAGGGGCGTTTTCTTCTTTCACTCATCACTGCTGTCCTGTGCCAGCTATAGTGGCTCTCAACACTCAATTGAAGGGGACAAATAAGCAGGCTGGTAGCAGGGCCTGAGTGAGGGAAGATATCTGTGTCTTAAGGACCTAACTGGCTCCTACTACTTCAGTTGACTGCCTGTTCTCCTCAAGTGGGTTCAGGGAAGCAGCAGGAAACAGGAAGCTCCTTGAGAAGCTGGTGTTAATCAGTCCAGGCTCTTGGGGATGCTAGAGAGGTACGTAAGAGGCTCCTCCTCCTCTCTCTCCCTGCAGCTCCTGCTGCTTTCTGTTATTCCCTCTCACCTTTTCTCCTGCCTGCCTGTTACGTCTCTTGTGCCCTCCTTCCTCCAGCACAGCACTCCACCATCTCTGTGCATCTAGAGCAGAGAGAATACATATGCACCAGCAGCAGACACAATTTTCTACATTCTGGGTCCTAGCGGTGCCCCCCCACAACAGTCTGGCACCTAAGGCAGCCACCTCAATTCTCCTCATGGTAAGGTTAACCCTGCTAATAATGCTGATGCTATCGCCTGAGAGGATACTGCTTTTGAATCCTCTGTTAAAAAATAAAAACAGGCAGCGATATATGAACATGAACTAATGGGAACTGATTGGTAGGATCCCCTGGGAGAATAACATGAGGGGGAAAGGAGTCCAGGAGAGCTGGCTGTGTTTTTTAAAGAATCCTTATTGAGGTTGCAGGAACAGACCATCCTGATGTGTAGAAAGAATGGTAAATATGGCAGGCAACCAGCTTGGCTTAACAGTGAAATCCTTGCTGATCTTAAACACAAAAAAGAAGCTTACAAGAAGTGGTAGATTGGACAAATGACCAGGGAGGAGTATAAAAATATTGCTCAGGCATGCAGGAGTGAAATCAGGAAGGCCAAATCACACTTGGAGTTGCAGCTAGCAAGAAATGTTAAGAGTAACAAGAAGGTTTCTATAGGTATGTTAGCAACAAGAAGAAAGCCAAGGGAAGTGTGGGCCTCTTTCTGAATGAGGGAGGCAACCTAGTGACAGAGGATGTGGAAAAAGCTAAGGTACTCAATGCTTTTTTTGCCTCTGTCTTCAGGAACAAGGTCAGCTCCCAGACTGCTGCACTGAGCAGCACAGCATGGGGAGGAGGTGACCAGCCCTCTGTGGAGAAAGAAGTGGTTCGAGACTATTTAGAAAAGCTGGATGAGCACAAGTCCATGGGGCCGGATGCACTGCATCCGAGGGTGCTGAAGAAGTTGGTGGATGTGATTGCAGAGCCATTGCTATTATCTTTGAAAACTCTTGGTGATCGGGGGAGGTCCTGGAAGACTGGAAAAAGGCTAATGTAGTACCCATCCCTGCTGGTTTAGCCACACTTATCTTTCTAAATTTCTCCAAATGACTGAAGGTGTGTGTGGTAACAAGGTGCTCATAAGCATAAAATCTCACAATATTTATTCTCAAACACGTTGTTTGGGTAGGCCGGGCAGTAGCAATTTGGGGTGCTTTGAAGTGGGTCACTTTCTCATTGAAAGAGAAGTTAGTGATACAGGAGCTCAGGATATTTCCTAGTCTTATTTATTTACAGTATATACACATGCCCTGTTTAGTTTGTCTATACTTGTAGCCAGAAACCAGTTCCTTCTTTGAGGTCTTGTTTACAAGAGAAAAGTGTACTGATATGGTGAAATGACTCTGGGCCTGTCTGCCTCTTTTAGCATAGTGTCTCTTCCTTTGTTCTGCCTGACACTGGGAAACTCTCCTGTATTCAGAATTACACAGCCCTGATTGTTCTCAATACTGAGCATGGAATATTTCAGGTAACTGTTAACCCTTCTTTTGTCCAGCTGCTCAGCAATACAAAGGAACTCCTCAGACAGGGTTAGCTTTAACTAGTGTCCACTGGAACTGGTTTCTCTATGAGGTTCCTTTCAGACAAAAGAGAGTTCTTAATACCAGCCCCTTAATAACTGTCTAAGAGTGGATTATTAGTCTGTATAGGCTCCTTTAGGCAATTCTCTCTACTTTTAACTCCTTCTGTGAAGCTATCCAGTTTTTCTATCAGTAATAAATTCATGCATTCATTATGCATTATGCAGTATGCATTCATTGCCACCTTCTCCATAATTCTCAACTCAATCCTATTCTAATTTATAGGAGTTCAACTCCTCACTGACATCCAGTCAGAACTGGGGGCTTGGTTTAATTATACCCCAGTGAAGTAGCCTTCATTGTTGTATAGTAGACAGGAAAAGTGTTGTATGTTATTACCCTAAAAATTACTGCATTTTCATTCCTTCCTACTGGTATCTTTGCACACTTATCGTTCAAACGATACCCTTCAGATGTATGTACACCGTGTAAGATGAGAGAATCAATTTCACTCTTCAAAAATATACTCCTCCCACAAAAATCTCCCTATGTAAATATTGTCAATTTCAGTATTGAGTTTTTGACCTGGGAGTCCAGACAAAGGGAGCTAGGTTTAGAACAAAATGATGTACAAAGTTGCTGCCCTGGGATATAGAGGGGAAATACAAGAACTTACACATGAAGCATAGGGTTTTGTTTTCATTGCCCCTAATAATGGTAGGAGTATATAAACAGGGTGAAAAATAACACATGCGTGCAGTATGCTTGGTATTGAACAAAACCTTGGTTTTAACTAATATATAAGAGAAATTGTTCCAGAACGCTACATGCTTCCAAAAATAATAACCCTGTAATGTCGACAAAGTTGGTGTCAGCATGGGTTACCTGCTGCGTACAGAAAGTGCTGGTCATGTAAGTTAGATCTGCCTCAGGGCTAGTCTGACTTGCACACCTGACCTTTCAGAAATGTTTTTTGTTCATTAATCAATGTTCTTTGCTTGAGCTTGCCAGTTCCACTCCTTTCCCCTCATTCACTGTCCTCCTTTTTAGTTTCAGTCCCCCTCCCCCAATGACCCTTGACTACACGTTAGACAATGGTACCTAATAACTCATTTTGAATGTTAATTTGCTTTAAGTAATGTCAGGCCATCACAGGAATCTGATTTTATTTTTTAAGTAGTGTCTTACACATGGATAAAATCTCTCCTCTGTTTTTTCCACCAAATGCATCCGATGAAGTGAGCTGTAGCTCACGAAAGCTTATGCTCTAATAAATTTGTTAGTCTCTAAGGTGCCACAAGTACTCCTTTTCTTTTTGCGAATACAGACTAACACGGCTGCTACTCTGAAACATGGATAAAATGTTATTATGGATCCTGATGGCTGTTTACAGTACTGATTTAGGCAAGCCTTTCAAATGTATGATGTGAGGGTAACTTGTTTGTAGGCCCTGATTTTTTGGTTTGGATGAAATAAGAGCTGTTCTGAAGTTTTACTTGAATTGTAAAGTGAACTGAACTTAGTCTGAAGTTTAAAAAAAAAAAGTTTAGTCGGTTAACAGTTTTTTTGGCTTTTTTAAAAATTTTGGCATGCCTTTGCACACTTCCTGGTTTCTGACAGGACTGTAAGAGAGAAGTACATGAAAAATGTGTATTGCACTCCTGACTGGACACTCATTTTCTGTAGAAGCATAACTGCTCACACACAAGTATTACCAGGTCTTACTTGACCTTCTCTACACTGGGAACAAAGCCACTGTTCTAGCTTCCCCGTGTTTATACTAGGGGTTTCCACCAGTGTAATTTCCTTGGTGCAACTAGCCTGGTGGTAGAAATCTCACTATAGACAAGGCCTAAGTATTCAGCAAAACAACTTTGTATTTAAAGTTCACTGAGAACAATGCGTTTTTGTTTCTTTATGTACATGTCTCAAAATTGGTGTAATGTCCTGAGGTCCCTTCCAGCCCTGATATTCTATGATTAGCAACTTCCAAACACATCTTCTCATTAGTTTTCAAACAAATAATGACCTATGGATCCCAAACAAACATTTATAGTAGGTAAAAGTCTAATTTTACTGAGGAAAAAATGTTTTTTATTAATTTAAACATTGCCTTTTACCTCTATATTTAATAGCTATTTATTTTAGATTGCTTGCTAACCTTACAGCACATGTCAAATCCTGCTCCCTCTGAATTCAAGGCCAAATTCTCGTTGACTTCAGTGGAACCAAAAATTGGCCAGTCTCTGAAATATATTTACTTTTTTTAAAAATTAAAAGACTAACTTTTGTCCTTCAATTTCTAGTAGCAGAATAAAACTACATCTAATTTTTTTCCAGTAAAAGAAGGCCTGATTTTTTTTAACAACTTCTGGTAGCTGTTAATTGAGGGTGAAAAGGACAGCAGACATCTGGTTACCTAATAGTAAGCACAGAGTAGGTAGTTAGTCTAAATATTAGCAGTTTCCGTGCAATTAACTAAATCTTCAAAAAATGGCGCCAGGATAAATTGTCTTTCAAATTTAGCTCACATTATAATAATTAGGACTGGTCAGATTTTTTTTTTAAATTCAATTATTTTTAAATTATTATTAAATATTATTATTATTAAATTATAATTATAAATGTAATTAATAAATTATTATTGATTATTATTAAAACAAATTAGCAAAAAATCAAAAACTGAAAACTTCAACTGACAACCAAAAATTTAGATTCAGAAATGCTGCCTCAATGTCTGATGGGAGTTGTAGTTTGTGTGCCTTATGCCCTTTCTTCTCATGTGGGCTCCCTATCTGAACTACATCTCCCATGATCCATCATGGCATCTTAGTGAGAGGGGAAATCAGCCCATAGAGGGGAATGGGATATCAGGAACCTGAATTAGAACTCCCTTGAAGCACCAGGGCAACATTTATTAATCTAAAGGCTTGTTTACACTATGGTGCGCTCTGCAGTTCATACACCCATACGCTGCACTGCAGCAAAGTTCTGCAATCAACTGCCCTATGTGGATGCTACTGGCACAAACTAAAAGATATCTAGTTTGCATTAACGTAGTGATTACGCTAATGGAAACTAGGTACCTTTTTGTTTGCGCCAGCAGCATCCACATAAGGTAGTTAAATTGCAACACTTTGGTGCGCTCTGTAATTCAAACCTCTATAGTCTGTGCTTAAGTGCAGTGTAGACATGGCTTAAATATTTTGTTTTCAACCAGCATTTTTCACTGTTGTGAGGTTTGGTTTTTTTATGAAAAGTCAACATTTTCTGTGGGGAACAAACACTTTCCACAATTTTTTTTGTTTAATCAGAAGCCCAGTCTTCCATTGAAAAATGTAGTTAGATGGACAATTTTCAACCAGCTCTAATAATAACACAATAAATATAGCAGACTTCTCGCAAGTAACCCCTTGGAAAGGTTAATTAATAATAATGGACTGTAGCGTCCAAGGCTGTCAGTCCAGCACCTTTCGCAAGCACTGATTTTACACATGGAAAAAAGGAAAACCATTGTATTGGTATTTGGCCTCAGAAGTTATTTTTTAACTGCTTTGATACTGGCATTTGCTGTATCAGTTCAGCAGGGGACTGTGGTGGAGTGCCTTTCCAACATTCTAGACTTTGTACTTTAGTGAAGATGTATTAGTTCTACAAGGCAGTACTGAAGGTGTACTTCTGCCACAACCTCCCTGTGTACCTGGAACATTTGATCGCCCTAAATCAGTTTGTATGCATATAAAACTTGCAGTTGCTGACAGAACAATTCACAGATCTCTAGAGTTTAAAGAGTATATCAAGCAGTTAATATTTATGTATCAATGTGGAAAGGCAGCAATATTGCAACAGTAGCTGGCTACCATTTTGTTTTACTTGAGGGAAATCCAATATGAATAAAACAGCAACTTTTCAAACATGACATTTAATCCATGCATGTAAATCAAACTGGGAGATCTATTATTCATTATTAAAAGGGCACCATATTTTTACTACCCTGAAAATGAAACACAAATGCTGTGAAAAATTTAGTGCCTTTTCTTGAAGTTTCAGGACACTTATCATGCAGTCATGTAGCTGGCATTGGCACTCATTTTAAAATATAGCTACAAAATTAATAAATTTGAAGTTTTTGCACTAAAAAGAAAAGGCTCAATTTCATGGAAAGGCGCAAATTAATTTTTTTATTAAAGCTTCCTAAATATATAAGATGGTGAAATACTTTGCTAATGTTCAGATTCAGATATACATGAAGAATATAGTTCATATCCTTGTCGTTATTCGTCATGCCCACAATTTTCTTCCCTGAAGTGCCTTTTGAAAACTACATATATCAGAAACTGATTAACATGACCTAAGGTATTAGTTCTTAAAATATGGTGAACCTAACACTTTCCAAGGCATTATTTTCCATATGTCAGCTTGTATATAAGAATTGAGATGCTTTTAATAACTACAAAACAGAAAACTAAAGTACAAACTTTTTATTATTTATTTATTTATTATTGATCTAAACTCTGGAGCAAGTTAGAAAATTTAGCTGTAGGATGCTTTATAGGATGGAACACAAGGATTTGACACTGTGTGGGGAAAAAGGAGGTAATAATGCATTGCAGCACCAGAGGATTTCAAAAAAATGAGAGCCACTTAATTTTTTCCCCTGGATAAAATCATTCATTGTTGAGGCGATAAGCTGCTTCCTGAATTTTTTGGTGAATTAAGTATTAACCTCAGACCGACACTTGCACCTATTTAGAAATATTTTTACAATGACTTTACAAAGCAGAAACAAATATTTATTCCCACTGCTACTTTATTTTTTATATTTCAAAATCTAATTTTCAAATCTTTCTTTGCAATAAATATCCAGTGCCAGTGATTTCAAAGGGCTACGTTTTGGTCTCATAAGGTCTATGGACTCTGCGTAGCTCCCTGACATTTGGGGTGAAATTCACAAACTTTGCGCTAACATTTTACTGCATTCTAGGCCCAGCAGAACATTCTGTTAATGTCTGTTTGGTCCAATCTCTATATAAAATGACTTTATTGGCATAGGTACTGTCATCTATTCCAATCATAAATCGCTGTCATGACTCTCCTAGGGTATGGAGGGGTCACTGTCTACTCACAAGTGGAGATTTTCTAACATAGTTCAGCCATGGCTATCTCCAATGTATGTTGTGAGGGTGAGGACTTCTGAACAGTCGTCAGGTCCAGTATGTTGAGCTATGTCATAAAAGTTCATTAGAATATAATAATGTTAATATAAGCTATCTTATGTTGGAGCTATGTGGTTGAGCTCAGTCAAATCTTTAAATATAGAGCATAATGTGTAAGTAGCCTATGCAAGGATTAGAGATAAACTAGACTTTGGTCTGCCTTAGGAATGGGATGAAGCCTGTAGTTAGCAGACAGATTCCAAAGTTCACGAGTGTTCAGAGATGGGGATGGGGGGTTGGTTTAGGCCCCTCTCTAGCCTACTGATGTGAAAGAAGCAGCTTGTAAAGGACATCCAAATTAGATAAGCTCATGCTCTGCCAATGTTAAGGTAATTCACAGTGATGACCCTTCATAAATATGCAATGTATGCAGGAATGCAGGTTTGGTGGTAACAGAATGAACTTGATTTCCTGCTCCCAGTCAGCTGAGCAGGGTCTGGTTTACAAAGGCTAACACTCTCTTCACATGACAGGGGTCCGTATCCATTGAGTCCCATGGTTACTGGTACAGTGATATCATGAGACACTCTGAGGAAGGTTAATGTTGGCTACTCCAATATTACTACTCCCTGCTTGTCAAAGAACAGAACAGAACTGGCAGCAGATGTGCAGGGCCACACGCAGATGCTAAAGCGCACAGTATGCAAGAAGAAAATCCTGTATCTGGAAAGACAAGGGGCCAGATGGTGTGACCACTTCACGCTGCACAAGGTAGAGCCACTTGGAGAGACCCTAGCCCCACTGTCAGCATAGCAAAGAGGAGTAGTGGCAAGTAGGCTCTTGTGCTGTACTACTCCTTGGCTGTTTCAATCCCTTGGGGCCATTGCAGCCTGGCATAAGTTAAAGCAACCTTTGGTATGTCATGGCATGGCATGGCACAATGTAGAGAGACCAGTCCTGCATACATCAGGACCATTAGGATCAGGATAATGAACAGATGAGTTTTAAGCCACCTTTGCTCAGACACCTCTGACCTGCATTTCCAGGTGCAGCTCATCCACAATCCAGGGTCTGAGCCTAGATTGCAACACCCAAAGGAGAAAGTTGACCGCACAATGTATATGTTTGCATATATTTAGCAATAATATCCCAAAGTGTCACAGATGAAAATGAGCTGGAATGTACTATTCCTGTGCGGCTAGTGTGCTCTGCGTGGAAACATTCTGTTTCCATCTTGGTACAGAAAAAGGGTTTCCCTGAATCCCACTGCTCCCAGCCTTTTAGGTCTCCAGCCCAGAAGGATGCATGTTACTTTTGCCTGACTTACTTATGTGACCTTTTATTTTTACTTCTGTGTATTGGATACAGATTTCCATTTCCAGCCCTCTGGTCTTTAATTTATTTTCAAATTATATAATCATTTCCCAAGATCATTCTTTCTTCTTCCTGTGTAGCTACCTGTTGCACATAAACATGGAAGGTCTGAAAACTGTTTATAAAAGCCTCACCTCATTCTGGCAATAACTGTCTTATTTTCAAATCTCCAGCCTTATTTAGGTTCATCCTGAATAAGTAGATGAGATTTAGTTAGTGTTATAGTTGGTAATAAGATGCTTTGATAGGTACTGTTTCCTTTTTGAAAAGCTTTCTATATGTACTTCTATCTATGCCAGAAGGGTTCATTCATCATAGTGTTTGTTGTCAGTAATAATTAACTGCTAATAATTATATATTGTCTTGCAAAGGTCTTTCATTTTCAAAAGTTATTGAAATGCATTTTAATCTTTATTCTTGCTCAGTTTTGGTTTAGTCTTTAATCTAATCAAGTGGCAGATGTTTAAAAGTCGCATCTCTTTGTTTACTGTGGCTTAGGCACTGGGGTCTGCCAAAGTAATGGGCTGTGCTCAATTTTCTCTCAAGTTCAACTCATGGGGAAAAAACAGAAAAAGAAAAAATTTATCTCTAGTTCTAACCAGGCAAACCCCAAGAGCAAGTTGGAGGAAAATTTTTTAAAAACCCTTCCTAAATTGAATCTGCTTATTTGAAATATTCAAATTGAATTCATTCTCTCTTTAGAGTAAATGGTTTCTTGGTTGAAATTATTGTGGCATATGGAGAAGTAAGATATATTACAATAGAACTGATATAAAACAGTTGAATTCAGAATTCAGATAATTTTAGTTCACTATGATTTAATTCAATTAAATGCAATGCTGTTCATTGCAGAACAAGAGGAATCTCTCTCTCTCTCTCTCTGTCTCTCTCTCTCTCTCACATACACACACTTACTCACTCAGAGCCTTTATTTGCCACTGCCTTGCACCATGCGTAGTCTATTACACTTGTCAAAAGTGAGCAAAAGACACAATACGGATATGGAAGGTTTTTACATCCCATTGACTTCCATGGAAATTTTGTCTGCATAAAGACATAGTACAAGCTGAGGACTTTAGGGTTTCAGTCATATAAATGTATATGTTTGCATTTTACATGTACTGGTTTTATTCATCAACGTTAGAATCCAAAGCAATGGTGTAAGCTGGTGTGCTAGCTTACTAGGTGGGGCATCAAATACAGCCCCTGACAGTGGCAGAATTTCAGTCCCTTTCTTCAGGGATGGGTTTATTTTTCAAAACTAAGACAGACCAACACAAAACGAAACAGGTAAACCAGTTCCGGCTGCCTGACCTCTCCTCAAACCTCTTCTTTGTAAGGCTTCTTCCCCTGGCAATGCAGTAGGTATTTCCAGCCAGCTCTTCCACCTAGCCTAGTGGGAATAATCCCTTCCAGGTGCTTTCCTGTGGCCGTGGGTCTCTTGCAGGAGAGAGCTCCTGGAAAGTCTCTCTTTGTAACTGAGCTCTTGATGACCTTTTATCTCAGGACCAGGTGAGCTACCAGCTATCACGTGATCTCTCCCTCAAACCCATCACCTAACAGGTAGCTATTGAAGCATAGGTGGTGATGGTGCTAAGCCCATCTCCCTCATAGGACTACCCCACCCTGTGACAAATAGTCAGGCACTGTGGAGATACTCAATTACTATGGTGGTGGGGGCTGCATAAGTACCTAGATAGATAAGTTTAGTAGGGAGATATAAAGAGGAGAGCCTCCCTTTTCAGAGCTCTCCTGCTGCAGCCTTCTGTTTCCTTACCAGTAGTAGCTCACTTGGATGAGATCATCATCCACATGTTGCACTACTGGCAACATTTTTAGTGCCTAATCTAAAGCCTATGGAAACATGAGCAAAGGTTTTTTATATCAGGATGGAGCCAGCATGTGTAGACTTGCCCTGTAGTTTTGCATGTGTGAACCCATGGCACATGAAAGCCTCTTCTTTATTTAATTGGTGTGTTGAATTAGAGCCAGTACAAACTGAAGTGTGTCATACTCACACTAATACACCTTAGACAGAAATCTGTAGTTCACATGTAAAAACTCCTGTGCTTATAGAATATATGTGAAGAGCCTTTGGCGGAAGAAAGTTCAGCACCTACAGTAGCTACAAAATCATGATTTTAGTATTTGAATTGTGGTAGAGCCTACAGGCCCTGGCCCAGTTGCTCTGGGCTCTGTATAAATATATAACAAAGAGATGCTTCCTGTCCAGAAAAGCTTACGACCTAAGAATACAACAAGAGACAACAAGTGTTTATAACGGAGCACCAAGAAACAAGGAGATGATACTGGTCTGCATAAGTCAGTTCTTCTTAGGGTGGTGTTCGCTCTGGGTATTCACTGTGGATACGTATGTGCTCCATGCACCTGAGACCAAAAATTTCTTCAGTACCAGTGTCCATCAGCACATGCCTGTGTGTTTTTGTGCTCCAGACCAAGGGTATAAGGGACAGCACAAACTGACTGTCTTTCCAGTTCCTTTCTACTACTCATAGTCCAAGACGGAACTCCTCAGTGTCCTAAGCTTTGTTAGCATCTCCTTTCAATCAGGGTTTCCTGCTGTCAGTAGTTATTTTTCATTCTTATAGTTAGTTTTAGTATCTAGTTAGTTAGGTGGTAATAGTGTTTTTGTGCCCCTCTCCTCTTCCATTCAGGGCATTTAGCATGCCCAAGATCCCAGCTTTCAAATCCTGTGTGGCTGTCCCAAGGTTTTCCTGGTTAGCAATTCCCACAACTCCTGCTTGTATTGCTTTGGGGAGTCTCACATTCCTTCCAAGTGTGAGATCTGTCTTTCCTTCCCTCCGCAAACACGACTATCCCATGAGTTTCACTCCAAAGACACCTGAAGGAGCTCTCCATGAGGCCCCTACCTGTTCCTGGGCTCTCTGACCCCCTATACACTGGTCGGAGTCACCAAGTAGAGCCCGTCTGGACCCAGCACACTCTAGCTCTAGAACATCGGTTCCCAGGTCTAACGACTATCAGGCAGAAACAAGAAGAGGGCAAGGACAAACACTCCCATAAAAATGGGAGAAAGTCTCCTCTAAGACTCCTAAAGAGAGGCTCTCCTACCCTCTTACCCTCCAAGTCTGGTGAGACTTCATGCTGCTGATTCAGGGTCTGCCCAGTCAATATTGAGGGCCAAGGACAATCCAAAATTATCACCTGCACAGGGAGGTGGGACTGACCCTAGCATCTGCAAGGGAGAGGAGGGAGTGATCGCTGACTGCACTCATGGTACCACGCTACAGAAAGAAGGACTGAGCAGTACCAACACCTGCTGCCCAACCTAAGTGTGCACCATCAGTGCATCCTAGGGCCAGAATCGCTTCTTGCTTCCCATCTGCTAGACCTTACCTCCTTGATTACCTAACGATTTATATGGACCTGGAGTTGCCAATACTCTTTGAGCCAATAATCAAAGAAGTGTATAGAACATCAGTGCATTATTTGCTGATTCTGTCCACCAGCTGTATTGCTGAGCTGTCTCCACTATCAGTGCATTATTGGTCATTTCCCTCTACCAGACCCTTTACCACCAGATACGTGGTACCAGTAGCTCCACTGGTAGAAGTGTCGGAGTCAGACTCCTCTGACAACCCTGAGGCCAGACCATCAGCAGCTCCAACCATTCTGGGATGCCAGATTAGCCCTGAGAGGGATTTGGGAGCCGCACAGGTACCCTCACACACTAACTAGTACTCCAAGGCTTGGGACCAATAGTACCCTCCCTATGGGCACCACCTCCATATCCATATGAACTTACACACTGTCCCTACTGGGACCCTTATTTCAGACCTTATGATGCAAGAGGATCTGAATTAGACTTAGAGCAGGCATCACATTCGAGGGAAGAGCCACAGTCCCTTCAGGAGCACTGTGAGGAAGAGAAATAGCCCAAGCAGCCAGAACTGCTACATCCACCTGTGGCTTTCTCTTCCTCGTTTCCCAGTGAGGGAGTGACACTGGCCTTGCTAGCCTTTCTGATGATTTCAAGCAATTTCAGGACCACCTCAGGATTCTCTCCAAATCCCCCCAGAGGAAGTTCAGGACCCTTCTCACAAGCTTCTGGACATCCTCCAATTAGCAGGTCCTAGCAAGGTGGTGTGCCCTGTTAATGAAGCCATATTGTAACCTGCCAAAACAGTTTGCCATATTCTTAGCTACATATATTCCGACCTCTGAGATGGCAGGAAAAATAAGATATTTTGTTCAATCTAAGAGGTCATGATTTTTGTTTTCCCACCTTAGATCAAACTCTTTGGCAGTCCAGGCTGCTTGTGAGTCACTCACAGTTAGTACCCATTGGAACTACCACTCAAAGGAGAAAGAAAGGTTAATTACCTATTGTAACTGGAATTCTCTGCAATATGTGGTCCTTATGGGTATTCCATGTCTCACCCTCCTTCCCCTCTGCTCAGATCCTTTCCTAGAGTGATTCATGGTAGAGAAGGAACTGGAGAGACGGTTGGTCCATGCTTCCCCTTATGCTCTTGGTTTGGAGAATAAGGAGGTGCAGGACACAGGTACAGACCAATGGACACTGCTATTGAAGACTCTTCAGATCTTTGACACATGGAGTGCATGTGCACCCACAGTGAAAATCCATAGGAAGCACTTATCTTGAAGAACCCCAGTTGATAATAGGTAAATAACCTTTCTATACCTCACACTAGCTGTGGAACCACTGTCCAGTTTGTTACAGATGTCATGGCAGAGGGCACTTTGTTCTTAAAGGATCATAAAAAAGATTTATTTTGTTATTTTCTTTGTTGGGCCTCTCCTGTAGTAGGTGACTTCTGGGTACTCTTCTGGCTCTGTCAATCTGTTTCTTCACTTCAGCAAGTGGGTATTGTAGTTGTAAGAATGCATGATACAGATCTTGTAGGTGTAACCCCTCAGACAGAGACAAACACCTACAAGATCTCTATCATGCATTCTTACAACTACAATACCCACCTGCTGAAGTGAAGAAACAGGACAGGCCCAACAAAGAAAATAACAGAACGCCACTAGCCATCACCTTCAGCCCCTAACTAAAACCTCTCCAACGCATCATCAAGGATCTACAACCTATCCTGAAGGACAACCCATCACTCTCACAGATCTTGGGAGACAGGCCAGTCCTTGCTTACAGACAGCCCCCCAATCTGAAGCAAATACTCACCAGCAACCACACACCACACAACAGAACCACTAACCCAGGAACCTATCCTTGCAACAAAGCCCGTTGCCAACTCTGTCCACATATCTATTCAGGGGACACCATCCTAGGGCCTAATCACATCAGCCACACTATCAGAGGCTCGTTCACCTGCGCATCTACCAATGTGATATATGCCATCATGTGCCAGCAATGCCCCTCTGCCATGTACATTGGTCAAACTGGACAGTCTCTATGTAAAAGAATAAATGGACACAAATCAGACGTCAAGAATTACAACATTCAAAAACCAGTTGGAGAACACTTCAATCTCTCTGTTCACTCGATTACAGACCTGAGGGTGGCTGAACAAAAAAACTTCAAAAACAGACTCCAATGAGAGACTGCTGAATTGGAATTAATTTGCAAACTGGATACAATTAACTTAGGCTTGAATAGAGACTGGGAATGGATGAGTCATTACACAAAGTAAAACTATTTCCCCATGTTATTTCTTCCCTCTACCCCATCCCCCACTGTTCCTCAGATGCTCTTGTTAACTGCTGGAAATGGCCTACCTTGTTGTCACCATGAAAGGTTTCCTCCTTCCCCCCCTGCTGCTGGTGATGGCTCATCTTAAGTGATCACTCTCCTTACAGTGTGTATGATAAAACCCATTGTTTCATGTTCTCTGTGTGTGTATATAAATCTCCCCACTGTATTTTCCACCAAATGCATCTGATGAAGTGAGCTGTAGCTCACGAAAGCTTATGCTCTAATAAATTTGTTAGTCTCTAAGGTGCCACAAGTACTCCTTTTCTTTTTATAAAAAAGATAGTAATTCTCCCCTTCCCACAAATAGGAAATAGATTAAAAGTTCTGCTGTGATATGACAGTTACTTCAGCTGTTTATACTTTAAAACTTTTCAACAGTACAGATAATTGTCTTTGACCTTAGCCTTGTAATCACTTTTTTTATTTGTATCACAAAGGTTACTATCTAGCACCCGACTAGCCAAATGAAATGTATGGCTTGATTAAGGATCTCTTTTGTCAGTAATTTGTGCCTAATGTTTTTAGCTTTCCCACGGGCTGTTAAAGAAAATGGTAAATCTGGTTTAAATGAAACCTGATACTGTTAATGGTTTAATAGCAGCTGCCACAGGGTTATGGCATTTTTCAACAGATGCTTCTGTTTCTTTTTAAGCCTACACAAAGTCTTAGAATATATTTACATAATTAATGTAAAGTACACCTACATAATGACAATATTTATAGTTTTAAGAGATTTCCTTAAATTATCTCCCCTCTTTTGTCATCATCCAATCACAATTTATAACCTGAAACAGGAAGGTAAATCTCTGCATTTTAAAATAATAATTAATATTTCCCCTTTAAAAAAAATCATGACATGTAGCATGACTATATACATGTAGCATTTCTCTTGCTAACATTTGTGTTATTTGTATGAGAAGAGCCCATCATCACTCCAGAGACTGAGAAAGAAAAAAACCCAAAACCTAGTAGCTTGCTAGCTGTCTATGCCTATTATCTGGTCTACCATGCAAGCTAGAACAAAGAATCAATGCCAATATGTTTTTAAAAATGAATGAAAGTTGCTTCATCACACATGTTTAACTAAATGTCCTTGGATGAGACGTTATTTAAATATGTAGAGTGGACCAGGTACACTAACTATTGAACTTCATCTGAGTGAAGAAATTCATACTAATTTAAAGTATTATGGGCACAGTATTATTTAGGTGAAGATTTTCAAAAGTTACTGGTGATCTTAGATATCTTCTTTTTTGGTACCCAACCTGAGATACCTTCAAAGGGTCTGGCTTTCAGAAAGTTCTGAAGATATGTCACATTGTACACCCAAAAATTGGGGCACCCAACAACACTGGACATTCTTGAATATCTTGTCCTCATAAAAGTATATACAAATGCACAAGGTACAGAAAGAGCGAACAATGAGCATCTCTCTCTGCCTGGTCTGGAAAGCAGGGGCTGGGTGCAGTGGGAGTCCTAATACTCAGTGCATACAAGAACTCCAGAGAACAAGTGTTGCCACCACCATTAAGCTTTGTGAAGGGGCAGTAATATGGGGAAGGCACTCAAATACTACAATGATGAGTGCTAATATAAAACTCTATCTATCTATCTATCTATCTATCTATCTATTAATAGACTCTCTATATAAAAGAGATGGGGCTCGGGCCCCTGTCCTGTATCATTTATCCAAACTAGGAACAAAGGGGAACAGATGATTTACCCTCTTCCAAAGTGGTGTGATTACCTTTTTCTCCTTGCACTCTCCAGAACCCTGGGTAACATCATATCTGACAAGGCTTCTGTTGGGGTGCATTATCACTTCTGAAGTACAAAAATAACAGGACATCCATGATGATCCTGAGCCCCTAAAACTGGACAACTGGCAGTGTGTATTGAGCAACCATACAGATTTCCCAAGACAGCTATCTCAAAAAAAAAAGGATCTTGGTAAAACCAGGACAGGTGGCAACCCTATACATGCGACAATACAACCCCTAGGGTTTTTTGTTTCATTTTTTCTAAAAATAATTAAGGAACTTGGTCCTATTCAACAGGAACAGGATCAAACCTTAAATTACTTCAATAGCTTAGTAAAAATTGTGGCATAGGATCAGGGTTTCTTTTCTGAACTTGAATTGCTTCACAAAGGAAAAGGGATTTAAATATATTTATTACTTCAGGGATATTGCTTCATCCTTGATTTGCAGGTCTTGTCATGGGAACCCATGACTTTCTGGGGCCCTGGGGCCGAAGTAACCCTTTACATGTCTCCAAGGTGATGAGAACAGATTTGGCTAGCCCATGAAACATTAGAATTGCAATTACCAGCCTGTTGATGGGGTAAGACTTTACTACCCCAAAGTTCTTAATGACTCCTACTCTGGGACTCAGATGCCTCGTTACATGGGCTCTCCATTTTTGTTTGAGGGAGTAGGCTGCAGCTCACTTGCTTACCAATATAACTCCCATGAGTGGGTTGGGAGGAGTTTATGAATCCACCCTTTAGACTGGGGCAGGCTTTACTTAGTGGATACCATGGATTCCATGTCGGAATAGATGAATTCTCCAAAGCTACATAGGTCCAGAGCCACACAGAATAGGCCCCTGAGGGGAATTTGAGTAGGCCTTATCAGAGTCCTGCAAGATAATCAGGGCCTACTTAGATTCAACAGTTGATTAGTTTTTAAATGTTCTATTGACTCTATTAGCTTGCATTTGATAGTGATGAAAGCTTTTCCATGCTTATTAAAAAAATCAGGTAAAAAGCATGCAGGAAAACACACATTATAGCATGAATAAAATATACAACACTGCACTTTTGATCAGAGAGATGGTGGAAATAATTCAGATGTGTGAACGAGGGGTTCTTCGGTGTGTTACACTAGATCATATGTATGAAGTTTGTTAGACTTAGTCTGAGACAGAGAAACTGTTTCTCTGATCATAACTAATACTTTCTTTTCCTTTATCTCTTGTTAGGTTTTGCCTGCTAGAAAGGAGGTGAAACCGGGCATGATACTCCTCTTCGAACTCTTTCTTCTTCGTGAGACCAATACTTTCATTGACCGTGTTGTAGGATGGGGCGCTTTTCCTTTTTGTGATAATAATCACAACACTTTACAGGGGAAGTTTAAATGCCCTTTTCTCAGAGGCCATTATGATTCAAAATTTGACCGCTTCAAAAAAATTGAAAATTTGATTTCTTTGGATTTAGACCACTGGTTGTGCAACCTCTATTTTCAGGTTTGTATTAAGAAGCCTTAAGCCTGCCATACGCCCCTCCTCATGGATTCCAGTTTGCCTTGAACACACTTAAAGCCAGTGTTATCTTAAAGCAGGGTAAAGGGTAATGATAATAACTTGAATACATTTCCAGGAATAAGAGTTTATATTGAAGAAGTGTCTTTGATAAGAAAGAAAAGGAAATGACAAATACAATTAGAAATATTAATATTAGGAGCATTATAAAAAAAAAGTAACAAAACATTGAAAACTGTTGGATTTGAAAAATCAGATTCATCTTTGATCTTCTGAGCCAGGTTTGAGATCCTGTAGCTGAGAGGTGCTATTGATTCTGACAACCCATGATTTGCTGAATAGAGCAGAATTAAATGTGAGGGTGGTAACTGCTAATGTCTGTGAGCTTTGATGAGATGAGAAGGAGAGCATGAGCTAGGTAAAGGAGGGAATACTGGAAGGAGTGGGGACAATTGTGAAGAAAGAAGTGTTTGGGAGGATGGGAGCTCCCCAGAATCCTAAAGCCAGCCTTGTTAAACTTCTAGAGTTTATGGCTGCACTGCCCTGGAGTTCAGACTACAGGGATGTGAATAGCAGAGGTCACCAAAGTGCTGTGCTGTTACTCCCTTGAGCGGATGCTGCAGGTGAGAGCTAATACGTTCCTAGTTTGCATTAATTTAGTTTTCTTGAAACAACACTTCATCGACGCAAACTGGGACGAGGACTAAGTTAACATGAACTAGGAACTTTTTACTTTGTGCCTGCAGCGTCCTCTCAGGAGTGGTACAGCACAGCACTTTGGTGTGCACTGCTTCTCACACTCCTGTAGTCCTAACTGCAGGGCAGTGTAGACAAGCCCTAAGAACAGTGTAAGAATAAAGATGTCTTGATTTTGTGGAATGCTGAACCATTCGGATAACAGATTTATCTTTTACTAGATTATTAAACTACCATGGTATTCAGATGAGCAGAAGACATATGAGACATGTCTCCAGCTCCCACCTGAATTTCTTGCTTATTCAAACATTACTGAGAAGAATGGAGTTTCAGACAAGATACAAATATCTGGACCACAATATGATGGATTCAGAAGCTCATATCTACATCCAGGCACTCACTCAAAATGCTCCTTAGTATCTTTTCAAGGTTGGTTAGCCATTACTTTTCTTGCTAAATTAGTATCACCCAGAAACCTTCTCATTAGGTAATATAGATCAATATGTATTATAGGTGGCATGACAGCAATCCCTATCATTGTGGCTCAGGGGGCAGTTTGGGCTGACCCCCTGGGTCTGAGCGCAGAAGGCTGGGTCTGAGTCTCCACCAAAGCCACAACATCCATCCTGCTATATTTTGCACACTAGCTCAATAGAGCTAACATGAGTCTGTCTACCTGGGCTGCAAGGCTTGCTCCCAGCTGCAGTGTAGACATACCCATTGAGTCTTCTGAAGCAGCTTCACTGACCATAAGAACTTAAGAACGGCCATAGTGGGTCAGACCAAAGGTCCACCTAGCCCGGTATCCTGCCTTCCAACAGTGGCCAATACCAGGTGCTTCAGAGGGAATGAACAGAATAGGCAAGCATCAAGTGATCCATCCCCTGTCATCCACACCCAGCTTCTGACAAACAGAGGCTAGGGATACTCACATCATGGGGTTAAATTCCTAGCCATCCTGGCTAATACCCTCTGATGGATCTATCTTCCATGAAGTTATCTAGTTCTTTTTTGACCAGACACCAGACTTCTCTGACAGTGCTCCACCCAAATAGATCCTGTTCCTCCTCCATAAAGACAAGCATGAGAAGGGTGCCAGAGCACTCTGCTGTGTGGCTGAATTTTCTATGTAAGCAGATGGGAGGTGGCTGCAGAGATCAAAGATCATCTTTTGGTAGGCAGGCACTTCCCCGTGCTGCCTCTGTTAATTAGCTGGACACTGCAGGTCCACAGTAGCTTCTGCTTTCCGTTTGTGTCTCGTGTGTATCTTAATCATTAAAGAGTTTCGTTCTTGAACACAAAGTTGCCTTAGTTGTTTGAGAACAGAAAAAAAAGTGTGGGAAGGTGGAAGACTTGGGTGCAGGAGAGGGAGGGAGTCAGGAGTCGGAAAAGATGATAACCTGCATATAAGATTGAGTCAATTTGTGCAGAAGACCGAGAAGTTTAGATTTGAAGTGTGAGGTGAAAAGAAGCCAGTTGGAGCATTTGAGGAAGCCGCTGACAAGGAGCAGTGGGCAAGGAAGATGAGTTTTGCACGATAGTTACCAACTATTATTATTGGGCCACTTTAGAGCCCAGCAAAATTTGTACTGTGACCCCCATGGGGATTTATATGGCCTGTGGTATCTGCAGCTGAGAGTGCTTAGACTTATACTAAGTAGGGGAGTAAGACCTCTTCACATAACACGTATGCAGTTGCCACCTTCCAGAGGCAGACACCTACTCATGTATGGCATTTGCATGTGGTATCCAAGATGTACTACCCCCAAGTAATTTATAATTTAGCAAGTAAACATAGAGAGTGGCAAATAATTAACAAACCAAGATCATTCCCACCATTATTCATTCTTCATCTCATGTACATACACACACTGAAAAAAATTTACAAGAGGCCAGGTGTCATCATCAGAAACAAACACACACACACAATGTGTCACAAGCATATCAAAAAGTTTTGAATGATGTAAGTTTTGAGAACTACAGAGGAGCATTAGTGTGTGTGCTGTTCCATACATAGATCTCTGAAGCAGGCTGATAAGCTGATCATGGGAGAGCTGTATTCTCCAGCCTATGTAGATTTACACAACCACAATCTCTAGGAATAATTTTCTACATCATTTATATTTATTTATTTTTCTTGGAGCCTTCTTTAAAGATATTATTAGCTGTTAATAACCCCCATGGGTTTGTTTTCTAATGTATCTATGCAGTGCTACAGTATGCTGTTTCTGCTCGTGATATGTTGCTAAGAGATTTAATAATGGGTAAACAAACACAACATGTGGTAATCCATTTCAAATTAAAAGTTTATTAAATGCTAGCTTGATGACTTTCTGGCTATTTACAATTAAAGGAGCAAACCTTAGGGAACTGGAGATCACATGGTGAAAATCATGACTCCAATATTTCCAACAGAAAAATGTGTTTATGATCTGCGGCAAGCTGTCGCACACTGATATGCTCTATAAATACTGTATTATATCTGTTAAGCTGCAAAGAGCTATGTTCAAGTGACATGAAGGTTGAGACACAAGCCAGAAAAAGCGAGAACATTCTAAATGTACGACTGATGCTCTGTCTTTAACTCACTCCACTGTGGTAGTCTAAATCGTGAGTGATTTTACATAGCTGTACCATATGTGCTGCTGAAATATATTAACAAAATAGGGCAGGTTAAGAGAAGGCATTTTAGCTTTAACACTGATTTTTTTCTTGCTTTTAGAAAGTAAAGTTAAAAACCTTCACATCACTGCCACTAGTTGAGGGCTACATTGTGTTTATTTTAAGCACAGTCATGTATTGAGGTGTGTGCATGGGGGAGCTCAGACTGGGGGGGGATTGCAGTTCAGGGAATGACAATTCTTCCCAGAGCTCCCTTGTGTGCATAGGGTGTTTACAGGCTACACTGTGCTAATGACTCCACCAATGCGTCTGTCCATCCTGTTTCATAGACCAGTGTGGACGGGTGATAGTACTACCACCCTGCCTTCTCCCTACCCCTTTTGGGTTCTGGTCATTGCTTGGAGTCGTAGAGGAAGCAGACTCTCTGCTCCTGTGAGTTTTAAGTATTGCCTTATTGAGAAAAGTTCTTGCCACTGTTTGCTTTATACTGTTTGGCATCTTGCCCTCTCAAAGGGAAGCGTTGAGAATCTCTGTCAAAAATGGACCAAAAACCTCTCCACGGGCTTTAGCCATGGGCATTAGCCATGAAGGGCATGTGTTTGTTGTATGTGATGGAGGATGACCACATCTCTTTTAGCAAAACCTCACCTAGGAAAATTGAATTAAACTGCCAGCAAAGTTGGTGCATTTATCCCCTCCCACTCTGAAACCTCTGTCTCAGAATTGGCCTAACCGGCCTTGTTCTGGTTGACTTACTCTTCTAAATAGATTAAAACTTCTTCATATAGGAGAATCTACATAGTAAACTATACATCAGGCACAAACAGAACATCATCTTTCAGAGCCCATTCTGGCTCACATCAAAGTAAATGGCAAGACTCCCAGTGATTTCAGTGGCAGTAGGGTAGAGCCTCTGGTTTGTGAAAAAGACCTCCTTCGTGCTTAAAGGTGTCCCATGAGGGGCAGATCTTTCACCCTCACTAAAGTAATATGATATTTTAAGGGTTATATAAGTCATTTTTGTATTTGTTCTCAAGTTCACACACCTTTTGATCTTTGACTCAAACTCAGGTAGGTAATTTCATTGTGCATTTGTTATGACATAAACAGCACTCTTTCAGATGTTTCTCACCCATCGCTGTGCCACTCCTTTGTTAAAATATGGAAGCTTATTTTGTACACAATATGATAGATGAGCAAACAAAACAGCTTTAAAACCAGGGATGCATTGATCCCCTCCTTTTCTGACATTTAGAATAAAATTTTGCCTTTTGTGGTTCCTGAATTTCATTAGGGTAACACTATTAATTTATTATTATTGCTAATGTAACATTTATATCGTGGTGGTACCCAGAGACCTTTGTCAAGTATGCTAGGTACTGCACCAACATATAATAAGGTTAGTCCCTGCCCCAAAAGAACAAATATTTTAGAACACAAAACCTAACAGGTGAGTGAAAAAACAAGTCAGGGGAGGGATCAAGGTACCAAAAATAATAGGGCTATTTTGACACAGACTAGCATTTGTGCAATTCTCAGCCAAGCAATAGCAAAGTTCACTGTTCTCCCTACCTGGCTAGCTGTTATCAGATGGTAGGATTTTTTCAGTGAGATTACTTCAGGTTTACACCTGCAAAACAGAGCAGAATTTGGCCCATTGTGTACATAACCCTGCATGCTGCCATAACATAAATGCTATTATTTCAGAAAGCTAACGGACCTATGAGTCCCAAGGAAGCCTGTACTGTGGGATCTATGAACTGCAACCTACACCAGTGTTTGCTTATTTGGGGTTTTTTTGTTGTTGTTGTTTTGCCGGTGGTAAGGCCTGTGGCCAAATTTGTAGTCTGTTTTCCCCCTCGAAACAATCCTCTCCATTTTTAAATATCTCTGAATGCCTTCGTGATAAAGAACTGTGTTCATCATTTTGAAATCACCATTTGGTGGGATTTTGTGGCTCCCATGAAACTCTGTAAAATCTGGTATGCAATCCCTGGAGAACACACCATTTTCTAAATTCCAACAGTGTAAGTGCAGGACAGAGCCTCATATTTGGAATGTGAACGCGTCAGCTGGTTGAAAGAGATTCATTCACAGTTGTGCAAAACTCAGTAGTTTCAGATCGCAAGATTCAGGGGAACTGTTGGTAGTGTTCACACCCTTATAGGATTTGTGGCTTCTCACACAGGGGTATTGCTTTGAGTTTAGAAATGGGCTGAAACCAGAACTCAAAATGAAACTCCCCTGAAAATACCATCCTGTGGTTTCTAACCAAGACCATAAGCCAGGCTACACACTAGAAATTCAGTCCAGGTTTGTTGAAAATTTCACTGAGATTCATGAAAATTGAGGTGAGGCTGGCTTGCATCTTGGGTTCATAACAAAATGTCATGATAGGCCTGATCCATGCCCATTGAGTCAGTACTATAGAAAGACTCCCACTGATCTCTGTAGTCTTTGGACCAACTCCCCCCATGAAAGTTACATGCAGCTCTACTAGCTATCTATAATTTTTTCCTTTCTCAAAAGTACACCTTTTTTTCCCGTAAGATTGAAAAAACAACAACCCCCAAATCCTTTCAAAACTGTTTTAAAGACACCTGTTTTCACCACTATGCAATGAACAAATAGCTAGCTTATTTTTCTAACTCATTTTTTGTTTGAAAATCCAGCTATCAAGCTTGGCAGCTTGTGTGTCACATGTATCAACTGGAGAAAAGTTGAAACAGCTGAGATTTTTTTGTGAATTGCCCAAACTGTGGTTTATAATGGGAATATATGTTATACTGAGGTACCATTTTCATGTATACCATTTATCATTTAATTTTATAACTTAGAGAGCTTTTCAACCTTTCTTTTCTTTGTCTCCCTCCTCGGCTATTGAAGATAACATTAGTTTGCACCACTCAGCATCAGTAAATAATTGTGAAACGCACTGGAATTGTAAAGTTTTAAAGTGTGCAGGTCTTTAATTGTAAATTATGTTTGACAGGACTGCTATGCAAAGACCTGGCTCATCCCAAAGTGATGGTAGCTGGCAAGCCCTTACTGCTCCCTGGGCAAAGAAACATGTGGAAGGAATTGTTCTTTTACATTTCACAGCTTGTCATTTCCTCTGCAGGGCAACCTTTGACCTCTTGGAGAGATCCTGACACCCATAAGGGAAGTATTCCCACTGTTGTAAAGGAAGTGAGAAAGCCGTTTAATGCTGTGAAAGGAAGAGAAGAGTTTGTGTCAAAAGAAACTGGGAGGAAAAGAGAAGAGAAAAGTTTAAAATGTTTCCAGCAGGTTAGACTTTCTATCATATTATATAATTTACTAAAAGTTTAAAAACAGATCTGCTTACATTTGTTTAAAAAAAAATCCCTCAAAACTCTGAATGATATCACTTCTCAATTATTTCACTAGGCAGAGAAGGCAATGGAAGAGTTTAAATTAAAAGTGAAGGATCAAAAGAAGCCTCAACAAAAAGGTACAAATGTGGTTTGCTTCTCTGTTTAAAATATATCAGTAGGCCAAATGTGTTAGTAATTACAAGGTGTATGTAGAGTGCACTGACAACATTGGATTATGCTGGGTGTTTCTGTGACATTTTTACATTCTTTCATTTTATTTGGTCATTTATATTCATGGGTCACTATGTTCTTTTTTCTCTCCTGCATCAGTATTCCTGGCAATGTCCCTTGTTCACTGGGCTGAATAAATGTATGTGTGTGTCCATATTCATATTGGGCAGTGGTTTTTCATTGGGATGGAGAACTACCTATGAAGACAAGGAAGTTCTGTGTTACATTATCATATTTTATTCCAAGTAAAAAATCATTGGTAGGAAGGTGAATAAGTGAGCTAAGCAAAGATGGGATGCAAAAGCCAATCTGCAAATAGTTGCACTAATGAAAATCTCATCTGTGTGTTCAGGAGAAGGTATGAGAATCTGGCACTTTAGGAAGTCAACACTCATTCTCTGCCCTCACCCCTCGAAAACCAATAGAGCAATCTGGCCCCACAACATCTTTGTTATTCTAGTCAGAAACCAGTTGATTGGTAGGATTAAAAATTGATATTTGTGTTAGTGGCAAAAGTTTCTGTTGGAGAGGTGACGTGTATGCTCATAGTTGACTTATGAAGTAATTGTGAAAAGACCATTGGTCTTCATCACAGCATTGCTCACTATACTGCTGCTGTGGTACTTCGGCTTCTTACATGCTGCTTGCTTCTGTTTTGTTGTTACATACTGATGTAAAAGTAATTACATGGGGGGGAAAAACCCCAAAAGCTACTTCCATTAATAATTCCTTGCAGGCATCATTTTAAATGGAACAAAGTGACACATTTGAGTAGAAGAATATTTGCCCTTCTTTCTTTGTAGCCAGGGGTTCCACACAGGTAGGGTCTCAGATGGCTGAACCAGGCTGTTTCCTTCTCTTTCTTTCCCAATCCACTCCTCATGTGTTCAAGATTGGATTAATTCATACAAATGGGGCAAATTCTGCTTACACTAACAACTTACAGCAATAATTGAAATTCTTCTGTTTTTTATATGCTTGCAATCCCATTGATTTCCCTCATTGTATTGTAGAAGCAGGATTTAGTCTATATCATGTAATAACTTACCTTAGGTAGTTGCTTCCATGTCTTTTATCTGGATGTCATGCTTCTAAAATCCATGCCTCCAGAACTGAAAGAACAGTTGTGGAAACCAGAAGACGCTGGGCCTGATCCTTCTCCGACTCACTCCAGTGTAAATCAGGAGTAACTCAATTAAAAAGTCAGTGGACTTAAACTGGTGTAAAACGAACATAAGCAAAATCAGAATTGGGTCATATGTAGAGCTGGCGAAACTTTTTGCAAAACACATTTTTTTTAAAGTGAAATATGCAGATACAGTGGCACCAAAACATTTTCAAATTCATGCTGATTTTGCTGAATTGTTTGTTTAAAAAAGAAACCTTCAAAAATCAGTAAAATAAAAATATTTTGCTGTATCATTTTCTAAACAAAATATTTTGATTTTTTTTATTCAAAATGACTGTTCATTTCAAAGCTTCCTTTACTTTTATTTAAAAAAAATTCAAAAATGTTTAAAAATGCTCAAAATCTCAACAATATGTTTCAATTTTGTCAAAATGAGATATTTAGTTATACCTCCAAAACAAAATTTTGATCAACTTTTCAATGTGCCAAATATTTTGAATATTTTTGTTTTCCATCCAGCCAAAACCTATTTTTATTCAACTTTTCACCATTGCCAATGAACTGAAAAACCAGTTTTTCACCCAGTTCTAGTCATATGGAGAGCAAGCATTTTCTAGATGAGGACCATCCTGTTTCTTTTTCTCCGTATTTTTAACCTTCAAAAACTATTCCTCATAATACTGACTGTGTATCTTGACTGTTTCTCTTGTATCAAGTAAGTCACCTTTGTTTTTCTCAACTTATATCTTTCATAGTAGGTAAAAGTGTGTAATAGCCACCTCAATTTTAATCAACTGTGGCTTCCGTTGGGACAGTCCTTGATTTGCATTCAGTGCACAGCCTCCCTGCGCTCCTCTCGGCAGCATGAGAGCGTACACTGTTAGGTCTTCAAGAGAAATCCTCAGATTGGAACTCCCAACTAGAAAGTGGAATGCTAGTCACAGGAGATTCCTGACTCACTCAACCCAGAGGGTAACATCCATCAAGCACAGCACATTGTGTGCAGATGGGAGTGAAGGATGTATTGCTTCCAACAGGGAATAAGGAATCAAAATACTTCCTTCATTACCAAAGCTTATCCATAGGCATCTCCTCCTGGAGGCATGGGGTACAGCTGATGCCCGAGATGCATGACAAAGCAGCAAAATCATTTTAGTTTTGACCCTCTCTTCTCTTACCATCCCAGTTTTAAAAATGTGGATCCCCCTGCATTCTGAGGAATCTTTTTATAGGTGACGTACAGTTTGTGTCCCAAATTGGGTCTGAGATGTGTAGAATTTAAACTGGCTCTTCAGTACTTTATATCACCAAGATCAGAGCCCCCCAGCATTATGAAGGTCTAGAAATTAACTTTATCTGACCATTCCTCTCTGAGTGCAGGTGCTACTATTA
Source organism: Dermochelys coriacea (assembly GCF_009764565.3). Classification (NCBI taxonomy): domain Eukaryota; kingdom Metazoa; phylum Chordata; order Testudines; family Dermochelyidae; genus Dermochelys; species Dermochelys coriacea. The sequence continues at coordinate 116,808,912 of NC_050069.1, forward strand.
ACATGTCCAGTCTACACCAGCAGTGAAAAAGCGTCATCAGTTCATTTTTTCACTTATTCAAATGTACACCATTACTTTTATTTTGGAATCTGGTAGAGTTCTTAGTAAGAGCACTTGGTCATAGATTTATAGTAGTGTGGCTGAAATATGTTTTTTACTGTCTTAATCAGAGCCTAGCAAAATTGTACTTCTCCAACTTCGTACATGTATTTCTGAGAACATAGAAATTTCATGTCTGCTGTTGAACTTTAGCATAGTGGTAATATTTGTCCTTGCTAATTCTATTTTGTTATGTTCTCTTCTTCAAGCTGTTCATCTATATTGGGAACTGTATTGTGTGTTCCTAACTGTCAGGAGCAGAATGTATTTTGAGTCAATTTACTGAGTCACTTCTAAGTGGTATATCTGGAAAAAGTTTACACCTTTGACATTTTCTAAAATAACAAAAATAATGGTATTTAAGGGCATGATTTATGGATGCTGTGTGTCAAAAGAATTTCTGTGTTACGGTATTATGGTTTGCAGTACAACTGTTCCAACTATTTCAACCATCAAATTGCTGATATGGTGACTAATTAGTGCTTTATTAGTGTTTTTGTGGTCAATTATAAAGTGTTATAAAAAAGCAAAATGCAGTTTAATAAAGAAGAGCTGTGCAATTCTTGTTGTTTCTTTCTTGGAGCTACTTTGTTTTGTGTGTAGAATATATTTTTTTTTACATAGCTCAGTTTTTATAAGACACATTTCCTCCCAGTAACTAAGAACAACTTCTATGATTAAAAAGTAGACTGGAGCCTTTAGATGTCTTTCTGATTGCTAGCCTCTATTAAAAACTTCTTAAAATAATAGATAGATTTAATTCCTCAAGCCAAAGAAAAATTATATCATCTTAAGTATTTTCCATATTTATTATATTGATTTGACTTGGCTGCAGAAAAAAAAAAGGAAGCAAAATCTCTTGTATTGCAAGTTTTAAATGTACCAGGCTAAGGTTTACTTAATTAGAACCTCCAGGCAATAAAGGAGCCCTTTTTTAAATTCTGTGAATCTTAATATGCTAAATAATGCAAAGCTTCGACTCTTCAAGCATGAGACACACATCTGGCAGCTTAACATTTAAATTACAGGGGAAAAAAAACACTTCAGTTGTAATTTTCCTGAAGAAAAGAATGGGAAATGTATTACAACTAAATTTAATTTCTTTCTAGATTTTTCATCCTGTCTAATTGCAAGCATTTTGCCATCTTTCCCTTTATTTATTCATTCATTTTTATACAATTTTTTTTCTTTGCATTTTCTTGATCTTTAATTTGAGCTGCTTCTCACTATTTCAGCCACTGAAGAATTACATTGTGTTTTTACTTAGCAAAAATTGTTCAGAGGAATCAATCATGGGTTAAAATAATGAGCTCACTATACAGAAAATAAAGAGAAGAATGGAATTTCAAAGCCTCACAAATAAAATACAAAAGGCACGAGACATGACTAAACAACAATTTTGAGTTTGTTCCAACTCCAGGTTTTAATTTGTCAATATTATTGTTTTCTTTATTTTGCTATTTTCTGGCTGTTTTCATGCAAAAGTAATTACTGCCCTTTTTTTCTTCACATTTCTCCAAAGAACGTTGACAAATTGTTAATTATTTCTGCAAAGTTCATTTCGTAAACCATTAAAATATGGCAAATTAAAACATTAGCACAACAAAGAAAAAAACGATAACCTATAATTCCAAGTGTGTAGTCTGGAAATATATATTACCACCCCGCATATACACTTTTAGCTTATGCTTATATATGTGTGTAATATATGCAGAGTACTCATAATATACAATCTATATAGTGATATAGTGTGTGTGTATGTATGTACTGTGACAAAGTTCCTGCTCTACCTTGGTGGGTGTTGCGCTTATTGGTGGATTTGCTCGCCTTGGAGCTTCACGGCAGCCCTCAGCTTGGCCGTTTTTCTGAACCCACAGTCCAGGTCGACGACTCCTGTGTCTGACCAGGAGTTGGGAGGTTTGGGGGGAACCCGGGCCCGCCTTCTACTCTGGGTTCCAGCCCAGGGCCCTGTGGAATGCAGCTGTCTAGAGTGCCTCCTGAAACAGCTGTGTGACAGCTACAACTCCCTGGGCTACTTCCCCATGGCCTCCTCCCAACACCTTCTTTATCCTCACCATAGGACCTTCCTTCTGGTGTCTGATAATGCTTGTACTCCTCAGTCCTCCAACAGTACATGTTCTCACTCTCAGCTCCTTGTGCCTCCTGCTTCCAGCTCCTCACACACACACCACAGACTGAAGTGAGCTCCTTTTTAAAACCCAGGTGCCCTGATTAGCCTGCCTTAATTGATTCTAGCAGCTTCTTGATTGGCTGCAGGTGTTCTAATCAGCCTGTCTTAATTGTCTCCAGAAGGTTCCTGTTTGTTCTAGAACCTTCCCTGTTATCTTACCCGGGAAAAAGGGACCTACTTAGCCTGGGGCTAATATATCTAACTTCTATTACTCTCTTATAGCCATCTGGCTCGACCCTGTCACATATCCCCCCGCTCTGCTCAACACTATGGGATTGGGCAACTTGGGATGTCAGGCAGTTTACTCGTGAAATGCCATCTGCATTGCTATAGTGGCTTCCAGCCCGGTGTTGTATGGTGAATTGGAAAGGTTGTAGGGACAGGAACCATCTGGTCACCCTTGGATTCTTCTCTTTATTTCGCTGCATCCATGGTCAGGGTGCATGGTCGGTCATAAGGGTAAACTGTTATCCCAGAAGGTAATAACGTATTGTTTCCATGGCCCATTTCACAGCTAGGCGCTCTCTTTCAATCACGGCATACTTCTGCTCTCTCGGGAGGAGTTTCCTGCTGAGGTAGAGGATTGGGTGTTCTTCATCTCTGACCATCTGTGATAGGACAGCTCCCAAGCCTATTTCAGATGCATCTGTTTGTAAAATGAATTTTTTGTTAAAGTCTGGGGCTATAAGCACGTGGTTACTGCAGAGGGCTGTCTATAGATCCATGAATGCTTTCTCTGCAGCATCTGTCCACTTCACCATGTCTGGACCCCGGGCTTTTATCAGGTCTGTCAGGGGACTCGCTCTGGTAGCAAAATGGGGAATAAATCGTCGGTAGTACCCCACCAAACCCAGGAATGCCCGGACCTGTTTTTTCTGATTCGGCCGGGGCCAATTTTGGATAGCCTCTAGTTTGTTTAGTTGGGGCTTGCCCATGCCCCTTCCTACAATGTAGCCAAGGTATTTAGCCTCGGCTAACCCTATAGCACACTTGGTTGGGTTGGCTGTGAGGCCAGCCTGTCTTAGTGTGTCCAGAACCGCTTCCACCTTTCCTAAGTGGGTTTCCCAGTCAGGGGAGTGAATAATCACATCATCCAGGTATGCCGCTGCATAACTGGTATGGGGCCGTAGGAGCTTGTCCATAAGATGCTGGAAGGTGGCAGGTGCCCCATGCAGTCCAAAAGAAAGAACAGTATATTGAAACAGACCTTCTGGTGTAGAGAATGCCATCTTTTCTTTCGCATCTTTGGCATGGGGAATCTGCCAGTATCCCTTTGTTAAATCAAGGGTGGTCAAAAATCGGGCATTGCCCAGGCGGTCAACTAACTCATCGATATGGGGCATGCATTGAATTTGGATATCTCATTCAGCCAGCGAAAGTCATTAAAAACCCTGGTGGTGCCATCAGGTTTGGGCACCAACACAATCGGGCTTGACCACTGACTGTGGGACTCTTTGATGACTCCCAGCTCCAACATCCTTTTTACCTCTGCCTTGATCTCCTCCCTTTTTGCTGCTGGTGATATGCTTCGGTGGTCCAGCCTGGTTTGGTTGAAAACAGTCCTGGTATCAGTTGATCATCTCAGTTACTTCCTTCTTCTGGTTTGGTGTCAGAGCCGTGGATATCTATTTCCCTGGATCGGGGTCTCTTGGGCCATTACACATGCCTCTCATTGCGCCAAGGCTTTAAGAGTTTAATGTGATAAATTTGTTCTTGTTTCCGGCGTCCTGGCTGCCGCACCTTGTAGGTTACTTCCCCCATGGGTTCAACCACCTCATAGGGCCTCTGCCATTGGGTCAAAAGCTTGCTCTCTGCCGTGGGTACCAACACCATCACCCGATCCCCTGGTTGGAACTGTCGGACTTTTGCCTGGCAATTGTAATGGGTTTGCTGGGCCTCCTGCACCTTTTCCAAATGTTCCCGTACAATAGGGGTGACCCGGGCTATCCGTTCTTGCATCTGCAACACGTGGTCAATTATATTTCTTCCTTCATTGGATTCCTCTTCCCAGATTTCTTTTGCAATATCTAGTATGCCACGGGGGTGGCGTCCATATAATAATTCAAAGGGGGAAAACCCATTTGAGGCCTGAGGTACCTCCCGGATTGCAAACATAAGGTAGGGTAGTAGGGTGTCCCAATCCTTCCCGTCTCGACTTACCACTTTCCTTGTCATTGCTTTGAGGGTTCAGTTAAACCTTTCTACCAGCTCATCGGTCTACGGATGATAGACTGAAGTTCTCAGGGTATGTATATGGAGCAGCATAAGGAGGTCCTTCATTAGCTTCGACATAAATGGGGTACCTTGGTCCGTTAGTATCTCCTTTGGTAGCCCCACCCGGGCAAAGATCCCCACCAACTCTTTAGCTTTCATTTTAGAGACCGTATTCTGCAGGGGGATGGCTTCTGGGTAACGAGTAGCATAATCCAGAACGACAAGTATATATTGGTGTCCCCGGGCTGTCTTCTCCAGGGGTCCCATTAGATCCATGGCTATTCGCTCAAAGGGGACCTCTGTGATGGGAAGGAGTACTAAAGGTGCCCTCAAGTGGGGATGGGGACTGTGCAGCTGACACTCCAGGCAGGACGCACAGTACCTCTGCACTTCTTCATGTACTCCGGGCCAGAAGAATCGTAGCAGGACCCATGCCAGGGTCTTCGCTACCCCCAAATGCCCCCCAAAAAGATGACTATGGGCCAGACTTAATACAGCATTCTGGTGTTTTTGAGGTACTAGGATCGGCTGTACCTTCTGCCCCTGTACTGGTGCAACCCGGTATAAGAGATTCTTCTTCATTATGAAGTAGGGTCCTGGTCCCTGGGTTTTCCCTTCCACGGGGACCCCATCTATTTCGGTCACCTCCTTCCTAATGTTGTCATACCTTGGGACTTCAGCCTGGTCCCGTCCAAAATTTCCTCTCCCGGGGCTAATCTGCCCAAGATCTAGGGGTCCAGGCTCTGTTGCCTCTACTGGTTCAGAGGCGTTAGGGTGTGGGTCTGACTCGGGTGCTTCTCCCTCCTGGGTGGCCTCCTTTTCAGCTGCTTGGGTCCACCTATCTACGAGAGCGTCCCTCTGGCTTTGGGCCAGTATTCGGGTTCCCAAGGCCTTAGCTGCCCTTCTTTCCCTTTTCGTCTTTCTACGCTGTCTGGGAGTGGAGAACAAATCTGGGGATATTTCAGAGAAGGTTGGGTATTGACAATCTACTATGGATGCCTCACTACTTTCAGGGCTTCCCCCTTTCTCCAATTCCCCTACCGGGAGTAAGTCTCCAAACCCTGGAAAGTCCCTCCCTATGAGCATTGGGTATGGGAGTTTAGGGACTACACCTGCTGCTACCTGAGTAGTGTTCCCCTGAATCTTGATTTTTACTGGGATGGTGGGGTAATAACCAACTGTCCCATGGACGCATGTTATCCCAGTACGCTTAGCCCACAGCAGTTGAATACGCTTCACGAGCTTCCCTGAGACAAGCGTAATAGCAGTCCCCAAATCAACCAGTGCTGTGGTCTCTACCCCATTTAGCTTCACTGGTCTAGTGTACATATGTGGTGTTAGTGAGACCCCCACAAGGTGGATTAGGGAGCATGGGTCTGCCCAGTTCCCCAGGTTACACTGCATAGGCTCCTCGGTATTGAGACACTGTGCAGCTATGTGTCCCCACTCCTCGCAGGTGTAACATCTGTATGGAGCCCTAGGCATTCCCCGGTCTCTTGGTTTGGGTAGTCTAACATCATGATCCTCTTCCCCCTCAGTGCTCCAACTCTTTGTGGCTACTGGTGGGCCTTCAGCCCCTCTCTTTTTCCACCTGGGTTCTCCTGGTGGCCCAGTCACCCGAGCGGTAGGGCTTGGTGCTGCTAGTTTAACCTGGGATGCTTCTTCCTTAACTGGTCGGGTCAGCTCCCTCGCCATCCTTCGCCTTTCTACCAGCGCAACAACCTCATCGTAGATGGAGGGTTTGTTCTGGCTTACCCAGACGCGAAGGTCTGGCAGTAGTCCTCTCATGTACCGGTCGATGACCAGAACCTCTAGTATCTCCTCCGGACTCCGGGACTCAGTTCGTAACCACTTTCTTGTGAGATGGATGAGGTCATATAATTGGGACTGCGGGGTTTTGTTTTCCTGATACCTCCGCTCATGATATCGCTGGGCCCACACTGCGGTCATTATCCCAGATCTGTCCAGGATGTCTGCTTTCAGCTGGGGGTAGTCTCTTTGGGGCAGCCTCTTCAGGCAAATCATAGCAGGCCTTCTGGGCCTCCTCACACAGGAATGGAGCGAGGATGCCAGACCACTGTTCTGAGGGCCAAGCCTCCCACAGGGCTGTCCTCTCAAAGGCCAGGAGGTATGCCTCTGCATCATCCTCTCGCGTCAATTTCTGAAGTCAATTGCTGGCCCGCATGATCTGCGTCCCATCATGGCCGCAGTTCAGCTCTGTAAGGGCCTTTACCTGATTTACCAGTTCCCGCAACATAGCCGGTCTTGAGCAGCCTGATCCATCAGCAGGTGATTAGTCTCTTGCTGCAGCCGCCTTGCCTCCTGTTGGGTGGCTGCCTGGACACAAGTAGCCTCCTGCTGGGCAGCCGTGGCTTGTATCAGTGCCTGCACTACCTCCTCCATTGTGGTGAAAAAAAATAAAAATAGACCCTCTTCCCTTTTTTTTTTCCCCCCTCCAAACACCATCTTTCTTCTGCCGCGCTGTGGACACCAGATCCCACTTCCGACACCAGTTGTGACAAAGTTCCTGCTCTACCTTGGTGGGTGTTGCGCTTATTGATTGGTTTGCTTCACGGCAGCCCTCAGCTTGGTCGTTTTTCTGAACCCACAGTCCAGGTTGACGACTCCTGTGTCTGACCAGGAGTTGGGAGGTTTGGGGGGAACTCAGGCCCGCCCTCTACTCTGGGTTCCAGCCCAGGGCCCTGTGGAATGCAGCTGTCTAGAGTGCCTCCTGGAACAGCTGTGCAACAGCTACAACTCCCTGGGCTACTTCCCCATGGCCTCCTCCCCACACCTTCTTTATCTTCACCATAGGACCTTCCCCCTGGTGTCTGACAATGCTTGTATTCCTCAGTCCTCCAACAGTTCGCGTTCTCACTCTCAGCTCCTAGCATCTACTGCTCCCAGCTCCTCACACGCACACCACAAACTGAAGTGAGCTCCTTTTTAAAACCCAGGTGCCCTGATTAGCCTGCCTTAATTGATTCTAGCAGCTTCTTGATTGGCTGCAGGTATTCTAATCAGCCTGTCTTAATTGTCTCCAGAAGGTTCCTGATTGTTCTGGAACCTTCCCTGTTACCTTACCCAGGGAAAAGGGACCTACTTAGCCTGGGGCTAATATATCTGCCTTCTATTACTCTCCTATAGCCATCTGGCCCAACCCTATCACAGTACATACACACAAACACACTATGGGACAGGTACTTAAGTTATCATAGGTGACTTCAGTGGAACGATGATAATTTACACCAGTTGCGAATCTGATCATATATATCATGAGCTCTGTGGATGTGTGTAAATATATAAAACTATACACACACAAACACACATACACGTGCCTGTGCAAATAAATTACTATGTAAATGCAGCATATGTATATACTGAGCTCTCAAACACACTTGACTAACCACTACTGGTGGACAATAGGAGTAACTGAAAACATGTAAAAATAATAACTAAGCATATCATTTGTCTGCCCCTGGTTGTGTTGTGTCTTTCCAGTTTCACCCCTAACTTCTTCCCTTCTCACCAGTGCTCAGTGTAATGTGGTTGGAGATTTTTGTTCACGTCGCTGGTCACTCTGCATATGCCACCATGTTACATTCAAGCCCTTCTGCAGTGATGCTGAGCAACTGTTGTTACATGAATGCTGGTGCTTTGGATCTACTTTAAGTGGCGCTCAGCAGGTAGCAGAATTGAGCCCATGGTTTACACAACAAAGTAACCAGCATTCTTTATACTGAAAAAATAAATCTGGCGTTATTTAAAGTTTCCTGCACTATTATTGTTCTTGTGTCCTTTATTTCTGTCTATCCAAGGTACTTATATGGACCCTGTTACCATAGTATCACACTGTTCAATGCATGTATCCTCACAATGCCACAGTGAGAAGGGAAGCTCTATTATCTCCATTTTATATATGGGGAACTGAGGAATAGAGTGGTCAAGTGACTTGTCCAAGGTGGCACAGGAAGTCTGAAGTGGAGCATGGAATTGAACATGGGTTGCCTAGGTTCCTGGCTAGCATGCTAACTAGTTCTCCGCCATTTCAGGTCTTTTTCTTATATAAAATTATGTGTGTGTTTTTTTGCTTACAGGAAATTATCCTTGTCAAGTTAGCTCAGGTGGTTCAGATAAATATTATGATTTGGTCCCAGTGAAAGAAGACCCTGGTATATCTTACAAGGTAAAGACAATGTTATGCTCTTCATTAAAGTGCACATACCGGTCTCTTATTACTAAATAAAGTTTCTCAGAAAACATTTGCTGATACAGGTATAACAGGTATTTTGGTCTTCCTGTGCAAGGGAAAGGAAAACAGCTGATATTCCAGTACGCCAGTAAACCTTTATGGCTCAGAACACATCTTTTCCTGAGCTGCTAAAGATTGGCTAAATCAATCTGTTTATAAATTACCTTCCCCTCTTTGAAGTAGTAGTAGATTTTTATTTTCTTTGCTGATTTTGCTGTGCTGTTACAAGTTATTGGCTCTAGTCACTGAAGCGTCTACCTGTTCTCTGCGGAGGATAAATAGTGTTGTTTTTTAAAGTTGTTGTTGTGGATCAGGCTATAACTACCACAACACCCATATGACCAGTGGAATTTTTGTGGGGAAAACTGAGGCACGGGGTGAAATGACTTATCACTCAAGAGGCCAGTGGGGATGGAACACAGGTTTGCCCGAGTCCTCGTTCTGTGATCTACCCACTAGACAACACTGTCTCCCTTTTCTTTAATTTGACTTTGCTCATATCTGATCTAAACAGGTCAGTTCAAGAGAGGAATGGATCCAAAAAAGTCCTCCTCCTTTTATTCCAGGGATCACCGTTTTACTCTTTTTGAAACCTTCCTCTTTTAAGGTTTAATCCTGCACAGTAGAGATCAATGGGAGTTTTGCCATGGACATAAGGGAGCAGGATCAAGACCTTAGTGCAGACAGCCACTTAGTACTCTTCATTGGAGCCCCCTCGCAAACCCACACCCACCAATAAATCATCCAGCAGAAACTAATGTAGTAAAACTAAGCATGTTAACTTCCAGAACATATCTGAGTTTTATCAAACTAGAGTGAGACAGTCAATGTCATTCCAATCCTATACCCATGTCTCCTATGCCATGTGACAAACTGCTGTAATTAATATCCATTCCCACTAGCACCAAGCAAATCCTAGCAAATTTCCTTAAACTGGTATGGAAATAATTTTGCCTCATATTCTGAATCATAGAAATATAGGGCTAAAGGGATCTCAAGAGGTCATCTTGTCTATTCCCCTGTGCTGAGACAAGGCTAAGCCCTGGTCTACATTACAGGGTTAGGTCGAATTTAGCCGCGTTAGGTCAATTTTAAAATGAATGGGTCTACACAACCAACCCCGTTCCAGGGTTGACCAAAAGGGCTCTTAAAATCAACTTCTGTACTCCTCCCCGGTGAGGGGAGTAGCGCTAAAATCAACCTTGCTGGGTTGAATTTGGGGTAGTACAGACACAATTCCATGGTATTGGCCTCCAGGTGCTATCCCAGAGTGCTCCAATGTGACCGCTCTGGACAGAACTTTGAACTCCGATGCACTAGCCAGATACACAGGAAAAGCCCTGGGAAATTTTGTATTTCATTTCCTGTTTGGTGAGCGTGGCAAGCTCAGCAGCACAGGTGACCATGCAGTCCCCCCAGAATTGCAAACGAGCTCCAGCATGGACCGAAAGGGAGACGCTGGATCTGATTGCTGTATGGGGAGAAGAATCTGTGCAGGCCAAACTCCGATCAAAAAGAAGAAAGGCTAATATATATGCCAAAATTGCATAGGGCATGGTGTAGAGAGGCTACAACAGGGACACACAGCAGTGCTGCGTGAAAGTTAAGGAACTCAGGCAAGCCTACCAAAAGACAAAGGAGGCAAACGGTTGCTCTGGGTCAGAGCCCCATACATGCAGCTTCTATGATCAGCTGCATGGCATTCTGGGGAGGGGACCCTACCACTACCCCACCACTGTCCATGGACACCGGCAAGGGGGGAGTCTCATGCAACAGGGAGGAGGAGGAGAATGCACAGCAGGCAAGCAGTGAATCAGTTCTCCCGGGCAGCCAGGACCTTTTCATCAGTCTGGAGCCAATACCCTCCCAAGGCGGGATCCCCGACCCTGAAGCCGGAGAAGGCACCTCTGGTGAGTGCACATTTGTAACTACAGTACAGGGTTTAAAAGCAATAGTGTTTAATGTTTGATTTGCCCTGAAGAATTGGGATGCATTCACGGCCAGTACAGCTACTGGAAAAATCTGTTAATGTGTCTGGGGATGGAGGGTTTGCAGCAAGGAGAAACACACACAACTGTCCCTTCTTGCAGCTGCTCGAACAGCCCGGAGTTCCTAAAGATGCGAGCATCATGCACCTTTCCTGGCCATCCCATGTTGATGTCGGTGAAACGTCCCTTGTGATCCACCAGTGCTTGCAGCATCATTGAGAAGTACCCCTTGTGGTTTACGACTGGTTGGCAAGGTGGTCTGGTCCCGAGATAAGGATATGCGTTCTATCGCTCCACCACAGTTAGGGAACCCCATTGCAGCAAAGGCATCCAGTATGACCTGCACATTTCCCAGAGTCACTACCCTTGATAACAGAACATCAGTGATTGCATTGGCTACTTGGATCACAGCAGTCCCCACTGTAGATTTGTCCACTCCAAATTTATTCCCGACTGACCAGTAGCAGTTAGGCGTTGCAAGCTTCTACAGGACTATCACCACTTCTCAACTGTCAGGGCAGCTCTCATCTTGGTATTCCTGCTCTTTAGGGCTGGGGAAAGCAACTCACAAAGTTCCATGAAAGTGGCTTTACACATGCGAAAGTTTTGCAACCACTGTGAATCATCCCATATCTGCAACACTATGTGTTCCCACCAGTCTGTGCTTGGTTGCTGGGCCCAGAATCAGCATTCCACTGTATCAATCAGCCCCACTGCCACCATGATGTCCCAATTGCCACAGCCTGTGCTTTCAGGAACGTCTGTGTTCATGTCCTCCTCACATTCATCTTCATGCTGGCGTCTCTTAGCTAGGTTCTGCACATACTGCAAGATAATGTGCGAAGAATTTACAATGCTCACAACAGCAGCATGAGCTGAGCGGGCTCCATGCTTGCCATGCTATGGCATCTACGTGGGTAACCCAGGAAAAAAGGCGTGAAATAATTGTCTGCCGTTGCTTTCACGGAGGGAGGGAGGGAGGGAGGGAGGGGAGACTGACGACATGTACCCAAAACCACCCACGACAATGTTTTGCCCCATCAGGCATTGGGTGCTTAACCCAAAATTCCAATGGGCAGTGGAGACTGCGGGAACTGTGGGATAGCTACCCACAGTGCACTGCTCCATAAGTTGATGCTAGCCACGGTATTGAGGATGCACTCCGCCGACTTAATGCGCTTAGTGGGGACATACACAATCGACTGTATGAAATCGATTTCTAAAGATCGACTTCTATAAAATCAACCTCATTTCGTAGTGTAGACATACCCTAAGTATTGCTAGACCATCCCTAACCAAATGATTGTCTAATCTATTTTTAGAAACCTCCAGTGATGGGGATTCCACAGCCTCTCTTGGTAACCTATTCCCTTCCAAGTCTTAACTATATCATAGTTAGAAAGTTTTTCCTAATATCTAACCTAAAGCTCCCTTGCTGCAGATTAAGGCAATTACTTCTTGTCCTACCTTCAGTAGATATGGAGAACAGTTGATCACCATCCTCTTTATAACAGCCCTTTTAACATATTTGAAGACTGTATCAATTCCCCCTCAGTCTTCTTTTTTTCAAGACTAAACATGCCCAGTTTTTTTTAACCTTTCTCATAGATTAAATTTTCTAAACCTTTCATCAGTTTTGTTGCTCTCCTCTGCACTCGCTCCAATTTGTCCACTTCTTTCTTAAAGTGTGGTGCTCAAAACTAGCCGCGATAATCTGGCTGATGCCTCACCAGTGCTGAGTAGCACAGAACAGCCACATCCTGTGTCTTACTACATATGACACTCCTGTTAATACACCCCAGACTGATATTTGCCTTTTTTGCAACTGCATCATATTGTTTATTCATACTCATATCCATCAGATTCTTTCCATCAGGACTACTACCTAACCCAGTATTTCCAGTTTTCTATTTGTGCATTTGATTTTTCTTTCACCAGTGCAGTTCTTTGCACTTTTCTTTATTGAATTTCATCTTGTTTGTTTCTGACCCATTCTCTGAATGACTTTGAAAAACATATTTCTATCCTGTCTTAATATATCTTGCCAAAATTGTGTTTGCTATTCAAAATGTATATTACATATATGTAATAGATATTTGACTTATACCACCTTGCCCAAATGATTAACTCATTAGTGCCCAAAAGCTGAAAGCTTAGAATGCCAGTTGCAGGGCACTAAAATTCATACATTCCCTCATGGACACCTCATGGAAAATCTCGCACACTGATTCTAGAAGGCATGTAATTAAACACACTGACATCTGGTGAAGGACACTCATTTACAAACTCACACCATCACTATGATGGATGGACAAGGGCTAGAAAACCAATGATCTGTTTCCAGGGTTTTCATCTTGGCAATGCCCCACATAGTCACTAGGTTTCTTAAGGAGAAAGACCATGATGACTACAAAAGTCTTGACAACAGTTAGGCTGCTTGGTGTGCTGAAACCACAGACTTCCACGTTGACCAATATTGTCTCATTGTTTTCTTGTACTCTCCCTTCAGTTTGCATCAATCTTCTGTTATACTTGGATTGTAAATTCCTTTAGGCAAGGACCATCTTCTTGCTCTGTGTTTGTGCAGTGTCTAACACAATGACGTCCTAGTCCATGACCAGAGCTCCTGGGCACTTTGGTAATTATTGATAATAACAACAAAATATGTCAATGATTTTTTAGCTTCAGCTCTCTCTATCTTGTTGTTCATAAAGATTCTGCCTTATGGGTGTTTGCCCTCTTCTAGGGCTATGTGTCCTGGTCTCTTTTGAATTAATTTCTTTGTCACTGAGTGTCAATGTCTTCCACATGTTTTATCTTCATACAGGGGGCCTGAGAGTTGTACTTTCAAGTGCATTCATCTTGACAGCTCATAAAGTGTGTACCAAGCATTTTTTGTCTTATTTTGTATCCATAAGCTTCAAGTTCCTCTTTCTTTGCACATAAGTGTCCAAAGGTGCGAATAAGGGAACCATACTGTCACATAAGAGGGGATCCCTCTGAAAGAAAGATCACCTGCAGTATCAGACATGCTGACATTGTCATTTTCTAATTGCTTGGCCAAGGATCTGATCAACTTGTGAATAGGCACAATGCCATTTAAACACATGGGCATACATTGCCATGAAACCACATCTGAGTCTCACATGCATATTCTCAGGGCAGAATATACCATTGGGGCTTCCCACATGTCTATCATTCCTGAGTATTGACATTTGTAGTTCAGAGAATGTGTCCCTGCTAAATCACCCTGGGCTAGATTTACTGTGAAATATTTGTAATGCTTTTAATGTCCCATAGGGGAAATAATTGATCATGTATAAACAGTATTCAGGATAATTTGTTCCTCTGCTTCATATGGTTTCAAAAACAGTGCTAAGATATTATTAATGCTTCAAAAGCAGCAGCATTTTAAAGGTGGATTTGCTAACAGTACAATAACATTGAGCATTGAAAAAAGTCCAAATCCTTATAATCTTCCCCCCATCCATCTCCCTCCCCATGAGAAGAAATTGAGGAAAGAACTGAAAATCCCCTCTGTTTCAAATCACTGAGTTTTCAAGTAATTGTCCCCTTTAGGAAGGCGAGGAAGGCATGAAACAAGCAGAGCAACAACCACAACAAGAGCCATTTTAGGAATGGAGGGCCAGGTTCCAGGGGCAAAGCTGCATAGCTCTTGGGGTTACAGACTGAAGGGAAGTGTTAACTATCTGGGCTGGCTCCAACCCCATAATAACCACCTCCCTTTGAAAAGAGGGTCATGGTGTTATAGTAACCTCACCAGTGGCCGGCTCCAAACCCCGACCTCATAGTGGCCCCATTTCAGCAAGGTACTTAAGCACCTGGGTAATTTAGTACTGAGTAGTCCCATTGACTTCAATAGGATGACTGTGCTTATGAATAAAGAAAAGGAGTACTTGTGGCACCTTAGAGACTAACAAATTTATTAGAGCATAAGCTTTCGATGCATCCGATGAAGTGAGCTGTAGCTCATGAAAGCTTATGCTCTAATAAATTTGTTAGTCTCTAAGGTGCCACAAGTACTCCTTTTCTTTTTGCGAATACAGACTAACACGGCTGCTACTCTGAAACCTGTGCTTATGAATGTGTTTAAATTCCTTGCTGGATTAGGACCTATGTGAGGGTACCGGAGCACAGAAGGGGTGTCTGTACAGAGCAGTGCTGATGTAAATTATTGGGGCATTTGAAATCCGGTTTTAAAATTTTTAAATGACCCCTTTTTTTGTAATGGATTCAGTGAAAATGTTTGGGTCCAAAAAAACTCCCCAAAAAACAATTCATTGTGGTGTTTGATATCAAGATGCAGGGTCTGAATTTTGTTACCTGAGCCCATTTCTGAGACTGGTAGTAGAATTTTCTCCTAAAATAAATTCCTAATTGAATTTTCTTGACAATCATTGCATCATATGTATGAGGGAATTATTTAGAACAGCATACTAAAGAACCATGTTGCCTGTTCAACTTTAAGGTGGAGTGCAGCAATTTTTACACAGTTCATTATTTGTTAACAGGTCTACTCTTTTCCTATTTTTTTCATCTTTCAGAAAAATATTTGACAAACTTTGCCTATTTCTTTCACTGTTTTTTGTTGTTGTTGTTGTTAAAACACAAACATTTTTTGTGGACAATAGAAAAAGTTACATTAGTAAAAGAAAAGTTTTTCAGAGCCAGATGGGCTACACATGTACATAGAATCTGCTCTGAGTGAGAGTGAAGAGCAGTGGTAGCACCTTATTTTATGTTGTTATCACCATGGTTTTGCATACAATTATGATATTAAGTGGTGGTTATGAAGGACACAGTCATCTTTGTCATATGATCTTTGTGAGAAATTAAATGCATGCCCATCCTCAGGCCGTTGAATTAATTTTTAGTTTTGAGTTATGTTTGTGAATGATCAAATATAGGCCAATGAAATTCATATTTAATCCTTTTTAATGCCTTTTTTGGTTTGTATCTTAAGTAATGTATTTTTGATTTAATTTTCCCAAGGAGGAAGATCATAGAAACTATGTCAGTCCAACTCACATACTTTGCCCGCCCACACCTTTTATGAAATCTCAAACTATTTTTAGGGACTGAGTTCTTGTAGTGATATGCCTCGGTAGTCCACAACACTATTCCATGGTTGTATGATATTAATGTTTAAAGGCATCTTTTAGTATGAAACCCACTTCTACCAGACCTTAACTATACAAATTCATATAGAACCATCTTTGCAGCCATATTCTATGGAAGCATTTCAACTGACCACTGAAAATATCATAATGATTTTTATCATATTTTTCTATATCTATGTTTAGCATACTATTGACATGGATCTGAGTTTCAGTCTGTTATGTCTGAGTCCTAAACTAAAATGCAAAAGATAGCTTCAGTCTATGCAATCAAATTTTAATAAGCTTCAGAATACAGATTTGCCTGTTAGACGATAATAGCTTCTTGAGTAAACAGTGTAGTAATAATTTTCTATATTAGTATATTTAGCAAAATACCTGGTGATCTTATTGGGCCCAATACTGCAGTCTTATGCCAGCAAAACTCTTACTGAGGCCTCGAAGATCTATAAAGTAAATACAGATTTCTAGTTAATTACTGTGTTCATAGATTTTTAAGGTCAGAAGGGACCTGATCATCTAGTCTGACTTCCTGTATAACCCAGTCATAGAATTTCATCCAGTTACTCCTGTACTGAGCCCAGTAACTTGTATTTGACAAAAAGCATGTCTTCCAGAAAGGTGTCCAAACTTGATTTGAAGTCCTCAAGAGGTGGAGAATCCCCCACTTTCCGTGGTAGTTTGGTCCAACGGGTAATCACCTTAACTGTTTGAAATTTGTGTCTTATTTCCAAGTGAATTTCTCTGGCTTTAACTTCCAGCCATGTGTTCTTGTTATGCCTCCTGTGGTATATTAAAGAGCCCATAGTGCCTGGTATTTTATCCCCATGGAGGTACTGATACACCATAATGAAGTCACCTCTTGATCTTCATTTTGGTAAGCTAAATAGGTCAAGCTCCTTAAATCTCTTAGTCTTTTTTTTCCAGTCCTCAGCCCTTCAGAAATAAAAACATAGGGAGAGAATGTGGGCAGCATACAAGGATCCCTCCTAGCACTCCCAAAGGAAATGGGACTGGTGAGGAAATATGAGCTGTGGCCCAAGCCACTTCTTCACAGGACAGCAGAACAGGGCAGTTGGAAGACAGAAGCAGGTTGCATCATTCGCAAGGTTCTATAGCAGAATTGGACTTAATAATGGATGTGTACCAGTTTCTTGGATAATATGGTAAGCATAGAATCATAGAATATCAGGGTTGGAAGGGACCCCAGAAGGTCATCTAGTCCAACCCCCTGCTCAAAGCAGGACCAAGTCCCAGTTAAATCATCCTAGCCAGGGCTTTGTCAAGCCTGACCTTAAAAACCTCTAAGGAAGGAGATTCTACCACCTCCCTAGGTAACGCATTCCAGTGTTTCACCACCCTCTTAGTGAAAAAGTTTTTCCTAATATCCAATCTAAACCTCCCCCATTGCAACTTGAGACCATTACTCCTCGTTCTGTCATCTGCTACCATTGAGAACAGTCTAGAGCCATCCTCTTTGAAACCCCCTTTCAGGTAGTTGAAAGCAGCTATCAAATCCCCCCTCATTCTTCTCTTCTGCAGACTAAACAATCCCAGCTCCCTCAGCCTCTCCTCATAAGTCATGTGCTCTAGACCCCTAATCATTTTTGTTGCCCTTCGCTGTACTCTTTCCAATTTATCCACATCCTTCTTGTAGTGTGGGGCCCAAAACTGGACACAGTACTCCAGATGAGGCCTCACCAGTGTCGAATAGAGGGGAACGATCACGTCCCTCGATCTGCTCGCTATGCCCCTACTTATACATCCCAAAATGCCATTGGCCTTCTTGGCAACAAGGGCACACTGCTGACTCATATCCAGCTTCTCGTCCACTGTCACCCCTAGGTCCTTTTCCGCAGAACTGCTGCCGAGCCATTCGGTCCCTAGTCTGTAGCGGTGCATTGGATTCTTCCATCCTAAGTGCAGGACCCTGCACTTATCCTTATTGAACCTCATTAGATTTCTTTTGGCCCAATCTTCCAATTTGTCTAGGTCCTTCTGTATCCTATCCCTCCCCTCCAGCGTATCTACCACTCCTCCCAGTTTAGTATCATCTGCAAATTTGCTGAGAGTGCAATCCACACCATCCTCCAGATCATTTATGAAGATATTGAACAAAACGGGCCCCAGGACCGACCCCTGGGGCACTCCACTTGACACCGGCTGCCAACTAGACATGGAGCCATTGATCACTACCCGTTGAGCCCGACAATCTAGCCAGCTTTCTACCCACCTTATAGTGCATTCATCCAGCCCATACTTCCTTAACTTGCTGACAAGAATGCTGTGGGAGACCGTGTCAAAAGCTTTGCTAAAGTCAAGAAACAATACATCCACTGCTTTCCCTTCATCCACAGAACCAGTAATCTCATCATAAAAGGCGATTAGATTAGTCAGGCATGACCTTCCCTTGGTGAATCCATGCTGACTGTTCCTGATCACTTTCCTCTCCTCTAAGTGCTTCAGGATTGATTCTTTGAGGACCTGCTCCATGATTTTTCCAGGGACTGAGGTGAGGCTGACCGGCCTGTAGTTCCCAGGATCCTCCTTCTTCCCTTTTTTAAAGATGGGCACTACATTAGCCTTTTTCCAGTCATCCGGGACTTCCCCCGTTCGCCACGAGTTTTCAAAGATAATGGCCAAGGGCTCTGCAATCACAGCCGCCAATTCCCTCAGCACTCTCGGATGCAATTCGTCCGGCCCCATGGACTTGTGCACGTCCAGCTTTTCTAAATAGTCCCTAACCACCTCTATCTCTACAGAGGGCTGGCCATCTCTTCCCCATTTTGTGATGCCCAGCACAGCAGTCTGGGAGCTGACCTTGTTAGTGAAAACAGAGGCAAAAAAAGCATTGAGTACATTAGCTTTTTCCACATCCTCTGTCACTAGCTTGCCTCCCTCATTCAGTAAGGGGCCCACACTTTCCTTGGCTTTCTTCTTGTTGCCAACATACCTGAAGAAACCCTTCTTGTTACTCTTGACATCTCTTGCTAGCTGCAGCTCCAGGTGCGATTTGGCCCTCCTGATATCTTTCCTACATGCCCGAGCAATATTTTTATACTCTTCCCTGGTCATATGTCCAACCTTCCACTTCTTGTAAGCTTCTTTTTTATGTTTAAGATCCGCTAAGATTTCACCATTAAGCCAAGCTGGTCGTCTGCCATATTTACTATTCTTTCGACTCATCGGGATGGTTTGTCCCTGTAACCTCAACAGGGATTCCTTGAAATACAGCCAGCTCTCCTGGACTCCCTTCCCTTTCATGTTAGTCCCCCAGGGGATCCTGGCCATCTGTTCCCTGAGGGAGTCAAAGTCTGCTTTCCTGAAGTCCAGGGTCCGTATCCTGCTGCTTACCTTTCTTCCCTGCGTCAGGATCCTGAACTCAACCAACTCATGGTCACTGCCTCCCAGATTCCCATCCACTTTTGCTTCCCCCACTAATTCTACCCGGTTTGTGAGCAGCAGGTCAAGAAAAGCGCACCCCCAAGTTGGCTCCCCTAGCACTTGCACCAGGAAATTGTCCCCTACGCTTTCCAAAAACTTCCTGGATTGTCTATGCACCGCTGTATTGCTCTCCCAGCAGATATCAGGAAAATTAAAGTCACCCATGAGAATCAGGGCATGCGATCTAGTAGCTTCCGTGAGTTGCCGGAAGAAAGCCTCATCCACCTCATCCCCCTGGTCCGGTGGTCTATAGCAGACTCCCACCATGACATCACTCTTGTTGCACACACTTCTAAACTTAATCCAGAGACACTCAGGTTTTTCCACAGTTTCGTACTCAGGCATGTAGGGCCTGAGTCACCGCTGCTTCACTCCAGGTTTACACCAGTATAATACAGTGAGGGATCAGACCACTGATAGAAGTTAAGGTTAAGATGAAATTGGCAATTCTAATTTTGAATTTATTGGCTTTTGTCAGTATGTGTTAGAGCCTTGATATTACTTTGATATAATATTGTGTCCTGATTATTCTGAATATGTGTAATAATTTAAAGAGGAAATTGAAACAAGGTTTATGCTTTGTTTTTTGTTGCAGCTATTTAATGTTTTATTTATTAATCTTTTATTTTAAAGATGAATCAAAGTGATCCAACTGACCAACTTTATCAAGGCAAATCAAGTCCTGGAACCAGTGTAGCTGCAGGAGAAGGGGAAGCATCTTCACCGAATACTTCTTATCTGGATGAATTAGAGAAGTATAGATTCTCCGTGTGGTAAGTAACCTAAGCATCAAATAGCCTTATATCTAGAATTTATTTTTTCTTTGCTTATGTAAAATATTATACATAGCACATATATATACATTACACACAAAGAACTATATTAAAAGAGCTTTAGGTTTGCAAATTCAAGTCCTTAAAAGTTAGCAAATGCCAGTGTTAAAGTTGCTGTGTAATCTTAATTCAATCCCCTTCTGTGTAAGTATTATGATACAGTATTTCTTTCCAAGAGCACATGATATATTTTGCATGGGATCCCGGCCTCATTCAGTACACAGGATAGGCAGTTCTTTTTTAATATTTTGTTTTCTGCTCAATGCATAGCTCCAGGCCTTATTTACTAAACACTGTTCAAATCCCGCTCCGTAGACAGAATTATTAATTTGCTTGTGGGGTTTTCTGTAGGCACTCATCATCACTACTGTGTCTGAGTGCTTCACAAACATTAATTAATTTATCTTCACAACACTTCTGTGAGGTAAGGGGTGTTGTTATTCCCATTTTATAGATGGGGGTCTGAGGTACAGAGGGATGAAGACAAAAAGTTTCCACTAATTTTGTGTGCCCAATTTGAGAGGCTGGGACCTGATTTTTTTAGAATACTTACGATTATATAGCACAAGGGCTTGTTGGAAAAACATTGATGGAACCATTTTCTGTCAGATACTGCAATTTTTGTTGAAGTTGAAAAACTTCACAATATTGTTTAACTGTTGCTGTTCATTTCAGAGGTAAGGTGGAAAAAAAAATTCTGACAATATCAAAACATCTCATTATAACATTTTTGAAGCAAAAAGTTTCAATTTTTTGTTTTAAAGTTACTTTACACTGTGGCCTTTTGTTTATTCTGTGTGATAAAATAAAGGTATAGTAGGAAACATAATATATAATAAAAAAGGCAAACTGAAAACAAAACTTTGTTGTCAAAACAAAACATTTCAATCGATCAGAAACAATATATATTTAATTTTCTCTTGCAGAGAAATTCAAAATTTGGGGGGGGGGGGGTTGTTCCTAATCAGAACAAAGGCAAATGTTGAAATCTCAAAATCTTTTGTTAAATGGAATTTCCATCCTCCTGTCACAGCTCTGTACAATGCTTTATATGTTCAAAGCAGAGCTCAACACTTCTGCAAATCTGGATTTCAAGTCAGGCACCCAGAAAATAAGGAACACACAATAAGTGATCTCTTGTGAAAAGTTTGACTTGTCCAGAATTATATAGGAACACTGATAGAGGCAGGGACAGAACCCCAACCTTCCGAGTGGCATTCAACTGCCATTACCACGAGACCATCCTTTCTTTTCCTGTAGTCCCCTGCCTCATGAAGCAGCAAATGAAGGGGTCTTCCAGACAACA
The DNA here is from genome assembly GCF_009764565.3 of Dermochelys coriacea. Classification (NCBI taxonomy): domain Eukaryota; kingdom Metazoa; phylum Chordata; order Testudines; family Dermochelyidae; genus Dermochelys; species Dermochelys coriacea. The sequence continues at coordinate 116,830,377 of NC_050069.1, forward strand.
GTCTCCTTCACGCAACTCTGGATCACCCCCAGAGCAGTGAAGCACTGAATGAGGCTGGGGGAGAGGGGGTCCTCTGGAAAAATAGTATATGATCATGTCATTAAAGACTGAGTCATAATGCGGCTGGAAGTGTTGTCTTTTAAAAGGGCCATAAAAATATGATTCTGGCCATTTGTGGCTATTAGAGACCCCAAGAATTTTCTTTTAAAGGGCAGCTATCAGAGGTGTGGTGTTAACCCCACAACATCCTTGCCAAATCCCAGTATTGTGTCCTGCCTACCTCAATTTTCCAATTAGTTAAAAAAATCTGCATCATTTTCCATCCTAAACTCTACTATCTACCCATGTCTTACAGAATTTCATAGATCCAGGTAGTGCCAGTAATCAATATCTAAGCAATATTGACTTTTGAAAGAACAAAATATCATTCAAATTGAAAGTACCTGTTTTTCTCTTTCTTTACTGAAAATACCTAGCAAATTCCAATGCTCCTGAGGTGAACAGTTGTCTTGGAAAATCATGGTTATTGGCATCCCTGCTGTAACTGGGCCCAGTGCCCAGTGAAGACTTTAAAGATTAAGGCTCTGATTCGGTGAGGTACTTAAATAGTCAATGGGAATATTCATTAGTTTAAAATTAGACATGCATTTATTTGCCTTGTTGAATTGGGGTCTAGGGGCAGATTGTGGCCCTTCCCCTACATTTTTCTTTCTCTTTTCTTGGTAAGTTTTTAGTAAACTTGTATTCCCCGATCATGTAATTAACTGCATGTGGGCACACATCTGACTTCAGTGGAGTTCCAGGCAGGTAAAGAAGGGTACCTCAGAACAGCCAATTGCAGGATCAGTGCCTTATTTTGTAGATGCTAGGAAACAATGATTTCAAAATGATTTCATGCTTAATTGTGGCTGTGCAATTCCTCCTCACATGGAAATAATCACTCTTGATATTTCATTATATTAATGTGTCATTCGGTACACTATCTCTGTCATCTTATTTACAGTAAACACCAGTATTTATTTATTTTTACTTGAAAGTTCCATGAGGTGGAACAAAGTCAAATTGGGAGATCCTTGCCTATGTAATTCCTTTACTTTCTGATTCAGTACTGGTGAAATGTCATCACTGTAGAAAATAAAGAGAGTAGGAAAACAAATCCCTTCCTAAAATGGACATATATTGGATTTAGCATCTTTAACAGGGACCTTTTTGTTTATCTTTTTTTCTCAAATTGAGAGTGAATTCAGTTTCCATTAACTAACTGAAAAAACATCAGATGCCATTTTGTTCCAATTTCTATGATACACTTTCCACCACAGATGACCTTTCAATAGGTTTCTGCCTCTTTCTGTCTTTTTCTCTTCTTCTTTTCTCTCATTCTCTCTTCTTTTCTCATACTCTTTATCAAAGAACATCGTTCTCCTTTGTCTGCTTCCAGACCCTTTTCTCTGTTTGGGTTTGCTACCCTTTAAAAAATGTAACACAAGATAATTAGCTACTACAAAAAAAATTAATAGGGCTGTCGGTCTAGGGGCTGCTTGGACCTCCATAAACTTCAGAGTTTTAGATGCTCTGAGATGCAATCTGAGTAATTTCCTTGATCTTTTATTGGAGCTGGTAAATCATTTATTGGGGAAGCTTTTTTACAAAACCCTCTTTAAAAATATCCCATAAAATGTATTTATCATAAAATACTGTACTACCAACAGTCTTCAAAGTTGCAGTGTATTAATTATAAACTAACAGTTGAAATGTAACAAGTTTAAACTTTACAGTATACTCTCCCTACCTCTGTCTCTCTTTGTCTCTCTGTGTAGGTGTTGCTAAAAAAGAGGTTGGAGAACAGGAGGAAAGATAAAAACTTGGAACTTACGTGTGATTTTTTTCCTCATTGCTATCCGTGTGTGCATGTCTGTCTGTCCCTTTCAATTATTACGAATATTGCAGCTATGTCTGGATACCTAATTAGGCCCCATTGTGCTAGGCACCATATGCATATATGATGAAAAGATTGTCCCTCCCCCAAACAGTTTACAGTCTAAGGCAGGGGTGGCTAACCTGAGCCTGAGAAGGAGCCAGAATTTACCAATGTACATTGCCAAAGAGCCACAGTAATACATCATTAGTCCCCCATAACTCCCCCCATCTCCAGCCCCCAGCACCCGCTGCCTGCCAGCAGCCCTGCCAGTCAGACCCTCCTGCCTGCTGCAATCAGCTGTTTCGCATGCGCAGGAGGCTCAGGGGGTGGAGGGAACAGTGAGCGCATGGTAGGCTCAGGGGAAGGGGCAGGGGCAGTGGTGAGCTGGAGCCGGTTCGCACCAGTTTGCGCGAACCGGTTGTTAAATTTTGAAGCAATTTTAGAACCGGTTGTTAAAAAGTGTTACGGCTCCCTGAGCTCCCGGCTGGGGAGGCTCCCTCACCCCTTCCCCACTCTCGCAGACCCTCAGCGTGCTGCGCCGCTGGCACCAGCGCTCTGGACCGCTCCTGGGCAGCTCTGCAGCTCCTGCCACTTTGAGCGGCATGGTAAGGGGCTGGGGCTGTGAGCTCCAGCGGGCCACGCGGCATCCATACACGCTGCCCTGAGCAGCATGGTAAGGGGGCTGGGCCGGGGCTGGGAGGAGGGGTTGGAGGGGGCGGAGATTCTAGGGAGGCGGTCCAGGGATGGGGAAGGGGGGGAGGGTTGGTAGGCATGGGAGTTCTGGAGGTCTGTCGGGGTGGTGGTAGATGGGGTCGGGTCAGTCAGGGGACAGGGAGTGGGGGGGGTCCTGGGGGGCAGTTAGGGTGGGGGGGTCTTGGGAGGCGGCGGTCGGGGACAAGGAGTGGGGGGAATTGATGGGTTGCGGGTTCTGAGGGGGACAGTAGGGGGCAGGAAGTGGGCCAGATGTGGCCGTCGGGTCAAAAAGTTTGCCCACCCCTGGTCTAGTTTATTATTTTATTAACAGGGGTCGCACTTGCCTCATTCGTTATGTTGATACACGTTTAATAAAGCAATATTATGTTTCTATTGTAATAAATGTAAAATAATTTTTTTTTAATTATTGTTAAGTATGACTCCCAGTGACTCAATGCATTGCCACTTCTTATGGAGAAAGGTACCAAAAATACATACTGTGGCACATCCCTTAAATCAGAACTTTTTATAGGGAACCGGTTGTTAAGATTTTGGCAGCTCATCACTGGGCAGGGGCCTTGGGGAAAGGAGTGGAGTGGGGGTAGGGCCTGGGGCAGAGCAGGGGGTTGAGCAGTGAGCACCCCCCAGCACATTGGAAAGTTAATGTCTGTAGCTTCAGCCCCGGAATCGGCACCTATGCAAGGAGCTGCATATTAACCTCTAAAGAGGTGCATGTGGCTCCAGATCCACAGGTTGGCCCCCCCTAGTCTAAGGCCTAGATCCTGAAAACGCTGTATGGGGATGCACCGCTGTGGCTATGCATAGCTTTGCTGAAACGAAAGGGTTTTGTTCTGGCACAGAGAATTACAGGAACAAGGCCTAACTGTATGATGAAAAACAACCAGTGGATACAAAGACAAACATGGAGAGCACAAGATAAAAAGGATATGAGTATGGTTAGTATAACTAGCAGAAACTGAGGCACACCAGCTGCCTAACCATTGATGAGTGTTTTGTAGGCATCAGTGCAGAGATGAGACCCTAGAATCTCTCTCCAAAACCTCATATCGTTGAGTCTTTTCTCTCTCATTCTTTCAGTTAAAGGACATCAGGAGATATTCAAAATCCTGGGTGGGATAGTAGATTCTTGGGGCCTTTTACTTCTCTGAGTAAATTCTGAATCCATGAAATTTTGGAAGCTTCAGAAATACAGTTGGGCAAACTAGGGTGAAGTAAAATAAGAATCTGTCCCTCAACATTTTTTAACTCAACTGCTTTTAATAGTCCCATCTCTACAATTCTAGTTTACTAACAGAATCAGAAGGGCCAAAATGCTGAGGAAAATATCGGTTCCCATGGTATTTCTGGTTCATCTAGAAGTAGGAAGTTCCAGAAATTTCATGAGACTCTAGACTCAAAAGTTTTCCAGCCCAGTTCTGCAGACCCAAATAAGCAAGCGAAACACATGAAGTTTGACCATCACTGTAAAAAATGTTCCCCACAATTATTCCTCTTTGGCACTGTGAGCCCACATCTAAAGAGGTGAATAGTAAATATGGTATAATAAATCCTTTCACTGTCTACTATTTGTTTTTGTTTTTCACTTGTGTTTAGATTGTTGATAGAAACAAATGATGACTAATTTATTTATTTTTTTAAATTATATGTATTTGAACTTATACAAATATTTAAACTCTGAAACTCTACAAATCTTCGATATGAGTTATGAACTTACATAATTATTTGGCAGCTTATACCATCAACAGCCCTGCAATAACCACGACTGTTTAAGATTAATATTATGTACTAGGATAAAAGTACCTATTATGTATGGCTTCTAATCAAAGCAGTAGATCATTAGCAATGCAGCTATAGCTCCTGATCAGATTAAATAATATTAGAAAAGAATTTTTTTCCAAATCCTAACATATGTTGAGCCAAATCTAGCTAACTTCTATAAAATTAAATTATCCTAGGGCACTGCCATTCATGGAGAAATAGTATGCTGCATAGCAATCTTGTGTTTAAAGTTGCCTCTGTACCATAGATACAAACTAGTTGCAATATTTTTATCATATTGCCTAGTAAATTCAGATTCTCAGACAGGAACATGAGACTGAGAACAAATCAATGTTACCCTCTGCAGGGACATTAGGAAGGGCTAAATTCTACCTTGATTTATCTCCTCATGCCACTAAAATCAGTGGAGTTCAAGAGGTGTAAATCAGAGCAGGCTTTGGCTCTAAATTACAGCGTTTGTCATTTCACCTGCTGATTTGTGGGTCTAACTCAAAGTGCAAGCTCAGGGAAAGTAAGAGTTAACTATAAACAGCACAACATGGTAAAGTTGTTTTTAAATAAAAACAATAAACTTTCCTTTTATAACACACATGTGATTTGACATTGAAATGAATGCAGATGCTTCTTTGCTTGGTGTATTCCCTGTTGTGCTTTCTAAAACACCTTCACATATGGTTTGCCTCATTCCTGTGAAACTACTTGTTGTTTATGTCACAGAAAGCAAACAGCTTGATTTTACACCAAGTGAGGAGGATGATGAATTATACATTGGAATGAAATCCTTGTCTGAGCATTCAAAATGTTTGAAATTAATGTTGCTTGTTTAAAAAGTTTCTCCCATGAACTCTTCTTAAGATTTTATTCAAATAAAAAGATATCGTGTGACTGGTCATAAATGCAAACTTTTATTTGAATATGTAACATTTATCTAAAAGTAAAGGTCAAATGTTACCATTTTTTTTTCAGAGTCCTCTTAGGAACTGCTTCATATACTATCAACAAGAGTGGATAGTCACCCTTTTTTCCTTAAGAGGAATACGTCCTTATTATTTCTGAGGGGAGGGGGAAGGGGGAATGAAGATGGGTTGTTCAGTTGCTGCTGTTGGTTTATGGTAAGGTAATTTAACTTTTTTTTTTAATCATCCCATTGGTTAATTATAACCTAGAATAAATATTCTTCTTGAAAGAAAAGCTCAAGGTAACATGCCTCACCTACTGGAAAAATCCGGTAATCAATTGTATTAAATCATTGGAGATCTTTTGATCTTTCATAATATTTTAGGGACTAACAACAAGAATTTTTGCTCTAAGCTGCGGACGAATCAGATGGAAGTGGTGGCGGAGAAAGACCTGCGTCTATTGGTTGATCACAGGATGACTATGAGCTGCCAGTGTGATGTGGCTTTGAAAAAGGATAATGAAGTCCTAGGATGCATAAGGCAAGGTATTTCCAGTCGAGACAGGGAAGCGAAATACCATTATACAAGGCACTGGTCAGACCTCCTCTGGAATACGGTGTGCAGTTCTGGTCTCCCATGTTTAAGAAAGATGAACTCAAGCTAGAACAGGTGCAGAGAAGGGCTACAAGGATGATCAGAGGAATGGAAAACCTACCTAATGAGAGGAGACTCAAAGAATTTGGCTTGTTTAGCCTAACAAAAAGAAGGCTGAGGAGAGAGATGATTGCTCTCTATAAATACATCAGAGGGATAAATACCGGGGGGGAGGGGGGGAGGGGTTATTTAAGTTAAGCACCAATATGGACACAAGAACAAATGGCTATAAACTGGTCATCAACAAGTTTAGGCTTGAAATTAAACAAAGGTTTCAAACCACCGGAGGAGTGAAGTTCTGGAACAGCCTTCCAAGGGGATCAGTGGGAGCAAAAAAATCTAACTGGCTTCAACACTGAGCTTGATACATTTATGGAGGGGGAGCTGTGATGAGACTGCCTACAATTGCATGTAGCTGATCTGTGACTGCTAACAGCAAATATCTCCAATGGCTGGTGATGGGACACTAGATGGGAGGGTTCTGAGTTACTCCAGAGAATTCTCCCAGGTGTCTTGCTGGTGGGTCTTGCCCACATGCTCAGGGTCGAACTGATCACCATATTTGGGGTCGGGAAAGAATTTTCCCCGGGTCAGACTGGCGGAGACCCCAGTGAGAGGGGTTGCCTTCCTCTGCAGCATGGGGCATGGGTCACTTGCAGGTTTAAACTAGTGTAAATGGTGGATTCTCTGTAGCTGGAAATCTTTAAATCATTATTTGAGGACTTCAGTAAGTTAGATAGAGGTTAGGGTCTATTACAGAAGTGGGTGGGTGAGGTTCTGTGGCCTGCAAAGTGCAGGAGGTCAGACTAGATGATCATGATGGTCCCTTCTGACCTTAAAGTCTGTGAGTCTAACGGCATGTCTCCATTTACCAGGGGATTGCTGTGCAGTGATCAATCCACTGGGGATCGATTTAGTGGGTCTAGTGAAGTCCCTTTAAATCGACAGTTGATTGCTCACCCGTCGACTCCAGTACTCCACCAGAACGAGAAGCATAAAGTAAGTCGACAGAAGAGTTTCTCCTGTCAACCCAGTGCAGTATAGACACTGCAATAAGTCGACCCAAGGTACGTCAACTCCAGCCTCGTTATTCATGTAGCTGGAGTTGCGTAACTTCGGTCGACTTAGTCCCATAGTGTACACTTGTCCTAACTAATGTAAAATGTGTTTGTGGTGTAATATCATTTGCAATAGGTCCCAAGGCTACTGCCATTGAAGACAAAGGGAATTTTGCCCCTAATGTTAATGGGAGCAGAATTGGACCCTTAATTTGTGTTGTGTCTTTAGATTGCAGATCTGAAGTCCTTGCAGATAGACAGTTCTTGCAAGACTGGTACATACTTCTATTAGGTTGTTGCTTACTATATTTTATATTTTTCTATTGTGATAAGATTTTAAATTCTCAAGACTTTCAGCACTGTAGACAAATGATTAAATACAGCATGGAATCTCTTCTATTCCCTATGATCCTCTGAAGCCATCTGATGCCACTTGTCATTACTTTAGTATAATTCAGAAAATGAGCACAGTACAATACATGTTGTACATCTCTGAGCCTGAATATTCTCTCATGCTGGTGTGAATAAACAGATGTGTAAAAGTGGTTTAAATGAGAGTGGTGAATCAGGCCCAATGTGTATATCATGATAATGTAGTTGGGGAGATGAAGACCAAAGTGACCAAAATTAATTTAGCCAACTGTCTGGAAAGCTAACATGACACCAGAGATAAGGTTTAGATATCCAGGAGCTGCTAGATTACCAGTCTGTCCAAATTCAAGATGTATAATTTAAGTGATAAAAGGGCATAAACTTGGACACTGGCAATATGGAATTTATTAGATTCTAAATCTCAGATGACCAGTACATTAGATAATACAATGCTCAGCTGTATTAATTTCCAGTGCTGAGGAAACAATTGAAGGATTTTATTTTGAGCTTCAGGCACTGTAAATTCTTTCACTTTCACACATTCATGCCTCCAGGAGATAGTGTCTTGAGCCAGGCTCATCTTTACAAGGCTATGCCATTAGGTGGCCACTCATTCCACAATCCACTCTTTTTTATTATTATTATTTTTTTTCTTTTTTTCAGAATTTGTGTTTCCTAAATTGATTGAGATTAAAAAGAAGACAATCTTCAATATTGGAATGGCTCAGACCAAATCAGAATCAATCTGAACTACTGGAGAAATAGTAAATGAACAAAAAATAAAGGGCTGAAAATACATATAATTGGGTGGTAGGAACTGCACATAGTACTGTCTGTTTAAAGGGCAGTTTTTCAAAGTCCAGATGCACAGTCAGTTTGGTCTAAATTTGGTATGGCACTAGATAGACTGGAGTACAGTTAGTATTGCAAATTTCTAGGGACTTATAAGGACCAATCCTGCCTATGGTTATGCTTGTGAATAACATTACTTACACACTGAAACATGCAACATTTGAGTATTGCATATTTTCCCCTCTCACAGGTTTGGAATCAGTGGAATCCCACTAGCATAAAACTGTCCTAAACAGTGGAGAATCAGGACCTGTGTGTGTATCCATGGTGGAAATTAAACCGTTGATAGAAGGTCCACATAAGGCTCTTTGTGACATAGAGTTCCTTTAGGCAGTGGGGGAAGAAGGAACAGCTACAGAGACTGTACTGGGGAGGTGTTCTCCATGCTGACTCTGAATGTGCTCACACAGAAAAGAACACTGAGACCAGGTTAGGCAAGTGCCAGGTCACTGTTTCTATGACTATGTTGATTGTGTAGCAGGGACCCATGCAGTTGCCATTTAACCATATGTACTGAAGTAAGAGCAGTGAAAGGGATGCGCTGCAGGTCTGTGGGAATGATAGACTCCTAGACGCCTCCTCTTTCTCCACTGGAGCTGGTCTGAAATTCTCTCTCAGGATGTTCTGCTGTCACAGAATGCTGATTTGTCAAACTCAAAACATTCCACAGAAAAAGGTTCAATGTTGACCGAAAGTCTGACCAAAAGTAGGCAGGTTTCTGACAGAAGCCTATCTGTTCCTGCCAGCTAATCTGTTTGACTCCTCAGCAGCTCAATTGGCAGGCTGGCAGAGAGCCTGGATTTCCAGGTTCCTGACTCTTTGGTGGATGACCTGTTGGGTTGATGGGGGGCCAGAGAGCCTGGAAGACCTGAGAGTATTGGCTCCCATTCTTCCAGGCCTGCAACTCCTGGGCAGTCCAGGTTTCCAGTATATGTAGTTCTGGGACAGCTTCACAGCCAGACTGTCCCTTAGTCACAGACCCTAGGGCTTTCCCTGTTGCAGGTCATTTTGAAATTTTTGGTTTTCAGTCCAAATCAAAAGTAAACCAAATTTTGAAATATCAAAATCCTCCACAAAATGGAGCTATCTTTCTCTGCCCACTTGTGTTCTCCATACAAAGCCTGCTTTACTCAGGTTTTGTGTGGAACAGGGGACTTAGACTCATGCTTTCTATACAGCATAGGATGGAAATATGTATTTGTTTGTAATGGTGTATGCCTTTTCATATTATATTTTATTTCCATGAGCTAGAAAATATGACATTACTGATGACAAATGAAGAGAAGCACACTCTAAGTACACCACATAGTCATCACTAATGAATAAAAATAGGAAGTCTATTAATTTCCCACTGTCCCATCTTCAGAGCACTACTGATAAACATTAAATAAGTTGGAGTTATCCATGTGCATTAGTAGCAAAATGAGTACCCTTGTTTGGATCCTATGTAGTATAGTGCCGGGGGAAGGAGGGGAAATATGATTTCTGCTTTTTACCTGTTACTACTGTGGTGTAAAAGCATCTGTAGGTAAAATGTCTTGAATTCAGAAAATTCTTCAACTCTTTCTGCTGTAGCCTGTAGGAAAAGGGATAATTAGCGAAAGAGCCTTATGGGATAGTTCTGGATCTATCAGAGTAAAATATCTCCATAGATACATTAATATAATTTATACAACAACATGTGGCAAAAGAGAAGTATAAATCACCATTATCCCCATCTCTAGCTATCTAGCATAAGCTAGATATATCTGTGAATGACAAGAACAGACAATAGTGATGGTAGATTGGGCAGAAGGGAAGGAAGAAGGTTAGAAGATATAAAGATCATGTAGTTTGTTGTGTATGTATTTTGCTCCAATATGTGTGTGGGTGCTGGCTGAACAGCTGAGCAAAAGCAGGTTGTGCTGGAATGGAGATTGGACAGCTAAAAGAAAAAAGTAGAATTAGAGCGAGGAGCTGAAGCAAAAGGCTGAGCATGGAGCAATGGAAGAGGGGAACAAGAGGTACAAATGAGTGAAGAAGACAAAGCAACAAAATGGGAAGACTGGGGACAGTATAGGGAGCAAGGCAGAGCTAAGTGGAAATGTGGGCTGAGAAATAGGTAGGTGCAAACTCGTGGGATAACTTGAAGGTGAGGTTGAGCTGAGGTGTGTGAATTTGGCTTGGAGAATGATGGGAATCCAGTAAAGGGATGTAAGTGGTGTGCTGCAAGGGAAGGAAAAGTAAGATTATTTTAGCTGCAGCATGTTGGGTTAATCAGAGAAGGGAAAAGTGAGAGGGAGGGACTCCAGGAGGGCTACACATTCCAGTTATGAGGGAGCAGTGGAATGAACTAGAGTTTAAACTATCCTCTCTTTGCTAGAGATGGTGTCTGAAGATCAGCAATGAGATGCATTGACAGGAAAGCTTAAATGGCTACTGTATTTGATGTATCTGGTTTGTGAATATTTAGTTAACAGGGCCATAATTGTGGTAATTGTCATCCCCAGCGGTTCCCTGAAAATAGTTTGTAGATGTGAAAAGCACCTACCCTCTAACGTAGAGGTGACTGAGAGCTTGCTTTGTCCTGCAATAGCTACCAGCACATTTTTCATCTGCAACGATTGGATTTCAATAGTAGGCGACACTTGTTGCCAAGAGCATTCAGCAAGGTGTACCACACAGAAGCATTTCCCCAAGAAAATCCTTGTGTTCTGGAGGTTGATACTTGAAATGCAAGAAGAATAAGATGCGGCTATCCGTCTTCTGACACCCAGAGTTTGGGGATGGGCTCAAAGGGCTTGATATTTCTCCCACTCATATAACTGGGTATGACATCCTGGCTCCAGTGAAGTCAAAACTCCCATTGACTTCACTGGGGCTGGGATTTCACCCTGGTATGTTGCGTTAGACTTCAGTGGTAGCACAATATGGCCCCAAGCAAGTGAGCTGATCTGGAGTGGCATTGTAGTTGGAAATATGCTGGTGATGAGATGCAGGTGAGGGTTGGGCTGCCTGACCTTTGTGCTCAGAACTGAACCTAAACAATTTATTTGAAAAGCCTGGTTGCTGAATTCTGAATAAACGTTTGATTTAACAGGAAGTCCAGTATACTGCGATTTGCAGTAGCCATGCATAAATGTTATGAAGGTGTGAATTACAATCTCTAGCTGATTTTCAAAGAGAGTAGGGAGCTTTCTGGTGTACTGTACGCCTGAAAACGTCTAGTATTGGTACCTAGATCTATTCCAGTTTTGATTTTAGTCTTCCACTGAGGGAAATGATTGAAAACATTTCAGAGAGTTTGCGTCATAGGATTTAGTTTGACAAAACTTGTAGAAATAAAGCTCCTGGTTCAGCCATTCTTTCCTGAAGCAGTTTGGAACACTGTGCCTCTCTTTTGTGCTTACAGAAACACCCTCTCTGACCTTTAATACTTCAAGCTAGGTAATAGTGGGGGTGGGGGATGGAGGTGGGGAGAGAGGAAGTATTTGAATGTCCTAGTGCTTCATTGGTCCCATTACTCGGATATACAGGGCAAACCATTTTACAGAGCTTTTAACTAGTTACTGATGTAATTTGTTAAGCATTGTTTGCCTGTTAATCCAAAAAATACTGTTCTCTTTGAAGTTTGCTTTACATAAAGGAAACAATACCACCTTAGCAATCGTGTGTACCATTTTAAAGGGAGATGACTGCCTAATTTTATTTGCTTTGGCATTTCAGTTGAAAAGTCCTATCTGGGCCTTCTTTTGTTTCTGTTTGGTAAGTTATAGTATTTCAAACTTGGAATCGTTTCCATTTCAAAGCACCATATCACAGGCCTCAGCTTTTACAAAGATATTTGTATGAGTGTTTGGGACAGAAGAGCACTAGTTCAGCTCACAAAAGGGTAAAATTCTGGGAAAAGAAAACATCGTTGTCTGCCTGTGTCTCTAACAGATCTAGATATTCAAGGAATTGGCTTTGACTAATAAAGCCATATATGGATTCTATTTTTTTGGGTCTGACTTCAGTGGGGTTTAGAATCATAGGGTTTAGAATCATAGGATCACCAATGCAGGGCTGGAAGGGACCTCGAGAAGCCATCAAGTCCTGCCTCCACTGCTGAGGCAGGACCAAGTAAATCTAGATCATCCCTTACAAGTGTTTGTCCAACATGTTCTTAAAAACCTCTGAGGATGGGAATTCCACAACCTCCCTTGGAAGTCTATTCCAGTGCTTAACCATCCTTATAGTTAGAAAGTTTTTCCTGATACCAAATCTAAATCTCCCTTGTGGCAGATTAGGCCCATTACTTCATGCTTAAACACTTGTTTAAAATTAAGTACAAGCTTACGTGCTCTGCCTAGAAATGGGATTTTTTTTTCTAAATTGAGGACTTAGAAAGCACCTCTCTCTTCTAGTCTCCCTTCTCATATTTTTAAACTACCTAGTATGTTGTCATTATCCATATAAACACCAAATCCATCTAAACATCAAAACCACCCTATACCGGAAACCAACTGACCTCTATTCCTACCTACATGCCTCCAGCTTTCATCCAGGCAACACCACACGATCCATTGTCTACAGCCAAGCTCTACGATACAACCACATTTGCTCCATCCCCTCAGACAGAGACAAACACCTACAAGATCTCTATCAAGCATTCTTACAACTACAATACCCACCTTCTGAAGTGAAGAAACAGATTGATAGAGCCAGAAGAGTACCCAGAAGTCACCTACTACAGGACAGGCCCAACAAAGAAAATAACAGAACGCCACTAGCCATCACCTTCAGCCCCCAACTAAAAGCTCTCCAATGCATCATTAAGGATCTACAACCTATCCTGAAGGATGACCCATCACTCTCACAGATCTTGGGAGACAGGCCAGTCCTTGCTTACAGACAGCCCCCCAACCTGAAGCAAATACTCACCACCAACCACACACCACACAACAGAACCACTAACCTAGGAACCTATCCTTGCAACAAAACCCATTGCCAACTGTGTCCACATATCTATTCAGGGGACACCATCCTAGGGCCTAATCACATCAGCCACGCTATCAGAGGCTCGTTCACCTTCACATATACCAATGTGATATGTGCCAGCAGTGCCCCTCTGCCATGTACATTGATCAAACTGGACAGTCTCTATGTAAAAGAATAAATGGACACAAATCAGACGTCAAGAATTATAACATTCAAAAACCAGTCAGAGAACACTTCAGTCTCTCTGGTCACTCGATTACAGACCTGAGAGTGGCTATCCTTCAATAAAATAAACTTCAGAATAGACTCCAACGAGAGACTGCTGAATTGGAATTAATTTGCAAACTGGATACAATTAACTTAGGCTTGAATAAAGACTGGAAGTGGATGGGTCATTACACAAAGTAAAACTATTTCCCCATGTTTATCCCCCCCCCCACTGTTCCTCAGATGTTATTGTCAACTCCTGGAAATGGCCCACCTTGATTATCACTACAAAAGATTGCCCCCCCACACCCCCACTCTCTTGCTGGTAACAGCTCACCTTAAGTGATCACTCTCATTGCAGTGTGTATGGTAACACCCATTGTTTCATGTTCTCTATGTATATAAATATCCCCACTGTATTTTCCGCTGAATGCATCCGATGAAGTGAGCTGTAGCTCACAAAAGCTTATGCTCAAACAAATTTGTTAGTCTCCTAGGTGCCACAAGTACTCCTTTTCTTTTTGCGAATACAGACTAACATGGCTGCTACTCTGAAACAAATCCTGTTTTGTATTTCAATAAGCCCTTAGCCTCAGTGTCATGGCTGTAGAGTCTGATATGTCAGGACCTTCCACAGCTAAGAAGCAAGTATTGTGTGTCCCATTGGAAAACTGCTAGCCTTCCCTTTCAATTGGCCTAAGGCCCCCATTTCTAGCCTTGCAGAATGAGGAGTTTTTGGATCTTAAAATAGGCACCAGTGCAGCATATCAAAGAGAAAATACTAAAAGAGAAGAAACTTCTCCTGACAGGGTTATTTATTTATTTAAAATGCTTGGTGTTTGATGTTGCTTGGAGATTGGAGATGTTAGAATAAATTCCAGGGAGATGGATTAGTGGCAGAGGGCAAATGAAGTGGTGAAAGATGCATGACAGATCCATTTTTTTCACTTGGGAAAACCACACCTGTGGTGTGTAGGATTGTATTCTTCTGTCTTTGTATTTACACATACAAACACTTGAGATAATTGGCAGCCTTGATTGGACATGGCTATCAACATAAGCACCACAACTGTGGTGCCCTTCCTTGCCTTCATCAATTTTTGTTTAACATTTGATAAATGAGTTTATGATGATTATGTTATGATCAGATGTCCCCAAATTCATGGATTTTCCCCTTGTAATCAGTTGACTATCAACATTTTAACTCCAAAAGAAGTTAGTCGGCTTAATCTGCAGCAAGGGAGATTTAGGTTAGGGGCTTGTCTAAACTGGCGTACTAAATCAGTGCTGCTGTGATTGATACAGCAGCATCAATTTAGTGGGTCTGGTGAAGATGCAATAAGTCAATGGTAGAGCACTCTCCCATCGACTTCAGTATTCCACCTCCCTGAGAGGCAAAAGCTCAGTTGGTGGGAGAGCTTCTCCCGCTGACATAGCTCGGTGTAGACACTACGTTAGGTTGATGTAAGCTATGTTGCTTAGGGGCTTGATTTTTTCAGACTGCTGAGTGACATAACTTAAGTGGCAGTGTAGACCAGGCCTAGATATTAGAAAAAACATTCTAACTAAAAGAATAGTAAAGCGCTGGAATAGGATTCCAAGGGAGGTTATAGAATCCCCATCATTGGAGGTTTTAAAGAACAGTTTGGACAGACACTTGTCAGGGATGGTCTAGGTATACTTGGTTCTGCCACTGTGCAGAGGGCTGGACCGGATGACCTCTTGAGGTCCCTTCCAGCCCTACCTTTCTATGATTCCATGAATAATTGTCTACAGTCAGACAATTGACTGATAATTGCAGATGAAAATGTGTCTGGTCAAAGTTGGGTGGTTTTTTTTGTTTTTTTGTTTTTGTTTCTTGGTTTATTTTGTTTTTCTATACTATGCATCCCTGCATGAAGGAGTGTTCCAAATTTCAAGATTGTAAGTCATTGGGAATGTGGGAATTAATGTTTAATTATTCTTTCAATCAATAAAGTGGATCTGTATTTATATGAAATAATATCTTCAGTTTGAGTTAATTTGGTAGTGAGGATTTTGAAAGGCACAAATGGGAGTTAGGTGTCTAACTTTCATTTGTGCTTTTAAAATTTTTCCCTGCGGTAGTGCGGAAAGGTACTAGATTAATGGACCTGGTTACTGGTGTTCTCTGTTTACCTGTAGCACTGAGTCTAGTTTGACTTTTCCAGGCCTGCTCGTTCCTTTACCAGTCTGTTAAAATTACTAATAAGGGTACCCAGTGTTACGGTGGTTTTTGTAAGGTGAATATCTAGCCACTAGAAACTGAACTGAAACCAGCAACTCATTTCACACAGGTCACTAATACAATCATTGTTCAATTTACCTCCGGTGGATGCCCTTAAAGAAACCTACCTCGGCTCACTCATTGTATTTTCTATTTCACTATAAAGTGACAACAAAGAGGCATCCCATTTTAGGCCTGACCCAAATCCCACTGGAGTCAGTTGAACTCTTTCCATTGACTCCTGTGGGCTTGGGATCAGGCCATTTCTGTGTCTCAGTGTCTGTGGGTCACTGCAAGCATGAACACTGACAGGTTCCAAAATATGGGTATTTATAGTCCACACAAAACAAATGTAGATGTTTCCTAGTTTAAGTGACGTTGTAGAAACTGCAAGATATTCCTGATACTGGACGTGTAAAGCTCCATGAAACTCATATGGGACCTGACATTTATACAATTCATCGCTACTCTATATCAAGGAATGTTACTTTCAGCTGAGAATGCATATTCATTCTTTTTTGTTAACCTTTGCTTCAGTGCATTCATGACAAGATTGTATGGGTATTGAGCTGTGTTTTAACAGTTTTTTAATTTCAGTTGTTGCTTGAAGCACTATACTGGAAATTAGACACTTTTAGTAGTTCAATTATTGTTGATTTATTCATCCCTCTTGTAGATACAGTGAATGTAGTTACTATAGTAAGGTTATCTAGTTCTGAATGCCAAATGCCAAGTTTCGGAGCTTACATCATAGCAATTGCAAGACTTATTGGCTTGAAATTTGTCATATCACCAGTAGTGCCTTGTAGCATTTGGTTCACTGATTTTCATTAAATGGGGGAGATTGGAGAGAATAGTAATACTTGTGACATCATGGATCAAACTGTTTACTAATGTTACAAGGAAATCAACTTAGAGTAATATACCCAAGGCCTCATTCCTCTGTGATAAAGACATTTCCTGCATTTTATTTTAAATGAAATTCAGTCATTCTTCCAATCAAAGTCAAAGAACATTAAGCGGGGTGGAATTTTATCAAAGGGGAAAAAATAAAGATTTAATTTGTATTTTATTACCAATTTTGAAAGAATAGAAAGCTTAAAGCAGTATAAAGTATAATACCAAATTGAAAATATATTATTGTGATTTCATATGTTAAAAATTACAAAATTAATTGATTTTGCTATAATTTACTTTTTTGGGGCCATGATTCAGCAAAGTACTTAATCACATACTTAAGTCTCATCAACTTCAGCATGTGCGTAAAGCCCAGATTTTGAAAATGTATTTAGCCATTAGCCCAAGTCTCATTTTCAAAAGTGACATAGACATGTACCTAAATCTCATTGTCAATGTAAAAGTCAATGAGACATAGGCTCCTAAGCCAGTTAGACTTTGAATGTGTAAATACCTTTTAAAATCTGAGCCTAAATCCTTATTAAACTGGATCTCTGAATGGATAAAAACTTACTAATAATGAGACAGATCCTCAACTATGGCAATTTACACCAGCTGAGGATCTGCCCCAAATTTTTATGCCAACCTGTCTTTTCCCCAATCACACCATAAGATGCACATCTGTAAAATATAACATCTACTGACAGTAAAATTAGCTATCATAGATTGCTATTATAAGAAGGTCTCTGCCATACTGCAATCTGCCATATTCACCTTTAAAGCCACCTGCCATTTAGCCCTGCTCAATCTTTCAAGTAGAATTTTTTATTACAATGTCAACCCATACTGTCACTTTACCAACAATGCAGACCTTGGTTGCTCACTTATCTACTTTTCCCACAAGCACCTTTATGATTTCTTACATACCACCCCTTATACCGCGGGGAAAACTTCCTACCAGAATGTGCAAAGCTACCATCTTCTCTTTTAATCTCTCCTAAAAAAACTGCCTTTGCTATATCAACAAATCACTCCTGTCTGGCACTAGTTAGACTGGCAGACACATGTGACTGATGAGACCACTGTGATTACTAGCTCAAACACACTCGGTTTTGCAGTCTAAATTCTAGATTGTGAGCTCTTTGGGACATGGCTTTTCTTTGTTTCATTTGTTTCTACTGTGTCTATTACAGTGGGAAGTCCTGCTTGTGGTCCTTCAATGCTACTGGAAAAGAAACAATTATAATAATCAATGTATTACCATGTAATAAAGCCAGATCTTCAGGTGAGGTAAATCAATGTAGCTCCATTAACTTCAATGCTCATTTATATATGAGGATCTGATAAGAATTTAGGGATAAATTCTGGCAGGCATATGTAAGTAGGCATACTGTAATGAAATGCTCTGAGACCTGACAAAACAATTATACAGTCTAACATTTGTAATAATATTATCACTGCACACATAACTGTCAACTCAGTTATCCTTATCCACTAATTATATAAGCTTTATTTAAGGTTAAAAAGAAAAATAATAGTAATTCATACATTACACATGGCTTTAGAGAAAAAAGGGAGCATCCAGCTTTAAATGGCATTTATAGCTCAACCAAATACCTCTTCAATAGTCTCAAAACTTCCGTAGTGGTCTAAAGTCTAGGATTCAGCTATGAGCTTCTAGACCTCCAGGGAAATTTTGTGACTACAGTCCTCTTCCAGTTCCTAGTGAGGGAAGCTCTTGCATTTGCAACAGGAGCAGACTTTGCCAATTTTGGTGGTCAGGATGGAAAATGTGGAACTGTAATACCGGCAGACCCCAGTTGGTGGCAGCCAGGATCAAATCTGGGACCTCGGGAGCTTAATGCCTGAGCTTAAAGATGCATGGTTTCTTAGCTGAGGTTGTAACAGGCTCATCAATCTCTAACTGCTTTAGCTGCCACTAGCAGTGGACAGAGTGCCACACCAAGCAGGCATGGGTTACATACTTCCCCTAGCTGAGGAAGTGCATTCCAAGCTTCAGAGACTTCCCAGTTGATATCCTGGCTGAACCCCCACTTGTAAAACCAACAGACCCACGTCATCGGTGGCTGGGATCAAACTCGGTACTTCTGGAGCTTAATGCATGAGCTTGTATTTCATGAGATAAAAGACACACGTCTCTTAGCCAAAGCTACAGGTTTATCAATCTCTAGTTGATGTAGCCACCACTAGAGTGGGAGAGAGTGCCACACCAAACAGGCAAGGGTTACATAATGCCCACCTTACACCTCACCACCATTGAGTGGCTGAGCGATATATAAACAAACAGCCAAGCAGCAGAGTGACTCCTGGAAGAAGCCGCCCAAGGCAACTGCCCTGCGTGCCTGCCCCTAAACCAGCCCCAATTTGTTGCCTTGAGGATCTGATGCTGTTAACCCTTTCCGCCAGGCATAAGGCTTCATCCAAAGCTTACTGAAGTCAATTGGGCTTTTCCATCAGATCCCTAGGTGCTTACAGCCATGAGAAGTCTTATGAACTGCCACGAAGTTCCTTCAGTTAAATTAATGGTTACTACTCATAGTATTGAGCACTGGGCCTGGTTTTAAGCATTTGAAGGGTCATGTCTTTCGATTACATGCTCATCAGTGCAGGGAGGTGCCTTCTTTTGTGGCTGTAAAGCACAGTTATATTTATAGAAATATGTAAATAGTACACTACTTCAGATTTATCAAGAACCTAACAGAATTACCATTCTCAGGAGGAGATGAGAGGAAAGCCGAGGTGCATAGAAGTTGCCATAGTGGATTACACCTGTGATCCATCTAGTCCAATGTCCTGTCTGTAACAGTGAACAGGCCCAGCTACTTCCGAGGAAGGTGCAGCAAACTGTGCAATAGGCAGATGAGGTATAATCTGTTCTTCACTAAGGTCTCATCCTGATCCTTAATATTTAAAAACCTCTTAAAATCTGAAGCATGAAATGTTATATTCATTTCAAAATTGTTGCTAGCATGAACTATTATTGTAACTCTGGATATTTTTCTTATCCGTATAAAAGTCCAATCCATCTTTTAATTTTGCTAAATACATGGGTGCAACAACATCCTGTGGCAATGAATTCCACAGTCTGTTTCCTTTTATTAGTTTTTATTGGAGCTGTATAGAAAAAGGTTTTCCTATTCCATGGAATTTTTTGAAATATTGAAAAATTTCCCATCCCAAATTGGGAAAGAAAGTTGAAATCTCAAAAAGTTTCACAAACAGAAAAAAAATAATTAGCTTAAGTCAATCAGAGGTTTCATTTTGATAATTTTGATTTTTTTTTATTTTTACCATTTAAAAATAAATAGTTACTATATTTAGCTTAAATCTCAAAACACAAAGTCATTCTGGCCTAGGAAGCCAGATTTTTCTTTTAGAAAGTGTCAAAAATGAAACATGTTGACAATTTAAAAGCTTTTTTTTTTGTAGTCAAAATTCATTGAAATTGACTCTTTCCAGTTTTGATGAATCAGCATTTTTGGACAAAAATGTTTCATCAAAAAATTCTTGACAGCGCAAGTTTAGTACTTGTCACCTTTCAATTTCATTCAACGTCTCCTGGTTCCTTTGCCTTTTCCAGACTGGATGATAAATATTTTAAACATCATGGGACCTACTGTGGATCCTCCAGGTAGTGTGTTGTTAACCTGTTGTTATAAAATTGACTATGTATCACTACTCTTTTCTTCTCCTAGCTACTTTTTCATCCATGACAATACTTTGCTCTCACCCATGGCTACCTAGTTTCTTTAGCAGCATCTTCTGAGAGATCCTGTCAAGGGCCTTTTGAAAGTCTAAATTATGTCAAACGGTTCTTCTTTATCCACTACTTTATTGACACGATCAAAGAATACTAATAGATTTGAGAGAGAAAATTTTCTTTTGCCAAAACCTTGCTGGTTGGACCATATCAAATCATGATCTTCCCTTACATCATTCCTAGAGCTTTTTAAAAAACAAATATAAATTTTCTATCCTTGAACCCTCCAGTGTAGGAGCTGTTTTTAATTAGATTACTTTTTTTTGTTTGCTTTGCTAATAGCTCAGCCACTTCATACTGAAGTTCCTTCAGAAATTTTGCATATATTCTCAGTGGCTCTGCAGACTTCCTGGTTTTTAAATTATCAGTTTGTTCCAGCACTACTTCTTCTGTCACCTCAGTCTCTGATAGTGCCTTGTCTTTATTACCAGAAAAGAACAGATCCAGGATAGATAACTCCCTTTCATCCTCCATGGTGAAGACTGATGCAGCCCCTAATGATCAAGAAAACCCACCATTTTTTTTTCAGTAAATGATGGCTAA
Source organism: Dermochelys coriacea (assembly GCF_009764565.3). Classification (NCBI taxonomy): domain Eukaryota; kingdom Metazoa; phylum Chordata; order Testudines; family Dermochelyidae; genus Dermochelys; species Dermochelys coriacea. The sequence goes on from NC_050069.1 coordinate 116,851,255, forward strand.
AGAATGAACTGTCTATCTAGTTAACACATTGGGGCCACAGTTTTCTTATGTAAATTCCTTTAAATCCCTATTTAGGCTGCTAAATAAAAATGGCCTACTTTTCAGAGGTGCTGATCACTCACAGTTTCCATTGAAGTCATTGGGAACTGCCAGTGTTCAGCACTTCTGAAAATCAGTGCACTTTTCTTCAGGAACCAAAATTGAGATTTGGGCATCTAATATGCACCCAAGTTTGAAACGTTTGGCTTCTTGATCGTGACCATTTACTTTCTCAATATTAAAAAGATTCTTCCCATGGTATTAAAGAAGCCACATACAACATGCTGCAGAAAGTTTTTAAAGAAATGCACAGACCAAAACATATAAAAGACTATTCTTCCTTTGATGCACGTTTACAGTTTTCATTGTCTCCACCTCCTTCCCTCGTGCCCACTGTAGCTGTTTTCCTTGGTATACCATATACCTTATATGGCTTCACTATTCCTTTCCTAATTTGACTTCCTGTGTGTGTGAAATATTTTAAATCAGATTTCAACATGCTCTCCTTCCATTCTTTAGTAGTACACTGTTTTTTTCATGCAGTTGAAAAACACATACTGTTATACTAAATGCAGGACATTTTAAAATCCATGTTTACTACTAACTGAATTATACATGGGTGGCATAGCACATGTTTGGTTTTTCATCCTTATCTGTTACTTGATCATTACTTTCAGTCTGTGGTTAAAAAATGTGACTAACATGTTGTGTAGTATAAATAGACACTGCAGGTTCAGATCATTTATGCATGGTTTGAATTTTGATGAAATTTTATACTGCCCTCTGGGCTAAACACTTAACCTAAGTGATTGTCTCAATAATTTCGTTGAATCAAACCTTTTGAGATGGAAGTTTTACCTTTCATTATCTCCTAAATTGTTTACTATAAAGCTTTCCAGGAATATTAGGAAGCAAATAAAAAGTATACAGTTGCTGTTTATCAGTGGTTCTGTGAATCATTATCTTGTCATTATAAATGAACTGAAATAGAAATATAAAGTACTTTAGGTTAAAAGATTGTGCTTTCAATATATTGAAATCCAACTTCAGTTTTGTTTGCTTTTTGTCATGATATTTGGAATTATATTAAATGCAAAGATATATTTCACTGCACAATATTTATGCTCTGGCAATATTAATAAAATTCTATTTAAAGATTCTATGCAGGATCAAGAAATGACAGGACTTCACACGGTTCTTCTCTTTGATGATTTTTTATGAGCAATAGGTTAGCTTAATTTTCTAGTCAGCTGGGTTTTAGCTGGCCCAGTTTCATAGGATGTGTATTGCATCTGGTATTTTAGTTCCAAATTCTGATTAAATTTAAAATTCAAGCAGTACTAAAATTAATTGAAATATATATATTGGGCCAAATTTTGAACCAGCTTCTAAATTTGCATGGGCAGAATTTGCACTCTTAACCACTTTGGCATGCAGATTGGACAGTTACATATGTAACTACCAATTTTGCATAAGCAAATACAAATTTACACACATGTATGGATGTACATGCAATTTTGTGAACTCAGAATTAGTGGCCACTTCTGAATTTTCTTGTGGTATGTAAATATAGTCACTTCATTTAATTAACTGGTTACGTATCTGCTTCAGTAAAGACATTTAAGAAAAAACACCTTAGACTATATACCAGGAACAATGTTTGAGACATTGTAAATATAAGCAATTAGCAAATTATAGTTTGTTTAAAGAAAAAGTTTCTTTCACTGTTCCCTCTAAGCTGTGCACATGTGCGCGCGTACACAGATCCTAAACCCCGCGCACATGGCGAAACCCCGCATGCACAAAAATTTGCACAGAAGCGCAATAGTTTGCACAGAAGAAATTTTTTGGGTACAAGACCTGTCAAAAATTTTCACAGAAGAAATTTTTTGCACACACGGCCTGTAAAAAATTAGAGGGAACATTGCAAGCATTCTGAAGAAGTCATGGAGCCAGATTGTTGATACATTAAATAAAGTGACACGCTTTTGCAGGGTGGAAACAGTTATATGATACTTCATTAAGATTAGCATGTTTTACAGCATATCATGCAAGATTTCATGGCAGGTGCAAAATCTGCTTATGATGTCATTGCCATAAACACTATAATTAGGGCAGGTTTATAGACTGCAGCCATTGTGTGTCTAGTTTTTTCCATTCCAATACACTGTATTGGTCAAATTTCCCACTTGTGTAAGTGGGTATAACTACTTTGACTTATATGGAATTTATTTTTTACTTCCTTTAAAAACATCCTCGATATGTAGCTTTATTGTTTTTGACACTTAAGAGCATAGAAAGTGTTGTTATGACCTGAATGCACTGACATTTTAAGTATGATAGTAATCCAAGTAATTATCACTCATTTAGTTAATGGAAGGTATCTTTGCTTCCTGAATGAGAGAACTAATTATAATTGTTATCTTTTAACTGGAAAAGCGTTTGCTTTTTGTTTTCATTTTGGTATTCTTTAAAGATTTGAATCATTCATAGCTGTGACAGGTTGTTAATCAAACTCCATCCACCACTTACTCTACCCTTTTTAAAGCCAAATTAAGTGTACAGATTAGAGATGGTTGGGAATGGTTTTATTTTTTCACAGATATTTTTGACTTTTTGGCAAAAATTTGAAAACCAAATCTTTTGGCCAAAACTCAAAATGTTTTGATTGTGAAATACCGCTACAATTCCTTGTGTTCTGATTCTCCTCTGGTCAGACTATATCTCCTACGATACACTCTGAGCTCCCCTCTTGGTGAAAGGAGACAATTGCATCATAAGAAGGGAGACAATTGCATCATAAGAGTCCCTGATTATGGTGCATCCTGAGGGATGTAGTCCAGCTGGCAAGCCCAGCACATAGAGTAGACTGGGAACAAGGGGAAATTGAATTGCTGCAGACTGGGAACAAGAGGAAACTGAATTACAGCATCATAATTTCTGAATATATATTTTTTTCAGTTTTCAGATATTTATTTTTTGTTGTTTTTTTTTCACAGAGAGGAACTTTTTGTTGCAAATTTTGTTTAGTCGAAAACCCAATTTTCCATCAAAAAGCCAGTTTTGATGAAAAAATGTATGGCCAGCCATAATGCAAAGACTTTCAAAGGTGCTGAGCACCCACAATACCTATTTATTTAAATAAAACCACAATCTGAACACTCTACCGTTCACTCTTCAGGCAGGATTGCTCCAATCACCTGAACTTTGAGAATACATTTCCTTCTTGTGATATCCTTGGAGGCGTTCGGCAGTCTGGGACTCCACACACCCTTTCCTAGAGACTTATGAGCTACTCCAAGTTCTTCCCACACAAAATAATTCCACCACCATGATTGAGATGCAATGTTACTTAACCCAAGCACTCAAAAAACATCACGAGTCAGTCCCCAAACAATCAGGAGATGGGCTTAAAAACCATGAGATGCACAAACAAAAATACAGTTTGGGTCCTTATTATTTGCCCTCTGGTTTCCAAGGCTTTGGTGTGAACTCATTTCAATCTTTTTTTCTGGAGCCAAGAGGGCCAGAAACTTGCCTTTTCTAAAATAAAATAATGAATAAATAAATAAATAAAATTGAGATTCTCATAAAATAATACGACGTATCTGCTGGGGCTTAAGAGAAAACATCAAAGATCTCAATCCTTGCAATAAATTCACAAGAATTGGCAACTCTATTGGTGGAAAATCACCTCTCAGTTCAAGACCAATCTCCAACTGAACTCCATTCATTAGATAAGTTGTAAAAGATGCATTTGGAAGTTGGGGGCATGGTTGCTAGTCTGCTGCTGTAATGTGAAAAGTGCTATATATAAATGCAAGGTATCATTACTAATGTTCCTCAGCACACAAATAAAATTCAAAGCTCCAGAATAGCTTCCTTTTTCTTAAATTTTTACAGGGCTCATTCAAATATATACAATACCCCTTGTAAACCCATTTAACTGCTCTTCCTCTGTCTGCCTGCCATGTAGCTGTTTCATCCACACCCTTTAATATATGATTAAAACTGTACATCCTTTACTATGCATTTGAAAAGAAAATACTTTTATTAACATTTGGATTAAGTCCTGTAGAACACAAGCCTTCCATGGCAGGGAGACTCATAGTCTCAGAAACGTTAAGACCAACAGGGACCATCATGATCATCTAGTCACAGGCAACGGAACCTCACCCATCTGCTCCTGCAATAGGCCCATAACCTCTGGCTGAGTTCCTGAAGTCTTCAACTCTTGATTTAAAGATTTCAAGTAACAGAGAACTCCCCATTTACTCTAGTTCAAACCAGCAAGTGACCTGTACCCCCCACTGCAGAGGAAGGCAAAATAAATAAATAAAATAAAATAAAAAAATCCAAACCTAGGGTTTCTGCCAATCCAAGGAAGAAATTCCTTCTTGATCCCAAATAGGGCAATCAAATAACTCTGATCATGTGGATGAGACTCACCAGCCAGGGAGATGGACCCAATATGTCTTTTTTATGTCTAATTTCTATAATATTGTTACTTTAGTAGAAACAGGCCTAAGGCAAGGGATTTGGATCTGGTTTATTTCCCCTCCCCCCCCCAAAAAAAACATTCAGAAGTATTCAGTTTCAGGGTTTGGGTTCAGCCTGTTCTAAGGGAGGAACCAGGCATGAAGTTCAGATCCAGATCTGGGCCTGAATTCTGTGACAGGACAAACTTCCCTTCTGGATCTGAAGCGGACCCTGGGAATGTCCCCAAATATCTTCTAATGTTTTTAAACAGTTGATTTAGATGCATCCATGTGTGCTCTTCAAGCAGGTTTGCTCATCTGGCCTCTCTTCTTTTGCCTTCTTGTGGTATTCTAGGAATATTTATGCAGCTTGGGACTCCACAACTTCTCCTTTCCTCAAAGCTGCTTAGGCATTCCACTTTCTTCCCACCCAAAATCCTTCACCACCATGACCAAGTTCGAATACAGCATCTCAGCTTGAGGCCAATCCCCAAATGAACTTTTGGGCATCCTTGTAAAAGATACCTTTGGAATTTACATTACTCATTTGTAGCATGACTGCATTTTCCCCACTCAGTTTCCCCTACTCCCTGTCTAAAACTCTACATTTTATCAACAGGTAGTCTTAATCTTAGCAAATGCCTGTCTCCTTAACGTGCAGATGGCTGAAAAGATAATACAGTGGAATAATAAAATGCAACCTAAGCCATCTATTGCTCTTCTACAAAGAGAAAGGGAAAGCAGCTGACTAGTCACGAAAAAGTAAAAATGATACTCTGCAACTAGATATTTTGAAGAGTCTGTTGCACATCTCAGATCTTTACCTGTTCCCATGCAGCACATGATAAATAATATATTTGCTTCTAGACTTCTTTCTGAATTAACTCATCCAAGCCTCCCACATTCTTTCAGCTATAAAGGCTTGTGCTCTATCCAGGTCTGATTTAGTAGTTAAAGAAAGAATTAGACAGTGAGGAGACTTTACTTCTGTTCCCCACCCTGCCACTGGCTTACTTTGTAAACGTGGACAATTGCCTCAATTGCTCAGTGCCTCAGTCTCCTTATCTATGAAATGGGGATAACAACACATTACTCACCCATCTTAGTAAAATACCTTGAGATTCTTGGGTTAAAAGTACCATTATTGTTAGTTTTTCAAAGAAAATCAATGTAGCAAGTAAGGAGAGAAATACTTCTAACAAATACAGTAGATGCAACTCCTTTCATACATTAAAGTATGACATGGCAACAATTAGAACTATATTCTCCATTGCAATGGTCCAAATTTCAACAAGAGCCTTTCACTTTACAGTCCTTTAATACACCTTTTTTCACCTTCCATATTCCATGAGGGCACTTGCTCCCATATCAGGTTGCACAGTCTTAGTATCGAAACCCACAGAAGGATTCTGGAATAGCGAGAGGCATTTCTTCAGCTTCTGCTGTCAGTAATGTGAAACAAGACTACCGAAAACAAGAAAGAATATTAGTAATTTGATTTAAGACAATTGGCACACCAGGGGTTAAAGGATATAATAAAACCACTATTGGGCATTATGGGTTAACTTTCCTGTGCATCCATGAGTGAAATGACTGAGCCATGTGGCTTAAGTTAATGTAATAAAGAAGTTTGTGTCCTAATTTTCTCATACCATGCTGAAAATGTGCACCTCCCTTTTGAAAAATGAGCTTGTCAATGGATTAATTTGGATTATTGACAATAATTGCATGAATGACCCCAATCTTTCTGATCAAAGGACATTTATAGTAATTTTGTTTAATGCTAATTATTAATGCCACATTATGAGAAAAAAGCATAAGAATTCAACATTTTCCATAACATCAGCTTTTTCTACCATTCTAAACTTGTTCTCGCACAATATCTGTGCATGTCCTCAAGATTATACAATTCTAGTTTCCTCAGATTCGACCTGGTGCCCAAAAAGAAGGACAAAACAAAACAAAACAAAAATGTAGGGCATGGTCTTTCTTCTGCCATGGGAACTCTGAAATCAGTTGACCTCCATTTAAGTGCCTTTAACAACTCTTGTATGAAGTGACCTGAAGAAGAGCTCTGTGTGGCTTGAAAGCTTGTCTCACCAACAGAAGTTGGTCCAATAAAAGATATTATCTCACCCACTTTGCCTCTTTTAACAGCTCTTGGCATGTACAGTAATAAGTTTCAAGATTCACAAACAGAAAGCCACCTACATCATGGAGTGATTGTACTCCTCTTTTGTGTCTCGGCACTCAGTGTTGGAATTTACTGAGTGCCTCAAAATATGAGAAGAAAGTGCACAGCCCTCAGACAACTGTCTGTGTAAACTTTGCCTTCATACTTCAAACCTCTCAAGTGAAAACTATCAGAGAGTACCGAGGATAAGGAAAAAATATTAAAACTTTTATATACGATACATTTTACCATGATTCTTAACAGCCAGGCATTTAGCTAAAAGAAACTTACCAAAATAATCTATATACAATTATTAACTATGAATTGCCTTCTTTGTATGATAAAAAGTGTATTAAAAGTAACAAAATATGTTAACACAAAGCCTACACAGTTGAAAATCACAAAGAAGTCAGAACCTGTGAAAATTATGGTTTCCACAGCAATGTGAGGTCAGATGTTTTATATATTTTGTAAGTTTTATGCTATATATTTTAGGAGATAAAGAATGACCTAAAAGCTATGTGTTGAACAAGAAAGACAGGAATAGAAAATACCACATGCCTGTGAGTTAACGGTGCTGTTGGAGCCTTGGTAGAGATTTTCAAAGTGGTCTAGGTGATTCATCCACACAGCTCCACTTAATTTTAATTGCAGTTGTGTTTCTAAATCCCCATAACTTCTTTGAAAAACCTCAGCCCTTCACTTTTGCATTGTCTCACTTTTTGTGTTTTTTGTCCTTAAAACATGCTCCCCCTGAACTCAGTACCAAGTTCCTATTGACTTCAGTGGGAATAGGATCAAGCTATTTAGCTATGCAACTTTTAACACTTCATTAACATGTTTAATGCTTTAGGTATCATTTAAAAAAAAGAGAAATAATCCAGGTAAATATTGAGCACAAAGAGTGCAAAACCAGGGTCTGCTGGTCAAATATGCAAACTGAACAAAACTGTAACAATGTATCAGTCTACCATTAAAACAAAGAGTGTGTCAACGTGAGCCTGTAAGGCCATAAAAAAATGAAATGTGAAACAATCAAGAGCGGTCAGGAAGCCTGATCCTAATGCCCATTGAAATGAACAGGAGCCTTTCTGTAGACATCGATGGGCTCTGGAGCAGGCTCAGAGAGAGGTGCAGTTGTGGAAGCCATGAGGAGAATTTCAGTAACATTGATATCAGAGCTAGGAGGTGGCTGAGAAAATGTAGTAGCCTTCTTGAAGAGGCATGAGCTGAGGAGCAGTCCTAGTAGGGACCTGTGCAATGACATGGATTGCTGAAGAGGAGGGAGCAATTTCAGATTCACTATTGCTGTGGCAATGGTGCATTGGAGCCTGACAGGACTGGGACAGGACCCACCCTCCCTTCACAATCTGATGTCCAGGTCAGGTAAGGTGAGTATGGTAGTTCTACAGCTATCCCCATTTGAAGGAGCATCTTAGGAGGGGGAGCAATTCCCTGGCCATTGATCTTTCTTGGTGTCTGAAATGGGAAAGTCACTTAACCTCATCCATGCCTTAGTTTCTCCAACTATGTAGTGTCCTGCTGCCTTCCGTCCCCTCAGGAAAAGACTCTCTCATAAAGAAAAGGCTCTGGAAGGGGGTAGGCAGTGGGGAAACGCTGAGCTAGAAAAGGCTGCCTCAGCACCACCAGAGCCTTTCCTTGCAGTAGGAAAAGACTCCAGCAGCAGGGAAAGACTCTGCCAGCTCCCTGCTGCTGGAGCATTTATGTTGCAAGGGGAAAGGCTCTGGCAGCAGGGAGGGAGTGGGGAGAGGCTCAGTGCTTCTTAGCTCTTTCCCAGCTACCTTCCCTCTGCCAGAGCCTTTCACTGGCACGTGTAGCTATCCATCACAGTATGGCCACAGCCTCCTTTTCACTACAGTGTGTAGCTACGGCTACAGTACAGCCCCCAGCCAGCAGTGTGTATTGTAGGTGTAGCCTTAGTCTCAAAATAGCAGAAATGGCCACTGCTACCTTCGGTAAATCCTGGCTCCCGTCACATCAATTGCAAAAATCCCATTGATCTGGGTAGTATCTTCCCCAGACCTGAGGAAGAGCTCTGTGTAGCTCAAAAGCTTGTGTGTCTCTCACCAACAGAAGTTGGTCCAATAAAAGATATTACCTCACCCCCTTCTTTCTCTAATATCCTGGCACCAACATGGCTACATTTAAAAAAAAAGTCACTTGGGTTTACAGTTGCTAGAGCTGGTCAGGAAAATGGTCAATTTTTCTGCTGAAAATTGTGATCTTGCAGAAAAAAATCAGCTCCCCAAAATTTTGATTCAGATATGCCTCTGTGGCACGTCATGGAAGTTGTAGTTCAAGTGTCTAGTATTTGCTCGAACAAACAAAAAGTGGAAAAAAAAAAAGTTTGCAGGATGAATGAAATAAACACCACCACAGTTTCTCAGATGCGGTAGGGCAACAAAAAGCTTTTTGTTTTGCCCAGCTGCAGTTATTCAGGTTTCCAATGAACCTTCCACTTCAGAGGCTTCAGCCAAGGAATGCTTGCTTGTTTGTTTATTTATTTATTTCTATATAGATGTACAAATGATGCACACTCAGGATTGAATCTGCTTGGGATGTTCCCTCTTTAGATGCAGTCTTTTTTACAGATGGGTAGTTAACCAATCTCTTTCTCTGAATTACAGGAGTTAGTTAAATGACATTTACCAATATTCCAAACTCCTTGATTACCCTTGAGCAAAATTTTCTTTTAGCCAGAGTTGGCAAATGTAAAGTTCAGTAGCTATATTTAAGTGTTTTATGACATACAAGTGCTTTACTTCAGTTCCTGTTCCTGTTATTTCTGAGTCACATGCAGATTCCTAAAATCCTGCATGAGGAGCCTGATACAAAACCAATTGAAATCAATAAATTCTCATTAATTTCAATGGGCTATGAATCAGATAATAAAACTTGAGAGTATATTTGCATTTTTAAGTAATCTTTCCTTTCTAAGCACCACCTTTCCACACCTGTAAGGTTGTCCCTTCATTAACCTTGCCATCTTTGACTGACAATTCCTGACCCTTAATACTAATAACCATAGCAGGAACTTTATTAAACCTAGCTTCTTTGTTTCTCTTGAGTTATGCTGTCTCTTTTCTTGAGGGGGCCAGCATGTCTCACTATCTAACTCTTCACAGTCAGGAAAGGCACAATCATTAGGGCTGGCTAAACCAGTCTTGCAAAAATGAGATCCAGCTTAAACCTTTGCCCAACTCTGAACCCTTATGATGTTTGCATACTTTCAGAAAAGGGATATTTTTATCACTGAGTACAAACATGAATGTGGTTCACCCTTTTCCTTTTAGTGACCTGTCAGTGGGCCTCTGTCTCCTTTTCCTACTGCAAACCCTCCAATAAGCCCCAGCCGCTGCTCTGTTCCGTGAGCTTTCTGTACACGTCTTTTCCATCCTGATGTTGTTTTTCACTTTGGCTCTGCTAAAAAGGAATTTAAGCACAACTCATATTTAGGACATGCTTTAAGGATGCCACCCAATATGACTTCCATGTCAAGTGTTAATATGAACTCTGTGTGGAAAGAGAAGAAGAGGATGACCTAAAGAAACATTACACAGAACAATAAAGAAGCCAAATCCATCAACATGACACTCAGTAGCCAGAACAGGCCAGCACAAGACTGAAATAAATAGCAGAAACTGGTGGATGCCCTCTGCACCTGAAAGTATGGGAGGAAAAAGAAGAGGAAACCAATATTTTTTCATATATATGAGGAAATACCCCCCAAAGCACTTCATAAACACAGCACACAATTTTCTCTAGAACACTTTAAACACATTCAACAGGTTTCGCTTTTTACATTTTCACTGTTACAAAATATCATTTCCACAAGGAAGATGATGATGCATGCCTCACTTGAGCTTGTTTTCTGACATTGCTAGTGAGTTGGATATTACCTCCCAATGCTGTGCTGTAATAAGCAGCAGGTTTCAGGATCTTGTCACACTATACAAAAAGATTTGCTTTTCATTGTGAACATCCCCTTTGGGAAGGAAATATGAGATGAAGGAACATGTCACCAGATCAATAGCTGACACCAACAAAAAGAGAAGCTTGCACTAGCCTTGCCGGGCCACAGATGCAATTATAGGCACTAGAGGAAAGAAGATGAATATTATAGAGAGATTGCATATAAATCTCCAATCCCCTATCTAGCCAGTAATCAGATATTTATTTCAGAGGTAATAGTTGTAGTAATTTTTAAATTTCTATTTAATACAGTGGAAGCAGAAGACTAAAACCATGTCTTTCTGTTGAGAGAAAATTTGAAAAGCCACATTCCAAAGGCAGCCAAGCAGCCTATTATAATACTGTTTGAACACCTTAAACACAGTTGGTATCCATTATGACATGTAATATAACAAGCAAACAAATAGAACGCTGCACAAGGACTTACACATTTTTTTTAATACAGGAGACCTGATGTCTGTAAACAACCCCCTAAAGGTACTCTCTACCAATAGCAGTCTACTGAAAAATAGATAAGGTTCTCATTATGTATCCTCCATGTCTTGATCATAATTTCTATCATGGTTGACATTCTGGTCCAGTTATATCAGGTACATTCTGTGTAAGTCCTTTAGAAGACTGGGATAAAGCTCTGCCTGAATATGGGATCATTTTGCCTTGGGGAGAGAGTTAGTTAAAGTGCACATAGTTCAAGGTGGATTTCAAGTCAGATTCTTGCCATGCTGGGACATTTTAAAAGAAATAGTTTTGAATGAAAGAGCGCTCAAAAGGAATTAAATTAGTTCTTTTATGTCTGGATTTTTTTCCAGAACCAGCAACACAAATTACATTCTAAAACAGATGGCTAAATATAACAACACAGTATTACGTTGAAAATCAATTAATCAAATTAATACTATTATGTAATGCATTTTGTGTTGCTAAATTATAAGGATCCCCCCCTCCCACAGTTTTAATGGAGTTTATAAGGAGGTGTTGGTTTTTGTAAGGATTTTGGTTGAACAATTTCTGAAGCTCTATTTGCCATGATTTCATTGCATTTTAAATGTTTGTTCAGTACCTGATAAGATGCCTCTTGATAATTGTTTAAAGCTATTCTAAATATAATAGTATCCTTGTGTGTTATATTCTGAGCAGCTCTTTGTGTAATACACAGAGAAATTCAGAATTTTTAAGGTGTTGCAAAAATTTACTTTCTTTGTCCTAAAATATGTTTATATCCTTTCTTCAGATAATTGGTTATCATGAGCAAAGAAATAAATTTATTTACACAATATTGTGAGTTAGCACATAACTAACAGTGTCAAGCCTTGGGATATCTCCTCTTCATCGGAAATGGGAGAAAGAGCTCCCAAAAAGCTTGGGTACAACTAGAGTTGGTCAAATTATCCATGAATACATTTTCCAAAGAATTTAGCTCTTATTCCATTTGTGAATTGTTGATTTTTACAAGAGTATTCACTAATCACCATGGTTTCATGAACGGTTTTGCTGTAAACAACTTTCAGTCTCGGGGGTTATTTTTAAGCTTTTCACTTTGCCTACTTGCAATTTAATATTAGTGGCATTTGACTAGTTAAATTAGTCACATGGTATTTTTTTTTCCTGTTTCCTGATTGGACAACTGAAACTCTTGTTTTGTTTTGTTTTTATTTTTAGAAAAGAAAGATAATGTATAACAAATATTGAATAATCGATTGCAAATAACCAACATCTGTTCATACCCTTGTGCACATGCAAATATGTACAATCATATAAAGAAAATTAATGAATAGACAAGGACAATTAATAAAAATAATAGGCAAAATGAAATGGTCAAGGTATTACCTTGATCACACTGTTTATTTGTTGTACTGGTCTCCCACACTCTGTTTTGTCTACTTAGGCCTGGTCATGGTGGGTGGGAAAGGGTGTTTTTTTTGGATAGTCACAGAACCCATCAGCAAGATGGTTATGAAAAGACAGTGTTGTCTTGTGGCAGGTCCTAGGGTTTGTAGAACCCAGATCTACATTATTATTTATAACACTGCAAACGATGGAGAAATAAGAGGATGTGCAAATGAGGGTTACAAAGAGTGACCCTTCAAAGAAACTTGCCAGTTTTGGTAGGGTGGAGTGATTGTTTTCCCCATGAATGAACTCTGCAGGATTCATTTAGCATATAATCAGTAAATTCTGCATGAACATCCTATAATATTTAACTGGGATGAAACCAACGAAACTAGGAACAGCAGTTAGGGACTTATATCTCACTTTTGGCCTGTTGGTGCCAGAGTCACATAGGATTGAAAATAGGAAACAAGGGATGGTGTTTTGGTGTGTGCACATTGGGTGAAATTCATCACTGAGCAGTCAGCACAAGACCTATGAGTGTTATGTGTCCCTTGCTTTGTCCAATTCACAGCTGTCACTAGTGTTTTAACTAGAGAAATTATTTTGGCATTTGGCTTATTTGTTGGAAAATGTAGTTTTGGTCAATGCAAAATCATTCACAAATTCATATCAAGTTCTCTGAAGAGTTTCAAATGGACCAAATACATCAAAATGTTTTGGAAATGCCCAGAATAAATGTTTCATTTTGACTCAACTCAAAATTTTGTATTTTGATTGTGAGCAATTTGACAAAAGCAAAAGAGGATTAGAGTCAGAAAATAGAGGAGTGGTCACAGAGGATGACAACTCCTCCCTTATAACTTTTAACCCAGTGGTTAGGGAATTCACCCAGGATGTGGGAGAACCCCCAGTTCAATTCCCCTCTCTGCTTGACAAGGGGATGGGTTTTTGACTTGGGGCTCCCGCATTACAGGAGAATGCCCTAGTCACTGGGCCCATGGGAAATTCTGTAGGGGTCTTTCACAGTCTCTCCTGCTGAACTTGTTCCACCTTTTATAAAGAGTCATTGGAGCAGGGACTTGAAAAAAGTCATAAAGTGCTCTTTATGGCTGCATAGGACAAGGCTGCCTCCTCCTGGGGTGCTACATTGCTGTCTACTGCAATGTTCCCCACAGAGTTAACATATTTGCTTGGTGTTGAGTGTTGACTAGTGCTGGGAGAGTCATTTTAATTTAGTGAGAATAACCAGTTCCAGAGTCTCCCTTTCCAATGCCCTGTTAGTTCAAATTGGTGTATTACCGCTGAATGCACTGCTCCCAGATGGTGTTTAAGTGCTTAATGGCTTTCAGAAGATAGAGACATGTTGAGTCTGGAGGAAGATTACAGTTTTCCTCCAGATAAAGCAAATGTCCTTGGGGATATTTTCTGTGCGAAGGTGGAAAAAGGTTCAAATACAGGGGGCTCTTGCAGTAGAACCAAGACTCAATATAGTACATTGTCACTATTAGCTTTAATGAAAATGCTTTTCATTTTGTTTCTTCAGAACTTCTCTAGATGTTTTAGTGTGGTTTTCTCTCTTAGGACATTTCTCTTTCGCTCGCTCGCTCCTTTTTTCCCCCTCCTTGGCTCAGATGGGGTTGAAAATGAATTTATTCCGTCTACGCTGTAAGATTCTTCTGTGCTATCTAACCCTTCACTTTTATTTCTCATATAATATGTTTAGTATTGATAGAGGCAAATAAATAAATAAAAAAAAAGCTCTGAGCAGTTCTGTAGGTTGTGCCTCTGGGTGTGGCCACAATTTATCCTGTAGCTTCACCCTCCTAAATCTATTGTACTCTTTTCATGTTCTTTCATTGTCTCATTTGTTTGTTTGTTTAAAACCATTATAGGGCAGGGAGGATGGGCGGAGCTAATTTCATCCTCTAACTTCTTGACTCACCCAGCTGTGTCCTTGGGTCCAGATAAATGCTCCAGCCCTTTGTTCATTTCTAGAATGAAATTTAAATTAGTACTACTTAAAAGTTTCTCCATTTTTTCGTTTGTTCGCCTCCAGAGCTAGAACCCAACATGCTGAAATATTTTACGAGTATTTGTTCTTGTAAGATTTCCAGCCTGCTTTTTCAGATCCAGAGGTAAAGAAAATTCAGCTAGTCTTTGGATAAACAATGTTTTAGTTGCTTACGCGGGCTCCAGAGATGCCTATAGCCAAATATTATTTTTGCATTGTCAGTGTCAGATGTAGTTCAAAGCTGATATGCCAGATAATTCTTTCTCAGAGCCTGGAGGGTCTTGCCACATGAATAAACTGATTGCCATATTTGGGGTTGGGAAGGAATTTTTCCCTTGGTCAGATTGGCAGAGACCTTGGGGTTTTTTTTTGTCTTCCTCTGCAGCATGGGGCACAGGTCAATTGCAGGTTTAAACAAGAGAAAATGGTGGATTCTCTGTAACTTGAAGTCTTTAAACCATGATTTGAGGACTTCAGTAACTCAGCCAGAGGTTAGGGATCTATTTCAGGAGTGGGTGACGTTCTGTCGCCTGCAGTATGCAGGAGGTCAGGCTAGATGATCACAATGGTTCCTCTTGACCTTAAAGTCTATGAATCTATGTTAAAAATCCTCCTGACGTTCTAGGTCCAGCAAGTCCCCAATAACAAAGTTAGGATGATGTGTTTTATTTTGGCTCATGGCCAGGCACGGGATGTAGCCGGACCTGTGTTACTGCAATTTCAGTCTCTGCTGCCTTCTAGCTCTGTTCTTGTGGTCTGACAGAATATTGAACCTTTAGGAAACCTGCCCTTTGTAGCAATTCTGCTGAGGTTTCTAGTAAGTTTCAGTAGTTTGGCAGAGTGGGTGGTGCCAGGTGCACTCACATACTATTGTGAGGTGCATTTCAGTGAACCAAAACAAATCTGGTAAGTATAATGGTTTTATCTTCTTTTTCTAGGGTTTTGGGTTTGGCATTGTTTTGTCAGTTTTTTACCACTGCAGGCACAACTGAATATAAACCTGCTGTCATTTTCTGCATTTCTTCCATACTGTGACTCCTACTTTTTCAACAATTTGGAGCATAAATTTCCCACTTCTACAGGCATTTTCATTTAACGGAAATACTTAATGCCCCTTTCTCTCTTCTGCCATCTATCTCTAAACACAGCCGTAGATCAAGCTTCAATCACTCCTTGTCTCCCAATAATCCATGTTCAGATTATAACAACATCATGAATGATGAAGGCTCATTATGAACATAGACTTTGATTTTAGCTGGTTGGTCGATGCTCACAAAGTCCAGAATTTTAAATGTGGCTGTACTCTGAAAAGCAACGGTGTAAAAATGATGACTTCTTCAGCATATTGTCTCCCGATTTGTATTCAGAGCCTTCTCTGCTTAATATAAAGTCAGACATAAAAGTAATATTTTACCTGGGAGACTAGCAGATAGAGCACCAATCTGGGAGTCTGGAGATGTGGGCATTCTTCTCAGCTCTGCCACTGGCCTGCTGGCAACCTTGGGCAAGTCACTTCATCTTGCTGTTTCTCTAATTCCCTCTTTTACAGACTGAAATAATGACACTTCCTTTTAAAGCATTATATAGAAAGAATAATATTTGATTTATTAGTGACGTACATAGAAGAATGAACCAGATTCCATTCCAGCTCACACATAATCAACAGATATATTAATTATTTTCCATTTGAAGGATGACTTGTACCAACCACATTGTCTTCTGCTATGCCGTCCATTATACCTTGGAAATTCCACTAAGGTAATAGGATTGCACAGGTATAAATGAGGGCATCATTTGTCCTGAAGAATCTTTATTACTGTTTGTGATGTACGGGACATCAAGAACCTAGCTTGATTTTCAGATTCCATGATAAATGTACACAACTGGCATTTAGAGAAAAACATATTTTTACTTGTATACTGAATAAATGTATTGTGCAAATCGTTGGGATACAATAAATGTGGAGCATTATGATACCATTTTTATAAAGTCACTTTTCAGTGCATTTCTGCACTTTACAGAGTAGCAGCTGTGTTAATCTGTATCCATAAAAAGAAAAGGAGTACTTGTGGCACCTTAGAGACTAACAAATTTGTTAGGTGCCACAAGTACTCCTTTTCTTTCTGCACTTTATATCTCCTCTGTGGCTTCATAGGGTGAATTACTGCATTTATTTGGTTTACTTTACATTGTGTGTGTGTGTAATAGACACATTTAGGGCCAGATCCTCAGCTGATGTAAACTGGTGTAGCTCTGTGAAAGTCAATGGAGCTATGATGATTTACATCAGCTTGTGAAGCTAGCCCTTAGCTTCAGAATGCAAACTAAGCCAACCAGGGCATTGCTCAAACGTTCACTACAGTTTCAGCAACATAGCTCTAGCTTACCCCAAACTACACAAAAAGTGCCTTAGATCAGTCATTACTTTTTTAAAAATCATAAAGAGTAGCTTGAGAGTTTTTGCATTGTTTCTTTTCTTATTGTCCATTTTATTGAAACAATTGACCTGTTTTTGTTGCAATACTATCTCTGCTACTTGTTACTCTAGAGTTTACAAAGAAAAATGCAAAACTAATGTCCTAGAACAGAAGCATTCAGCCAAATTACTTACCAGTAAATCCAAGGAATAATGGGTTAATAATGGACACATTGCTTGCGTAGCTTCTCATTTGGAGCTTTATTCACTTTCCACCCCCTGGTTGAAGGGTTTTTAGGGTGGTGGTTTGTTTTTGAAAGGTAACCCTCATGCTCTTTTCCCTAGAGCAAACTTTATATAAATCTCCTTGAAGTTGTATCTGCCAGCACTGTCACTTCACTTGCAAGCTTTCACTAGTACATCAGCTAAAATATTTTGGGTGCCTGTTTGCACTTGCTTCACACACTTCACTTCATGCTTTCCCCCATAAGATATTGAATGAAAAAACATGTTTAAGAACTATACCTTAACTTTAAAAGCACCAGCAAAAGAAAAAAATACACCAAGATTAATGAGTGTTCAAGGATAGTTAGTCTTAATTTAAAGGTCAGTTTAGAACTAATTCAGCTTCTATTAAAGTCAGTGTAAAGGCTCCCTTTGACCTTAATGCAAGCTGGTCTGGGCACTTTATTCCTAAAGCCTTTAGCTTGTATAACTCTTCACCCTCCCTGATATTTAATCACTTGATATATTTATAGAGAGCAGTCGAGTCCCCTCTCAGGCTAAACAAGTCTAGCTCTTCCAGTCTCTTCTCATAAGTGTTTAATTTATTTATAATGAAAGAGGTGCTGGGGCTCAAGCAACTTTTTTACTTTCATAACAGAAGTGACAATCCCAAAGGTGCTCTAGACTCTAGAGGTGCCAGGGCTCAACCCTGGCACAAATTAATCACTGGATAGGCCCTCAACTCCCCTTATCATCCTCATATCTCTTCTCTGCAGCTGTTCCAGTTTGAATGCATTTTTCTTGAACATAAGTGACCAGAATTGTACACACTGTTCCAAATGAGGTCTTATCATTGCCTTGCTTAATGGCATTAATACTTCTCTATCTCTACTGAAAATGCTTTGCCTGATACATTCAAGGACTGCATTTGCCTTTTTTTACAGCCTCATCACACAGATGGCTCCATAGTTATTCTGTTATAGACCAACACACACAGGTTTCTCTCCTCTTCTATCACTTCCAACTGGATGAGTGTTTAGCTTGTAGCTGAGATTCTTATTATTAGACTTTAACTGCATGTTAACTGCATTAATATAACTTTGTACTATTGAATTTCATCCTACTGGTGTTACTCCAGTCTTCAAGGTCATCCAGATTGTCCTGAATAATATTCCGGTCTGCGTCTGTATTGGCAATGCCTCCCAACTTTGTATCATCAGCAAATTTCTTTATCCCACTCCTGCTTTTTGTCCTAAGGTTAATAAAAATATTGAATAAGTTTGGCATGAAATTTCTTTGCTAGCCCTGAGTGGACCGCTCTTTCAATCCTCATAAGTTTCAGTGTCTTCTGATGTCCATGCTGAATAAATCTTTGACATTGGTCATTGTGAATGAACTAAGCCTAAGTTCTTTTGATAAGTTTCAGGAAACCATATAGATATTTTTGTGTTTCACAGAATGGGAGCCAAGTCTTGTTTTCTTAAAATAAAAATTAAACCAAAGAACAATGGCAGTTTGATTTTTTTGAATCATACATCTTTACAAAGTAATGGTATGTGGGTTAACTGCCTTGAGGCATTTTTATAAAAGGAGTATGGAACATTGCATCTCTAGACTGGCTGGTTCAAATGTAGTCTAGCTTGTTAAAATGTCCTAAAGTGGTCGTTACTATCTGATGACTCTTTGGTGGTTTATTTGACATGAACTGGTGGTCTCAATTCACTTTTTAGTGGAAAATACACACTTGCTGCTGGCACTTACTGTATCGCTCAGCAAAGAGGTTAAGAACAGCATGGATATGAAGATTGTATATTTCCCCCTAGAGGTGATCCTTCCAGGACATGGATTTGTGACATTGGTAGGGCAGGACTGGAAGCGTGAAATGCTTCTGATTATTCAGTGGAAGATCAGAAAATTACTTTGAACTGAGCTGTCAATATATCATTTTTCATAAACAGTAAATTGCAGCTCTCTCTCTCGCTCTATCTATAAAAACTATGGGAGAGATTCTGCACCCTTGTTCTCCTTAAGGAGTACCTTATTCCTTGATTTCAATGGGACTACTCAAGTTGTAAAGGGCTGCCTAAAGTAAGTAAGTGTGGTATAATATAGCCTTCAGATTTTAGAGCACATAAAATATAATGTTTTTTTAATATAATTTCAAAGTCAATCATGTGTCTGATCTAACTGACATAATTGTAACTTGTTTCTTTCTTTCTCACTGAGAGCTAGATTGTGAATCCATTACTTATACTGATGAGCACTTATTCACATGAATAGGTCTCTAAGCTATTTGTGTGAAAAGAAAAGGAGTACCGGTGGCACCTTAGAGACTAACAAATTTATTAGAGCATAAGCTTTCGTGAGCTACAGCTCACTTCATCGGATGCATCCGATGAAGTGAGCTGTAGCTCACGAAAGCTTATGCTCTAATAAATTTGTTAGTCTCTAAGGTGCCACCGGTACTCCTTTTCTTTTTGCGAATACAGACTAACACGGATGCTACTCTGAAACCTATTTGTGTGAGTAAGTGGTCAGCAGTATGAGGTAACGGTTCATAATTTAACTTTAGTTAGTGGTGTGGTAAATACAGATCTGTAGCATAGAATGTTGTGCAAATTTTGAGAGTGGTCTGCACTAGTGCATACTAAATGGCCAAAACCTTTTGAAGATCTGGTAGGTCAAACTAGCAGCCATGTAGGAATTGCATGTGTGACCCTAACAGCTACCCTTTGCCTTTCTGTGAATTTTTAGTGATGTGTTTGCATTATAGCTTTCCTTTTAACCCATAAATTATTTCTGTGGTATGTATTGCATCGGGCAGTGTCAGAGGCCACTTTTTGTCTTTGGATGGTCATGCCATTCATATATAACCAAGCAAGAGAATAGAAGAAAGCTGAAATGGTGCTGATGAAACTGTACAATGCTGAAACAATTTAAAATGTTCTTTTAAAGGTGAGCAAGAGAAGGATTATGCAACTGAGAGGTGAAGGCCATATCAATTTAAGGAATCAAGTTTCAGGAAGAAGAAACTCTCCTCTGAAATATGACTATTGCTCCTTAAGGTTTGATATGGATTTTATTTAGGGATGGATGAACCACCAGTGCAAAAAATATAGAAAATGCTCCCAATCCTCAACCCTCAGCCCATTTCTGGAACCAAATCTGAGCTGAACCTTTTTGGAAATGTTGGCCATTATTTTATACTTCTGTTTCCAAACAGGCTTACCATGTCAGAATTGCAATTGCAGTATTTCCTGCCTGATCAGAAACAGGAGGAACCAAAATCTCATGAGATAATCTGTTTTCATAAGATTATTTGCAATACTTTGCAGACTCAGGATGCCTGGGTAGGTGTGGAAGAGTATCAACAGTTTAGGTGCCTATTCAAATCAAAACAAAATTCAGAATCTTTTGAGATTTTCCCATTTCTAGTTGTAATTGTAGTCTGTATGGAGAAGAGGGCATGTAAAATAAAATAACAGTAAAAAACTTTAAAGGGAAGATAAAAGTGCACAGTGCAACTATTGCTGTTACTTGTTCTCCAGTCATATGACAGATGTAAAAAAAGCCCAGCATATTTTATTCCACAAAAAGATCTCTATGTTTTTGAACTTTTGAAGGACTACATCAATACAATTGATGGTAAGAGCATAATGACCTCATACTTAGTTCTGGAGCTGTGCATCTCAGCTGCTTAGTCATTTAAATCAATGGAGATAAGCATAGCAGTTAGAAGTTTCAAAAGTCAAAGAAGCAACTGTCTTTTCAGTTTTGAATCAGCTGAGATTTTCCAGTTTCTCTCAAACATAATGCCAAGCCTGCATCTATGCTTCTGATTTCTTTCTTTTTTTCCTTTGAAGAGTCATAGTAATTAACTAAATGGCAGATCACACAACATTAACTAGTGGAGTATTGTATAGTGTAACTTGCTTTCCGTTTTCTCTTTCACATGACAACTAGTTTGAAAAAGACTTTTAATCCATTAAATGTATTGAAATTGTTAGACTGAAGCACCAACCAGCACTTTCTTACCCAAAACTCTTAACTTCACTTATTAACTTGAAATAAATATGCATGATAGTTCTGGTATCAATTTGTCAGAAAGGAAATTATTGATAATTAACACTTGGAGAGTGATTAGTAAGCAAATAAAAGAAAAGCAAAAGGCTTGAGAAAATTGTTTTATTTATTTATTTTTGTTGTTAAAAAAACCTGGTCATACGATTTTAAATGCATAACATCAATCCCATTATGTAGATTACATCTGAACTTTAATTATGTGAAATGAACTTCTAATTAAGAAAAACTTTCCAAGGTCTCTCTCTGTTAAATGAACTTTGGCTCCTATTGCCACATTTTTAAGTGTGTTTGCTTTTACAGTTGACCTGAATTTCTGGAACTCTGATCTGTTTACTAAAATGCCTGCTTCTGCAGCAAAATTATGAGGAATAAAAAGTAAAATCAAAATACAGGCTTGATTAAAGCTGTGTGACGGTTTAATATCTGATCCATTATCTCTCTGAGTGACTATATCTTGCATTTGCAAGGGATGGAGCAGATAACATAACATTTTTTTTCCATCTGTGACCTCTCTGAGCCTATGTTTCCCTGTTGTGTGTCTAAGAGAAAGGAACAGACAAAATTCACAGTGTGAATGTACAACACAGAGTAAAATTTTCCCTTTGTTTTTTGTATATCTGTATATCCGATATGGCAACTGCATTATTTTATGGATCTAGATGTAGTGATCAGTCAAAAGTCATGATAAAAGTGTGGTTGCCCAAATTTATCCATACAGCAGGTTTCCACTGTATCTACCTTTCATGAACAGTTATTCATTATGCATCCCAGAATGACTCTGGTTTGTTTTGCTTCTGTGCATTTCCAGTTGCCATTCTGCCGTTGAAGTGAGAGTGTCCAGAAGAATCATTGAGTATTTCCATTTTGTGATGTATGGAGTCTTTTCAGAACTGGGATTGGCGCATTGGCGTTCTTGGGACTTCTGGTTCATTATGCTGCTGGTAGTTTTACTCTGGTTTGTGCGGCTTTATCTGCATTATTGTAGTCAATGGCTCGTTCTTCAAGCCATCTCAGTTCCTGTTGCAAAGTGAGTCCCATTTTCTTCCCTTACTGTTAGATATTTATACCAGCAACTAAGTGCATGGGATTTAAACAAGGAACTCCCTTCACATTCAGATGAGAATTGGCAGATAAAACCTGTACTGCAAAGTTTAGATCCAAATCCAGCTCTGAACGTCCAAGAAGTTCAGGAGGGTGAGCTATTAGGTCTAGTTTGGGTGAATCTCTAATGAGATCATGCCCTAATAGTGCATGTGACTCTGAAAGGAAAGACAAAATTGTTGGGGCTTTATAAATATTGTACATTGTGTGTGTTCTTGTGTATATATATCCCCCTGCCACCCACTATATATTTTATTGTAAGAAACATTTATCATTTTGGATAAAAAACACAAAAGAAAAAATTGAGAAGTATTGTATTCACAATTTGGTTTTATTAAAGTACCTTATGCATACAATATTTTTCAAGTAATCTAAATTTGATACAGCCTCTTTACTGAGAGGAGCAAAGAATGCTTCTTCTGCAAAATAAATTAATTTGAAGAATTGAACCTAACTTTAAAAAGGTAGTCTTCTATGCCACTATCTTTTGGAAAAACATGAGCTTGGTAAAAGTGATTCCGCTGAGGCTGTAAGTAGACAGAGAGATAAATATATTTTTAAAAATAATTTTATAGAATGTGGATTATGAGTATATAAGTATATGAGTAGGGAGGTCAGTTAAAGAGGATCCAAATGACATTCAGGCTGTCCCAGGTAGAATTTCCATTGTTTCTGATAAATTAAGTACAAATATTAACATGGGTGTGAAAATATTATCCAATTGATGTGTTTAATTTTAAGTACAGTAAATAAAACATTCTTCAGAGATTTGTTTCTTTCCAGAAAATTTAGGGGGAACAACTCCGCACTGACATGGGATAGACTAGATGACAGCAGCAGTGCTCATGCATGTTCCCTGAACATTATTTATTCCTGTGGGTGGAAAATGAGGCCTCCATGTTTGCTGTGGATCTACCCGGATCAACTGTCTAGGAGGTCGGGAAGTAATTTTCCTACAGTGCAAGACTGTATTGAGGATTTTTCTTCTTCCTCACAGCACCATGGAGGCCTGGTGTGATGAGCTAGGAGACACTTATGTGGCCAGTTCCTGGAATAAATCTGATCATGGGACCTAGGAGGGTTCTGGCCAACATTTGGTATTGCTGGGGTGGTGGTGGAGGTCTCTTAGGTCTGTTACAGATCAAGGTTCCCTTTGTCTCTATCCTCACTTCCTCACTCAAGATGGGGGAGATTTCAGTAGCTGCTTGGATGAAATGGTGACGTAGGGAGGACAGGTAGCAGACCTGTAATCAGTAGTGCTGCTCACATACCAGCTGAAGGTCCTAGTCAATAAGACAAAGGAGGAAACAGAAATTGACAACTGGTTGTAGGGGCTGGTCACACCTGTACAAACAATATCACAACTATATCAGTCAGCCACCCAGATTAATGGCAAAACTTTAAAACCCAAAGTTAGGCCCCTAAAGCCATATTTAGGCACCTGAATACAAGAGGCTATATTTCAGAAGAGCTTATCCCTCTGAAGTCAGTGGTAACCGCAAGGATTCAGCTCCTTTTTTATGTGCCTAGCTTGGATATAGGAGCATAACATTAGGCACCCTAGTTTGAAAATGTTGGCTTGAATCTCAGCACACTTACATAATCAACAATACATAAGAGATTGTCAGGGTGTGTCTTCTGCAGTGAGCAAGATTGTGTCTGCTCATTGCCTTTAACAGAGGTGTGGGCTTCTCAAAACACTATTGAGCATGGTGTAGTGGGACACTTCTAGCTGGGACCTCTGTACTGGTTCAGGAAGCTGTGGGTTTTGTGACATCCCATACCTGTCTGTTTGGGGGACTGCCTATGTTTTTCTAAGAGAGCTCTGGGTCTGTGTATTGTGCTCATAGTGGTCCATCTGACTGGTAGTGTGTATGGGGGGGGGGAAGGCTGGCTACAGTAGCTAATATATCCCCTCAGCCTGTCCCAACCACTTCCAAAGACCTGTACACCTCATCTTGCCTGAAAGTGAATTGGGAATATGGGCTATGGAGAAATATTACTTTCCTGGGTAGCTTCACCACACCGTGTGGTCAGATAGTCCATTTTCTTTGCATATGGTATGAGGTTTGGGCCAAGTTAGGAATTTAGCCTAAGGACACTCAAGCAGTGAGTGCTACTGTTATCACACACTGGATCATGATTATTCTGGGGACTGAATAGTTAAATGGGCAATTATTATGCAAATTAATTATTTTGTAATGTTTAGCATGGTATATCCAGCAATACAGGTCATCTTAACAATGCATTTTTGCTTTGCTTATTTCCAGGTTCCAGCTCTTCCCTCACACTGTGGAACTCTGCTACCAGAATTCTTTGCTGCTTATGAGAGAAGAGTTGGCCATGGTTGTGGTGGGACCTCTAACCTTGAACATAGTGATGCTTCTTATGGTTCTGATCAGATGGGGCTGTCAGCAAATGTTTGACTCATTCCCTTCCTTCTTGTCAAAGTTTATCATGGCTATGGGACTCTGGACAGTGCTAGACCCCTTGGCAGTGTTTGTAGTGGATGCATTCCTGGGGGTAAGTCACTTAAAATAACTTGGACATGAGTCCTTGACGTAGAAGATTGTTTTATTCAGTGAATGATGTGAAATTTCACCCCTGGCAACTGCATATGAAAGTTAAAAATAAATGCAATAATATTGTTATGTATTACTTTTTTAGTAACAGCATTCTCATGTGATGGATACCCTCTGTTGTTTCTGTATAAAATTAAGAGTACTGTACTAACAAATATATGGATAAAATCAAGAGTCTAGTGCTAGAATGATTGCATCTGCTTTGGAAAGGATTGCTGCAGTTATAAACGATATTTGAGATGTGTTAATGAGTGGTCCTGATTACTAGTATTTCATATTTTTCTAAGCAACGAAACAGATATTAAATTCTAATGAAAATAGCATTCTGTTCTCCTTCTCACTTGAAAGTCTAACATTTAAAATAATTCTGGTGGCCTCTTTTGAGGATTTCAAAGTGCTTTAAAAAGGTCCAATTTAAATGGGGGCATTGAAGCTTAAATTCCTTTTCCCAGGTTATTCAGCAATCCACTATGAGGGAATGGAACTAAGTCTCCTGACTTCTACCACCTTAGATTTCTAACCATTAGATGATGCTGCCTCTTGAAAACATCCTATTGAAATGTTCCTTTCCCTTGTAGTACTGTCTATGAAAATGCTAGTTTGTGGGAAGTTTAATTTGGGCTATCATGGAGATGGTTTAGCTAATAAGTTGTATTTTAGTATGTAGCAATGTCCTGGAGTTACACCGAGATGTCTCTGTCTTTTTGTGAATGGTATAAAATATGGACAGAGCTCAGTTCTAATTATAATTACCCTGATGTGGCAGTTCTTCACTGGGAAGGAAGGGGATGCCTTCAAGGTTCCTTCCCCACTTTGAACTCTAGGGTATAGATGTGGGGACCTGCATGAAAGACCCCCTAAGCTTATTCTTACCAGCTTAGGTTAAAAACTTCCTCAAGGTACAAACTTTGCCTTGTCCTTGAACCCTATGCTGCCACCACCAAGCGTGTTAAAAAAGAACAGGGAAAGAGCCCACTTGGAGACATCTTTCCCCAAAAAATATCCCCTCAATCCCTACACCCCCTTTCCTGGGGAAGGCTTGATAAAAATCCTCACCAATTTGTACAGATGAACACAGACCCAAACCCTTGGATCTTAAGAATAATGAAAAAGCAATCAGGTTCTTAAAAGAAGACTTTTAATTAAAGAAAAGGTAAAAGAATCACCTCTGTAAAATCAGGATGGTAAATACCTTACAGGGTAATCAGATTCAAAACATAGAAAATCCCTCTAGGCAAAACCTTAAGTTACAAAAAGACACAAAAACAGGAATATATATTCCATTCAGCACAGCTATTTTACCAGCCATTTAACAAAAGAAATCTAACACATTTCTAGCTAGATTGCTTACCACCATTTTACAGGAGTTCTGAAGAGCATTCCTGATCTATTCCCGGCAAAAGCATCACACAGACAGACCGACCCTTTGTTCTCTGCCCCCTCCAGCTTTGAAAGTAACTTGTCTCCTCATTGGTCATTTTGGTCAGGTGACAGTGAGGTTATCCTAGCTTCTTAACCCTTTACAGGTGAAAGGGTTTTGCCTCTGGCCAGGAGGGATTTTATAGTTCTGTATACAGAAAGGTGGTTACCCTTCCCTTTATATTTAGGACAGATGCTTTCTCAATTTCTGAATTAGCAATACTTCAAAGAAGGCTTTTTTTCTATACCGAATGTACACAAAAAATTTAGAATGACAGCTTAAGTCTGCCTTGTTGTACTCAAGCTTGTACTAAGGAAAAGTTGCAAGGGGAATCTCTTTTCCCTCCCCTAGCATATGTATTTAGAAGCCAGGTAAACTAATGCTTTTAATACAACCTGAGAACAAGGGAAGGATGACTAGCCTTATGGTGAGAGGCTACCCCCAGACATAGGCCCAAATTTTCAAAATTTCATGCTAAAAATTAACCTCCAAAAGAAAAAAGTGGCCTGATTTTCAGAGGTGGTGCACATCTGTGACTCCCACTGGCTCAAGTTACTTTTTGTGGCGACAATTCAGAAAAACCTTTAAGCGCATGCTTCCCATAGAAGTTAGGCACTCAGCAAACGTTAAGCACATACTTAAGTGTTTTGTTGAATAGGAACAGACTTTTGAATCAGGGTCTATAATATTAATAATAATGTTAATTTCACATTTTCTTTTTTTTGGTATAGGCATAGCCAGCCTTTCTTCCTTAAAAGGGCACGATATTCCTCCTCTATTAGCCAATGGGAGTTTTGCTATTGACTTCAGTGGAGCAGCTTTGGTCCTAGCCAGACTGGACTCGTTAACAATAGATGTCAACCAAAACACCAGGGCTCCTGCTGCTGGTCAGAGAGAAACTTGAAATAGGGATAATGTAATTAAATTTTTCATTACAATATAGATCAGACTCCAAGTGAGAAGTTCTGAATACACATTTGTCTCTGTACTTCATACAAAAAAGTTGGCAATATTATCTACCAGGATTATCTTCATGAGGAACCCATACATTTTTATTCCCTCTAGCACTATTTCACATTTACTTGCCAATCAATTTATCTCAGATCAAGCATTTTCAAAATGTTATATTGTAGTAATGAGTTGCTTTAATGTTATAGTATCTTTTAATATTCTAAATAGACTTAGTGCTTATGAAAGTTGATAGCCCTGGAGATGAGGGTTTCTTGTTTACTAATAAGAAAAGGAGTACTTGTGGCACCTTAGAGACTAACAAATTTATTAGAGCATAAGCTTTCGTGAGCTACAGCTCACTTCATCGGATGCATCCGATGAAGTGAGCTGTAGCTCACGAAAGCTTATGCTCTAATAAATTTGTTAGTCTCTAAGGTGCCACAAGTACTCCTTTTCTTTTTGCAAATACAGACTAACACGGCTGCTACTCTGAAACTTGTTTACTAATATATTTGATTATTATTATTAAAGGAAAACGCCACAACAGTTGACAGTATAAGATTTTAGGTTATATTTTAAAAAGCCACAGCTAAGAGAGGATGTTTGATGTGCAATTAAATCCTGATTCTGCAACCATATGTTACTGGGCAGTGCGGATAGATGTTCCAGTAGTTAGGACCCTAGCCAGGGCTTCAGAGAACTAAGTTCAAGTTATTACTCTACCACAGGCTTCCTGTGTGACCTTGGACAAGTCATTTAGCTACTTGGTGCTTTAGTTCTCCATCTGCAAGAAGAGGACAAAAGCTCTTGCCTACCTCACAGGGGAGTTATGAGGATAAATATATTAAAGACTGTGAGATGCTCAGATAGTACAGTGATCAGGGACCAGGCCATATGAGTACTATGCCATGTGTGACAAAGCGCTGTCCTTGTCTCAATGGGCCCCGCACTTCCTGGCAGATTTTGCTAGCCTCAGAGGCTCACTGTGACCCTCCACATAGCCCTTCTCTCTCTAGAGGCAAGGGACACAGCCTACTGAGCCATTTTCATCATAAGCCAGCAAGAGAGGTGAGGAGAAGCAACCCTCTCTTGCACAGTCTCTGTTGTTTCCCAGTCTCAGTGATTAATCTGGGAGGGGGGTGGGGGAGCCCAGGCCTGCCCTCTACTCCAGGCTCCAGCCCAGGGACCCTAATAGTAGCAGCTATGGTAGCTCACTTTTTGGAAATACAACGTGTATAATTCCCTGGGCCACTTCCCCACAGAAGCCCCCACTTCCTCAATATCTACTTCACCGTTACCTCAGGACCTCCTTCCTTGCACCTGATATGGTTTGTACTGCTTAGTTCCTCCAACAGCACGGCTTCCTCTGACAGTTCCTGAGATGTGTACCCAACTGACTAATTTGGAGGCTTTTAAGTAGTTTCAGCCAGCCCCTAATTGGCTTCAGGTGTCCCAATCAACCAGCTATCTTCCCTGCCTTCTGGAAAGATCTTAATTTGCCACAGGTGTCTTAATTGACCTGGAGCAGCTGCCATTTACTTATCCTGGTAACAGGGATTTGTTTAGCCTGGGGCTAATATTTCTGTCTCCCACTACTTTTCTATAGCCATCTGGCCTTGCCCGTCACACTAGATATAGTGCTTACTACCATGACTACTACCATAGAAAACCATAACAAGTACTGGTCAGTAGTAAGAGTTTCTTGGATCAGGTCATTCAAGAATTCAGTAGATTTGAGATAATGCAGTTCGTGATTTGGTGTGGGGAGAGAACAGGGGAAAAGTGCAAGGAGCCCAGGTCTTGATGTAATAGCAGAGAACCCCCAGGGTGTGCATGCACACCAAAGACAGTAAGGAGGAGAGGTGGGAGTATGGTTCTAATTAGCTTTTGTGTCAACCCACAGAGCAGGCCACTTGTCTCAGGGGGAGCAGGCTGTTGCATCCTAAAGGTAACAAAGTAACATTATTGGAAGGTAAAGGAAATGTAAATGCCAAACTTGTTATTGGAAGCTGTTCCAAGTGTCCTTTTGACAGGCACTAATATGATTTAACATGCCCATCTAGCACACATCAAAGAAGTGATGGAAAGGAGGATTTCCTTTAGCTGTAGCAATATAAGGCCTATGATTCGCAGTTGAGCAGATCTGATTCTATCCAGCAGATGGCAGTAGTACATCAATACCTTAGTATGTTCATTACAATTAGAGACAGTTGAAAAACAGGCAAAAAATTCACTAAGGGTTTTGGAAATTTCCCCTTTTTTATCGAAAGTATAATGTAACGTATTGATACCAAACATCTTTGTGAATTGTCACTGAAGTGTGAAAATCAGCTTAATCCCAATAAAATGACAAATTTTAATCTATGCAAATATGATCCCATTTGCATCTCCTTCCATATGTTAAAGATTTTGGTACCTTTTACTGTCAACTAAATGATCATGGCTTCACGTCCTTATCAAGTTTCAGAGTAGCAGCCATGTTAGTCTGTATCCATTGTGACAAAGCTCTGTCCTTGCCTCTGTGGGTCCCGTGTTTCCTGGTGGATTTCGCTAGCCTCAGAGGCTCACTGTGACCCTCCACATAACCCTTCTTTCTCTAGAGACAAGGGTAACAGTCTACTGAGCCATTTTCATTATAAGCCAGCGAGGGAGGTGAGGAGAAGTTATCCTTCCTTGCTATTCCTATTCTATTGTCTCCCAGTCTCAGTGATTAATCAGGGGGCAAAGGTGGGGGGGAGCCCAGGCCCACCCTCTACTCCAGGCTCCAGCCCAGGGACCCTAATAGTATCAGCTATGGTAGCTGACCTTTTAGAAACATGACATGTACAATTCCCTGAGCTACTTCCCCACAGCAGCCCTCACTTCCTCAAACTCCACTTCACCCTTATCTCAGGGCTTCCTTCCTTGTGCCTGATATGGTGTGTACTACTCAGCCTCTCCAACCGCTCAACTTCTTCCCACAGCTCCTGACATGCACACCCACCTGACTGACTGGGAGGCTTTTAACTAGTTTCAGCAAGCCCCTGATTGGCTTCAGGTGTCCCAATCAACCTAGCCTTCTCCCTGCCGTCTCGAAAGTTTTTAATTGGCCCCAGATGTCTTAATTGACCTGGAGAAGCTTCCATTTCACTTAACCTGGTACCAGGGATTTGTTTAGCCTGTAGCTAATATATCTATCTCCCACTGCTTTTCTACAGCCATCTGCCCCGTCACACTGCAAAAAGAAAAGGAGTACTTGTGTTACCTTAGAGACTAACACATGAAGTGAGCTGTAGCTCACGAAAGCTTATGCTCAAATAAATTTGTTAGTCTCTAAGGTGCCACAAGTACTCCCTTTCTTTTTGTCCTTATCAAGGTTTAGTTTTATACAAACAAGTTAAATTTTCATTACTGTTGATAATATAATACAGTGTAATAGTCAGATAGCTTTCGCATATCTTTGTTTTTCATGAACAACTGTTAACAATAGTAACAGCAGTTATCAATGTATACAGTTATGAGGTGTTCTCAGGTACTTCAGTCTTGGGAGACATATAAGTGCCAGGATAGCCAAAGCTATTAGGTGATTTTGGTTTCACAGTTTCTGAATCTCTTCCCTCAAAGATATTACTAAATAAGGGGTCATGGCATAAAATAAGTTGCCTGTTTGTCAGTTCTGCAATTAAAGACTGACTGTCATGGTTTCCCAAATTCTGTTTTTTGGTTATTGGAAATATGGGTAGCTTCTATTTTCTAGCTAAGGGATTTCATGCAGACATAGTAATGCATGTACATAATTTCACATACTGCTTCATAAGGGGGATCTTAGGAATTTGTCTATTTGGACTGAATAGGGTCAACCCCTTTGGGCAAAAAGCTTTGCAAGCCCCTGCTGGCAACTGCTGTTGATCTAATTGTAGTTGCTTCCTCTGTTTTCCCCACCTCATTGGGTCTCAGTGAAGCTCTGTGAATCTACCTTCCTCTTTGACCGATGGTATTGTTTAGAGAAGCTGTGCTAGGTGACAGCTAGCAAGACATGTGCACATTCTGATACTTCAGTCTGGCACTTGATACAATTTACCTTTGTTTTCGAAATGTAGGAACCAATGATGACGTGATTTGAAAATGAGACTGAAGGCAAGCCAGTCTCAAAAGTGTGCACTCTCAAAATGATATACAGACTACCTGCTGTATCTCATAGGGACCAGTGTTTTTTCTTGTAATATGGGTCATTATTAGACTCACCTCTTTGGAATCATGCCCTGTCACAAGGGTCTTATGCCCATTCAGTATTCTTGAAAAGTTACTGCATAAGTCTTTTTAATATTATTCATTGCAGAAATTAAACTCATGTTATATCTTGAAAATAAGGTGGATCTCCTCCATATTCATCTTAATTTTTTTCCTGCAATGTGTTCATTAAATCCACATCTGGTACTTCACAAATAAAGCATGGTTTTTTTTCTCCATGATTTACCTGTAGAAGGCTAGATTTTTGGCTGCATTAAAACAAGCAAAGAAATAGAGAATACAAGTTAGTCAACCATGTAATCATTTTTTAATTCTACATAAGAGATTTCAAAAATTGAAAATTAAATTAAAATCCTTATTTTAAAGATGTGTTCATTCTTCTGCATGTGGGGGTTTATATGAATAAGTCATATGCATGGACTCATTGGGTATTCCAATTTTTTCATTTGATTCTTTCTCTTTTTACATGTCAGCGACTTACCTACAGAGCAGAGAAGCCCATTGCTGATGCCGCAAAGCTCTACTGGCTCTTTTCAAGAACAGAGCAATCGGGAATGACTGGTGCATTGATTACTGTGATGCTTTACACAATTTTGTTCATTATTTCATCTACAGTATTGTCCCTCTACTTTCTAAGGTAAGCCCATCTTACTTTTACCAGTGTCATTTCTATTCTCAAGTCTTCATGTTCCACTGGAATCTCATCCTATAAGATGTTAGGTGATGCCAGAACAGGCATATAAATAATATGTTATCATATGTAGAGGTTCCAGCCGGTCACAGACAATCAGGGGTTGACTCCAGCATAACTTCCATAGCACAGGTGCTCAAAGAAGACAATGAGACAGAGAACAATATTTGAAGCCAATCGCGTTCCTCAGCAGGGAGACATTAAGTAACTTATGATGTAAAGTTACTTGATTTAGGGTAAAATTTTCTAAAGCATCTAAGTCAAGCCTAAATTGCCTTGACTTTCTAAGTCCAATTGCGATGCTCTTGAAGAGTTTACCTTTGGACTTCCAGGTAGGGAGTGTGTCCGAAGTGGAGCAAGGCAAGAAAGCAAGGGATAGCGCAGAGTACACAGTGTTCTCCCTGATTCTTGGCTGGTGCAGCAATCCTTTCGGCTGCTATATGTTTTGCCTAGGATTATTGCAGCCCCAGGTCAGCACAAGATCATGAAATCAGTACACTTGAGGATCTGGCACATTACCTGGATCATCTTGCTAGTCTGGCCGTGGTTTTGGGCATTATTCATGTAAATGGTCTCCACTCATCTCAGCATGATTGTTCTTCAGCGACTCTTCCTGCCATCTTTGTGGCAGGTATCATTAGCTGTACAAGCATCAATGATGTGGACACAGCAGGAAAATGAGGACAGACACATGCATGGAATTAAGCGATAGGCAGCAACTTTTATTAAACTTTAACACAGAGGAGAGGGCACTACCTGCCCATCACCCATACTTTCCTACACCAGGCGTTTAACTGGTTCCAGTGCAGAGGTTACAGGGCTCCTTACCATATAATCTGTAACTAGCGCAAGGGTATGCAATGGACCATATAGTCCATAACGCAAAGTAGGCTCTCCACAGCCTACCCGCCGGGGGACAGAGGATGCAGAAGGGTGGGGACCTCATCCCGCAGGGGCCACAAGTTCTGAACTTGGCCTGCAAGTTTATGCCATGAGCCCAAGGCCCATCACCAAAATCCCAGGTCTCTTACCTCTGGGAACCTCTCATTTTATTCTCTTAACAGCACGGGAAACCAGATGCAAATTGCAACAAATAAACCACTCCACCCAGTACCTCCATTAGATTTGAAATACATTCCTACTTAACCCACTGTAGTTTGAAGGTGCTGCAAGGAAGGCAAAAAACCTCCCTGCTCCTCCACCTATTGGCCCAAGGGAGAAAAAAAAAAATTTCCCAACCCCTAAATGGATGATTGAATAGACCTGCAGAATGTGTCAGGCAGAGTTCCCTTTCCTAATTAAGGTAGATAGGATGGGCGGCTGGAATGGATCTAAAAGAGGATCCACACGGCCCCCATGCCAGCTTAAATCCTAGGAGCTGGGAAATGCTGGCCAATCAGCACCCCCGCCTTGAATGGGTGCCAGAGACTCATGGGGAGAGGAGCTTCCTATGATCCCTTAGTGAGTTTCTCCCTCCCTTGCTGCTGGGACTGTTCCCCTTTCACCACTGGCCCCCTTTCATCATTAGCCCTACTTCAAAGGAGGTAGGTTTTGGTTTACTTGTTGGGCTGAATGATTTTCTTTTTTGTTTCTGAGTATGGGAGGCAGGTGAACCCCCCTTTAGGGAGGCTAGTCTGCCCCCCCAGGCCCTGAGTCGCCCCAATATGGCTGGAGGAACCCCAGCCGGTCCACCCCATTTGGCCCCTCCGAGCACTGGGCTGGCCCTAGTGTCAGGCCGAGCCACCAGCCGCCCAAGTGTTGGCCAGCTGACCGACCCCTCCCCCACCCCCCACTGGTTGGCCCCAGCACTGCCCTGGGCCACTGGCCGGCCTGAGCTCAGGGCTGCTGACTGGAGCTAATTCCCCAGCATCCTACTGGCTTCAGGTAGAGAGGGAGGGCGGGGCCTACGGGCGCAACACGGGCAGGGACACAAACTGGGTCAGGGGAAGCTTAGCCTGCCCTGGCCTATGATACCTGCTGCCCATGTTTCTGAGCAACTCTCTCTCTGTAGCAATAAAAATTGTCAGTGATATACATTGGATGACGACACATACACATAAATGCTGTGGATGAAGGCTTGAAATCCTAGCAGTTTTAAGAATCAGAATAATCAGTATACTGTTTGTGTCTGACCTAGCCATCCCTCTGTCTACCTCTTTCCAGAAACTCCATTGTAGCAGACAGAAGAAGATAAATGGCAATCTAAATTTCTGCAAAGTATTTCAAAGCTTCCACATTCCTGGAAGCTGTACACAACTCAAATGTACTGGTAGTCTAGTTAATTAGTTTTTGAGTTGTTAATGCCTTCTTAATCATTGACTTAATAGTTTTGAATAGCTTCATAAGTTTTAGCTGCTGTCGTTTATTACTCAGGAAAATTAATTTAAATTAAAACATTTGTAAGGCAGGTTTTTATGAGAATATTATGAACGTCTTCATTGTCTGGGGAACAGGTGCAAGATCATCAAAGATTCTTTCCCTTCTGGATCAATCTTCCCATAATGTTTTCCAATAAACGGGAGGGGAAAACTTAACTGGAAAAAAAAGCTTCTTTGGATAACATATTTTTAAAATTATTCATAACACAATAATAAAGCAAAGGAAGGATAATAAAACTTTTTATGCTGCATATGATCTTCAGAGTGCTTTCCTCAATGGCAAAACCATGGTACACAGAACATACGTGAATTTTAACAGAACTGTTTAAACAGTGTAAGTATTGAATTTGATGGAACTAAGACCATTTTGAATTCCTCTGAGGAAAATATATCTGAGCTAATATGTTAATTGAGTTTTCAGAATATAAATATAATGGCATGCATTTGCAAAAGAAAATACAATGGGTAAGCCACCAAAATTCCACATTTCTTCATTTAAATAAGGCAATTGTGACTTAAATATCCCTTGGTGTATGCAGGTTCCTGAGTGGCCTGAACAAATGCCTATTTGTGCATTCAAATATGGGTCTGTTGGGCTCAGTGGGTGAACATACATTTTTACAAGGGCACTCATTGCATCTTTCTTTTAAAATGTGGGCCAATACAGACACTTAGGGACAAATCCTGCTCTCTAATATGTTGGTGCAACCTATTCAAAGGCCAGAATTTGGCCCTTAGAACATAGAATTGATTGCATTGGTCAGTTTCGGTTAGAATTCACCTTCATGTTACCATTAAAAAGAGTCCCTTAAGTTACAGTTTAACTAAGGGTATGAAGGTATGAGGCCAGTGTATCCATCAGTATTCAGAACCACAATTAAATCTCCCAGTAGATTTAATTGTAGGAGATTGTAGATTGATAATGTAGGAGAAACACTGGAGCCCCAGTTGCCACTTATAGCTAATGAGCTTTAGAAGCAGCATCAGATGAACAGCTATGAAGCAAGCTGTCAGGGCATGAGGCATGGGTAGAAAGCATTATTACTATTACAACTATTTGTATTGTGGTAGTGCCTAGCAGCCCCAGTCAGGGACCAGAACCGTATTGTGCTAGGCACTGTACAAACACAGAATCAAAAGGACAGTCCCTGCCACAAAAATCTCCCAATCTAAATAATCTAACAAACTTGTTGATTGTCATAGGAGTCTGTGGCATAGTGTGCACATCTTTTCATTATCTTATTATTCATATTCTTCAGGAGAGCTTTTTGTCTACTCGCACGTTGACTGGCTTTAACTTTTTCATTTTAATTGTACTAAAATATATTGTGACAATGATCTCAGTATTTACTGACTCAGGTGTAGTTCACTTCCTTCTCTTGATATTACACTGTCCTTGCCAGTATGAATTTAAAGTGGCCTGTCAGAAAAAACTAACTTTAATATATTATGAGCTTTCTATTAAAAAAGAAATTAGCTTGTGAGGTTTTCTACTGTATTACTTCATTTCATCTCATTTCTTTAAGTAACCTCTTCAGATTTTCTTCCCCCGCCCCCTCGTCCTTCCCCCATTAGCATTAGGAAGAGATTTTGCTATTGCCACATTTACAGAAGCTGTGTTAAAATATGAGGGAGATATGTTTTAGTAATTTTTCTTTCACACAAAAGAGAGGAAAATACAGCATGTGACTGGAGAAGGCAGAGCACTTTTGGGCAAAAGAAAAAGAAACTAGAAGAGAGAGGCTTAATGATTCCTAATTAATTCAAAGTTAATTATATAGCTGATAATTTTGTGCTTAAAATCTTCATATAGAAAATGTTTATGGCAGCAAAATGACAGTAATTTAACTGCATTAAATTTCACATAATTTTGAAAAAGAATGTTACATTAAACAAGCTGAAGTGAATAGCAATGTCTAGTTCTTGTTTAGCAAGATAAGTGGCAAATCATCTAAATCACTGACCTGGACTTTCAAAGAATAGCTTTATACAGAGGAGATTCATAGGTTCCAAGGCCAGAAGGGACTACTGTTATCATCTAGTCTGACCTATATAACACAGGCCCTAGGATTTCCCAAAAATAATTATAGAACAGATCTTTTAGAAAAAATATCCAATCTTGATTTTAAAATGTTCAGTAATGGAGAATATACCACAACCTTTGATAAATTGTTCCAATGGTTAATTACGCTCACTGTTATCCGATGAAGTGAGCTGTAGCTCACAAAAGCTTATGCTCAAATAAATTTGTTAGTCTCTAATGTGCCACAAGTACTCCTTTTCTTTTTGCGAATACAGACTAACACAGCTGCTACTCTGAAATCTGTTAAATATGTACACCTTATTTCTCATCTGAATTTGTGTAGTTTCAACTTTCAGCCAGTGGATCATGTTGTTCTTTTCTGTACAAGACTGAAGAGTCCATTATTAAATATTTGTTCCCCATGTTGATACTTATAAACTGTAATCAAGTCACCCCTTAACCTTCTCTTTGTTAAGATAAATAGATTGAGCTCTTTGAATCCATCATAAGGCATGTTTTCTAACCCTTTAATAATTTGTGTGGCTTGTTAGGATATAGATATTCTGGCCTGTCTGTAAAGGCCTATACTCTAAGAATTTAGGTGTATTCTTATCACTTAGCTAGTTAAAGAGGTATAAAAGAAAGAATCAAAATCACTGTCTGCCGGTGTAAGGGCCTTCTCTTACCGTGACAGTCGGAGGCCCTGTTCTTAGGCTAAGGCCTTTGGCTAAGCAGCAGAGGCAGCCATAAGCTGGGAAGCGACCGGTCACATCCTCACCTTCCAAACTAGTCACATTGAAATAAGGTGCTATTGGGCTGTTAGGAATACAACCCTGTCCTGATAATGCCCATCACCTCCCGAGAAAGGGAAGGGCCTAGAAGATGTAAAAGGAAACTTAGTTTGATAGCATCCTGTCTGGCAAAAACTCACTTATCAATAGTTGGGATGTGAAATCCTCACTTCTGTGTTTGTTCTATCACTGTAGTCCCCATTTCCCTATTGTTTGTCTGCATAATCTCTGTCTGGTTCTGTGATTGTTCCTGTCTGCTGTATAATTAATTTTGCTGGGTGTAAACTAATTAAGGTGATGGGATATAATTGGTTAAATAAACATGTTACAATATGTTAGGATTGGTTAGTTAAATTTCAGTAAAATGATTGGTTAAGGTATAGCTAAGCAGAACTCAAGTTTTACTATATAGTCTGCAGTCAATCAGGAAGTGAGTGGGTGGGGGGGAGGAAATGGGAACAGGGAATGGGGGTGGGGAAATTGGAATCATGTGTAGCTAAGGGCAGGAATGGGAACAGGGACACAGGTAAGGCTCTGTGGTGTCAGAACTAGGAAGGGAGACACTAAGGAAGGAAACTGGAATCATGCTTGCTGGAAGTTCACCCCAATAAACATCAAATTGTTTGCACTTTTGGACTTCGGGTATTGTTGCTCTCTGTTCATGCGAGAAGGACCAGGGAAGTAAGCGGGTGAAGGAATAAGCCCCCTAACATGGCTCTTCTCTGAACTCTCTCCAATTTATCAACATCCTTTTTGAATTGTGGACACCAGAACTGGACACAGTATTTCAGCAGCGGTCATATAAATGCCAGAAATAGAGGTAAAATAACCTCTCTGCTCCCATTAGAGATTCCCCTTTTTATACATCCCAGGATCACATTAGCTCTTGTGACCACGGTGTCACACTGGAAGCTCATGTTCAGCTGATTATCCACCATTATGCCAAATCTTTTTTCGGAGTCATGGATTCCCAGGATAGAGTCCCCCATCCTGTAAGTATGGCCTACATTCTTTGTTCCCAAATGTATATATTTGCATTTAGCAATATTAAAATGTATATTGTTTGCCTGCACCCAGTTTACTAAGTCACCTGTCCTCTTCATTGTTTACCACTCCCAATTTTTGCATCATCTGCAAACTTTATCAGTGATAATTTTTATGTTTTGTTCCAAGTCATTAATAAAAATGTTAAATAACATAGGACCAAGAACTGATCCCTGTGGGACCCCACTGGAAACACACCTGCTTGATGAACATTTCTCCTTACAATTACATTTTGAGGCCTATCAATTAGCCAATTTTTAACCCATTTAATGTGTGCCATTAGTTCTTGTTTTTTAATCAAAATGTCATGCGGTATCAAGTCAAATGCCTTACAGAAGTCTAAGTAGATTATGTCAACACTATTACTTTTATCAACCAAAGTTGTAATCTCATAAAAAAAAAAGGATATCAAGTTAGTATGACATGATCTATTTTCCATAAACCCATGATGACTGGCATTAATTACATTTCCCTCCTTTAATTCTTTATTAATTGAGTCCCGTATCAGCTGCTCCATTATCTTGCCTGGGATCAATGTTCAGATGACAGTCCTGTAGTTACCCAGGTCATCCTGTTTACCCTTTCTCAAAATTGGCACAACATTGGATGTCTTCCTGTCTTCTGGAACTTCCCCAATACTCCAAGACTTATTGAAAATCAACATTAATAGTCCAGCAAGCTCCTCAGGCAGCTCTTTTAAAGCTCTCGAATGCAAGTTATCTGAAACTCTGATTTATAAATATCTAACTTTAGTAGCTTCTGTTTAACATTCTCCAGAATACAGAACAGAAATATTTATTGAACATTTCTGCCTTTTCTGTTTTGTTATTGATAATTCTACCATTTCCATCTAGTAATGGACCAATACATTGTAACGACTCATTTTGTCCCTAATATATTGTAAAAACCACTGCTTATTTTCCTTAACTAAGGTGGCCATAGAGTTCTCCTTGTGTCATTTTGTTTCTCTTATCAATTTTCTACAATTCCTAACTTCTGATTTATATTTATTACTATCAATTTACCCTTTCTTCCACTTGTTGTATTTTATTTTTTAAATCGTTTATAGCTGCCTTCACTTCCCCTCTAAACCAGGTAATTTTTTAATCAGTACGGCCTTCTTTCCTGATTATGGATTTTTGTGCATCTAGTAAGGTGTTCTTAAATGATTCCCAATTATCATTCACATTTTTCTGAGTAAATTCTTCCTCCCAGGTGATTTGGCTCATAATTGTTTTCAGCTTTGCGGAACTGGCCATATTAAAACACTAAATATGTATATTTCTGGTCTGGACTTTATTCTGCTTGTACATTATAAATATGATCAAGTTATGACCACTTATGCCTAAGCTATGACTAATTTTTAGTTTGGTGATCAGTTCCTCTTTATCTGTTAAGACAAGGTCTAATAAAGAATTTTCCCATGTTGGCTGAAACACTTTTTGAGTCAAGAAATTGTCATCTATAATGTTTAGGAATTCCAAAAATGTTTTAGCATTGGCAGCACGAGACTTCCAGCATATGCCATTCAAATTGAAGTCCCCCATGATCACTCAGCTTTTTTTCCTACACATTATACATAGACATATAAGGAAGCATTCATTCTCTTTTCTAGTGTGATTTGGTGGTCTGCAGTAGACATCAACTAATACTCCATCTTGGGCTTTATCTGTTAGGATATTTAGCCATAAGTTTTCAATATAATTTTCTTCTAAGTTATCAATGACTTGGAAATTGGTTATGCTATTTTTGACAGAGTTCCACTCCCCTGCCCCTTTTGCCCACTTGATCCTTCCTAAATAGGTTATAACTAGGGCCCTACCAAATTCTGGTCTTTTACCCTATACTACACAGATTTCATGGGGGAGACTAGCATTTGTCAAACTGGGGGTCCTGACCCAAAAGGGAGTTGCGGGGGGGGTCGCAAGGTTATTTTAGTGGGGTCGCGGTATTGCCACCCTTACTTCTGCACTGCTGTAGGCGGCAGTGCTGCCTTCAGAGCTGGGCGGCCAGAGAGCAGTGGCTGTTCGCCAGGTGCCCAGCTCTGAAAGCAGTGCCTTGCCAACAGTATCGCAGAAGTAAGGGTGGCAATACCATACCATACCATCCTTACTTATGCGCTGCTGCTGACAGCAGCTCTGCCTTCAGAGCTGGGCTTCTGGCCAGAAGTCGCTACTCTCCAGCTGTCCAGCTCTGAAGGCAATGCCGCCGCCAGCAGCAGCACAGAAGTAAGGGTAGCAGTACCACAACTCCCACTACAATAATCTTGTGATCCCCCCTCACCTGAACTCCTTTTAGCATCAGGACCCCTACAATTACAAGACTGTGAAATTTCAGATTTAAATAGCTGAAATCATGTAATTTATGATTTTTAAAATCCTATGACCATGAAATTGACCAAAGTGGACTGTGAATTTGGTAGGGCCCTAGTTATAATCACTGATGTTAGCATTCCAGTCATGTTGCTCATCCCACCAGCTTGAGTAATACCAACGAGATCGAATTTGTGCTCATAACATTTCCTCTTGTTTGTTATCCAGGTTCCTGGCACTGGTGTATAGACAATTCAATAACTTTGTCTCTTCATGTCCCTTTGGTTCCTTAATTAACTTTGTTCTCAACATTCGATTTTGTGCTGAGTGGTCATATTTTCCCTTTTCTTACCTTCCCTTTTTGACATGAGATTAATGCCATCTTGACTAGTCCAGCCAGCCTGTCCCTGAGGAGATTGGTTCCCTTCTACTGAGATGGAGGCCATCTCTCTTTTCCCACAGAAGGTGGGTCAATGTTTCACAAAACCAAAACCCTTCACCCTCCACCAGTTACCTAGCCAGTGGTTCTCTTTCTAGTGTTTCAGGATGAAGAAAAGCAATGAGGCCCATCTCCTTGGCTAGTATTTTTTTTCATCTGAGTGCAATATAATATATGTAAGAGTTACAAGGCAGTCCATAGTGTATGTCAGACCTATGCACAAAATTTCCATTGTTCTCAGTGAAACATCTGATCTAGGCACAAGAATCAATTATGAAATTATTCTGTTTTGAATATGTTCATTTGAATAAATTGTACCACTTGGGAATCCATTTGACATAGTGTATTAATTATTTTCTGCTTATAGAAATGTATTTTGAAGTATCTTAATATTCCATTGTTTCTTAGCACCAATTATACCCCTTGTTTTTGAGCCTAGTTCAATATTCCGTGTAGCCAATTTGTCTATATTCCTTAACATTAAATACATCTCACTCTCATCAACCCTAAGTCTCTTCTTTTGACCAGGGGATCACCAAAAAGATCTCACAAACTAGATGCAATTCATGGTGGCGACTTTATTAAATAAACAGACAAAAAATGAAATCAAAATGAGAGAGCAGTGACCATAGTCTCTGCATCAAAGGCTGGCTGTAGCTGCCTTGCCTGACCCCCAAGAAATGCTTTTTATACAGACTGGCAGATTCCAACAGCAAAACAGCTACTCTATCAGAGGGACTGTCCATTCCACCTGCGTCTGGACACTAACTTGGACCACAAGCCACCTGGTCCCCCCATCCCTATATAGAGAGGGTTAAAAACACTGTTGTGATAGACTCTAGTGGCAGCCTGTGCTGATGAGTCCCTCTGAATCCCACTGTAGTGGGAGAGAGATACTGCTCCCTACCTACTGTCCCAGCTCAAACAACCAAATACATGTAGTTCCCCTGAAAACACTACATCCACCCCAACATTGAGAGAAAACACAATGGAGCATGTGGAAACCTGAATGTGATTCTGATTTGGCTGAATAGAAAAGAAACCACAATGGCTAGTCATTATAACAACGGATATAATAAGCAATTATACACCAATAAAATATCCCTAGGATAGGAATCAGCCATTTGTCCTAACCACTAGCACCATTTTACGGTAGGATGGGCGAGAAAGCCTTGCTAAAGCAAAATGAGAGGCTGAATGGCCTTTTGCTCCTCTCCCATCGTAAAAGGGCAGTGCCAGGAGGGAAGCTGCCTCTCTCCTCACCCATAAGAGGGTGCCTTAGGGGCAGAGGAATGACCAGTGGCACAGCCTCATGCAAAGCTGGGCTTTTATTGG
The DNA here is from genome assembly GCF_009764565.3 of Dermochelys coriacea. Classification (NCBI taxonomy): domain Eukaryota; kingdom Metazoa; phylum Chordata; order Testudines; family Dermochelyidae; genus Dermochelys; species Dermochelys coriacea. The sequence goes on from NC_050069.1 coordinate 116,893,803, forward strand.
TCGGGAGGAGGATGTAACGTAGAGAAACCCACAGCAAACCCAATCCAGCTGGCCACTGCCCCGCATCTTTGTGACGATATAGGGAAGGTGGAAAGGCTGGAATGGGCAGCTGGACTGAATTCTGATAAACTTAATTGAAGCCCTTTAACTTTCAGAAGCATGTAAAGGGGGAAAATATCAATTCAGGAATCGAAGACTAGGGTCCAGTTACTATACATTGTCTTATCTATTGTGGGATTCTGGTTTTGAAATGAATTTGGGATTAGCAGGAGCCAAATTTCAGTTTGGATTAAACAGCCATGTTTTGAAGTTTGGTTCTACAAATAAGGCAGAGAAGTTACATCTGGCTTTCTCAAAAGTTTTACAATATTTGTTGGTTTAACTTATATAAGAAATACCATTATACTAGCCGTTTCTATGGTATGGTATTTTACTGTCCCATCCTTCTTCTGATCCCGACCATCACACACACGACATGGAAAAGTGAAAAAAACCAAACAAACCAAATTAATTTTTTAAAACATCGGAGAAAGCCTGGGTTGTGTAGGTTTTCTGTTTTTGCGGGGGGGGGGGGGGGGTGTGGAGAAATGGTTCATCTCTTGTTTTAAATTATGTGATTTGGCCATTATTGGATTGTGGTGATACACATGAAATCAGTGGGGCTACTCAGTGTGTAAAATTAAGCTTGTGTAGAAATCTTTGCAGGATAGGGGCTTTATTTGGGATCCCATGTCCATGGGTAATTAAACGGAATGAATCTATATTTAAGAATATGTGATATGTTTTGGATGTTACACCATTTTCAGAAGATTTCTTATGGATGAGTGTTAAAGAATATGCTATGATATTCTGGGAAACAAGCTGTCTATTGGGTTGGTAGAGACTAGAGAAATGGAGGGAAGATCAAACGTTAGACACGGGAAGAATATAAAAAAGCAAATCTTATTTATTTGCATTAACAACCACTTCAAACAGCACTGAATGTTTTTGTCTCCTTAGGCTGCACAATGAAGGTTGGTTATTAGATGTATTTAAACGCACTCACGGTGATGAAGCCACATTCTTCATTCCATTAGACCTAGAAATCTCTAATCAGGAATTGAGCTACATCATGAAAAAGGCTGAACAATGGAGAGGCATCAATGGTGAAAGACGAAAGGCGAGTAGCAGTTAGAATCTGTGAAAAGAGCTTGTAATGTGTTGACCCAAAATAATGCTTTGTTTGCATGAGTGCAACCAGTAGGAAGACAGAGTCACATAAAATGATTCTTAGAGAGCTTCAGGCAGAACAAACTTTACCAGTTCTATACTCAGAATTTTAAAACCACAGATGTCAATGAGCATCTTTCCAAGATCTGAATTCACCACATTCGGAGAGACAAAACTAGAAAGGCCATTTGCACTCATGCCATCTGCATACTCCCAGTAATGTTACAAAGCCCTGCACTTTTGTAGCTTATAAGAAAAGTTGTTTCCCGGTTCAGCAACGTGATGAGCTAAATGTGAGAGATGCTCCTGGAGTCACAAGGAGTCTAGTGGAAGTGACCTTGCATCTCAGTGAGTCACTGCCAGTGACAGCCAAACTTCTGTTTCTTCCCTGTCCTTCCCAGGATTCCACAGAAGCCCATGTCAGAAGCCACATGAAGGGAGGGGGACAGGGATTAGATGGGCTGAGCTTGAAGCTACCCTACTTTGGGTGACGAAACTGGAGAGTTCATATTGACCTTCTGTTCCAAACCCCCCAACCTGTCATGTCTTGTCTTATACTTAGATTGTAAGTTATATGGGTCAGGAACCATCTTTTTGTTCTGTGTTGTACAGCACCTAGCACAATGGTCCATGACTGGGGCTCTTAGGCACTACTGCAATGCAAATAAACAACAATAATAACATCAGTGTACCAATATGTATCCATGTCTTCCTCTGTCACTCCCAAGCATGAAGCTGTCATCACTGACTTTCTAAGCTATTATTTACAGTACAGCTAATGAGTGATTATTAAAGTACAGATTAATCAGGAACAAATTTACAAATTCATGAACCCCTCTATGCTCATGATTGGAAACGATCGACAACTCTTTGTGCAGTATCTTTTTTATTGCAGCAGATACAACTAGTCAGTTACAGATATGAAATAAATTAGTCACTTACATCTGTACACTCAGAAATGGATGGGAGTTTCCTTTGGTTTTTATTATTTTTAAAATATATTGAAACTGAAGATTTTAAACTGAGGTCTGCAACAGTTGCAAGTCTCTATAGCTGCAGCTGAGAGACCGCAGTTTATATCAATATATAGCTTTGGTTGTCACTGATATAAACATGTGGCACAGCTGTCATTATTTTACAGTTTCTTTTCTGATGACAGTTTGGACCCTGAAAGGGGAAATAAAAAGGTGAATGTGCTGATTGAAATAAAAAACAACAACAGAGACTCAGTAAGTTTAGCTTTTCCTGAAGTGCAGAGTATTTAATTTCATTTGTGGGGAGGGGAGAAGGGGGAGAGTTTGAAGTATAAAACTGCAAACCACCGAAATCTAAGACATTCCTATATTTTATACTGATAACATTAGTTTCCTGTTAGTGTGAAAAAGCAAGTTTAATTTTTGAAATAACTCACACTGAGTCAGAGCAAAATAAACTGTTCTTTGTTTTCAGTTCCGTCTGGTACACAAAAATGAGGCCAAACAAACTAATCCCATAAACCCGGGCAACCACTGCTATAAGGAAAAATATGGTAGACTAGGCAACTGCAAACAGCCTTTTTCTTTTTAAGGGCTTACTACTCTATAATTATATTATTCAGCTTACTGTTGTTTGCAATAACATGGAAAGGGCTTAGAGAGAAAAGGAAGGGAAATAGAGGAGAGAATAAAATGATTAGGGGGCTGGAGCACATGATTTATGGGGAGAAGTTGAGGGAACTGGGATTATTTAGTCTGCAAAAGAGACGAATGAGGGGGGATTTGATAGCTGCTTTCAACTACCTGACGGGGGGTTCCAAAGAGGATGGATCTAGACTGTTCTCAGTGGTAGCAGATGACAGAACAAGGAGTAATGGTCTCAAGTTGCAGTGGGGGAGGTTTAGGTTGGAAATTAGGAAAAACTTTTTCACTAGGAGGGTGGTGAAGCACTGATAGGTTACCTAGGGAAGTGGTGGACTCCCCTTCCTTAGAGGGTTTTAAGGTGAGGCTTGACAAAGCCCTAGCTGGATGATTTAGTTGGGGATTGGACTAGATGACCTCCTGAGGTCCCTTCCAACCCTGATATTCTATGATTCTATGAATAGAAAAAGATAAATAGACAAAAGGGAAAGAAATACTTGTACAGTATACAAGTGGTTTGATATCAGGTAGAAGAAATCTTGCAATATAAGTGGCACATGTTAAATGTAATACTTTTTATATGATAAAACTATGGAAAGAAATCAGACACTTAGAAATATTTTTTAAAATATTTCATAGAAGTTTTCCTCATGTACAATTTTGCATGTTCACCATGTCAGTCTTGCAGTATACAGCCCTGATCCTTTAATGTTTCAGAGCCCTGCGCTTTTAAAAAATGAATGTACCTTATAAGAAAAGTTTTTCCCAGTTCAGCAAGTAAGTCCTTTGTGGTAGCTGCTGGGTTTGTTTTAAGATGGAAGTTTCTTTATCCAGGCAGTTGTAGCACTCATCAACAGTTAATTTGCAGGGATATTCTCATATGCAAATCATGTCACGATGCTAAAATGCAACCATGTAAGGAGTAGAAAATGTTATACCATAAATTATACTACCACAATCATCAAAATTTCTACTTTGGCATCCACTGGCGGGTGCCCTTGCACCTGGGTGGAGTCCCAGTGTTTCCCCTCCCACCATGCATAGTCCCAAAGTCCCCGCTGCTTGCACAGCACCAATGTCCACCTTCCTCATCTTCTTAAAATGGGAAGATTTTGTATGGATCTGCTAGTATAGATCCATGTGCCTTGCAGAGTCCTGTTGAATTCAGTGACACCTATAAGAAATCAGCCAGCTGATATGGACAAATAGGGATAATGGGGAAATAGGTGGGACGGTGATTGGGGAAAAGTGATGGGCCTGTGGGCATAGTGCCTAATTCTGCACCAACAAAATGAACAGAAGCTCTAGCATTGATTTCAGAGGGCTCAGGATCAAGCTCATCATGAGATCTGAGAGCAGAATAGAACCACTTCTTTCCTGAACCCAAACTCCTAAGCTATATATGCAACATATTAATACTATCGAGTAAGTGATACCCTTTAGATATCTGTGTTTTCTTCTGTTTGTTAATTATATTAGTTTTATTGTTATTTGTAATGATGCAAAGATTTTGTTTAACGGCTAGATCTTGGGCAAATCTAGTGTTTATAATGTAGATGTCTGATAGGAAGCTCTAGAAATACACAGAAATAATTCCCTGAAATCTAGAAATAATTCCCTGAAGTCAGGCTCCACATGGTCATGCAGACCTGCCTGAATGCATTTCACTGCAGGATCAGGGCCTATGTTTGCAATTTTCATCTGGTCCTTGGCTTTGCAGATCTTGAAGTGCCTTTGCTGCTGTGAATTTGCATAAGATATTTATCTTGTCCCATTCTTTTCATTCTATTTAATTGTTCAAAGTAATCAGTATGGAAGACATACTACCAGGCCTTATAGCGTACAATATTAATGTGTTCATTTTTAAATGAGATACCAAGTTAACTGAGAGCAGTTTTGCAAATGATAGTGCAAGAATGCCAAATCATATATCTATATCTATATAAATATATAGCTACATTAAATAGAAGCAGTTCAAGTAAATATTCGGTCACACCCTTTAAAGAAAATTAGGTCTAGGCCTTTGCAGTATTTCCTGACTTTTAACCATGTGCTTCTCATTTTTATCCTCTGGATTAAAAATTGCCCCATAAATGGATATTTTATAATATGCTTAATTTCCTTTTATTAAATTGATAAATGCAGCAGTAGAGGACACATTTACAGTATGATGAGAATTTAAGGTTATTGCATTTTATAATTTTTATATTGTTCAGACAAGCCATTTGTCATTTCTGGAAAGACAGTAATGCCATCATTTCAAAGTATTTTTAGCCATTCTTTTGATAGGAAAAAGGTCACTTTCTGTAGTCAGAGAAGACATCATTCTATTAAACTAATTTGCCTACATGCAAATTTTGTCATTTTTACCTCATTAACTATTTATCATAGAGTAAAAAATATATATATTCATGAAGGGGCAGCTAGCAGCCTGATGGAGCTGGAACTAATATTTTGCAACCCTAATGATTTTTGCATCCTTAATTAGATAGCATAAGGTTGATATGATTAGGTCAGGATGTAGTGTTTTTCATTAAAATACATTTTAGAAGCTGTATTCATAATCTGCCCTTGCAATTAAAAATGAGCCTATGAGTTTAATATTCTCAACCCAATTATTATCCCATAGAAAAGTATACCTTTAATACATTTGTGCCGTAGAACCTTCATTAACAACAAAAAGAAATAATATTTCCAGGTATACAGATTACATGATCACAATCACATTTATGTAACAGTTTGGAATGTAGTGGGGTTGGGGAAAGCCTTCAAGACTCAGGTAGTTGATTTCAGAAATTTACTTTATTGTTTTTGGTGAGCTAATTTATATTGCATTTAATGAGGCAAGCTGTAGAAAAGTAAAAATACCGCCTTATAGAGCCATACAAAAGCATGTGTGGTGGTGGTAGAGTAAGAACTGCATTAATAAGAACCTTAGGCCCTGATCCGGCAATCTGATCTATGCAGGCAGACCCCTTATATCTGCATGGAGACTCATTTATGCTAACTGAGCTTGGCATGGTTGCAGGGGTCTTCTGGGCATATAAAATTGCAGGATCAGAGCCATAGTTAAGAAGAAAAATATAACATTGATTCAGTGCTAATAAAATCAATTAAATAGGGGGTCAGAATTATGGATTTAGCCTAGGCTTTTTCTTTTGGTGGATGAGTCCCATTAAGTACTGGAGATCAGGTAAAACTCTATCATCAAATTCCCAGGATAAGTTAGATAACAATTCAGAGCTGTGTATCAGCTGGTATTTTCTCCTTCCAAGTCAGGACAGCGACAATCAGGATTTAGGAAAGCATTTAAGCATACACTTAAATTCATCCCTATTTAGGAGAGCACTTAAACACATAGTTTACTTTAAGCATGTGCTGAACAGTGATGATTTTCTGAATTGGAGTTATAGTGACCAGATCCCTAATAGGCCTGGCAATGTAGCCTAGTGACTAGAGCACTGGACTGGGACTCAGGAGATGTGTGTCCTATCTCAGCTTAGCCACTGGCCTGCTGAATGACCTTTGGCAAGTCATTTCACCTCCCTGTGCTTTAATTTCCCCATCTATACAATGCAGATAATGGTACTGGCCTCCTTTGTAAAGCACTTTGAGATCTACTGGTGAAAAACACTACAAAGAGGGAGATATTATTATTATTTAGTCATGCAGGGCCCAATTGTACCACCTTGAGTCATGCTGAAACTGAAACTCGTGGAACTATTTGTGGAGTAAAGTACTGCTCAGCATGAGTAAAGGGGATAGAATCTGGCTCTCGGTGGTTTTACCGTGCTTGGTCCTTGTCCACTGAAGTTAGGATCTGGATGCTATCCACAGGTTAACTTTAATCACAAAAATCCTACAAGGAAGGCATGAAGATGAAATAAAGTATGTATGGCCAACGTGAACCCAAAATGTCTGCACACCATGAGAGTTTCTGGAACAAAGCAAGCCCTATATCCAAAAAGATAACGTGAAGCTCATACTTGAAATAAATCCTGATGCACTGCAAAATTTATTTTAATTAGACTAGGGCTAATTGTCTAATTCTAAAATGGTATTACAGTAAACCATAAAAAATTACCCAGCAGTAGGTTTTTGAAAGGAAAATATATTTGTAATTATCCTGAACACACAAAATTACTGGAGGGCCTATTATCAACACAATTTTTGGGAGCACTTTACACTAATTTGCATTTATTACTCTCAGGCCAACTATTAATATGTTAATAAATAGTCATTAATACTTGTTATTTAATTGCTATCTATTTATTCCTGTTCAATAATGCATTAATTACTTGTTAATAGTTAAGGGCAAAATCCTGCCCTTGCTGCTAGAGCCTGCTTTGTGGCAGAAAGGAGGAATGTTGGCCATGTCTTAACTATAGGAGCCATGCTTCTGGCACAAGGTGGAATGGCTAACGGAGCTACATTATATGATGATTTGAACACTGCTTGTCCTTTGCAAAGTAGCAGCATGAGTCTCCCACTAGTGCATGTTGCAATATACACATGATTTATGGGGAGAGGCTGAGGGAACTGGGATTATTTAGTCTGCAAAAGAGACGAATGAGGGGGGATTGAAAGGCCATTGAAGTCAGTGGACATGTGGCAATTGGGGACCTGCAGAGTGGACTGTACTTGCTTGGATCTGTGTAATCAGTCACTAATGCCCCTTCCTGTGCTCTTGTGCTTTCTTCAGGATTAATTTAGAAATCTGCTCTGCAGTGGATGGGGCAAGAGAAGAAGTTAGACTGGGGAGAAGCAAGGGGGAAAAGACTATTAAGGGCAGAGAAAGAAACCATCTAAGCATTTGCCAAGCACACCTCGAGATCTGGCACTTGCAACATAGTGGGAAACTGAATTAATCTAATATAAAGGTTCAATACACTTTCTTGCACCCTTGACATTTGAAACTAACAAAATGCAAATGTTTATTTAACAGAAAAAAGGAGTATAGTCAGATATAGTGATTTTTCCATTTCCTAAAGATCCAGACTTCAGAATTTGTGCTCTGCTTAGATGTATCATAAGAGAGATGGAAAAAAGGGTGAAGTAAGCTTTTTGTACAATTGAGACACTATAACTGGTAAATTTCTTCTTTGAAGTTTTGGTGCCACCCGAATGTGACCATTTGACTATAAATGGGTGATGCTGACAGTTGGGCATGGAGATTAAGACTGGACAAGCTGTTGAACAAAAATGTCAGCCTGAGCGCAACGCTCAAATGGATCTGAATATTCCATATGGAGTCATTGGGTGAAATCCTAGCCCCAGTGATGGAGATTGCCATTAATTTCAATGGAACCAGAATTTCACTCAATGGTTCTTCAGAAAGACAGAAGAAATGTAGCTTGGGTAAAAGTGAGGGTGGGCAAAGGGGACAGTGTAGGGGACTAGGTTGTTAACCTGCAAGGTAAATGAGTGCCTTCTGAGAGATGCTGAGCACCCTCAATGCCTACTAAGTTACGTAGGAGTTGAGGGCAATCGGCACTTTGCAATACCAGGTCCTTTGAGAGGGAAAGAAAACCAGATGATATGGGGAGAGAGAGAGAGAGGTGACAGCAAAGGAGAAGGTGATCATGAGAAGACAAACTGAAAAGATAGTCAAGTAAGAATGGAAAGAGAAAATAATGGAAAGAAATTAGATGAGGAGGCAGCTTGAAAAAAAATACAGAAAAATCTCAGTCTGTCACAAAGAGTTACTCTTGATATGCATGAAAGAAGGTTCTGCATCAAGAACTGCTGATTTAGACATCACTTGACTTCAGGCAAAGAAACTAAAAAATACAAAGCAAAAGACAGAAAGAAGGGGGTCAATTTGTTTGTATAGTGCAGAATTTCCTTTCTGGAGAGTACACCAAGACTTGAGTATAACTTTTCTCTGCATTAGGTTTTAAGATATTTGCTAGGAATGGGATTCTAAGACAATACCAAGCCCTGTACAGTGGTTCTATCTATGTCTTCTGTATAATTTTTAAGTTGGCCTTTTGCCTGTTTCTGATCCAGGCCTCTAGTTTTCAGCTTACATACCAGCACAGGGTTAGTTTCTTGTAAACTACCTTCCTGATCTTGATGCAATGACATTCCGAGTCCCTGTGGTTGTGAGAAGTTTGTTACTAGTTGTCTACTTTGAAGTAAAGTTGTCCACATTTTTTTGTGTGTCGCCCACACACAAAGCCTCGACTTCTGGGCAAAATAGCAATACTTGGAGGACAACATACAATATAATGCTTTTCACTATTGCTGACCTGTCTACCTCACTAATATAAATGTTCCTAGGAATCATACCTTTACATTTTCAATGCCCCTATATTTCAAATAGCTACTCTACCTTAAAATTTATATTTCTTCAGTGCTGCTTTTTTAATGGAGTAATGACAATGATTCTGTAGTTAATAGCCTCAGGACCTTAAAAGGCTTAAGGCCTGATCAGGAAAGATGCTGAATGCCTTTAACTCTTAATGAGAGTTCTCCTCAGGTGGTGCAGAGGTGAGAAAACTGGGGCTGAGAATCTGACCCTACATTTTTGTTTGATCATCTCTTTTGTTAATCTAATTCTGGTGACCATTCAGAATCTTAGCAACTGCAAGTGAACCCGGTGGCGTGTTCCTTTCCCCCAAGCTCTTTCAAGTATCTCAATTAGTGCTGGCCAATATATTTTGGATGAATAGTTTATTCACTGAAAAATGCAGTTTCAGCTTAACTGAAACTTCACAAATTCAGGTCACATTCAGCAAATAGTTTGAGCTGAAAAGAAAAAGAAAAAAAAATCTGACCTGAAACTAACATTCTTTAATTTATTTTTCTATTTGACCACCAATCCAAAAAATCAATTACTCACTCAGCTCTAGTCCCAATACATTTTCTGTTCAGAGTTACTGGGACCAAGATGAAGCTTTCTGTAAAAGCTGCATAGGATCTAGTAGGGAACAACAATGCAAACATTGCCAGAAAAATAATAAGAAGTAAAAACTAATTTCTCAAACAAACCACCAGGTTAATCCAGGACAGTCTGATTGAGAGTGTTGGGTTGGTGCTAGGCAATAAGAAATTGTTATTTTTCTACTGCAGAAATTCTATAGATGAAATCCTGATCCATTTGACCCCTACTGACTTGAGTGGGGCCAAGACTTCACCATAGAAATATAACAAAGGAGGAGGGAGAAAATAGAGTCATGTCCCCATGAACTTTTAAGAGCTCTGTTTATTGAAGGGCCAGAATCTCAGCTGATGTAAAACATGAGCTGGTATTGGGAAATGAGAGAGGATTGGGCAAAATGGCATTTACGGTTCAAAAAAAGAATGAAACCTTTTTTTTTTTTTTTTTTTTTGGAATTTAGCCATTCATGACTTCCCAACCTTAAAAAAAAAAAACACTACATGAAGGAACAACAACTTGAATTGTATGAGATCAAATTTGCCAGAAGTCCTGGAACATTTAACTCACTATTTTAGGATATTTAATCCCCAGGGAATAGGGTTTAGACAAAGAGAGAGAGAGAGGTGTGGGTGGTGGGCAAGAATCTGGATAACCAACTAATCTGACAGTATCCATGAATACCATTAAAATTCACAACCTTTGGTTAGAAAGTGTGTGCGAGTGTGAGAGCAGGCAAACGCAACCTGGGCAAAATTAAGGCTTCCTTTGCCCATAGAGCAGGTCTACAAGTGGAAATATTTGAACAGGTGTGCACACAAAAAGAAGCCTCATAATAAAATTATAATAATGAAAGAATGGATGTGATCAGCCAGTAGACTAATGAAAACAGTATTACAAGTTGAGGCTATAGTTCTAATAACACTGCACAGTCCTATGGTGGTAGCACATTATTTCCCTTTCTTTAGGAATAAAGACCCGGAATAAAGCAACTTTATAAAAAGTCTATGCTAAGCTACTTGAAGCCAAGGAGCCTTTGATCTGAAGCTTGTGTGGCAATATAATAACATAAATAAATAAATAAAATTAAATAAAAGAGATTATGAGGAGGAAAGACTCATGAGCTGCACATGTCCTTTTTTTGCCACATGATGTCTCATATGATTCTCGGTTGTTCTGCACCATGCCATGCAAAATGAAATGATATGGTTAAACTTCATGGGATTTATTTGGAGAAAGCATTTCTGAACACAATGTTGATTTTATAACATTCATTTTATTCACCACAACTTCTTGATAATGAGAATCATTTGATAGAATTCTACCTAAAAATATTCAGGCCTCTAGTTCAGGATATATAATATAATATTGTTTGAGTAAACATAAAAGCGCATTTAAAACCAGTAATGAACATATCATGTAAAGGCAGCAGTGCAGATGGACTTAATTGTCTGCTGTCATCCTTCTGATTGCTATACCTGGAAGGGAGGTGTTAATTTCTATAATATTTAAGCAGATATGCAAACTGTTTTGTCAAAGTGCTTGGACAGTGATGGAGGGGGTACTACACTTACTGTAATTTTTGAAGTAATTCATGAGATGATCCATTGACATGTGCTAATGGCACTTGATGGCCCTCAAGATGTTTTCCTAACAGAACTCTGCAAGTGCCAGGTCAAGATTTGCTCATTCAAATATTTTTTTCTCCCTGTATCTAGATAATTTGTGACCACAGGCAAACTTTTGAAAATCCAAGGTGGTTTTCAACAATTCTTTGGGGTAAATCAGTCGTTGGTTGGCTGGTACAGATTGGTGCACTAATGAAGAGCAAGCACACTGGGTTTCAGAGTAGCAGCCGTGTTAGTCTGTATTCGCAAAAAGAAAAGGAGTACTTGTGGCACCTTAGAGACTAACAAATTTATTTGAGCATAAGCTTTCGTGAGCTACAGCTCACTTCATCGGGTTTTTTTTTTTTTGGTCATTCCTGAGCAAGCAATCCATTTCATTTCTCCTCAGTGGCAGGGCACATTATACACCTCATTCCATATAATCTGACTTGCATTATAATTTGATTCATACACATCCTTTCCACAGAGATTAATTAGTAGCAGGTTTGAAGTTTGCAAGTGAAAATATGATAATTAGTTTTCGCAGAACGTTAACATTTCAACACTTCAGCTTCGCTATCTCTGCATTCGATGAAGCTGCAGTAAATGAGTGCTATTTTTCTTTTAAATCAGGCTCTTGTCAGGTATGAAATACAGACATTTTCATCACACTGGATAATTTCCATAGAAAATTTACTAGCTTGTGAAATACTGCAAGAGTAATTCATACAATGCTTCACTTTCCCACTCTGTACTGTGAAGCATAATGTGAGCAATTCTGCAATCCTCCAAGACTAGCCACTCATTTAACAAGCGAGTCCTACACTTTGGAACTAAAAACTAGCTGTCTCCTTATTTTTATGCAATATGAAATTAACCTGGGGAACTCATTGGCACAAGATATCATTGAACTTTGCAGTATTCAAATAAAAATAAGATATTTATATTAATAATGAGCACAAATTACAATTATGAATACAAATATTATAAGAGAGATAAACCTTAAGAGTTGGGGGTTAAGAGGAAACTTGTATTATAGAAAAAATATTGCATAATTGTCCAATATGGGCATAGGTGGTGGAAAAATTGATTAACATTTTGTGATTTATTTTTCTCCTTCAAAATCCAAATTGTGTTAAATTTTTTCATCATAATTTGACTTTTGAAAATTTTCAACCAGCTCTAAATATAGGAATTCTTTCACCATCCTTTGAAATATTTGGCACTGGCCATCTGAGAGACAAGGTAATAGACTAGATGGACCACCGAGTCATCTGTTACAGCAATTTGAATGCCTCTATTAATGTTTTGGAACTTAGGCATGAGAAGGCTGAGAGTTTTGTAGATGTCCATTAAGTCATTTGATTGGTCTGGTGTCATATTTTTGTATGCAATCATGTTATATGCACAGGCAACCTACACATGCAATTACATGCACATTTTTGTGTGCATGCCCAGGATTTCTGCCTTTTAGAAAATCAGATCACCAGTGAATTGCTGATGGTCACCTAGAAGGACAGTTATCAAGGTACAAATTATTTTGGGAGTTAGATAGCATTAAAGAATACTTGCATGGTATTGCATGACTGAGTGACTAAAGAACAATAGTTGTCCATTGGCTTTCTTGTTCTATTTTGGATTTAATATTTTAAATATCTGTTTAGTCTTGTGTGCACAGGCTTGTTAAGGAAAAACTAAGAGTGAAATTCCTCTACCATCATCAGGGGCCATTCAAGACACCCCATCCCTCAACCCCCATTCAATACAGCAACATCTCTTTGATTACATCACACAGGGGAAAGCAGCTGCAGAATGGGGGCATACATGACTCTGCACACCCTGCACAGGTATGGCAGCGTGATGGAGGGGAAGAAGCAAGGCCAGAAGGGGCCTGTCACCCCTACACTAGTGAAAGGTCTGAAGTAGCAGCCATTGAGTAGCTATATGGGTCTGTGTGAGTGAATAGACTTCCTTTCCTCAGCCCTCCGTTCTTCCTCTATACAGAACCCATTTACCTAGCTATGTGCAGGGGCCATGAATTTCACCCTAAATAGGTTACTCAGTATAGAGAAACACTTTAGGTTCCTGGCTTTTCCACTCTGCAATATTTTTATCTTAGCAACCATTGAAGATTTCTATGTTATATCCATTTCCTGGCTACATTTGAAATCCAGCACAAGCGTCGAAAAAGCAGGCCAACTACGCTTTGTTATCGTGTAGGTTCATGATTTCTAATGCATGGCATAAGGGAAAAGGAAGCTATGCCCTAGGTAGGTAAGAGTGTAAGGAATCCCTGCCAAAAGCAAAAAGAGAAGGAAGAAAATTGTCTGTTTTATCAGGAACATGAACTGTAGTGTTTTGCATCTAGAGCGGCGATTGTTGCATATTGACGAATATCGGTACCATAGCACAAAAGTGCTGAAATTTGTTAGTCTCTAGGGTGCCATAAGTACTCCTTTTCTTTTCCCTGAGCAAGTTGTTCTCCTGACTCTCCTTCAGGGGCCTGCGAGGAGAAAGAGATCCTGCCCCTGCCATCCCACTCACTGACCTGTAAAATGTGGTGTCCTCCCTCAGACTTTACCCATATTTTTAAACCTGTTCTTGTCAAGCTGCTAAATATTTAAGTGGGAGCTACACGTACATGGATCTGTGTATTCAAAGTAGTGTGTGTCTGACAGACCATGTAGTCATAACAATATAATCATGTGATTTAGCAAAAAAGAAAAGGAGTACTTGTGGCACCTTAGAGACTAAAAAAGTTATTTGAGCATAAGCTTTCATGAGCTACAGCTCACTTCATCAGATGCATTCAGTGGAAAATACAGTGGGGAGATTTATATACACACACACAGAGAACATGAAACAATGGGTTTTATCATACACACTGTAAGCAGAGTGATCACTTAAGATGAGCTATTACCAGCAGGAAGGGCGGGGGGGGGGAGGAGGAAAACGTTTTGTGGTGATAACCAAGGAGGGCCATTTCCAGCAGTTATCAAGAACGTCTGAGGAACGGGGGGGGTGGGTGGGGGGGAGAAATAACCTGGGGAAATAGTTTTACTTTGTGTAATGACCCATCCACTCCCAGTCTCTAGTCAAGCCTAAGTTAATTGTATCCAGTTTGCAAATTAATTCCAATTCAGCAGTCTCTCGTTGGAGTCTGTTTTTGCAGTTTTTTTTGTTGAAGGATAGTCACTCTCAGGTCTGTAATCGAGTGACTGGAGAGACTGAAGAGTTCTCTGACTGATTTTTGAATGTTATAGTTCTTGACATCTGATTTGTGTCCATTTATTATTTTACACTAGAGACTGTCCAGTGTGACCAATGTACATGGCAGAGGGGCATTGCTGGCACATGATGGCATATATCACATTGGTAGATGTGCAGGTGAACGAGCCTCTGATAGTGTGGCTGATATGATTAGGCCCTATGATGGTGTCCCCTGAATAAATATGTAGACACAGTTGGCAACGGGCTTTGTTGCAAGGATAGGTTCCTGCGTTAGTGGTTCTGTTGTGTGGTGTGTGGTTGGTGGTGAGTATTTCCTTCAGGTTGGGGGCCTGTCTGTAAGCAAGGACTGGCCTGTCTCCCAAGATCTGAGAGTGATGGGTTGTCCTTCAGGATAGGTTGTAGATCCTTGATGATGCATTGGAGAGGTTTTAGTTGGGGGCTGAAGGTGATGGCTAGTGGCGTTCTGTTATTTTCTTTGTTGGGCCTGTTCTGTAGTAGTTGACTTCTGGGTACTCTTCTGGCTCTGTCAATCTGTTTCTTCACTTCAGCAGGTGGGTACTGTAGTTGTAAGAATGCTTGATAGAGATCTTGTAGGTGTTTGTCTCTGTCTGAGGGGTTGGAGCAAATGTGGTTGTATCATAGAGCTTGGCTGTAGACAATAGATCATGTGGTGTGGTCTTGATGAAAGCTAGAGGCATGTAGGTAGGAATAGCAGTCAGTAGGTTTCTGATATAGGGTATTGTTTATGTGACCATCGCTTATTAGAACCCTAGTGTCCAGAAAGTGGATCTCTTGTGCGGACTGGTCCAGGCTGAGGTTTATGGTGGGATGGAAATTGTTGAAATCATGGTGGAATTCCTCAAGGGCTTCTTTTCCATGGGTCCAGATGATGAAGATGTCATCAATGTAGTACAAGTAGAGTAGGGGCATTAAGGGACGAGAGCTGAGGAAGCGTTCTAAGTCAGCCATAAAAAATGTTGGCATACTGTGGGGCCATGCGGGTACCCATCGCAGTGCCGCTGATTTGAAGGTATACATTGTCCCCAAATGTGAAATAGTTATGGGTGAGGACAAAGTCACAAAGTTCAGCCACCAGGTTAGCCGTGACATTATCGGGGATACTGTTCCTGACGGCTTGTAGTCCATCTTTGTGTGGAATGTTGGTGTAGAGGGCTTCTACATCCATAGTGGCTAGGATGGTGTTTTTAGGAAGGTCACCAATGGATTGTAGTTTCCTCAGGAAGTCAGTGGTGTCTCGAAGATAGCTGGGGGTGCTGGTAGCGTAGGGCCTGAGGAGGGAGTCTACATAGCCAGACAATGCTGCTGTCTGCATGCCAATGCCTGAGATGATGGGGCGTCCAGGATTTCCAGGTTTATGGATCTTGGGTAGCAGATAGAATACCCCAGGTCGGAGTTCCAGGGGTGTGTCTGTGCGGATTTGTTCTTGTGCTTTTTCAGGGAGTTTCTTGAGCAAATGCTGTAGTTTCTTTTGGTAACACTCAGTGGGATCAGAGGGTACTGGCTTGTAGAAAGTGGTGTTGGGGAGCTGCCTAGTAGCCTCTCGTTCATATTCTGACCTATTCATGATGACGACAGCACCAGGAGAGACTGCTGAATTGGAATTAATTTGCAAATTGGATACAATTAATTTAGGCTTGAATAGAGACTGGGAGCGGATGAGTCATTACATAAAGTAAAACTATTTCCCCATGTTATTTCTCCCCCCACCCCACTGTTCCTCAGACATTCTTCTTAACTGCTGGAAATGGCCCAGCTTGATCATCACCACAAACGGTTTTCCTCCTTTCCCCCCATTCCTGCTGGTAATAGCTCATCTTAAGTGATCACTCTCCTTACAGTGTGTATGATAAAACCCATTGTTGCATGTTCTCTGTGTGTGTGTGTGTGTATATATATAAATCTCCCCACTGTATTTTCCACCGAATGCATCCGATGAAGTGAGCTGTAGCTCACGAAAGCTTATGCTCAAATAAATTTGTTAGTCTCTAAGGTGCCACAAGTCCTCCTTTTCTTTTTGTGGATACAGACTAACATGGCTGCTACTCTGAAACATCTGATTTAGGTGCACCAGGAGTCAAGCAGGGTAGGAACTGCATTATCTTTTCCACAGGAAATGTCCCAATTTCAATTTTTTTCCAGTCTGGAAAAAAGCCTGAACTATTCTGTGAAATGACATTAAAAAGAATCAAAATTGAAACATTTTGTTTTGATACAATCTAAATGTTTTGTTCTGATTGACTTTTTAAAAAAATATTGTATATATAGTATATCCTTTTTTAAAAAATTAAAATTCACTTCTGACCACTTCTAGTCATGAGGCTGGCGACTGAGCGCCTTTACCACAGAAGAACTGCCTATACTTTATTATAGCCACATGATCGATGCAATGGTCCCTCTCATACAAATGAATAGCTTCAGAATGTCAGTTTTATATGCAAATTATGCCAAATATCTAATAAGTCATTAGTTGCAATTAAAAACAAACAAAAAAATCCAGGATAAGGACAGCCTTGTATGACAGAATCAAAGAGTTTTCATTGTATTTATTTTTTTTCCTGTGATAATTAAGGTAGAACTATGCTGTGTCATCACACTGAACATTCAATAGCTTGCTGTTATTCCACGTATTCATGAAAAAGTACTTTGTCAGAAGGAGGGAAAAAAAAGACACAAAAATTAAATAATTGTCATGTTTTCCTTATTTCTATGTTGAACTTTCAATGTCACAAACAGGAGAATCAATTCTGTTTATAATAAACACATTTTGTCTTAAACATATTTTTCCCCTGCTTAAATTTTATTAAAATTTTTAAATGACTAACTCCACATCCCCCGAGCTGTGAGAGTCTGGGGCGGGGGGGCGGGGAGTCTTTACTATAGTGGAGGCAAAACAAGATCTCTCTTGTTCTGCACTAGAGAATCTAGACAGCATGGTGATTAGGAAGTTAAGAAGCTAATAGGTGACCCCCAAGGAGTGTTCCAGTGTTAGGAACTACTCTTTGCTGGGGTGTAGGTTTGATATTTCAAAGTTGGAGAAATACTCTTGGGACTACATTGTTCTTTGATCTGTGCACCCATGCAGGGGCATCAAAGAGGAAATAAGACAACTCAGCCCCATAAACTCCTTTGTGGGCCACCCAGATCTTGAGTCTACTCCCTGCCAAGCAAGCGGAAAGGGGAGGGTCAGGGAGTAGTCAGAACCCGATATCCGCCCCCTCCCCCAGTGCACCAGCCAGTGCTGATGTGGCAGTGTGCAAGGTGTTATAATTTGCTGCTGCTATAAGCAGCGGAAAATTACTAATCCCTGAAGCAAGAGGGGGAGCATAGAAGGCACAATTCTTTCCCTATGACAACCCATATATAGTGCCAGTGGGAACATCTTAGTCTATCCATTTGTGTATGAGGGCATGATTTTCTCAAGTTTTGGGAAAAGTATCTTTTGATGTTGGGAGGCCTCAGTGTCTCAAACGGAGGGAACAATTTTCCAGTGGCCCTCCCCAAGTGATCAATTGACCTGGTGGACCTAAGCTGGTGGGGAGATTTCTGTGTAAAGCCAGGCACCTTCCCACAGAACCTCAGAAGAGCTCATGACAGGGATGACCCAACCATGGCTCGCAAGCAGCATGCGGCTTTTTTAGTGTTAAAATGCGGCTCACTGAGCTGCCCACACCCTACCCCCCATTCTCAGCCTACTAGATCGGAGGGTGATGGGGAGCACAGGTCTTCTGCCCTGTGGCGGAGTGATGGGGTTACGGGCTTCTGCTACAGATGACTGATGCCTGCTGAGAGCGGGAGGGGGGCCTGAATCTCTCCTGCAGGGCTGAAGACCTATGACCCAGCGCCCCACGACCCTGCCAAGAGACTGAAGCCCCAAGACACACCAGGGGCGAAGCCCCAGCAGGCACCTCCCACAGGGCTGAAGCCCCAAGCCCTGGCAGGAGCGCCCTGGCTCTCGAGCTTCTGAAGACTGTAGTATGCGGCTTTGAGAGTCAGTAAGTTTGGCCACTCCTGGCATATGACCTCAAGTCTAGTTCATTCTAAAATTGTTATAACAGCTGCAATATTGTACAGCTGTTGCTTTTAGTTCACTGCTCTGTCACAGAAAAACTCTTGTGACAAATAGCCTATTTATGTAATACCTACCACATTTAATACTTTAGTGCCGCAGAGACAGCCAAAGAAACGCAACTCCCCAACCCCTTTTTCCAATTTGCTACTGATGCCATGAATTAAGGCCTGACAGTTCAGACCTTACTCAGCAAAACTCTTGCTGTGTACAGGAATCTTGCCCAGGGGGAGGGGGGAGAAATCTGTTATTAATGAACTAAGGGGCCAATCCTCAATCAGGGAAGAAGCCCAAACTAGCTGTGTTAATTTTGGCTTTACTGAAAAAAATTGGGGTTTGTACTCTAGAAAATAACAGAGTAAAGAAAAGTAGTATTTCAGTTAGCAGTAAAATTTATTTTAAAAAAATGCACTTGACAGTATCTTGGAATTTTTAGCCCTACTGTACTTGTTTTTCCTGTTTTTCTCTTTAATTTTGCTATAAATAGATTAGAGACTTGTGAATCTGGGAGCCTAGAAACTCCTACAGTTAAGCCAGGGTTTATAGTAGGGCTGTCAAGAAATTAAAATTTTTTTTTTTAAATTAAACAATTTAAATATTTTTGGATGTTTTCTACATTTGCAAATATTGATTTCAATTACAACACAGAATACAAAAAGTGTTCAGTGCTGACTTTATTTTTTGATTAAAAGTATTTACACTGTAAAAACCAAAGAAATAGTATTTTTCAGTTCACCTAATACAAATACTGTAGTGCTTCTTGTTATCATGAAAGTGCAATTTACAAATGTAAAATTATATATAAAAACCCCTTCATTCAAAAAAATAAAACAATGTAAAATTTTAGAGCCTCCGAGTCCACCAGTCCTCCTTCTGGTTCAGCCAATTGCTCAGACAAACAAGTTTGTTTACATTTGCAGGAGATAATGCTGCCCTCTTCTTATTTACAATGTCACCAGAAATTTAGTATAGGCATTTGCATTGCAAGGTCTTTACTTGCCAGATATGCTAAACATTCACATGCCATTTCATGCTTCGGCCACCATTCCAGAGGACATGCTTCCATGCTGATGATGCTAATTAAAAAAAATTAAAAAAAAGTGTTTAAATTTATGACTAAACTCCTTGGGAGAAAATTACATGTCCCCTGCTCTGTTTTACTTGCATTCTGCCATATTTCATGTTATAGCAATCTCAGATGATGCCCCAGCACATGTTGTTCATTTTAAGAACACTTTCACTACAGATTTCACAAAACGCGAAGGTGGTACCAAAGTGAGATTTCTAAAGAGCGCTACAGCACTCAACCCAAGGTTTAAAAATCTGAAGTGCCTTCCAAAATCTGAGTTGGATGAGGTGTGGAGCATGCTTTCAGAAGTCCTAAAAGAGCAACACTCTGATGTGGAAACTACAGAACCCAAATTACCAAAAAAGAAAATCAATTTTCTGCTGGTGGCATCTGACTCAGATGATGAAAATGAACATGCATCAGTCTGCACTGCTTTGGATTGTTATTGAGCAGAATCCAGCATCAGCATGGACGCATGTCTCCTGGTGGTTGAAGCATGAAGGGACATACGAATCTTTAATGCATCTAGTACATAAATATCTAGCAATGCTGGCTACAATAGTGCAATGAGAACACCTGTTCTCACTTTCAGGTGAGATTGAGAACAAGAAGCAGACAGCATTATCTCCTGCAAATGTAGGCAAACTTGTTTGTGTTAGCGATTGGCTGAACAAGAAGTAGGACTGAGTGGACTTGTAGGCGCTGAAGTTTTATATTGTTTTATTTGAATGCAGTTATGTAACCAAAACAAAAACAAAAAAAATCTATATTTGTAAGTTACATTTTCATGACAAGGAGCTTGCACTGCAGTATTTGCATCAGGTGAATTGAAAATTACTATTATTTATCATTTTTACAGACAAATATTTGTAGTCAAAACACTGATTTCAATTACAATACAGAATACAATATATGAAAATGTAGAAAAACGTCCAAAATATTTATTAAATTTCAATTAGTATTCCATTGTTTAACAGTGCGATTAAAACTGTCATTAATCAGGATTAATTTTTTTAATCATGATTAATTTGAGTTAATCACGCAAGTTAACTGCAATTAATCAACAGCCCTAGTTTATAGATAGTTTTTTATTACTGCTTTATAAATGCATCCGATGAAGTGATCTGTAGCTCACGAAAGCTTATGCTCTAATAAATTTGTTAGTCTCTAAGGTGCCACAAGTCCTCCTTTTCTTTTTGCGAATACGGACTAACACGGCTGCTACTCTGAAACCTGCTTTATAAATGGCATTGTTAGAAGGAACTCATACTGTATGTTGCTTGAACAACTCTGAGGATGTCCGTCATTTTGCCATTTGGAAGCCAATGTCTTTCTAGTATGTTTTCAGTTTCAAAAGCTGTTCTTAATTTTTATGTCTGGAATGTATTTCAATTAGGTAGGAAATACTTTCAGCACTCACAAATAGCTCATCCTGTCCAACTTCCCAATGCAACTAGACCCACCACTAGTAAGTGGGTGAAACCAGAATCAGTGCAGGCTCAGCTCAAGATAATGAGCTGGTGGGAGGATCAGAACCCACTTTAGCCCCTAACCTATGGCTAATAGCATGCAGGCAGACTATTAAGCCTGTGTGGAGCCCCATTGACTACCAGGGGGTTTCACATGGGTGCAGCATTTCTTTTGTGTAATGTGACCAGCTGTTCCAATTTTATAGGGATAGTCCCAATTTTGGGGTTTTTTTTCTTCCCCCATATAGGCTCCTATTAACCCCCCCCCTCCTGATTTTTCACATTTTCTGTCTGGTCACCCTACTCATGTGTTACACATGTCAGGATCAAGACCTTAGACTATGAGGTAAGCCTATGGTGGGGGAAATCTACAATACCCAGTGACATTTTTGTTCTCCATTTTGACATATATGGGTATGTGTGAGGCCTGCAAAGTCCAGACATCTATCACTAATCTTTTCCTTTTGTTTGATGATGAACAATATTTTTGGAACAAGGACAAGGCCTTCATGCCAGCATTTTAAAAGCGTATCCTGCTTTTTCACCACACCCCTAATTTCCTCCTCCTCCAGAAATAAATCGGCTGTAGGTGTCTCCAGAATTCACACATACCCTTTGCTTCAATCTCCTTCCCTCTTCTCAGTTTCCTTGTGCTCCCCATGTTTGTCTTTGCATCTGTTTGTAAGCAATATGGGGCAGGGACCATCTTTTTGTTCCATGTTTGTACAGATGGGGTCCTGGCCCATGACTGGGGATCCTTGTTGCTACTGCAATACAAATAATATGATAATGTATCCCATGTTTATTCATCCTTGCATAAATAGTCAGAGTTGCACCCTTCCTCCTAGTTCTGTGCACTACTTTGATAGTCTTCTCATCTTTGAGCAGTAGCAGTTTTGTACAGTTCTCTTTCAAATCACTAATGTGTAATTGCCCTTTTGCCAATGAGAAAAACATCAACTTCCTTAATCTTTCCCCCTGACTAATATTCTTTAGGACTGGGGTCATCTATGTAACCCTATTCTACATATTCCCCTTGCTCCAGTCCCTCTTAAAAACATGCATAGAGAACAAAATTTAATTAAAAACCCAGGTGAGTTCTGAACTGCAGTAGTTGGCATCAACCTAGACTTCCAACTCTCCGTGATTGGCCTGAAGTTTTTAATTAAAGATTATGTTACGTGATGAAATCTTCAGGAATACATCCAACCAAAACTGGCAACCCTACCAACTACTTCTGGACTACAGGACTAGCCTAGGCAGGAGTAGTCAATAGGCAGACCCGGGGCCAAATCTGGACCAGCAGTCGCTTTTCAACAGACCCCAAAAATCTTTTTATTTTATTTATTTTCTCTGGAGTTTGGACCTTGATTGACACACAGGATCTCTACTCCACACTTCTTCCAGCCTCCCATCCAATGTTTTAGCAATGGCAGCATGGCCAAGGGGATGCGCAGGCATTTAAATTTGACCGCTTTTGGAGAGGCACATTCTGTACCCCTGCCACAGCCTTGGGGTCAGAGGAGCTCTGTGACCCCACCACAGGCTGGAGGATCTCTGTGACTCTGCCATTTATTGGAGGGCCTGTGCCCCTGCCCCCCCCCCCCCCCCGTGTACACCTAACTCCTGCTTTTTTTCCAGCCAGGGCAAGGAGAACAGGCTTGGGCCAGCCCTGCACAGGGAGGGGGCTCAGATAAGCTGCAAAGTCAGCTCTGCCCAAGTAGGGGAACTCAGGCAAGCAGCGACACCAGCCCTATGTGAGGGGAGCAGTTCAGTGAGAGGCTTGGGTCAGCCCTGTGGGGGCTGAGGGGGCACTTGGGTTAGCCTCATGTGGTATCCCATTTTCCCTTGGGGAAATATGGTCACCCTAAACAGAACCAATTTCCAAATTTTACATGGATTGTAAACACTACAGGTGAAATTCTGGCCCTATTAAAAACAAAGGCTGTGCCCATTTTAGAACTAGGTTTTTACTCTACATGTGGCACAAAGTTTCACTGCAAGAGTAAAAGTCTATTGACATGTTTGGTAGCAATTTAAAGCTGCCAGTCCTTGCCATACTGAGGCAAATCCTGTTTTGACCCATTGTGATTCTCTCAGAGTCTCCCTTGCCTTAGATACAGACCACACTCATTGCAAGCCAACATCACTGTGCTTTATTATACTGTTCTACAAGGCCATTTCCTATAATATTACTTACATATTTACAAGTCCTATTCAGCTTTCCCTCTTACTTCAGGGATTGGGGGAGTAGCACTACCAGCAACCAGCTCTGCCTTCATTCAGGCTCTCCCCTTTTCAGAGCTGCCTTCCTCTCCATTGATCTGCTCCTAGCTTCTGGGCTTGCTTTCCCCTCTAATAAACCCTGCAGCTGCAGCTTCATTTGTTAATTGGGCCTCCATTTAAATCCCAATTAACCTATATTAGTGAGGATTTGTGTAATAGGGAGTACTGAGTCAGCTCTTGATTCAGCATCTCTATCACACCCATGATGAGCAGAAGGTCCTCTGGCAACATTATCAGGGTACTTCAGCTGTAGAAGGGGTGTCAGATTTTGGTGGGAATGTACACTCTCTGTAGTGTCTGGAGCCCAGCATGGATGGGGACCCTTGCAAGGTAGCTTATAGCAGGGGGTTTAGTTAAGGCCTGAAGAAAAGTGGAGCAGGCTGGAGGAATATTAAGAAATTTAAAACATTCTGTTGCTCTCTTTTTGCTCAAGACATAGCACTATAAACATACCTGGATTTCTCCGGGAGTGAGTGGGAAAGATGAGACAGCAGGTTTTGACTGTTTTGGAGGTTTTTACATAAAGCTTTCTCTTGGATCAGATTAGAAGATTCTTATAATTTGTGGCTGTGAAATCAGTCCTATGAATTATGTTTAGCATTGCTGACCTCCTACCTTAGAATTAGAAGAGGTGTTTTTGCCTTGATTGCAATCTGTTATAATTGCTAACCCATAGGTTACTGCAGTGTTTAAAAAACCCTTTTATTAAGGCATGCACCAACTGCATTTTGGAGGGGTGGTTGGGCCAAACCAGAGTGGTACTGTGACCCTATATACCAGGTCACACTGCATGGACTAAGAACATAAGAATGGCCATACTGGGTTAGACCAAAGGTCCATCCAGTGCAGTATCCTGTCTACCGATGGTGGCCAATGCCAGATGCCCCAGAGGGAGTGAACCTAACAGGTAATGATCTAGTGATCTCTCTCCTGCCATCCAGCTCCACCCTCTGATAAACAGAAGCTAGGGACACCATTCCTTACCCATCCTGGCTCATAGCCATTAATGGACTTAACCTCCATGAATTTATCCAGTTCTCTTTTAAACCCTGTTATAGTCCTAGCCTTCACAACCTCCTCAGGCAAGGAGTTCCACAGGTTGACTGTACGCTGAGTGAAGAAGAACTTCCTTTTATTTGTTTTAAACCTGCTGCCCATTAATTTCATGTGGTGGCCCCTAGTTCTTATATTTTGGGAACAAGTAAATAACTTACTTGCTTTCTCCACACCACTCATGGTTTTATATACCTCTATCATATCCCCCCTTAGTCTCCTCTTTGCCAAGCTGAAAAGTCCTAGCCTCTTTAATCTCTCCTCATATGGGACTCGTTCCAAACCCCTAATCATTTTAGTTGCCCTTTTCTGAACCTTTTCTAATGCCAGTATATCTTTTTTGAGATGAGGGGACCACATCTATACACAGTATTCAAGATGTGGGCGTACCATGGATTTATATAAGGGCAATAAGATATTCTCCGTCTTATTGTCTATCCCTTTTTTAATGATTCCTAACATCCTGTTTGCTTTTTTGACTGCCGCCGCACACTGTGCGTACGTCTTCGGAGAACTATCCATGAAGACTCCAAGATCTTTTTCCTGATTAATTGTAGCTAAATTAGCCCCCATCATATTTTATGTGTAATTGGAATTATTTTTTTCCAATGTGCATTACTTTACATTTATCCACATTAAATTTCATTTGCCATTTTGTTGCCCAGTCACTTAGTTTTGTGAGATCTTTTTGAAGTTCTTCAGTCTGCTTTGGTCTTCACTATCTTGAGCAGTTTAGTATCATCTGCAAACTTTGCCACCTCACTGTTTACCCCTTTCTCCAGATCATTTATGAATAAGTTGAATAGGACTGGTCCTAGGACTGACCAGGGGAACACCACTAGTTACCCCTCTCCATTTTATTTCTACCCTTTGTTCCCTGTCTTTTAATCAATTCTCAGTCCATGAAAGGATCTTCCCTCTTATCCCATGACAACTTACTTTATGTAAGAGCCTTTGGTGAGGGACCTTGTCAAAGACTTTCTGGAAATCTAAGTACACTATGTCCACTGGATCCTCCTTGTCCACATGTTTGTTGACCCCTTCAAAGAACTCTAATAGATTAGTAAGACATGATTTCCCTTTACAGAAACCATGTTGACTTTTGCCCAACAATTTGTTCTTCTATGTGTCTGACAATTTTATTCTTTACTGTGGTTTCAACTAATTTGCCCAGTACTGACGTTGGTCTTACTGGTCTATAATTGCCCGGATCATCTCTAGAGGCCATGGGACAGAAGCTGCCGCTGTGGGGTAAGCCTGAGGCAGGATTGCTCTCCAACCTCTTGCCCCCTTAGGGCCTTCCCATCCACCTGAGGCTAAGAGAAGTGAATGTTTGGATAGGCCTGGCCCCGGTTATGGGTTCATCTAGCCTCACACATGGTGACCCACGTGTAACTTTCCTGTGACCCACTGGTGGCTTGGGACGCATCATTTGGGAAAACTAGGTTACTGACATTAAATACTTAAAGGGACATTCCTTGGTAGGTTAGTCCCCAAACTTAAATTTTGTAATAAAACCAAAATGCAATATGAATAGAAAAGATTTAGGGGAAAAAACAGAACAAATAACAAAAATACTTTCAAAGCAAAACATTCCTTTGCCATGTTTACAACCAAAATGTTGCGGCATTGGAAAGGGTAAGGGACTCAGAATAAAAGCAAGCTTATTTCCGTATTATTTATTATTTCATGGCTAAAATGGGGGGGGAGAGGAGTGAACAAAGAGCAAAATGTTGACAAGTCATGTTTTAAAAATTATGCTAGTTTTGCTCATCTTGGCAGTTAGTGAATACCAGTAAGGAATTTTGTTTGTTTTTTAAATATTTAAGGCCTGATTCTCATTTACACCATTGGCCATTTAACTGGGCATTTAAGTGGGTGTAATTTACTCATCAGAGCTGTGTAAAGAGGCCTTCATGTAAAAGAGAACTGAGCTCTTGATTTTTTTTTTTTAAACTTGACAATATCCCTCTAAGCTAACCATGAAGAAACTTTGTGTATCCATGCAGTATATTGCTTAATCTATTAACAGAAAGTGTCGCTGTTGTCATTCATTGAATGTATAGTAGGATTTAGAGACGGCTTTAAGCTAAATGTTTGGCTTTATTTTTTTATTTTTTTTTCATGAAACAAGCTTCTTTCCTTTCCATCTGCATAGAGAACGCTGTACAGTTTAAACAAAAATTAATGGAAAATTTGGAATGAGCCAAGGATGCTGCAGTTCAAACTCTCATTCTGTTTTCTCAGTGATGTGGCATCATCATGACAACAATTTGTTGTTTCTTTTCCAGCTGATGTGTAGCCAGCCAAAGATTCTGACTTGAAACCTCAGGATTCTAATTCTCCGGCCAGGTGGCTTTTTTTTTTTTTTTTAACATCATTATAGCTGGATAGAAGAAGTTTTATGGAACAAACTGAGAGTTGAGATTATTTTTATTTCATTTTTTCAACCCATGGTTTGCATCAGACATTTTGTCTTCCATATTTGAATTGAGCAGTGCATAACAGTGTTGAAAGCTACCATAGGTCATTACTGTTTTTGTTTCGGGAAGAAAAGAAAAAACGATGATTCTCTCTATTTGTCTTTTCTTTCTTTTAAAAACAAGAAGTGGAAAGGAGGATTGTTTCCAAGTCTCAATATACAGTATCATAAAGACATGCTGGGGCATGCTTCATAATAGTCTATTCTATTAAACATCTCGCATTCGCTCTTTCCAGGTGCCTTTTAACTGGATCCTTAAAATATGCCCTGATATCTAATATAGCTATTTAAACTGGCAGGGTTTGGGTTTTTTTTTTTTTTTTTTCAAATTGACACAAAGCGCTGCGCCAACTTCTATTCTCATTTACACAGTGCATTATAACTGCAGTCAAAGATGTAGCATCCAAGTAACTTAGAGACAACTTAGGCACATTTTTCTAAAACAAATTTCCAGTGTGGGTAACGGTTTGTAATGGAAAGATAGCAGGAAATAGTTTAGAGAGAGTGATTGTTATATTAAAATCACATGTATTGTACCTTTTTCTTTCAACTTTCCTCCATTCCATCCTAGACCCCAGCTAGGGATTTGCACCCCAGAACTTCAGGAGCTCTTACTAGCTGACCACCATGCAAAATACCACTTTTCTTGTGGTATTTTCACTAAGAAGACACACAGTCCAGGGAGTGGTAATGTTTTGACTGAAACAAGCATGGGAAATACAAATTGGAACTATATCACAAAACAGCCATATTCAGAGAACAGGTCAAATTGTACCCATGTAACCCCACTGATGTCAGTACGGCTGCAAGGTTCCAGCTGAGGACATGGTTTGGTCCACGTCTGTTTTCTAATAGACATTGCAAGGCTTGGGGATGGTAAGTCTTGAATCAAAATATCCAACAGCTGGAATAAAGCACCAGTTCTGCTGAAAAACACACATTTTGTTTTTAAGAAAATGTTAATAACTTATTTTAAACTTTGACAAAGTAAAACTGAAAATGTAACTGCTCAGTGTTGTCTGCTATATCAGATTGAGTGTCCCATATCAGATTATTTGGTGCTGGAATAGCATTGTGTGACAGCCATGCTGTATTCTGGGGCCCTTACAAAAACAAGGGGGTGCTACCACTTCTCACTGACACCCCTAAGCCCATTGACTTTAAAAGGAACTGCCTTTATTTTGCACCAGCACACACGAGAGGAGAATCGGGATCAAGATGTGTATCTTCCATGGTGTTGAAATAAACAAAATGTAAAGTTCGCAGAGATGGATCACTTGTCCATCCTTACTGCTTCACTTTGCAGTGCAGTCTTTTTGCCCCAGATTACATGAGGAGACACTTTGATAACTCTGTTTACTGATGAACTCGGATCCAGACATATATAATATATGAATACACTGTTCAGAAATGGTTGAAGGCTGTGGAAGTATTTTCTATATACAGTTGCCAAATTCCAAAACTGAATGTAAAAAGAAAAGGAGTACTTGTGGTACCTTAGAGACTAACAAATTTATTTAAGCATAAGCTTTTGGGAGCTACAGCTCACTTCATCGGATGCATTCAGTGGAAAATACAGTGGGGAGATTAATATACATAGAGAACATGAAACAATGGGTGTTACCACACACACTGTAAGGAGAGTGATCACTAACTGTGAGCTATTACCAGCAGGAGAGCCGGGGGGGGGGGAGGGGGTACCTTTTGTAGTGATAATCAAGGTGGGCCATTTCCAGCAGTTGACAAGAATGTCTGAGGAACAGTGGAGGGGGGAATAAACAAGGGGAAATAGTTTTACTTATGTAATGACCCATCCACTTCCAGTCTCTAGTCAAGCCTAAGTTAATTGTATCCAGTTTGCAAATTAATTCCAATTCAGCAGTCTCTCATTGGAGTCTGTTTTTGGAGCTTTTTTGTTGAAGAATTGCAACTTTGAGGTCTGTAAGTGAGTGACCAAAGAGATTGAAGTGTTCTCCAACTGGTTTTTGAATATTATAATTCTTGACGTCTGATTTGTGTCCATTTATTCTTTTATGTAGAGACTGTCCAGTTTGACCAATGTACATGGCAGAGGGGCATTGCTGGCACATGATGGCATATATCACATTGGTAGATGCGCAGATGAATGAGCTTCTGATAGTGTGGCTGATGTGATTGGGCCCTATGATGGTGTCCCCCTGAATAGATATGTGGACACAGTAGGCTTTGTTGCAAGGATAGGTTCCTGGGTTAGTGGTTCTGTTGTGTGGTTGGTGGTGAGTATTTGCTTCAGGTTGGGGGCCTGTCTGTAAGCAAGGACTGGCCTGTCTCCCAAGATCTGTGAGAGTGATGGGTCGTCCTTCAGGATAGGTTGTAGATCCTTGATGATGCCCTGGAGAGGTTTTAGTTGGGGGCTGAAGGTGACGGTTAGTGGTGTTCTGTTATTTTCTTTGTTGGGCCTGTCCTGTAGTAGGTGACTTCTGGGTACTCTTCTGGCTCTGTCAATCTGTTTCTTCACTTCAGCAGGTGGCTATTGTAGTTGTAAGAATGCTTGATAGAGATCTTGTAGGTGTTTCTCTGTCTGAGGGATTGGAGCAAATGCGGTTGTATCTTAGAGCTTGGCTGTAGACAATGGATCGTGTGGTGTGGTCTGGATGAAAGCTGGAGGCATGTAGGTAGGAATAGCAGTCATAGGTTTCCAGTATAGAGTGGTGTTTGTGACCATCGCTTATTAGCACCATAGTGTCCAGGAGGTGGATCTCTTTTGTGGACTGGTCCAGGCAGACATTCTTGCTGGAAATGGCCCACCTTGATTATCACTACAAAAGGTCCCCACCCCACCCCACTCTCCTGCTGGTAATAGCTCACCTTAAGTGATCACTCTCCTTACAGTGTGTATGGTAACACCCATTTTTTCATGTTCTCTATGTATATAAATCTCCCCACTGTATTTTCCACTGAATGTATCCGATGAAGTGAGCTGTAGCTCAGAAAAGCTTATGTTCAAATAAATGTTAGTACTCCTTTTTCTTTTTGCAAATACAAAAATAGTAACACGGTTGCTACTCTGAAAGCTGAATGTGTTTATCTTATCATGTACAGCACATTAAGTGCTGGTCATATAAGTTAGAGCTGCCCTATGGTTATTTTAAATTGCAAACGTAACTTTTTGGAAACTGTCCTGTATTTGGTTTTTGTTCGGTTTGTTTTCTGAATCAGTATAGGTTGTTCATGCCAGCTCAATAGTTTTTTCCTTATTCTTTGCTGCTTCTCAGCTCTCCCGCTGAACACGTGCCAATGATCTAGTACCCTGTTATGTAGCTGAGAAACTTATGTTGGAGGAATTCCACAGGAAGTGAATTGTTGCATGTCTCTTTTTTCCAGTATAACCTAAGCAAAATTTGTGCTTATGCAATTTGTAAGTTATTCATGATGAAAGTCTTGAATGCTTTAAAAAATGAATGTCAGCACTTGAGTTTACGCAGTTTCCTTTCTTTTGCTGTGCTGTTATAGTTTTGAGCTCCAATTGATACCCCAACTGTAAATGTAGCAGTTACATTGGATTATGTCACTCACATTACACCTTGGGGTGCCAGAATCTCATAATTCTTCACTCCACTAGTGCCAGAGACTGATTAAAGTGTGCTGGCTTGAAATGCCACTCAGTTCTTTCCTGTGTTTCTTTGTCCTTGCCAAAATTCATGACAATCACCCAGCAGTCACTGACCGGACTCCCTAGCTTAGCTCTGCCAAGTGAAATTAAAAAATAGACGAAAACGTGCTACGCTAGTATTGGATAAGGTGGTTTCTCCCTAGGAAACTGCCTATTGAGGGAGTTTAGCTAACACTCTTCTTGTGTTAAGGACACTTTATGTCTCTGCTGTGGGCAGCAGAAGGTGCAGACTTTTGGGGGGCATGGAAGGGATATGTATGAAAGGAAACAATAATTTTTACAACATGCAGATATGGATGGATACATTTGTCAGTCTATATACACGCATAGTTGATTAAAATAAAATACATAATTTCAAAATAGAGAAATTTAAAAGGCAAATGGTTAAGAGCTGGAAAGGGTGGTAATAATCTAAAAATATTTAAGAAGCTATATTTTACTATAGACAATTTTACACATCTTCTAGAACATTGATCCCCAGGCAAAGGGTAATTCCATCTGTGGAATGTACAGCACACCAAGTATCAATACAGTAACTCTGCCACTTTTAAAATCACAGATCAGTGTTCTGTGAAATGAAATGGATCTTTTCTCTAAAGAAACGTCTTATTTCTCTTTCTCCCTAAAGTCAGTTTCCTTTTGTTCAGACTCAGGACTACAAATGACATGTCTGAGAGGACGGCTCTTGGTGGATCAGTTCAACAAAAGGCAAGGTGATCCATTCTGAGGCCATTTCCTCACACCTTTGCCCCCCCCCCCCCCGGCCCTCACTCTGCCCCCGAGCTGCTACCTGAGCTAGTCACTATTTCTGACGTCGATTAAAAAGTTCAGCATAATGTTTGTATTACATTTGCCAGATTTGTGGCTCTGTTGGCTGTGAGCACAACTGATTAGCCATGGGAACGAGATGGCTGGGAGTTGAAGCTAGACAAATTCAGACTGAAAATGTTTAATTATGAGTAGTTAACCATTGAAACAATTTACCGACGGTCATGGTGGATCCACCATCACCAGCAATTTTTAAATCAAGATACACTCTCGTTCAAACAGGAATTATTTAGGGGAAATTCTATGACCTATGCAGGAGGTCAGACTAGATGATCACAATGCTCTCTTCTGGCTTTTGAATCTGAGTTCACTTGCCCTCTGAAGTTTTTTATAGATTAGTCCAATATTTCAAATAGAATTATCATTCTCACCAATCCTTTACTTGTGCTTGTTTCCTGAATGGCATGAGTAGAAATGCATACTCAGTCACCCAAAAGAATTCTCTAACAGTGTACCATTGTTTTATGCATATGCTCATTGTCACAGGAAGTTGAGTCCAGGAATATAGCAAGATTCAAAAAAGGACTGGAGATTTATAGTAGAGAATATCCAGAGCTGTCATAATTAATGATCACAGAAATGTTGGGAAGGGTATAAAACCTCATGCTCCAGGGTTAAGATAGTCTGCAATTATTAGGGTTTGTCTACACTTACTGGGGGATCTATGCGTGACTATTGATGCATCGGCAGTCAATTTAGCGGGTTTTGAAGACTTGCTAAATCGACTGCAGATCGCTCTCCCGTCGACTCCTGTACTCCACCTGAATGAGAAGCACAAAGGGAGTCGATGGGAGAGCATCTCTCATCGACATAGTGTAGTGTGGACCCTGCAGTTATTCATGTAACTGAAGTTGCGTAACTTAGATCGATCTCCCCCTGTACTGTAGACAAGGCCTTAGACACTAGAGTGAGACCTAATGTATGTGGTGGTGGGAGGATTATCCCATACCTCCCTTCTGTGGGATTATTTCACCTTCCTCTGATGCATCTGCTGCTGGCCACTGCCAGTGTAAGGATACTTAATTGAACAGACTTCAGTATGGCAGCTCATAGGTTACCATCATAATGCATATGCACAAGAGGGGAAGGTAAGTTATTCATGCATTTGCCTTTTCTTGACCTTTCTAATGTTTATCCATGTAACCTTAATATTCTATTAATACATTTTTTCTATTAAATTGACTGAGCTATAGGAGGAGTATAAAAAGGTCCTGTCCTGATCCTGTCATAGTAATGAAAAGTGGTTCTTTAATATGAATGAAAGAGCAGGTGATTCTCAACCAGCAGGGGTCCTGAGGTATTTTTCCCTCAGACTATTTAAACTTGAAAAAAGTAAAAGTATTCCCATTCTTTTAGTCTTCAAACTTTTGAAGTCTGAAATCCTTTGGTAATATTTCCCTAAATGTACTGAAACATCTTTGTATCCAAACCATCAAAGTTTCGTTGAAACTGCAGATGTTCTGCGGGTTTTCTGATCTTTTCTGAATTGGCTCACCCATCCCCATAAGACATAAAACAAGAAAGGGAACCAGTAGTGCAAGTGCTGGAAAATGACAAAAAAATGTTAATTCTGGGAACTAAAACTCATGCTTCTACATGTATCAAAAACTTGGCTGTCAGCTGAATCAATTTTTATACAATCAATATCCAGAAACTGGCTTTTCTCTTTGGTCCTTTGATCCTTGGAAAAATATAAACTAAGTGTTTGGTAACTCTGCTGACTTAAGTAGGTGTTAAAGTTTTTTTCCCCCCTTTTCTTAAATATTAAAACAGTCTAGTTGATGATTTTCTGCACTTAATGTTAGATTGACTGACATTAATGTTATTAAATTTAATGCATTTAGAATGATAGCAGAAAAGAGAAAATATATGGGCCTGATTCATTACGCTGGACTGCTATGTTACACTGGTGTAAAATTGGAGTAACTTCATCAAAGGAGTTATACCAGCAAAAAAAACGGAGCAACACAGCAGTAAATCAGACTCCTATGTAGGGCAAAAAGCATACTCGTTGTTAATGAGATCTGAAATTGCTTTGATGCATTATCTAAGCTATTGTACTGTATATACTTTTAATAGAAATTAAAGATTTATGTGGCATGATGCAAATCCCAATGTGAGTGGTATAACATTACCCTAGAACAAATATTAAAACCATAATAGATATGTTTTTGTTTTTTTTTTTAAAAACTATGTTCCAGATAGAAATTTGGGTAGCCAGCTTCTGCTCTGAAATTTAATTTCCAACCAAAAGTAAAGGTCTGTAGAAGGCAGATGAAAAGAAAATTGGACATGGACAACTATAAATTTTTACATATAATATGACTTTTTAAAAACAAGGGTATGCCAATTTCAAAGACAGAGCACGAATGAAGGGAGCGGGGGTTGTGAGATTTAAAATTAACTATGGTGATTGGCCAAATGTGGCAATTAGATGTTATGCCTACTTGTCTGGAACTAAGTTGCATAAAAGGGGAAAAGAACAAAGTTGCAAAATGCTGATGGCCTAGAACTGACTGGAAATCACAAATATAACTTGTATGTTAGTCATAGCTGCTTCCAATATCCATGATTTAACCATGTAAGTGAGTTTTTCTAGAATCTTATAGTAAAAATGGCTATAGCATTGCTTGACATAGGTTCTTACGCTGTTTTACATGTAGAGGACCTTGCATCTTTATTGCACTAGGAATGAATCAAGGTTGTATAGTGAAAGACACTCTTTTTTTGTAGGACCCCAGCCTCATATGTTGCAGGAGTTGGAAGATGAGTGATGAAAAAGGCAGGGCCCTGCAGGAAGAGAGAGGACAGTCTCATGGTTAAGGCAGCTGAATAATGACCTGAAGAATTAGATTCTATCCCAGCCTCTGCCACAGAGTTACTGTGTGATGCTGGTCAAGTTATTCAAACCAGACTTTTCACAGGTGACCACTAATTGTATGTCTCATTTTCTGGGTACCCAACACAAGACATGTGAGGTCAGATTTGCAAAAGTGCTGAGCGTGCACAACTGCAGCTGAAGACAATTGGAACTGTGCTCTGAAAAAATTATTTGTGCTAAAAATGTTAAGTATTCTGAATAACCAGGGCCTGGGTGTCTTAGATTGGGCTCCCTACATTAGTGGATACTTTTGACAATTTTGGCTACAGTCTTTGTGTACCTTGGTTTCCCAGTTGTAAAAAGAGAGTAATTGTATCCCGCCACTGCACAAGGGTGTTTGAAGAGAAATTCATTAACATTTGTGAAGAACATAGAAATAACCCAGGAGGAAATTAATAATTCTGTATTCAGTGCTGGGTTTGGATGGTATATGGTAAATAAGGCCTGGAGCTACACATAGAAGCAAGCAGTTTAAAGTAATCCTAAAAGCCTTGTTTATTTTGGTTTTTGTTGTTTTTAATTCACGACCATTGTATATACCTTTATGTGTATTTACAGCAATGGAGGAAGTTAAGATCCTCTCTAATATATAGAAATGAGGAGAGGAGGAAATTAGCTACTTCTGAAGATGATAAAAGATGTTAAAACTAACCAATTTAGAACCACAACATGCATTTTATTTTTCACTGGATCTGGTTATTAGCAATATTTGCTAATTCCCCCTAGGGATGCTCTGAGCTTTGAAGGCTGAAATGCTGAGCTTGGAAAATGTTTTAGGTTTGTTTTTAATAAAATTTAAGTAATTTGAAATCACCTGTTTTTGTAACAAGGCTTAGGGCTTGTCTACATGGCGAGATAATGCCTGGTATTATGAGTCTACAATGCAGTAGCTTGCCATGTCCCAGCTTGCCGTGTGGACCCTGTTAATATGCATTGAATGTTCTGTAGTGCTCCTTTTCCAGTGCTTGTAGACCCTGCCAGCTCATAAATCTGGAAGTGGGGTTTATCTGGAAATTAGTTTGAACAGATATTAATGAAAAGCTATACCTAACAGACTTTTTAAAATGAGCCACATTTCACTACTTTTTAATTCCAGCTTTCTTTGACTCAGCCTAAATGTCCTCTAACTTGAGAGCATTAAGAGTAAACACCATCTTCCACATCGTATGAAGCATGGGAGGCTTTGACTGCTGTGGAACTTGCCTGGGCGAGGAATTGGGGAGCTCCTGGGATGTGGTTCATGGAGGTCTGTATGCTGCCCGCACAACTCCATGGGCACAAGGCTGGCAGAGAGAGAGAGCGTTTGTGGTGGGGAATGTAAGGAGTAGGAATGAGGTTACTGGGTGTATTATTAGTCATGTAGTGGTTATATCCACCTATATCCTGTGCAACCAAGGGGAGCAGCCTTCCAGCAGAACTAATGTAAGTGTGGGGGCTGTGCTGGGGATACTATTGTGTTTTAGCACACTTACTAATACATTGTGAAATTTTATAAATAATTCTCTTAAGACAACTACGTTTTTGTGATCATGACCTCCTTGCTAATCCACAATTCAGTGTTATACAGAGGGTCTTCCCCACAGCTGTGCAGTTTAACAAAGATGTACTAAATACAACAGGAACTGTTAGATTTAAGACTTTTAAAACTAATAATGGATTTTCCATGCAGAAATAAAACTTAGCCCCATCTGCCCAAGGTAATATCTAAACAAGATTTATATATTATATGTGAAAACAATGATCCTAATGTGTGTACATAAAAATCTGTTTTAGAGAAACTACCCAGGAGACCAGCAAATTGGTAACACAGTGTAGCCTTTAGCTAAAGGTCAAATCTAAAGTGTTCCAAAGATTCCAGTACAAATTAAAGTAGTTATCAAAGATGATGATTGTCATTTGGGGTCAGGGAGAAGAAGTTAATTCAGATGAGCTGGAGCTGCTGTTGTTGCTATTGTTAATTTTGATCCTGTTTAATCCCAGTTGTTAAAGTTGCCTTTTACAGGTAATAGTGAGTTCTGAAAACTCAGATTTGGGTTCTAAGTGGTTTTGTGTGCTGCATCTTTTTTGTTTTGAACTTTGTTGTCTACTTCCTGAGACCCAAAATCTCCAAGTAAAATTTACTCCAAACCACTACATTTTGCGTATCTTCCACCTGAATTAATATGTTATCTGCCTGAGTATCTTTTTTGTGTTTGTTTGTTTATACAACTCCTAGCACAGTGGCAGCCTGGTCTGGGGCTCCTGAGAGCTAGCACAATACAAATAATAAATACAATAATAAACAAATAATACCATTGTGAAAATTTCACACAGCTCTAGTCCATGCTGTGGCTTTCACTGCATTCAACCAGGAGCCAAAGGGCTTGGATACTGCTGTAATGAGCCTGGTATAAAAAGCTTAGATAGAGATCCCATACAAGGACATGCCGGAACACTTTAGCATCCTTAGCCTCCTTTGTGTTCTTGCTCTCCCCAAAAATAAATAAATAAATAAATAAAACCAAAAAACCACTTTTCTCTATTTTTTTTTAATTAATGTTCACATTTATTTTTGGCTGAATTATAGATAACAGTTGTAGAACAAAAGTGACTCTGTTTTGGATTCACCTGTGGTATCAATGCTTAAGACCTGCATCCTAACCATTAGTGGACCTAGGTGGCAGAGACATAGTGTAGTGGGCTCATGCAGATCTCAGGATTTGAGATGAATAGCTCCCATATTGATTTCTCTTTAATGGAATGTAAAAGAAAAACGTA
The DNA here is from genome assembly GCF_009764565.3 of Dermochelys coriacea. Taxonomy (NCBI): domain Eukaryota; kingdom Metazoa; phylum Chordata; order Testudines; family Dermochelyidae; genus Dermochelys; species Dermochelys coriacea. The sequence goes on from NC_050069.1 coordinate 116,930,910, forward strand.
CAGGTTTTGGTTGCAGGTATTTTCATGGGGTATTAAATTGGTGGATTAGTTGCAAACAGCAGTACTGATAAAGACTCCTGTCCATCTTGATGGTTGAGCCTTTGTATTAAAATGACACATAAATAACCTATTATGTCCCCCACCCATGGAAATTCAAATGCATCTGTCAACTTGATAAAGCACTTGCCTGGAGGGAAGCATTGTTTACATTTTCACTCCATTCTTCAGAAAAAGTGAGATTCTAATTATTTTTCCCACTGTAAATTAATGTTGACTATGATGGTTAGCATATCTCTGTATTGTTATATCTATGGGAAAGTTAAATAATAGAGCTGATCCATCATGTATTATGCAATGTGCATTTTTATGACAGGCTTCCCTGTGATCTTATTATGCCTCTCTTCATAAATACTTACTTTTTTCAGCAGCTGGGGGAATCTTTGTTGACTGCTGGTTCAGATGTTGAAATCTGTCCTATGTGTAATGGAAAATGTAATTTACGTGTTTATGAGGCAGTGAACTTTATTTTACAAGGGAAATAAGGATATACAGTGCACTCCACTAGTAATGGACATCATTATAACAGACAATTGGTTATAATATACTACAACGGTTTTTCCAAATCAAGCATATTAAATTCAATAATATGATTGTTTCTGAATATATTGGTCAAACTTTGATTAGGGATGGGCAAACCAGTTGAGATCAAATAAAAAATTATCTGGATCTTTGCCCAAAAAAACAAACAACCCAGACATTTGCCCAAAACCTGTCCCCCAGACTATGAACCATTTTTGAAGGTTGAAAGTTTAACTTTTTTTTTTTTTTGGTACTGATTACTTTTCATTTTTTGTGAGGCTCCTCCTGGAACTGGAAGCAGGATTGCTGTAATATCATGAAGTGGGCTGGTTTTGCAATATTTCTGTATGGGCTGCAAATGTGTTGTTTTCAGAAGAATTTTTGCTATCCAGTTTCTAAACAACGGAAGGACAAGGCTACTGGCATGTTTTGAAAACCCCAGAACAGAACCTGTTCTCTCTCGCTCTTCAGTCTAGTTTTGAAGACCCAACTGATTTTGATACACTTTAGGATGCTTATACAAACTGCACTGAATCCCTAAATATTTGGTTAAGAACACAAGAATGGCCATAGTGGTCAGACCAAAGGTCCATCTAGCCCAGTATCCTGTCTTCCGACAGTGGCCAGTACCAAGTGCCCCAGAGGGAATGAACAGGTAATCATCAAGTTATCCATTCCCTGTTGCTCATTCCTTGCTTTTGGCAACAGAGGCTAGGGACACCATCCCTCCCCATCCTGGCTAATGGCCATTGATGGACCTGTCCTTTGTGAATTTATCGAGTTCTTTTTTGAACCCTGTTATAGTCTTGGCCTTCACAACATCAATGGAAAGAAGTTCCACAGGTTGACTGTGCACTGTGTGAAAAAGAACTTCCTTTTATTTGTTTTAAACCTGCTGCCCATTACTTTAATTTGGTGGCCCCTAGTTCTTATATTATGGGAACAAGTAAATAACTTTTCCTTATTCACTTTCTCCACACCACTCATGATTTTATATACCTCTATCATATCTCCACTTAGCAGTTTCTTTTTTCCAAGCTGAAAAGTTCATCTTAATCTCTCCTCATACAGAAGCCATTCCATACCCCTAATCAATTTTGTTGCCCTTTTCTGAACCTTTTCCAATTCCAATATTTTTTTTTCAGATGGGGCGACCACATGTGCATGCAGTATTCAAGATGTGGGTGTACTATTGATTTATATAGAGGCAATATGATATTTTCTGTCTTATTATTTATCCCTTTCTTAACAACTCCCAACATTCTGTTTGCTTTTTTGACTGCCGCTGCACATTGAGTGGATGTCCCGCACATTGAGTAGGAGAACACTTCAATCTCCCTGGACATTCAATAATAGATTTAAAAGTTTCCATCCTTCAACAAAAAAACTTCAAAAACAGACTTCAAAGAGAAACTGCAGAGCAACAATTCATTTACAAATTTAACACCATTAATTTGGGCTTGAATAGGGACTGGGAGTGACTGGCTCACTACAAAAGCAATTTTCCCTCTTTTGGTATTGACATCTCATCAATTATTGGGAGTGGACCACATCCACCCTGACTGAATTGGCCTTGTCATCACTGGTTCTCTACTTGTAAGGTAACTCCCTTCTCTTCATGTGCCAGTATATTTATGCTTGTATCTGTAATTTTTACTCCATGCATCTGAAGAAGTGGTTTTTTACCCATGAAAGCTTATGCCCAAATAAATCTGTTAGTCTTTAAGGTGTCATTGGACACCTCATTGTTTTTGTGGATACAGACTAACACGGCTACTCCTGATACTTGACATTGAGTGGATGCTCTCAGAGAACTATCCACAATGACTCCAGGATCTCTTTCTTGAATGGTAACAGCTAATTTAGACCCCCTTCATTTTATATGTATAGTTGGGATTGTGTTTTCCAATGTGCATTTGCATTTATCAACATTAAATTTCATCTGCCATTTTGTTTTGAGAGATCCTTTTGTAGCTCTTTGCAGTCTACCTGGGACTTAACTATCTTGAGTAGTTTTGTATCATCTGTAAACTTTGCCACCTCACTGTCTACCCGTTTTTCCAGATTATTTATGAATATGTTGAATAGGACTGGTCCCAGTACAGACCCCTGGGGGACACCACTATTTACCTCTCTCCATTCTGAAAACTGACTATTTATTCCTACCTTTTATTTCCTATCTTTTAACCAGTTACCAATCCATGAGATGACCTTCCCTCTTATCCCATGACAGCTTACTTTGCTTAAGAGCCTTGGTGAAGGACCTTGTCAAAGGCTTTCTGGAAATCTAAGTACATGATATCCACTGGATCCCCCTTGCCCACATGCTTGTTGACCCCCTCAAAGAATTCTAGCAGATTAAGGCATGATTTCCCTTTATAAAAAACATGTTGACTCTTCCCCAACAAATTATGTTCATCTGTCTGACAATTTTGTTCTTTATTATAGTTTCAACCAGTTTGCCCAGTACTTAAATCAGGCTTACCTAAAATTGCCGGGATCACCTCTGGAGCCCTTTTTAAAAATTGGCGTCACATTAGCTATCTTCCAGTCATTTGGTACAGAAGCTGATTTAAATGATAGGCTACAGACTACAGTTAGTAGTTCTGCAATTTCACATTTGAGTTCCTTCAGAACTCTCAGGTGAATACCATCTGGTTCTGCTGACTTATTACTGTTTAGTTTACCAATTTGTTCCAAAACCTCCTGTAATGACACCTCAATCTGGGACAGTTCCTCAGATTTGTCACCTAAAAAGAATAGCTCAGGTTTGGGAATTTCCCTCGCATTCTCAGCCATGAAGACCAAAGCAAAGAATTCACTGTTTCTCCGCAATGGCCTTATCATCCTTGACTGCTCTTTTAGCATTGGGATCATCCACTGGCCCCACTGGTTGCTTAGCAGGCTTCCTGCTTCTGATGTATTTAAAAAAAAATTGCTATTTGACTAATTGCTCTTCAAATTCTTTTTTGGCCTTCCTAATTATATTTTTACACTTCATTTGCCAGAGTTTATGCTCCTTTCTATTTTCCTCACTAGGATTTAACTTCCGCTTTTTAAAGGATGCCTTTTTGCCTCACATCTTCTCTGACTTTGTTTAGCCCCAGTGGCTCTTTTTTTGATTCTCTATGTATTTTTTTTAATTTGGGGTGTACATTTAAGTTGAGCCTCTATTATGGGGTCTTTAAAAAGTTTCCATACAGCTTGCAAGGATTTCACTTTTGGTGCTGTACCTTTTAATTTCTTGCATAGTGTCAAGTATCAGGGGGTAGCTGTGTTAGTCTGTATCCACAAAAACAACAAGGAGTCCGGTGGCACCTTAAAGACTAACAGATTTATTTGGGCACAAGATTTCATGGTCTAGAACCCAAATTAATGGTGTTAAATTTGCTGTTTCCCTTTGAAGTCTGTTTCTGAAGTTTTTTTTTGTTCAAGTATAGCTACTTCTAAATCTGTCATAAAATGTTCAGGAAGATTGAAGTGTTCTCCTACTGGCTTTTATATGTTACCATTCCTGATGTCCAATTTGTGTCCATTTAAAATGGACAAAGTAGCTATACTTGAACAAAAAAACTTCAGAAACAGACTTCAAAGAGAAACAGCAGAACTAAAATTCATTTGCAAATTTAACACCATTAATTTGGACCTGGAGAGGGACTGGGAGTGGCTGGCTCATTACAAAAGTAGCTTTGCCTCTCCTGGAATTGACACCTCCTCATCTATTATTGGGAGTAGACTACATCCACCCTGATCGAATTGGCCCTGTCAACACTGGCTCTCTGCTTGTGAGGTAACTCCTTTCTCTTCATGTGTCAGTATAATAATGCCTGCATCTGATGAAGTGGGTTCTAGCTCACAAAATCTTATGCCCAAATAAATCTGTTAGTCTCTAAGGTGCCTTGTTCTTTTAATTTCTGTTTCCCTAACCTTCTCATTTTTGTGTAGTTCCCCTTCCTAAAATTGAATGCTGTGGTGTTTTTCCCTGCCACAGGGATGTTAAATTTAATTATGGTCACTATTACCAAGGGGTCCAGCTACATTCACCTCTTAGTTTACCCGTCACTGGTTATAGATTTGTATGGATTTCTAGATTTATATATAAGCATTATTGCCAGAGATGGACTGAGGTTTAAAATGGTTTGGATCCATCACAAAAGTAGTCCAGTCCAGAAAAGAGGGCAAATCACAACTGGAAACACTTTGCAGTCAGTGCACCTTATTCTTAAATTGGATTGAAAGTGCAACAGGAGTGTTTGGCAGACTGGGGACAGGGGAAGAGAATTAGGTCAGGGTGAGTAGGGATGCCAGTGTCTTTGTCTTCCCAGTCTAACCCCAGTCAGCTGCCAAAGTCCAAGATGCTGCACAACTCCTTGTTTCTGTACCTGTTCTCCCCTGTCTCTTATCACATTGCCTCCCTCTCTCCTTCCGCTCCATCAATGACACCAGCATCATTCAGCCCTATGTCAGCTTCTCTCACAAAGCTCTCTGCACCTTCTTGCATGTTGCCTCTTATGCATGAAACACACTTATGAGCTGATCCTCTTTCAGATTTGTCCTCAAGGCCCTCCGCTTAATTATGCCTATAACTAATCAGTAAATTAATGATGATTATTTAGAATGACAGGTGGAGACAGTTGACACACATTTTATCTATTTACAATAATACTTTTTTAAAAAAATATATAAAATATATTTCATTGTGTCCTTCTCCCTTTTTATGTCATTTGTCATTTAACCCAAGGCAGAATGGACTGTCTCTTTCTATCTGTTTGTAGAGTGCCTAGCAAAATGAGGCTCAAGTCCTGATTGGGAACCTCTGGTTGCTTCCATAATATATAATTTAAATAGTTATATGGCCATCAGCACTGGTCCCAAAAAATGAAAGAAAGGAATCATGACACTTTTCAAACATGTTTTCATTTCCAAGTTTGTGAAAAGAATGTATTTTTATATAATCTTCATGCATTTTTACTACAAATGTTCAGGTTTTGGTTTGTATGTTTTTTCCTTCCCCCTTCTTGCTTTTTTTTCTATTTTTGCTTCAGCAAAGGGATGAGGAAAAGCAAAACTGGAATCTTAAAAAAAAACAAAAAAACAAAAAAACAAAAAAAACCAGACATTTAAAGTAAATTAAACTATTTTCACAATTTTTTTTTATTTTGAAAACGGACCATTTTTTGAACAAAAATAATTTTGATTAAAATAATTCCAACCAGCTTTAACTGAAAACCTTTGAGAATTGAGGGGTACCCTGCACACCAGATAGATCCGATGATTTTTCTCACTTCATACCTTCCCTTGTTCTCTCCCCAAGAAGCATATGTTTATTCCCTGTCCTCACAGTGTAGCCTAGGGGAAAGTTCCCTGAGCTGAGAAAGCGGTGACCAGAAGTTCAATCTCACCTCTAAGTGCTATTTAAATGCCCATGCACTTCATTATCCTCTGTGGACTTATGGAGCCTGTAGTCCAAATTTTATAAGATATTTGCAGCTAAGGTATAGACAGACACAGCCCTGCCTTTGCTCATGTAAATCAGGTATATGCAAAAATGTGCACACACACTTAGGCACACGGGTCTTTGAAAATTTGGATTTGTACATAGTGTGCAGAAGTTGTAAGCATAGATGTATCTGTTCTAACTACCCTGCTGGATATGTAGTCTGTTCTGAGACACAGTAGAACACCAATAGATAATATCCACTTGAATCATTACTAGAGACAATTGCAGTATTCATTGCAAATATATTATCTGAAAATTTTAGCCTTTTTTCTGTCATTCTTGAACCATCCTGATTTCTGCAGATTTTTTTTAATATTCTATTTTATTGATTTCCCCCTTTACTCCTAAAATAAGGGGAGAATGGGAAGAGGCACCCAAAAGTAAAGGAATGGGAAAGGAGGGAAAGCAAAGGAGAATTATATTTCTGTTTCTATCCTCCAGACTTAAAAATCACTAAAAAAAATTAGACCCAATCTTTTCAAATTTGTCTGCCATTCCTCTTCTCCAAAATGCTACCGGCTCTTTAGTTGCCAGGTCAGCCATGTCGCTGAGCCAAGCTTCCAGCCCTGGAGGCAGTCTGCTCTTCCATCTAAGCAATATGAGTCATTTGGCCACAAGAACTGCTCCAGAGAAGCAAGCTTTCCTAGAGTTGATGGACTATATCCCAAAACACAGTTCTGGGAGAAAGAAAAGGAGTACTTGTGGCACCTTAGAGACTTTAGTCTCTAAGGTGCCACAAGTACTCCTTTTCTTTTTGCAAATACAGACTAACACGGCTGCTACTCTGAAGTTCTGGGAGGTAACTTTTAAGGAGCTATTCATTATCATATTAATCCTGCCTACTTCGAGGCAGAAGGATTGTATCCTGGTTTTCACCGAATGCTTTGTGTGGACAAATTTCATTCTATATGGTGGTTGTGAACTGGTCACTTCAACTATTTGACATTTTTGTTTGTGGTGTGTGATTTGGTCACCTAAGTTAGATAGTATTACTTCTGCTCCTTGTCTGTATTAAATTTATAAACAAATGAACAATGAATAACATATCAAGGAGCAAATAATGAATAGAAAACATTCTTATCTGCACATAAATGACAGCATCTGTGTGCAAATAATGACACCCATTCAAAAAACAGCCATTCCCTAAACATTTGTATGTATAAAAACCTGTTTGCATGAACATTCACCAATAGGGAATGATAAGGGTGAAACGAATCATTGTCCGTGAAGAGAGTGTTTGCAAACAGCTCTACAAACAACGTAAGTAGGTGCATTCACCATTCCATACTGGGGTAAGTGTGATGTATCCCTACATGGCCATATAGGGACTCATCTGGTTCTAAAGTCCAGGAGCAAGGGGGAGAGTGGGCTTGTCAGTATTGCTGCTTCCCCTATTAACAGATGGCTGGAAAGAGGATGGAGCCCTCACTTCACCCTTTATGGCATATGTAGGTGCCAATGACAGAGGGAAAGGTAGGAGAGAGGTCCAAATTTAGGCTGCTGGGGAAGACATTAAAGTCCATAACCTCCCTGGTAGCATTCTCTGAAATGCTTCCATGCACAGGGCCAGAAAGACAGGCCTAACTGCAGGACCTCAATGGGTAAACAAGACAATAGTGTACAGATGTGGGTTTTAAGTTTTATTAGAAACTGCAGAATCTTTTGGGAAAGGAGGAGCTTGTACAGGAAGGATAGATTCCACCTAAACCAAACTGAAACCAGATTGCTGACATGTAAAATTAAAAAGGTTTTAGAGGAATTTTTTAAACTGAAGGCTGGGGGAAAGCCGACATGTATGGAGAAGCATGTAGGTTGGGCAGAGATATCTCTTAGGGATGAATTTATTAAAGGGGGAACTGTATATCCTAGTAAAGAGGTAAGGTAAAAGTATAGATAGGAGCTAGTGGGGAATAATCAAATGTAAGATTCCCATTTAAATATAGCACATGAATGGAATTAACTGAATATAACATGTGCAAGTGCTTATATCCAAATGCTAGAAGTCTAAGTATTAAGATGGGTGAACTAGAGTACCTGGCATTAAATGAAGATCTTGATATAATAGGCATCACAGAAACTTGGTGGAATAAGGATAATCAATGGAACACACAAATACCAGAGTATAAAATATATAGGAATGACAGAGTAGATTGTGCTGGTTGGGGAGTGGCACTGTATATGAAAGCGAGCATAGTCAAATAAAGTAAAAATTTTAAATGAATCAAATTACACCATAGAATCTCTATGGATAGAAATTCTATGTTTTAAAAATCAGAGTACAGCAGTAGAAATATACTAAGGTCCACCTGACCAATATGGTGATTGTGAAATGCTCAGGGAGATTTCAGAGGCTACAAAAGCAGAAAATGCAATAATAACAGGGGATTTCAACTATGCTTATATTGACCAGGTATATGCCACTCCTGGAAGTGATGCAGAGATAAAATTTATAGGCACCTGAAATGACTGCTTCTTGAGCAGCTTATGCTGGAACTCACAAAGGGAAAGGCAATTCTTATTTTAGTCCTAAGTGGATGACAGGATATGGTCCAAGAGGTAAATATAGCTGAACCGCTCAGTAATAGCAACCATAACATAATTACATTTAATATCCTTGTAGAGGGAAAATTTCTAAAGAAACCCACCACAGTATCATTTAACTTAAAAAAGGGGAACTACACAAAAATGAGGATGCTAGTTAAACAGAAATTAAAAGGAATAGTCACAAGGGTGAAATGCCTGCCGACTGCATGGAGACTATTTAAAAATGCCATAGCAGAGGTTCAAACTAAATGTATACCCCCAAATAAAAACATAGAAAACAATAAGAGGACCAAAAATGCCACCATGGCTGAATAGCAGAGTAAGAGAGGCAGTTGGAGGCAAAAAAGCATCCTTTAAAAATGTGAAGTTTCATCCTAATGAGGAGTATAAACTCTGGCAAGTCAAGTACAAAAATATAAGAAAGCAGGCCAAGAAGAATTTCAAGAGCAACTAGATAAAGATACAAAAAACTAACTGCAAAAAAAAAAGTACATCAGAAACAGGAAGCCTGCCAAACAGTCAGTGTGGCCACTGGACAACTGAGGTGCAAAAGAAAATCTCAAGAAAGACAAGGCTGTTGTGGAGAAGCTAAATGAGTTCTTTGCGTTTATTTTTACTCCAGAGGACGTGGGGGAAATCGCCACACCTGAGCCATTCTTTTTAGGTGACAGTTCTGAGGAACTGTCCCAGACTGAGATGTCAATAAAGATTTTGGAACAAATTGATAAATTAACAATAAGAAGTCAGCAGGACCAGATGGTATTCACCCAAGAGTTCTGAAGGAACTCAAATATGAAATTGCAGAAATACTATCACTTAAACTAGCTCTGTGTTAGATGACTGGAGGATAGCTAATGTAATGCCAATTTTTTGTTGTTGTTTTGCTTAAAAAAAGGCTCCAGAGGTGATCAGACTGGTAAGACTAACTTCAGTCACAAGCAAATTGGTTGAAACTATAGTATAGAACAGAATCATCAGACATGTAGATAAACACTATATGTTGGAAAGGAGTCAACATGGTTTTTGTAAAGGGAAATCGTGACTCACCAATCTATTAGAATTGCAACAAACATGTGGACAAAAGTAATTTAGTTGATATAGTGTACTTGTACTTTCAGAAAGCCTTTGACAAAGTCCTTCACCAAAGGCTCTTAAGCAAAGTAAACAGTCATGGGAAAAGAGGTAAGGTCCTCTCATGGTTCAGTAACTGGTGAAAAGATAGGAAACAAAGGGTAGGAATAAATGGTCAGTTTTTACTATGGAGAGCGGTAAATAGTGGGGTCTCCCAAGGATCTGTGATGGGACCTGTACTGTTCAACATATTTATCAATTATTTGGAAAAGTGCATGAACAGTGAGGTGGCAAAATTTGAAGACAACACAAAATTACTCAAGATAATCAAAAGCAGACTGGGAAGAGTCACAAAGGGATCTCACAAAACTGGGTGACTGGACAACAAAATGGTAGAGGAAATTCGATGTTGATAAGTACAAAGTAATACACATGGGGAAAAATAATCCCAACTACACATATAAAACAATAGGGTCTAAATTAGCTGTTACCACTCAAGAAAGAGATCTTAGAGTCATCATGGATAGTGCTCTAACAACTTCCACTCAATGTGCAGCAGCAGTCAAAAAAGCTAACAGAATGTTAGGAACCATTAGAAAACAGATAGATAAGATGGAAAATATTATAATGCCACTATAGAAATCCATGGTACACCCACATCTTGAATACTGTGTGCAGTTCTGGTTGCCCCATCTCAAACAAACTTTATTAGAATTGGAAAAGGTACAGACAAGGGCAATAAAAATGAACAGCAGTATGAAGCAGCTTCCCTATGAGGAGAGATTAAAAAGACTGGGACTGTTCAGCTTAGACAAGAGATGACTAAAGAGGGGTATGACAGAGGTCTGTAAAAGGACGAATGGTGTGGAGAAAGTGAATTGGGAAATGTTATTTACCCCCTCACAGGACACAAGAACTAGGGGGTCACCCAATGAAATGAATAGGCAGTAGGTGTAAAACAAAAGGAAATACATCTTCACACAATGCATGGTCAGTCTGTGGAATTTGTTGCCGGTGGATGTTGTGAAGGCCAAAACTATAATTGGGTTCAAAAAAGAAGCTGGGAGTGGACAACTGGGAATGGATCACTTGAAACTGCCCTGCTCTGTCCATTTCCTCTGAAGAATCTGGCACTGGCCATTGTCAGAAGACAGGATATTGGGCTACATGGACCATGGGTTTGACCATTCTTATGTTCCCTTCTCCCCACCAGTACACCAGCCTGAGCTGACACAAGAAGGAAAGTAAACACCCAGTAAAGGGCACTGTAACTTCCCCCCTTCAGCAAGGGGAGACTATGATGCTTTCTTGGGGTTCCCAGGACTGAGTCCCCTATTACCTCCTGCTTCTAGTAAAAGATAGTCTTTCTTGTGGTAGCTGGGTGTTGGCTCCCTCATACTGCCAGCCTTCAGCCACTCAGGAGCTCTCCTCTGGCTTATGCCAGCCCTACATTTGCCTTTCAGGTTAACACTAGATGCACACCAGTCCCCAAACTCATCTGAAGCATCCCCCTGCAACATCCAGCCATTAACCACTGAACTCTCCCACAAATTACCAGATTTGCTGCCCCAGGGGAACTGTATACACAATGAGACTGGTATAACTCAGAATCTAGTACTTTATTACATCACAACACTGAGCTATATTTGTCGTGAAAACAATCAGAAGTATATTATTAAAGATTAAGAGATAGTGAGCATTGATAACAAGTAGGAACAGAAATGGTTACAAATAAAACAAAAGGCATAACATGTTTCTTAGAATCTAAATTTAACTTTAACAGGCTAAAATCCTGGTTCAAATGTAAGTGGGAGAATAGTCCCACTATTGTGGGGAACTTTCCTGGCTTCTGCACTACCCCGGTGAAGTGGGCTAGCGAAAGGATCTGAGTCCTCGCTCCCACTTCCTTTACCTAGTGGCCTCCCTGCCCTGGAGGACTCCCCTTCCACTCTCCTATCTGGCAGAGTCCTCGTAACCCCAACAAGGCTGGGCCCAGGATTCCTGGGGGGCTCGACCCCCAACCCTGCTGTGGTCACCTAAGACTGGGGCTAGGGTGTCCCCATTCCAGGGTACTCTCTCTGCACTGGGCACTTCTCTGACCCACTAAGCTAACTTTTACATACAAGTTAAAGCAAATGCAAGTTATTTAATCAACAATTAATTTTTAAAAGAATAAGGAAAAACAGGAAAGGTTAAAGGAAGCACGTTACCCCGCTCTGTGGCAGGGAACATCACAACCAGCAGCTCTGGAACGTCGGGGCAGTTCACAGTCTGTTCCTTGTAATTCCCAGGCCTCCTTTTCAGGCCCTGGCTGTGCTGCAGGGATGCTGTGGGTGGACACTTGCTCTGGTGGTGGCCACACAGTCTCAGGCTCTAAGTGGTAGGACCCTTCTTCCCAGTGTCGCCCCCACCCTGTCGGGGTTACAATCCAAACCTGGCCTGCAGAGCCTCTTGGCTGAGCCGTCTCCCTGTGCGGGGCCTGCTGCCCAGGGTCCCCCTCGGTCTCCCCAGCTGCTCACCGCACCCCACTCCAGATTGCTCCAGCCCCAGCTCCACCACTCGGTCTCTCCGCTGCTGCTGCTGCTGCTCTGCCTCCAGCTCCCTGGACTGCTTCTTTGGCCCCTCTGCCTCTGGTTGCTGCAGCTCTGCTCCCAGGACAGGGTCTGCTCTCTCTGGGCTGCTTTTCTGGTCCCTCTGGATCTGGCACAGCTCAGCTCCCCAGCTCAGCTCAGGCCCCTGCTTTCTGCTTAGCTCGGCCCCACTCTGTCTGACCCAGGCAAATCCAGCTCACACAGAGGACGGGACCCCCCTGGCCTCCTGACTCCCTGATTAGCCTGCCTGCCCTGTCAATCAGGCTGATCTGGAGCATTGGCCTCTCCCCATTGTTCCTGGGGACTATCAGTCTCAGGGTCCTGATTCCCCATCGACCCTTCCCCCTTTTTAATATTGTATGCTAGCAACTAAAACACCCCCTCTGAATATTAGTAAGGGGGCAACAATCCCCTTACATAAAGCAAACTCTCAGTATCATTAACCAAGGATCCAACTTTCATAAATAGAAAAAGCACTGTCCTTTGTGTCTCATCAGTGAATGATAAAATGGTGTCCTCTTTACCTTCTACTTATATCCTCAAAGTTCATTGTCTTTTGCACCCCAAAGACAGGACAACTCCCTGTGGTTTAATCTCTGGTGTCTTCCCATCCTCCTGTTTATTCCATATGCAGATTTTCTGTCCTTTGTGTTGGCTTACAATGCTTTATCTACATAGCTGATAGATAGACAAGTGAATCAATGTGCTAAAGCCTGTTTGTCAGCTCTGCCTTGGACACAAATTTTGTTACATAGACATAACTCCCTAAATATCATTTGTTCATACATTTCATACCCATTGTGAGGATCAGTGTGACATAAACTTTTATTAGAGACCTTACATGATATTCTTTATGGATAAATACTGTGGAAGCAGTGTGTTAAGTATAAGAGTTTGTCAGGCCTTTTAAAGTTGCTGTTAAAGAAGAGTGAACCCTTTGCCAGTTGGCATTAAGGAGTTCTTAGGGTCACAGGGACCATTGAAGAAATTGTGACTTAGTCTGAGCTCTATCCCTTACATTAGGCTAGATGCAAAGTCTCGATCTAACCCATGGGCAAGTGAGGAGAATAACTCCCATTGAAACAATTAGGGAGTAGGGTGTATGGATCTAGGCAAGTCTAGGCCTCAGAGTATCAGATGTGATGTTCAGTCGTGTGTGTTTGTGTATATATTAGGGCTGTCGATTAATCACAGTTAACTCAAGTGACTAACTCAAAAAAATTCATCATGATTAATCACAGTTTTAATCACACTATTGAACAACAGAATACCAATTAAAAGGAACAGGAGTACTTGTGGCACCTCAGAGATTAATTGAAATTTATTAAATATTTTGGATGTTTTTGTACATTTTTCATATATATTGTATTCTGTATTGTAATTGAAATCAAAGTGTATATTATTTTTGACTACAAATATCTGCTCTGCAAAAATGATAAACAAAAGAAATAGTATTTTTCAATTCACCTCATGCAAGTACTGTAATGCAATCTCTTTGTCGTGAAAGTGCAATTTACAAATATAGATTTTTTTGTTATATAATTGCACTCAAAACCAAAACAATGTAAAACTTTAGAGCCTATAAGTCCATTCAGTTTTACTGCTTGTTCAGCCAATCACTAACACAAACAAGTTTGTTTACATTTGCAGGAGATAATGCTGCCCTCTTCTTATTTACAATGTTACCAGAAAGTGAGTATAGGCATTTGCATTGCACTTTTGTAGTTGGCATTGCAAGATCTTTACATGCCAGATATGCTAAACATTCGCATACCCCTTCATGCTTCGGCCACCATTCCGGAGGACATGCTTCCATGCTGATGACACTCATTAAAAAAATAATGTGTTAATTAAATTTGTGACTAAACTCCTTGGGAGAGAATTATATGTCCCCTGCTCTGCTTTACTCACATCCTGTCATATATTTCATGTTATAGCAGTCTCGGATGATGACCCAGCACATGTTCATTTTAAGAACAGGTTTCAGAGTAGCAGCCGTGTTAGTCTGTATTCGCAAAAAGAAAAGGAGTACTTGTGGCACCTTAGAGACTAACAAATTTATTAGAGCATAAGCTTTCGTGAGCTACAGCTCACTTCATCGGATGCATTTGGTGGAAAAAACAGAGGAGAGATTTATATACACACACACAGAGAACATGAAACAATGGGTTTATCATACACACTGTAAGGAGAGTGATCACTTAAGATAAGCCATCACCCACAGCAGGGGGGGGAAAGGAGGAAAACCTTCCATGGTGACAAGCAGGTAGGCTAATTCCAGCAGTTAACAAGAATATCAGAGGAACAGTGGGGGGTGGGGTGGGGGGGAGAAATACCATGGGGAAATAGTTTTACTTTGTGTAATGACTCATCCATTCCCAGTCTCTATTCAAGCCTAAGTTAATTGTATCCAGTTTGCAAATTAATTCCAATTCAGCAGTCTCTCGTTGGAGTCTGTTTTTGAAGCTTTTTTGTTGAAGTATAGCCACTCTTAGGTCTGTGATCGAGTGACCAGAGAGATTGAAGTGTTCTCCAACTGGTTTTTGAATGTTATAATTCTTGACGTCTGATTTGTGTCCATTCATTCTTTTACGTAGAGACTGTCCAGTTTGGCCAATGTACATGGCAGAGGGGCATTGCTGGCACATGATGGCATATATCACATTGGTAGATGCGCAGGTGAACGAGCCTCTGATAGTGTGGCTGATGTGATTAGGCCCTATGATGGTATCCCCTGAATAGATATGTGGACAGAGTTGGCAACGGGTTTTGTTGCAAGGATAGGTTCCTGGGTTAGTGGTTCTGTTGTGTGGTGTGTGGTTGCTGGTGAGTATTTGCTTCAGATTGGGGGGCTGTCTGTAAGCAAGGACTGGTCTATCTCCCAAGATCTGAGAGAGCGATGGCTCGTCCTTCAGGATAGGTTGTAGATCCTTGATGATGCGTTGGAGAGGTTTTAGTTGGGGGCTGAAGGTGATGGCTAGTGGCGTTCTGTTATTTTCTTTGTTGGGCCTGTCCTGTAGTAGGTGACTTCTGGGTACTCTTCTGGCTCTGTCAATCTGTTTCTTCACTTCAGCAGGTGGGTATTGTAGTTGTAGGAATGCATGATAGAGATCTTGTAGGTGTTTGTCTCTGTCTGAGGGGTTGGAGCAAATGCGGTTATATCGTAGCGCTTGGCTGTAGACAATGGATCGAGTGGTATGATCTGGATGAAAGCTAGAGGCATGTAGGTAGGAATAGCGGTCAGTAGGTTTCCGATATAGGGTGGTGTTTATGTGACCATCGCTTATTAGCACCGTAGTGTCCAGGAAGTGGATCTCTTGTGTGGACTGGTCCAGGCTGAGGTTGATGGTGGGATGGAAATTGTTGAAATCATGGTGGAATTCCTCAAGAGCTTCTTTTCCATGGGTCCAGATGATGAAGATGTCATCAATGTAGCGCAAGTAGAGTAGGGGCATTAGGGGACGAGAGCTGAGGAAGCGTTGTTCTAAGTCAGCCATAAAAATGTTGGCATACTGTGGGGCCATGCGGGTACCCATCGCAGTGCCGCTGATTTGAAGGTATACATTGTCACCAAATGTGAAATAGTTATGGGTCAGGACAAAGTCACAAAGTTCTGCCACCAGGTTAGCCGTGACAGTATCAGGGATACTGTTCCTGACGGCTTGTAGTCCATCTTTGTGTGGAATGTTGGCGTAGCGGGCTTCTACATCCATAGTGGCTAGGATGGTGTTTTTAGGAAGATCACCAATGGACTGTAGTTTCCTCAGGAAATCGGTGGTGTCTCGAAGATAGCTGGGAGTGCTGGTAACGAAGGGCCTGAGGAGGGAGTCTAAATAGCCAGACAATCCTGCTGTCAGGATGCCAATGCCTGAGATGATGGGGCGTCCAGGATTTCCAGGTTTATGGATCTTGGGTAGCAGATAGAATACCCCAGGTCGGGGCTCCAGGGGTGTGTCTGTGCGGATTTGTTCTTGTGCTTTTTCAGGGAGTTTCTTGAGCAAATGCTGTAGTTTCTTTAGGTAACTCTCAGTGGGATCAGAGGGTAATGGCTTGTAGAAAGTGGTGTTGGAGAGCTGCCTAGTAGCCTCTTGTTCATACTCCAACCTATTCATGATGACGACAGCACCTCCTTTGTCAGCCTTTTTGATTATGATGTCAGAGTTGTTTCTGAGGCAGACGTCAAGAATTATAACATTCAAAAACCAGTTGGAGAACACTTCAATCTCTCTGGTCACTCGATCACAGACCTAAGAGTGGTTATACTTCAACAAAAAAGCTTCAAAAACAGACTCCAACGAGAGACTGCTGAATTGGAATTAATTTGCAAACTGGATACAATTAACTTAGGCTTGAATAGAGACTGGGAATGAATGAGTCATTACACAAAGTAAAACTATTTCCCCATGGTATTTCTCCCCCCCACCCCACCCCCCACTGTTCCTCTGATATTCTTGTTAACTGCTGGAATTAGCCTACCTGCTTGTCACCATGGAAGGTTTTCCTCCTTTCCCCCCCCTGCTGTGGGTGATGGCTTATCTTAAGTGATCACTCTCCTTACAGTGTGTATGATAAACCCATTGTTTCATGTTCTCTGTGTGTGTGTATATAAATCTCTCCTCTATTTTTTCCACCAAATGCATCCGATGAAGTGAGCTGTAGCTCACGAAAGCTTATGCTCTAATAAATTTGTTAGTCTCTAAGGTGCCACAAGTACTCATTTTAAGAACACTTTCACTACAGATTTCACAAAATGCAAAGAAGGTACCAATGTGAGATTTCTAAAGTTAGCTACAATACTCAACCCAAGGCTTAAAAATCTGAAGTGCCTTCCAAAATCTGAGTTGGATGAGGTGTGGAGCATGCTTTCAGAAGTCCTAAAAGAGCAACACTCTGATGCGGAAACTACAGAACCCAAATTACCAAAAAAGAAACTCAGTCTTCTGCTGGTGGCATCTGACTCAGATGATGAAAATGAACATGCGTTGGTCTATACTGCTTTGGATTGTTATTGAGTAGAAACCATCATCAGCATGGATGCACGTCCCCTGGAACTGTGGTTGAAACATGAAGGGACATATAAATCTTTAGTGCATCTGGCACATAAATATCTAGTGATGTCTGCTACAACAGTGCAATGAGAACATCTGTTCTCACTTTCAGATGATATTGTAAACAAGAAGCGGTCAGCATTATCTCCTGCAAATGTAAACAAACTTGTTTGTCTGAGCGATTGGCTGAACAAGAAGTAGGACTGAGTGGACTTTCAAGCGCTAAAATTTTACATTGTTTTATTTTTGAATGCAAGGGGGGTTTCGTACATAATTCTACATTTGTAAATTTAACTTTCATGATCAAGAAATGCACTACAGTATTTGTATTAGGTGAACTGAAAAATACTATTTCTTTGATTTGTACAGTGCAAATACTTGTAATCAAATATAAATATATAGTGAATACTGTACACTTTGTATTCTGTGTTGTAATTGAAATCAATATATTTGCAAATATAGAAAATACCCAAAAATATTTAAATAAATGGTATTCTATTATTTAACAGTTTAACAGTGTGATTAATCATGCGATTAATTGCAATTAAGTTTTTTAATCACAACAATTTTTTTAATCACTTGACAGTGAGCTGTAGCTCATGAAAGCTTATGCTCAAATAAATTTGTTAGTCTCTATGGTGCCACAAGTACTCCTTTTCTTTTTGACAGCTCTAGTGTGTGTGTGTGTGAACATATAATATTTATTAAAAATGCTACCTATGAAATATGCCAAAAAACGTCAATGGGACTGTTTGAGGTATATGAGACTACTTGGTGTAAGAAACTGGAAAAATCTGGCTCCTACCTGCCTCAGGACTATACAGCTCTATAGGAACTGTGTTGGTGCAGGCTATTTGAGCACTGTTGCCTGAGAATTCTCTGAAGGTGGAGATCCACACAGATGTGGGGGGAAAGAAGAAGTTTCTTTTAAGTAACTTACTCTGGATTTAAGTCAGGCTTCCCCTACCCTGTCACACCCATGGAGTTGGGACACGAAAGAGTCCCATTAAATGGCTTTCATGAAATTGGAAAGTAAAACCACATTACAACTTCTGTACTTCTCAAGGCTAGATCCAGGTCCAAAGTCTCTGTTCCACCAGAAGAAACAGAAGGGAGCCTGGGTCCTTAGTTTGTACTCACTCCTCCTTACTCAAGCAAAACTTTCACTGACTTGATTGGGTATTTTGCTTTAGTAAGTACAAAGTGAAAAGTGAATATGGACTTCAGGGTGTGGCCCTATATGTATATGCAAATTTATCAGATAAGTCGGTTTGCATGTTTATATTTTATTTACATATTATTCAGAAATTGAGAATTGCAATTGTAGAGAAATGTAGCTCTGAAATAGCAAGAAATGATGAGACAATAAATAGCAAGTTGCCCAAGTAACAGGTTCACAATACATGAACTATGAAATACATAACATATGCACTATTGGGTTTAACAAGAGATCAAAAAATCACCTAGAATAGGTCTGAATTATTTGTTCATTTGGATATATATTTAAGCAGAATGCTATTAATATTTGTAAAGGAAAAAACAATCATTCCCTTGTGTTACCTTGGAAGGCAGCTCACCATAAAATCCATTCTAGGATTATTCTTCTGTCATTTTAGAAGAGGATGCTCTCTGTATATGTTTATTTCATCAGTCAGTCAGTCTATGTCATAAATTAAATAAATCAGAGAAGACTGCACCAACACTGCTTCAGGCATTCAAAATTCAAGTGAACAAAACAATTCACAGATATTATTGGCCCATTTTGTTCATAAATAGAACCATTTAGAAACAAGTTATCTCTCTGCAAAGTTACAATGGACAAGGGTGGGTGGGGTTACATGCTGATTTAACAGTGTCTAGGATGGATTATAAAAGCAGTTGTAATAGATTATATTCTGTAGGCCCTCAGGTGACAGAGTGGGTATAACAGGATCTATGCACATCTGAAAGATGTCCTTCTGTAATATCAGGCCAAAGATCTTACACTTTCAGATCTTACACATACATAAACCCCATTACAGCCTGTCTTTCCAGAGCACACTCTTGCTCTTATCATGCTACATAAAGGAATTCAATACAGCAAAACACCATCATCAGCCATTCTTTTTTATATGAGGAGCTGTATTTTGAAAGGCATAATAATCACTTTTGTTTATGCTTTACATTCCCTTTCATCACTGGTTTGTTTTATTTAATTGTGAGTTCATATTCACTTCTTATAAATACCCCCTAGTAAGAGCCTGAAATCTTTAGCCATTTCCATAACTGGCTCAGAGTTAAGCTTCAATGTTGAACTGAAAGAAAAGGAGTACTTGTGGCACCTTAGAGACTAACAAATTTATTTGAGCATAAGCTTTCGTGAGCTACAGCTCACTTCATCGGATGCATCCGATGAAGTGAGCTGTAGCTCATGAAAGCTTATGCTCAAATAAATTTGTTAGTCTCTAAGGTGCCACAAGTACTCCTTTTCTTTTTGCGAATACAGACTAACACGGCTGCTACTCTGAATGTTGAACTGAGCTGACCTAATTTGGGGCCAGGTTGCCTCTGGCCTTCGTGTGGCGATGTGTGTGTGTTTGGGTGCACACATGCATGGCCATAGAATCACTCCTCGCCCGGGACTGCGGGATGGCTACTAAAAATAAGGATTTCAGCGACAGCATGTCAGGGAATTTAAATGACCAAGGGACTCAGCTGGAACTTTTAATTCCCAAGAGGTCCTGAGCTTCCCTTGGAGGGTAAAACTAGCCTTGTTTTTGTTTTTTGTTTTTTTTAATTGTAGAGCTGGATTGGTTTTACAAAGATTGCCTGCAGGATGGCAATTCCCATGGTAAAAAGAAAAGGAGTACTTGTGGCACCTTAGAGACTAACAAATTTATTAGAGCATAAGCTTTCGTGAGCTACAGCTCACTTCATCGGATGCATCAGCTGTAGCTCACGAAAGCTTATGCTCTAATAAATTTGTTAGTCTCTAAGGTGCCACAAGTACTCCTTTTCTTTTTGCGAATACAGACTAACACGGCTGCTACTCTGAAATTCCCATGGTGACAACTGTTCCCACAGAACATGCTTTGGCGATGTTATGAAAGTTATTTGATGTCCTTTTACTATAATTTTCCCACTTTTGCCCCTTTCCCCATTACCAGTCTGTAATATTTGCTAACTATTTGCTACAACAAGATTGCAGCTCCACTCAAACCCAAGTAGATGGTTTTGGTCTGTTTTGCCCATTTTATACATTTTCTCTAAGTAGCAATGCAATTTTCAGATAAATTTTCTGCAATATTTATATTTTGTGGGTCGATGAAAAGACTAAATATACAGTAGCTGGAAAGGTTTCCGGAAAGCTTTCTTTTGCTACATCTGTAGTTGATGAGCATGACATTGTTAATTATAATACTGGTAAGCAATTAAGAACAGGTATAGTACATAGTGGGGGGAAAATCATCTAATTTCCTGTGTCAAATAAGCATAAATTATTGTGTTAGGAGTTTAGCACAACTTTCTCATATGGTAATATACAACTATTCCCAATTTATCGCAGATAAACTTGAGTAGTTATTTCTCTGTTGCTAATGATGGTTTTATATCTAACCTATTGTAGTTATAAAGCTGCTATACAACAGATCATGATAACCTTTCATTAATCTTTATTTTTATGCTAGCATAGAATTTCCAATTCCACACTTCTGTCAGTATTAATATTAAATGGCCATATATGTAGTATGTAATATACATTGGGTAATATGTCTTATTAAGAATATTAGTACATTTTGTCTTCAACACATGTATGTTTGTGTAAATATGTGTTTGTTGAAATATACATGCAATGTAAATAAATGTACGTTCATGTACTATATATAGATCCACAGGCACAGATCTATAGCCAATGTATTGTAATTTCTAACATAACATAATTTATCTTCTTTTTTATGAGAAGTGTGTTCCAATCCTGTAAAAGTCTATGAATTTTTACGTCACACTGTACGTTCAAGAAGCAGTGATTGAAATCATTGTTGCAGAATGAATTAAAATTATTAATAAGACTTAAATCCACATGAGACTTACTAAATCATCTGATCTGACCTAAATTTATGACCCTGCCTCCCACTCCTTCATGTTGTGTACTTGCACAAAGAGGAGTGCACTGGCAGATGAAGAAGAAAAAGCAACACAGTAAAGATCAGTAAAAGCTGCATTTCTGCATTAAATCTATGTAACACTTGGTAATGTTAATAACATAAACAAATCAACTATAAGGGCATTCACATCAGGCCTAATTTCCAGATGAACTATTATAAAGCGATTAACAGCCTCATACTCCTGTTTTAATTAAGCTATGTTGTGAAATATTCAGCATTTGAACCTGTTCTGGCCTGCCTCTTTTTATCACTGAATTACCATCTTTAATTTGTTTCTCTGCTGAAAGATGAATTTCACTTAAGGATTACTGTACACTGCTCTGGCATTTTGTGGTTTCTTGTCAGCCCTTGTGAATCTAGATCATAGCTAACTTCAGTTCCTCTGACATGTCCTATATGCACAGTCTCTTGACTACACTGTCTCAGTGGATTTATTAACTCATATTGTGTTCCGGTAGAAATGAATGGACATTTTAGATTAACTTAATGATAGAGATTTCAGATGACAGTAGAGTTTACTTTTGGAGATAACTTCAAATTATGTAGGGCACAGTAGATGTCTAGTGACCTATCACTTAACAGAAATGCATTTTGAAAGTTTCAATGCTGAAGGGACCTTAGTCTGCCAAATACATTAAAATGTTGCTAAAAAGGAAGCACTTTCCAAGATATGTGAGATTTGGTATACCAAGATCTGGTCCTCAGATATGTCACCTCTATCTTTGAATCATGATACCTGCTTTCTCTTTCAGAGTAGCAGCCATGTTAGTCTGTATCCACAAAAAGAAAAGGAGGACTTGTGGCACCTTAGCGACTAACAAATTTTCTCTTTGTAATTTGTTTTTCAGCTTTTTCTATTCTGTCACCTCACACTCTTTAAACACAGTGAAAAAATACTGAATCTGCTCTCAGATATACTCATGCAACTATTTCAGCGTTCAGCATGTGTATCTTCTGGCCCAAGAACAAATGGATAGAAAATGGCCATGAACAAATTGAGCCTGGAAATTAGAAGAAGGTCTCTAGCTATCAGAGGGGGGACACGATTCTGGAAAAGCTTCCCACTAGGAGTTATGGGGGCAAACAACTTAACTAGTTTTAAGAGCAAGCTGGACAAATTTATGGGTGCAATTGTATGACAGAATTGCTCGTGAATGTAGGGAGTAGGGCTCTTCAGCCCTGGGCCTCACTTCTGGTATATGTCTTGTGTTCCTAAAGTTCATACTTCAAGGTTCAGCCTGCCACTGGCAGAGGTCAAAAAGGGATTTTGTTTCCCTTCTGGGAGGGTTTTTTTTTTAATTTTCTTCCTATGAAGCATCAGAGATGTCCATGGCTGGAGATGGGACATTGGGCGGAATGAACCAGGGCTCTGAGGTGGCACCGAACATTCTCTCTCTCAGTTGCTTGGCTGGCTGGTTCTTGCTCACATTCTCAGTGTCTAACTGATCATCATTAAGGCCACAATTTTGTCACAGAAGTCATGAAATCCTTGATTTCCAAAGACCTCCATGACTTCAGCCCCAGTGGCTGGGAGCTGCAGGGTCCTGCTGCCTCCCACAGCAGCAGGGAGCTGTGAGGTATCCCCGCCGCCTGAGGCAGTGAGCCCCCAAGCTCCCAGACACCATGGGCAGCAGGGGTACCCTGCAGCTCCCAGCCGCTGTGGGGAACAGGAGGACCCTGTAGCTCTCCAGCCACCATGGTGGGGGAGACAGGGGGAAACCCAGCAGCATCCCAGCTGCCGGGGCAGGGGAATCCCTGCAGCTCTCCACTGTTGCGGGGCGGGGGGCGCAGGGGAACCCCTGCAGCACCTGGCTGCCATGGGAGGGGCAGGGGACCCCTGCAGCTCCCTGTGGCAGGGCAGGGGGACCCTGGAGCTCTGAGCCCCCAGGGATGGTGGGGGTCCTGGAGCTCTCAGCCACCCCACAGCTGCCCAGTCCCTTCCTATTTTGTCATGGATATTTTTAATAAAAGTCAGATCATGGGCTTCCATGAATTTTTCTTTATTGCCCATGACCTGTCTGTGACTTTTCCTAAAAATATCCATGACAAAATCTTAGCCTTAATCATCATATGTGGGGTTGGGAAGTAATTTTCCCCCATATGAGATTGGCAGTGACCTTGGGGAGTCAGCAGTTCCCCTTCTTCTGTAGCGCGTGGGTCACTTGCCAGGATTCTCTGGGTATATCTCATTTAATCATTTCCCTGTCTTGCAGGGGTCTTGAGCACTGGTGCAACTCGGTCCCTCCCAGCTTCTGCCTGTGGCACATAATAGTCTAGTCTCCTGTGAATAGTAGTAATACTTTGGTCTCATTTTAGTTGTTGGGTTTAGTGTGCAGGTGCTCAATGGTGATAGTGGCCGGTGATATCCAGGAGGTCAGACTAGATGATCAAGTGGTCCCTTCTGGACTTAAACTCTGTGACTCTAACCCAATCATTAGAATTTATCCTTTTCCTCCACTGCCTCTTCACAGTCCCAGGGAGGAACCTCAGCTGGTATAAGTCACCATTAGCATCCTCAATGTCAGTGAGCATTCTGGCTCTGTTTTTGGAGCAGTGACAGTATCCCATTCACAGCTTTTCCTTTTCAGCTTCACTTGGACAAACCTGGGTATTTAGAGCAAACTCCTCAGTACTGACATTTGATTTATGTAAAAGTTGACACTTGTACTGCACAACTTGCACTTTCATTGTACCCATATTTAAAAGATGAAGTTAGTATAATTATTTATTTGTATTATGGGACCCCAAATGAGACTAGGAGTCCTCTGTGCCGGGTTCTGTACAAACACACAGTAAGAGCCAGTATCAGCCCCAAAGAGTTTAAAGCCTAACTCGAAGCAACAGAGAAGGATTGAGGGAAGATATATAATGTCCAAGCAGAGGGGAACAAAAATGTTGGTTTGCAAATGGCAGGTTAGTGCCACAATTTTTTGTTGGTTTCTTTTTAAAAATTATTTTGGGGTAGAGTTTTGTTGGGAGGGAATTAGAGACAAAGGAAAGTGGAAGGGCTTTGAAAGGAGGGAGAACAAGGAAAAGGAGAAGAGGAGGGAAGAAGGGGAGCATGGAAGGCAGGTGCAATGAGGCTGAAGAGAAGAGACTGGGAGGGAGTAAGCTGCAGCAAACAGCCAGTCAGCATGGGGGAAGGCTGTCCAGAGCAGCAGCTGTAAAAACCAGATGACATCAGCATCTGACGATCCTTGCTATAGCTACTTGCATCTCTTGCTGGTTTAGTTTCTCAGTGCAATTTTTCTTCCCTGAGCTCATATGACTGGGATGGTTCCTGGTGCCTCCAGTGGTGGAGGGGGCTTCTCTCCTGCAAAGTTGTGGGTTCAGGAGAATAGATAACCTGGTCTGGATATCAGCTCCCCCACCCCCCATGGTGCCAATACTTGCTGCAGCTGTTTGTCTCTGTTCCTGCCAGTTATTTGCTGGGTGACCTCTCCTGCGAGAAGCTAGTTTCTGTTTTTCAGGTAGCTTCAACTGCCTTAATGCTTATGAAATAATCATACATGGGTAGGCAGGAGGGTAAAACACATTTGTTCTGTGTCTTTGGTTTGCGAAAATACAGGGTTTGTCTTTATCAAGGACAGTTGCTGCTAGTTCCTAACAAGCTGTGCTAAATGAAAAGCCTTTTAACCCTAGACCCTTTGTGCATTTTACTCTCATTTAAAAATGGCTTTTCCTTGTTTAGAACAGTTGACATCAGAATGACGATAAAGAAATAAATAAAAATAATCACCCCCCTATGCCAGCACTGTAGTACTGGTGTTTTGTGCTGGGAACTGATATAAGCCATACAGACAAAAGTACCTTTTTGTTGTACAAGCTGTGCCTCCAGTAGAAGGGTTTGCTGATATAGCTGTACTGGTACTCTAAACCAGCAAACCCTTTGCAGTGAAGACAAGGCCTAAGACATACAATACTAGGAATCTCATGGGAAAGCCTGTTCACTTTAAAGTCTCGGCAGCAGTGGAGGGTTAAAAAGATCCCATTTCAGTGGTATTATAAAAATAATGCTGCTCAACATCAATTCTAGTTAAGGGTAAGAGACTCTGAAACAATATGTTGTTTTCCAGCTGCATTCTTGAATTTTGTACAGCCTGTAATCAGAAATAACGTTAAAATGGTTAAATAGGAATTCTGACTGAAATAAAAAAGCACAGAGTAGTCAACACAAGCAAATATGTTTATAGCAACAACAAGAAAATATGTAACTATGTCAAGAAACTTGCTCTATACAACACACTAAGATACACCATAGTTACTCTGCCTCATCTACAATTCAGTTAGCAGCACAAGCTTACATTAATACCATACAGAGATCGCAGACTGAAAAGACTGCTAGTGGGCAAAAGGGTAAAGGTTTCTGAAAAAGAGAGAAATGCAAATACTCATTCCCAAAACTCGCACCAAATATATAATTTTTTAATCAGCATTTCCATTTTATTGTTTAACCTACCCTGCTTGGTCTCCCTACTTTTGGTTAATATGGGAGTCAATTACAGCTTCATCTGGACAGAATTAACTTTATGGAATGCACGCTAGGGATTTGTCTATCTTCTCTATTTAGATCTGTGTCATAAAATATATGTAGTAGAAAAGTGTTCAGGCACTACACATGTCAGAGACTTTGCAGATTTATTGTAAAATCATTTTAAATTGGTTTTAAGCTCTTGCCACAAGTTAATTAAATATATTTATTTTGTGGTGGTGGGGGTTGGGGGGGCTTTCTGTCTCACTAGGTGGCAGTGTATGATTACATCTGGAAGGATAATACCAGCAAGTCTGGTGTCTCCAGCTGTGACCTCCAGCGTCAGAATGAAATTTCTGAATGTGAAGTTCTCTCAGGAGAGATCACTGTTCATGTGTCTATATACACGGTTCACCTCAGTGGCTTCCAAGATCTCTATAGACATTTCTTCAGACTGCCTGATGGGGCTATTGTTGAGGTAGGTCCAAGTAAATATTTTACATGTGGTGTTTACACATACAAACACACTTCATAAATAAGTCAGTATCATGGGATCATTAGGATATCACAACAAGACAATGGGTCTGGCCAGACCGCTCACAAATATATCCAGAGATCTTCTAAAGTAAGACTTTGCTCTTTGATAATTGAGGATAAAATAAAACATTTTGTACATTTGGAATGAAAACACTTTTTAAAAGTAACAACTTATCAGTGTTTTATAGATCTATTTAAAAGTAAGTGTATGTAAAAAATATACATGCAAACTATATGGGTATGACTTTACATGCATGCCATGTAAAAACCATATGAACCTGGTACAGGATTGTCCTCCACAAATATACAATATAGGTATTTCATACAATATTGTACATTGGTAGATCTGTACTGTGGGTGATACAGAGTTTTTCTACAGATTTAGGTACATGGATATTTGGTGCAGAATGGTAGTACTTGGATAGGTCCTCAGGGGTTATTTATTCAGGCTATTTGAGTCACTAAACTTTCTTAATATAATGTGATTTAGTTTTATGTTGGGCCACTCTTTGTCATGTTTTTTGTGTATTACAAGTAGCTCATATGATAAAAACCCAACACTTCTCTAATTGAAGAAAAATTCCAAGCTGCGATTCATTTCATATCTTGTATTTGTTCAATCACATTGTAATTGCATGGCTTTCTCTTTTGAGCCATCATGTGGTGATGTGTTTCCTCATTGCTTTTGGTTATATGTCAGTAGACCTAGATAGATTAAATTTTTCTTCAGTTGGAGAAGTGTTGGGTTTTTATCATACAAGCTACTTGTAATATGCAAAAACATGACAAAGAGTGGCCCAACATAAAATTAAATCACATTATATTAAGAAAGCTTAGTGACTCATATAGCATGAATAAATAACCCCTGTGGACCTATCCAAGTACCACCATTCTGCACCAAATATCCATGTACCTACATCTCATTAGCTGTCTCACTAGCTGTGACTCATTTCATATCTTGCATTTGCTCAGTCACGTTGTAATTTTATGGCTTTCTCTTTTGAGCCATCATGTGGTGATGTATTTCCTCATTGCTTTTGGTTATATGTCAGTAGACCTAGATAGACTATCCCCTAGAACAGACAGGCAAAGCATCTTTTAAAAACAAAAACAAACAAAAAAACCCTGGAATGCACAGGCCAAATTAAGGAGTGAAAGAACACTGTCTTCACTACCCATTTGACAAGTGAAAATGTCGTCATTGTGATCTGTTTATGATATAAAGACGATAGATGAATCCAAACTACAAAGTTTAGAGTTGCTCAGTTCCAGGGTTGTGGTTCAGACCTCTCTCTCTCTAAACTGGAAAAATCATTGTTTCTGCTCCTTTTGATCACGCTCCGAAGGCTGTTTTCTGCAATTAAAATATTTCATTCAGAATGTCTTTGCCCTATTTGGCGTTTAAAAGAAAATTAAAACTCAAGGAAATGGACAGTTTCCTTCAAGGAATCCAAACATAGCCCTGTGCCCTAGGAATCCATGCTTCCTGATCTCTTGAAATTTACAGCCAGCCAAAGAAAACAAGAGAAAACGTGGTCTACATTATGAATAAAACAACAAAATCTAGATCCATGTATGAGTCTGCCAGAAAGCAGAGGATCTTTGTACAAAACTTTGCTTGGATTTTTACTAGGATGTATTTTTCCACTACTCTTTTTGGAGTCAGTGATTTAGTCCTCTTCCAGCCCCATTTTGATTTTTGCTTTTGATACCAGCAATAACTATGTCTAGAATTGATTCTTCGAGTTGAAGTCTTTCAGCCTTTCGCCTATGAGTTTTCACTGAACTTCAATTAGGATATAGAGTTGAAGTTCACACACAA
The DNA here is from genome assembly GCF_009764565.3 of Dermochelys coriacea. Classification (NCBI taxonomy): domain Eukaryota; kingdom Metazoa; phylum Chordata; order Testudines; family Dermochelyidae; genus Dermochelys; species Dermochelys coriacea. Next base: position 116,959,215 of record NC_050069.1, read on the forward strand.
TAAACCACCTGAACTTAGTGCAACATTCCCAGTTCACTAATGTTTTTACATTAATAAGAGAGGAATGAGAGTACATGATTTTATATATAATGCAATTTTGTCTTCCCATGCCATGAGCATAGAGTCCATCCCTGAAATCAATGTGGGAAGAACCTATGTGACCAGTAAAGCCACATCCCCAATTTAAGTGCACTAAACATACTCTTTTGTTATCCAAGGATCTAATAAGAATTATTTATAAAAAAGGATTTAAATAGGACTTAAGCTGTACAAAAGTCATTATTTATCTCCAGACCTTAGAGTTTCCTGATGAAGGACACTGATAATCCTTTTTACATTTTGAAGGCCAGGGCTGCCTTCTTCAGTTCCCAAGTTGGGAATCCTCTGAACACTCTGGGGTTAAGTGAACTTTTAAAACTGTAAGCCGAATAATGACAAGCCCTTATGCAGGTGCTCAGGAGGCACTCAAAGAGCTCCCCCCATCTTTCGTAGTTGTGTCAAAATCCCTTTAGAAAGACTCTATTTTTTATTATGAGCCATAGCTTTTCAGAATGTAATTTCTATAGAATCCCACTGGATTCATCCCTATTAAATTCCACAGAGTTTTTCCATAAGGGGAGGCATTAGGTTTGAAGCATGTATAATACTCCAGGAATTCAGGGGGAAGCAAGTCTATTGCTTCATTTTTTAAAAGGATGGTGCATATTCTACTCCCCAAGTGGGGCTGATTCTCAGGGATGGAGTAAGGCCATCTGGGGCCCCATACAGCGGCAGCAGCAAGAATGGGGAGGGGTCTTCTTCTTCCAGAGAGGCTTGTGCACATACCTGGGGTCCCTTCTCTCTTTCAAGAGTGGCAACAGTTTTTTCTCTCTGTTTGTGATCAGCAGGGGCCACCTTCTCCTTAAGAAAGGCCAGGGTGGCAGCAGGAAACTCCCTAGTACTTACCCCAGCAGCTGGGGTTTATCTGTTTAGTGGGTGGGCCAGGCCTGTTTCAGTCTTCCCCTCCTGCTGTAACTCTAATCCCCTGCAGGAGTGACATTTGCCTAGGCCCGCAGAGCATTGGGTCTTGGAGTGAATACCCAACTGAGGTACATGTAGTTCACACGTCTCAGAGTTATTGTTCCAAGCTCTCCGCAGCTCCTTCTGCTCTGGTTACACTCGGATTACTTTGTCAAGCTTTTCTTCACAACCATGTGGCTAGAATATTGCTTTTTTTTTTCAATGAATCCTTAGATTCTGATGTAATCTCATGATTCAAAGAGCTGGGGCCCTAGGTACAGGCCTGTGGTGGGTATGGCTTAATTTGGCTCCACTGGCTGGTGTGAACTGAAGGGTGCATATAGCCAGAGTTCCACCCACGTTCCTTTTCACCTTGCCTCGGTTGGCACTGATCTGGTAATAGCGCTTGCTCAAGAGTTGGGAGAGGAATGCAAGGACCGGTTGTCATTGACCAGAGGTCCGGTGCCATCAGGGAATATGGGTTGCTTGCTTGCCCCTTCTTCGCACACAGCACACTCATCCAAGGTGAGACACACTTTATTGCAGAGTCTGAGAAGATACTCCCCCGTAGCAATCCCCTCGGGAAGTATATTGAAGCCTGACTAAAATTATCCTTTTAAGCTAAGGACTAAATCACAGCTAAACCACACAGATTCATCTGTGTGGAGAAGAGGGTAAAGGAATCTCTTCTCTAAACTCACAAAGGAAGCAGCCACATGGTAACCCCAGTGTTTTCCTAAGCACTGGGATGTGAGCTCAGTTGACTTGTCTGATGAGTGGTCTTGCCTCACAGCAGGTGAGGCCAGCAGAGTTGGAGGCACAGTCATGTTCCAGCCCTCTCACCCAATTAGTGGAGTTAGGCAGCATGTGTTGGAGGCAGCACATGCTTCCACTTTTGCAAGAACTAGTAGAGAACGAGGACTACACTTCTCTGCCCCAGCTAGCAAGTGTTCTAAATCAGAGGACAGACACTGAGGACTTGAATGAAACTTCCTAATGACAAGAACTCTTGTCCCTTGGGATCTGTGGAGCACCAGCTATAATGACCTTCTCTCCTGCTGATGGGTTGAGCTATAGTTGGGAATCCTATCCTGTTGCTCCATAGTGGGTGAAGAAGTTCTTTATTTCCTCCTCTTTCTCCCTTCCCAGGGCACTTGTGCAACACAGGATAGACTTTGATAGTTAATAAACAGTCTATTGGTCACCAGTTTACAAGATTTATAACTGCCCAAGGTTTCAGAGTAGCAGCCGTGTTAGTCTGTATTCGCAAAAAGAAAAGGAGTACTTGTGGCACCTTAGAGACTAACTGCCCAACTCATCCTCTGGTGCCTATAATAATAAAAACACATTAGCTTCTCTGAGCATTTGCCCTCTAATGGTGGTGTGGATGCAGTTTTTCCATATACAATCATTGGCTCCTGAACTGCCTTAGCTATTCTATTGATGTAGATTGCTTCATGACTTTATTGGCCATATTTCCTTCCCTTGCATTAATTTTTTAAAAGAACTTTACACAATTCCCTTAACAGTCACAGGCTGCTCGCTGTCTTCAAACACACAAACATCATTCTTCACAATCAAAACATGTCCCACTAAGCTTGTGTTTAAATGACATAGGGCCTAATCCTGGATATCTTGAGCCCCCATATCTCTCGCAACATTTCCGAGGGAGTGTATACTGCAATATATCTCTTAGCCCATGGCTGAACACAGAAAAGAACAGAGTAACAGATCCACATGGGAACTAAGCAAATCAAAACCAACTTGAACCTCCATGGGTGAAAGTGTGAAGAGATGATAATTTTATATGTATTTGTTCACCGATATTTTAGAAATTCTGCATGCCTTTTGTGTAATAAAAACTAGTTCTGAATATGACAAAATAAAAATGCTCACATAGCTTTATTTTCCATGTATTTAATGAGATCACTAGCACCTACTCTTCGTTCATATTTGTTATCAATATACTGATGTGAGCACAGTCATGCAAAATGTATTTAATTTGCTGAGCAAAATTCTGCCCTCAAATATACATCCTCAGCTCCCATTGCATTCAACTGGAGTTATGTCTGTGTATATGAAGGAATAATTTGGTTTACACAAGATGGTTTTGCATAAACCTATTAGGAAGTTCTTAGCCACTTGTGATTTTATTATATTATCAGTCATACCCTGCTCCGATTCACTTCAGTGGGAGCAGCATTGGCCCCCTGGCCCCAATTCAGCAAAGCACTTAAATGTTTTCTTCACTTTAAGCAGGAGCCTAACCCCATTGACTTAAAGTGAAAATTGAAAAGCCCCATTAAAGAGAAGCATGTGTTTAAGTGCTTTGCTGAATCAGAGTTTACATCAACTCAGAATAAATGTCTATATAGGCAATACTTTGTTTAGAACACTTATATTGTTCTAGGTATGTTATTCCCATTAAAATACAAACTTTACTAGTATGACCAGAAATTTGATATCTGGTATTAAAAATAGTTTCATAAACTTCATAAGCATGAGGCAAAAAAAAAAACTACCACTGTTTTAAAAGGCACATTAAGTACAAGATGACATGAATAAATTGCTTTACAAATGTTAAATAAAAATACTTTTTAAAAATGTGTGGCATGAAATTATAGAGGTTAAACTTTTAAATGCAATCCTTGTATCACAAGCATTGTAAAACTCAGAATTCACTTGCAATAATTTCTCCATTTTCCTTTTTACTTATCATGTATTTCCCCTTTATAGTGCTCAATTAAGATTCTGGTTTCCATGGAATGACCTTCCAAATATAATTTTTCATGCCTTTCCTCATTCATTTATCTTATGTTATTATAATACATGGAAAATTCTTGAGTTTTATCATTTAAAATGTATTTCAAATCCATGCACAAAAAAAGTTAATTCTGAAGATAAGTGTGTGCAGTCTGCACTGTGATAACACCATCTTAGTGATTTTTATCTTGACTTCTTCTGGTGACTGGAGTTGATTTCTTATTAAAAGGGCAAAGATAAGTCACATTAACTCAGCAAAAAAATCAGTTTCTTATTGTAGACCTAGTAAACCTCAACACCATAGAGAATTTTTTTACAGTATGATTTTATCTATCAAATAAACCTAAACAAATGTCAAGGATTCATCCAGTTTAAACATATTGGATAAAAGAGATATGTTTTCCCTAATTACTTGAAATATACCTAGTGGTAATAGGATAAGACAGTATAGGTAACTAACCAATTACTTAGTGTAAGATATTTACATCCATCCATATGCTATGAATTATGTTTAAACTCTCTTGCACTTCTGGAAAAGTGAATACAATCATGTAAGTTTATTTTGAATACGAGATCAGATATAGTATGTTGAGTGACACTTAAAAAGAGTGAAACAATAACTGTAGCTTATTTTCTGAAGCAATCTTGACACTAATGCTAAATTACAGCTTGGAAACATCTAGCATTTTTACCTTTATGAGAAAAGGATTTTTACATATTTAACATAATACTAGGGAAAATATACTAGAATGATGTATAAAGATATGTACACTGTAACCAAAGGGCATTTATATTCCCCAGTAGAATACTTACAACAATTTTATTGCCATTTGGTGTCATTTTCTAACAGATATAAAATACAGCCAGTAAACTAACTAGACTTTAGATTTAAACTGACAGCTGTTCCTGCAAAAGCAATATTCAGATATTTAATCTTAAGAACACTGAATATTTTACAATTGTTTGAGCAAACTATACTTTTATAAAGTGTAGGACTGTATGCTTGGGTGTACAGTACGTGGATCCGATAATGACATAAAAAAACAACCCTAGAATAATCTACACACTGGGTTGCATCTATATACTCCCTGAGCAAATAAACAGATTACCTCATGTTTTTACCTCGTGTTTTATTCTTCATGCAACATAACCTTTTTATAGATGAAATGTTACTGTTAATGCTGTGGGCCAATTTTTTTTCCCTGTGGCACATAACCAATGCTATTAATTCCATTGAGGATGTATGCACGTAATTGAGGGCAGATTGTGTCTCTGTAGCTATATTAAGGGATACATTTGCCCATGTGCAGAAGGTCTTTCGAGGCCTTCCGCACATAGGGTGACCAGCTTTGGGGCTTCGTCTTATATAGGCATCTATTACCTCCTGCCCCTCCCCTGCCCTGTCCACATTTCTCACCCTTGCTATCTGGTCATCCTATCTGCATGACAAAAGAGCCATATTTCACCTTCATTAGGGGGCTGGATGCAGCAGCCATGGAGGTGATGGGGAGCCTGTATGCCAAATAGGGGCTGAGGGTACAGGCTAATGGATTCACAGTTATATGACTTCAGTGGCCCTAAAAACAGTGCAGAAAGAGCAAGAGAAAATGTGCCTAGTAAGCGACCTCAACCTAAACTGTTAAATTAAGGGCCATGACAAAACTCATGGGTTGGAGCGTGATATTGGGCCAAGTTATCTTCTGGTGTAAATAAATACAGGTCTTCAATGGAGCTCTGCCAATTTACTCCAGCAGAGGAAATGAGAATTTTTTCTGTTGGATTCAAGTGTGTATGATCAGACTGTTCTGTATCCTAATCATTCCATCACAATATGTGTTCATATTCAACTTAGAACAATATATGGTGATAATGATTAAAAATCATTCAATTCAGAATAGGTATCAGCATAAAGGATGATATGATGCATAGAGCATGAACTGGTTCTACTTAAAAGGAATTCAATAAAACAAAAGTTTTTTTCCAAGTAATTTCATCGTCTTTCATTACCCCTTCTTCTATCCTATAAGCTTTATAAATAGCATTAACTTTTAACTTATTGTCAGGTTTCAGAGTAGCAGCCATGTTAGTCTGTATTCGTAAAAAGAAAAGGAGTACTTGTGGCACCTTAGAGACTAACAAATTTATTTGAGCATAAGCTTTCGTGAGCTACAGCTCACTTAATTGGATGCATGAAGTGAGCTGTAGCTCACAAAAGCTTATGCTCAAATAAATTTGTTAGTCTCTAAGGTGCCACAAGTACTCCTTTTCTTTTTAACTTCTTGTGTTCATTTGTGAAAAGGGTTGCCCATTTTATGTGTTTGATTACTTAGGATGAATCATGTTTTAAAACTGAGTTGTATCTTTGAGTCAGAACTACATATTAATAAACTGTCAACTCTCATATGGATGTCTACATCGAAATCCATTTGGCCTGCAGGGGGCAGGGCTGAAAAACATGATCAGTCTCCTGCTCTACCCCTCCCACTACCAAAACTTATCTAAGCCCAGGTAGACTCTCTGTTGAGGGGAATCCACAGCCACAGGGAATAGAAAATGGTGAGGTGGAGGCAGCACTCTATGCTTGTTTGGCATTAAAATATGTGGTGCAACAGAATAAGCAGAAAGCTGATGAGGTAAGTCCACCATGGGCTCCTGGCATGATGTGAGTGCTGTAAGGTAACTAACAAATCAGAGGAATATGTGCACATCAGCATTGTATCCTAGCGATGTAAATGGACCCCCATTTTAAAAATATATTGGCTTCTTTACTGCAGGCTTAGAAGAAAGAGAGAGAACACAGATCTATGAGTGTTTGAGCATGTGAATTTAAATTTGTTGTCCATGAAGAGTTGGGGAGTTAAAACTTTTATTACTTGAATGTTCTTGGAAAGGAAATACAACATGGATGCAACCTCTGCCAAAGTGAATTTATGTAATGTGAGCAAAAACTCATGGGGAAAATGTTGTGATATGTGCACCACTCTATTTTATTATAAACATTAATACTCATAATAAAGACACATTTTAAAAGTGCACTACTGAACCATTTTTCTCAACTTCCCTCCCTCTTCCAACACATTTTAAAATATACAGATTTGTTCTGAATGAGTGTTTTGTGACTGACTTTATGATGTAAGCACAGTGTAGCTTACTGCTGTCAACTGTATTTTGAACTCTTAAATGTTTATAATCTTTACTCATTTATCACATATTTTTACTTGAATCAGCAGTAAAATCTGTGAAGTCAAAGGATAAGTGCCAAAACTGTATTAGCTTATTTTACCTAAATAATAAAAAAAAAACCTTTGAAAAAGTACCTCGCAGCTACACAAATTGACAAAATTCATCAATTATATTTTTGCTCACTTTATAATTACACTGTAGTAACTGTAAAGTGAACTTTAGGACATGGTTGATTAATTACAATGTTACTGCCATTAAGTCACTTTCAGAAACAACAACTTGGGCTTTAATTAATTTAATATCACAACTTTACACAACATCTGATCAAATCCAAAATTTGTACTATGAATACAAGCTGCAATTTTGAGTTTGTAAATATGTGACATCTAAAGTGTGATACAGCAGTTTCCCTTACCTTCGACAAGCTTGTTGATAACTGAGCTATGCAATCTTAATAATACCCTATTAATCAGACTGGAGTGAGCATGGGATTCCCCCATTATCCACCTTCTCACTTACAAAAAGGCTTTTGCAATGAATTCCAAATAGTTCCCATTTCCACTCATTTGCATGTATACTTGGAAATAAAAAACTCATAGGTGTATTCTGCACTACAGAGAATTTGGAACAGGGCCTGTGTATACACACAAATGTTGTTTGCATTTTCTTCAAGTTATCACACGGGGAAAATTTTGCTATTTTACGTAATTCTTTCTGTTTCTATTTACTAGTAAAATGACACTGTGACCCTCTCTTTGGCTTACAATAATACCAATACAGGCCGTAGCATTTGAATAAATGCAGGGATAGGGCTTTTGCCTTCTTGAAGTTTTTTCTGAGGCAATATTGATGCAAAGCAATGTCATGACATTGTATCCCAAATGTATCGGCCCTGAAGTTTCTTCATTCCCTGTGGAACATAGAATAGGATTATCCAAATCCAGCCCATCCATTAGAGTAATATACAATATATAAACAGTAGGTGCCATTGGTAATCCTATTGGTGGCAACTGCCAATGGATAATTATCTAGGAGAGGAAAGATAGTCCAGTGATTAGGGTGCTAACCTGGGACTCTGGAGACAGGGAGTTAATTCTTTTTTCCCTCTTCAGATGTCATGAAAGTTGCTTGGGCCCAGATCTTCAAAGTTATTTAGACTCCTAAATCAATGGAAGTTAAGAACGTATACTTTTGAGGTTCTGGGCTTTAGTCTTTCTGTGCCTGTGTCCCATTGGAAATTAATACTAATAATACCTACCTCTTATATTGCACTTTGCATCTTTAAATGAAATGGGGATAATAGTACTGCTGTATCTCACAGGGGTGTTTTGAGCATCACTACATTAAAGACTGTAAGGTGATCAGATAATGAGAGCTTTATAAGTACCTAAGATAGATAAGAATGGGGGGAAACCTACTTTCAGCATTTTATTTACTCCCCTTCCTAAACAAATGTTGTCTGATTGATTGCAGCAACTTATAGCCATGGTAAGACATTAAGATTTGTGAAGTGCATTTAAAAATGTTGACTTATTACCAGAGAAGCTTACTTATTCCACCACTAGAGCTGGTGTAGTAGAAGATAGAGCACTGGGGTGTAACTGAGGCAACCTGTGTTCTAGTTGCAGTTTTGACTCTGAGCGCCTGTATGACGTTGGGTTAGTTTTGGTGACCACATCTGTAAAATGGGGATAATAATTCTTACCTCCTTGGTGAACCATTTTCAGATCTATAGATGATCAGTGTTATATAAGAGCTAGGTATTATTTGTTTAAACAATGTATTTGCTAAATTTTGCCAATTTTTCTATTTCAATTGTCCGTGCATTGATCACAATATTTTATAGATTTATTAATAATTGAAAACTACTTTTCTCCATCACAAGCGCTGGCTTCCTCCAGGCCCTGGGAGTATTCAGCCCCCTGCCCCAGTCTGCGCCCCACCCCACCCCGCCTCTTCCTGCTTCTGCTCCACCATGCCCTGCCTCTTCCCTCCCAGTTCTGCCCCCTTCCTGAAGTGCGCCCTGTCCCCCCTCCCACCCCGCACAGTGCCTCCTGCACACCGTGGATCAGCTAATCATGATAGGGGTACTGGGAGGGAGGGAGAGGGAAGGGTTGATTGGTTGGGCTGCAGGCAGATGGGAGACATGGGGCGGGGAGGGGTACTAGCTGCTGGTGTGTGTACTAAGCTAATTTTTTTCCATGGGTGCTCCAGCCCTGGAGCACCCACAGAGTCGGCGCCTATGTTCCCTATATTGGGACACCTGAGTGCTCCTCAGCCAACAATCAGAGCTAATGTGTGAGTCTGTTCCTACTGGAATGTATTAGTGTGTGCAGTGGCTATCTAGACTGGGCAAATAATGGGAGAAAATATTTGCAAAATTTTTTATTCGTTTTGAATCACAGCTTTTGAGGGATGAAACTGCATCTTGCAGAAACTGTTCCAGGATTGGATGACCTCACATCATACATCTGCCTGAAGTATGAGTCTGAAATTTGTTTTCTGCTAACACTTAAGTGAGCAAAACTTCTTTCATATGAATGCTCACAAAAAACAAACAAAATCAGGGCCTGGGCACCATTGTGTGAAGAGCTATATAAATTACACAAGTTGAGACTTGACCTATAATGTGGTAGCTGCTGCTGAGTTGGGTTAGATTTGAATCAATGACCTGGAATTGCTATATCCTATTACCAGTCTCATAATAATCCATCAACTCCCCCAAGTGGCCCTGATTTTCTTAATTTAAGGGACAATTCTGTATTCAGTTACATTTTCTCCATGTATGAAGAATAACATAAAATGAAATTATTAAAAGCAACAACAATAACAACTATTTCCAATCTATTGTTTTATTTGAGCATTTTAGGTTCTGAGCAAAATTAGGCGAATTCACATTTCACATGTGTTTAAATTGCTAATCCCGCCACTGTTATCTTTATTAGTGAATATATTTCCAAGAACTCTTACTCTATAATGTTTTGGCAGTACTGTTATAAAAATTGTATAAAGTCTCGGAGTGGAACTGAACCATGAAACCCAAATTGTAAGCTGCTGCTGAGCTGGGTTATTAGTATGACAGTACAAAATTTCACATACAAAGAGACTTTCAAGCTATAATATTTTAAAAAGGCGAAGAAGAAAGGAAATGAAAGCAAACTCACGTTGGTAGCTTCTAACTTAATATTTCACTGAACTGGGCCACAGTAATATGTCTGGGTTTTATACATTCTGTTTTTCAGGCATTTGATGATGTTAGTGGAGTGAGTCTTTTATATGATGAAGTGAGCACAACCATTCAGGAACAGGTAAGCGAAATGGACAATGTGCTGGGAGTCTCTTCAGTTATCAAGCGGAGGGAAAGAAAAAAGAATACAGCAAGGCGGAAAGGTATTATTTTCACTGACTTCAACTGACTTAAAGAAAATGCCAGTATTTACATATGAAGCAGCATATGCTATAAAAGGGAACAGATTATTTCAAAGCACAGTTTCTCCTGGAAAGAATAGGCCCCAATCATTTCTGTCTGCATTTTAGTAGTGGTGTTTCCAATTGTTGTTCACCTCAGTATGGCATCATTAGTCTGTCACAAGTGTACATCATGAAGAGAGAACAGCTGTCACTGTTTCAGTGGTGAACACCAAAGATCATAACACTTTCCACACTGGAATTTCGTACAGCTGTAATGCAATTGAGAGAAATAGATTTTGAGCAAAAATCAACATTTAAAATGTGCTGCAGACATAAATCAGCTGCTTGATTTCTAATTAGGTAAATAAAGTTTGTGTGTGTATGTGTGTGTACACACATGCATATATATACAAGGACTTATGCTGCATTTAACTTTATGCACTGACGGACATTGAACTACTCACAATGTGTAAAGTTAAATGCATGTGTAAGTCTTTGCCTGGATTGGTGTCTGTATATGTCTCGCCAGTAATAACTGTAGTAGTAGCAGCTCATGACAAAGTGGTATCAAAGTATTAAATTGTACAGAGTGATCATAATGTGTTACTTAAACCCTTGTCGTTAACATGAACTATATATTTATTTTTATTCCCATATACAAAACCTCAGTCCTGCATCAGAATCCACAAGCACTCTACACTTCTGCTAAGGACCTATAGATTTCAGTGGTACTCCACATATACAGAGATTTTGATGCACTACCAGTGCCCAGGTTTGGATAGAAGTTCCATGTGTTGTTATCTGTATCATATCCAGATTACTGATGGTTGAACCTTAAAAGTTTCAACATTTCAGTTCAGACGAACAACCAAAAGATATACAGGGAATTTTTAGTGAAAATAATGGAGATTGATATACAGCCAGTTGCTCAAACAGGTTTCTTGTTGATGAAGAAAGAAAACATGGTAGTTGGTATGGTGTCAATCGTCTGATTACATTAGATGTCTATTTTTAACTTTAGGAGCTCATTTTATCTCCTGCAAGAGCTAAGTCATCAGGAAGAATGTTTAGTTCACAGTACTTTTTGCATCCTGAGTCATCTCCCAAATCTGCATCCTCATCCAATAGACATCTACTTCTGTTATTCACATGTCCATGTGTATGGAACCATAGCTGCTTTGTACAGCAAATGCTGTGTGCACAGACCTCTAATTAACTTAAATAAACGCTCCCATGAGACAGGTGGCGCATCAGCTCACATGTATAAACTGCAGATATAAATACTGCATTTGACTTTCTCCCAAAATACCACGCTACTCCTACAGGGACTTTAGACTTAAGAGGCTTTATTTGTATGTGCTTTCATTGTAAAGGTGAGGAAAGATTTATAGATTTGCCTTTCAATCTTCATGAATAAAATACTACCGTATTTAACAGTAATTGTTCAAAGCACTGTAATATCGCTGTTGTAAGATGTAAGATTCAAAGTGGCTTCATTCCACCTTAATCACCTCAAGTGTGTTGGCCACCCTCCAAGCAGCTTTACAGTCCATGAAGCCCTAAAGGGTCCATTCTCTCCCTCATGCCCACTGCACTGGGAACCACAGCATCTCTGCTACCCTGTGATGGAGTTACCACCTGTAGGCTTTATTATTAATTATTATTATTATTATTTATTTTATTTTATTTTAATTTATTTTATTTGTATTGCAATATCCCTAGAAGCTCCAACTTAATAAGGGGCCCTTTGTGGCAAGCACTGTACAAACACATAGGAAGAGACTCCATGCCCCCAATAGATTACAATATGATTAGACAACAAAGGAAAGAGAGGCACAGAGAAGTGAAGTGACGTGCCCCAGGTCACACAGCAGCTCTGTGACAGAGGTGAAGATAGAACCCAGGTCTTCTGAGTCCTAATCCTTTGCCCTGTCTCCTGATCAATGCTACTTTACAGTCCCTCTGCGCCCTGAAGAGGTACAATGTGCCTGAGTGAAGAAAAGATTCTGGATCAGCATTTTGAACCGTTCACGTAGAACACTTTTCATATTTTAATTTATTTGATGCATGTGTTTATTTCTGAGTGGGAGCTTTACTCTTCTTTTACAGATAGCGTTTGTTGATGTTGCTGTGTGTACATTGGTGCAGTAAAATTACTTCAGATGCATTGACCTTCTGTTGGACTTTTCTTGATGTCTTACACCTATTGATTAATTTTGATATGTAGAGCTTCGGTTCTCAAATATCTGAAAATTATTAAATTACATTAGGTGAAACCGATTGATGTAAATGTCAGTACCACAGACAAATTGTCTTCTGGGGTTGCAAAATATCTTGTAGGTTTTCTTTCTTTTCTTTACTAATTGGATTTTTTAAAAGTCCAGTAGAAGATCAAAAAACACAAATAAATCTCCTGTACATTCATAAATGGTGATGTAATTTGTTTTGGATTGTATAGTATTAAATACCACTTTGATGGCTTCTTTCAGTGACCTTAGAAATGAAATTGCATCTTTAATTTTCACTTACTCTATGGTTCACTTAATCTAAGGCACTTTAACTTATGGTTCAGAGTTCTGAAGTGGGAATTGATTCCTGTGGGTCTGTTTCTTTAGAGAAAGTTGAAGGAAATTTTGTCTGTCCTCGGATTTTTCAATGGAATTCTTAAACTTGAGTTGAGCTACACTTCTCATGCTTAATGTACCAATATCAATTCATGGCTTATACAGGTACATCAACACAGCAGGAGTTTTTATGTGCCAGACTGTGACCCCCTGCAACTTCAATTTAAGTACAGTGGAAATACTGCTTTTGTCTGATAGCAGGAATGTATGCAGATAGAGGGTCAGATCCTCAATTAGTGTAAATCAGCAAAGCTCCAGAAACTCCCATGGAGTTATATCGATTTATACCAGCTGAGGATCTGGCTCTGAATTCTTAATTAAAAAATGCAGGATCCGATTCACTGCTGTATTACTTCAGTTTTATGCTGGTGCAATTCCATTGGTTTTAGTCCAACCTGTGCTTTACAATTTTGAAACATTAAAAATTCTTAAAAGTTGAGGGGTTTTTTTGTTGTTTTTTTTTTTATTTGTTGAAAATAATTTTTATTTAACTGCAAATTTTGCATCAGATCTTGCTTTAATTTTAATTCTGTGTGACCCTATTGATTTCATTTGGTGTTTATAGGCATGTCCTTTGCCTTATCAGCAACATCATCCGTATCACTTAGTGATAGATAGTAATTGCCTGCCTATATGGTGTTTCTTTACAACAATTTTCTCCTGTGTAGCTATATATATGTAGTCATTACTGAAAAGTGTAAATAAAGAACCCCTTTAGTGATGTAGTTTCCCTAGGTACCGATTTTGCTCTTATTATCTAAAACATACTCCCCCATCTGTAGTTCTGTTCTATTAAAGGATAAAGACATAAATAAGAATTAAAAATTAAAATGCTTGTAGTTTAGAGAGAGTGGACAATTAAAATGTATCTGGGGCTAGACTCACACTACAGGAGATACATTACAGTGAGAGCCAGTTAAGCAAGTGGATGAAAAATGAGTGATTTTCATCATTCAATTAAATATAGTGCTAAGTGATATGTGCTAGCATTAAAAGCAAATTACTTAGCACTTCACCAATCATAGCATGGGAGTATTCCACTGGAAGCAGTATTTTCTGAGATGCTCAGTCCTCAGTTTTATTAAATAAATCAACTTTTAATGCTTAGAGAAGAAGCTGAAGGCACATTGCTAAAATAATAAAAAGTAAAATGATAATTATTTTTTAAAAATATCTTATTTTAATTTTATACACTAAAAAAAAAGCCCCCAACCATGACACACACACACCCCCCAACAAAAGTCCCAAACAACAAAGGCCTGGAATCCTTGCATCATCTTCTGTGTTTTCTTCAGGTTTTTTCTCTTTTTCTCAAATGAATATGCCTTTCAAAAAAACAACTTTTCAGTTCAGTCCTCTTCACCTATAAATCTTCTACTCCCACACTGAACAAATTGATGAGCTCTTTTTTCTATACCTCACCATCTCTATTATTTGTACAAAGGTAACATTATCCAGTACTGTCTAAAGATTAGGGTCCCAGTCTTAACATATATAAATTGTTATAACTCAGTTGAAGTCAATGGAGATATGATATTTTACATGAGCTGAGGATCTTGGCCCCATGTGTTCTCTTTGTGCCTAACTGCAATGCCACTCTCTCCCTACCACTAGGGTTTGTTGGACAATGACCAATGAGGAGTCCACGGGGAAATGGCTCTTACAAGAGATGTGCTGGTAGGGCATCAGGAGGAGAAGACAGGACAAAGTGTAGGGACTTCACAAATCTCTATAAATTAGTAGGTTTGGAGAGCCACAGCTGCTGCCAATCTGTTCCTAGTAGAACAAATATAGTGGAAACTCCATGACTCAGAACAGTTGGGAATTTACAGAGGGGATGATCCAGGCCCTGATCCTGCAACTGACTCCACATCAGAAGGACCCAGTGTTGCTACACCCAAGCATTAAAATATCACAGGTTGTGTCTCAAAATAATGATTGGCTTTAAAATTATGAGATTTGGGGAAATACTAAATGTGGGTTCTTTTATTTGTCTTGTGGTTCCTGTCAGTGTTTAGGGATCATGGTTTCAAGCTTTCCTCCATAACCAAGAGGGCTAAAAAGTGAAAGTTGAGATTCTCATGTAATCAGCTGACTCCAGGATCTCAGGGTTTCAGAGAAACTCTAAATATCATAAAAAGAAAAGGAGTACTTGTGGCACCTTAGAGACTAACAAATTTATTTGAGCATAAGCTTTCGTGAGCTACAGCTCACTTCATTGGATGCGACCGATGAAGTGAGCTGTAGCTCACGAAAGCTTATGCTGTAATAAATTTGTTAGTCTCTAAGGTGTCACAAGTACTCCTTTTCTTTTTGCGAATACAGACTAACACGGCTGCTACTCTGAAACCTCTAAATATCATGAGACTCACAATAAAATCATACGAGTTGGCCAAAGAGGGGACCCTTCCACCTATGCAAAACCCTATTGCTTGTCAAAATGGGGCTCTGCACAATGAAGGTCTTCTTGTGAACCAAGGACCCTGCAATGCCAACTGGAAATTGGGTTACATAATTATCCTGATTCTGCAATGTACATTCTGGTTCACTAGAGGGCTTAAATGAAAGCCTGGTCATTGTCATTGTTGTGAAATGTATGTTCAGATACTAGGTAAGGTGTTGTGTACGTACTGTGATGGGGCAAGGCCAGATGGCTATAGAAAAGTAGTCTTATTGGGATCCGGGAAGTGGGCGGGCGAGCCTGTCCACCGCTAAAGGATCCTCCCCAGCCTAAAAGGGGGATCTACAGGTCCTAGATACCCAAAAAATTCCAGGGGACAACTAATGAAATAACAGGGACAGGAGTGTGGTCAAAGGGTCAAACGAAGGGAGCCGGATGGGGACACCGAGCAGAGAACCCCGGACAGCCCCCACTGCTCCT
The DNA here is from genome assembly GCF_009764565.3 of Dermochelys coriacea. Taxonomy (NCBI): domain Eukaryota; kingdom Metazoa; phylum Chordata; order Testudines; family Dermochelyidae; genus Dermochelys; species Dermochelys coriacea. Next base: position 116,975,076 of record NC_050069.1, read on the forward strand.
CAAAGGGGTCAAGGGAGTCAGAGGACGCCGCCCAGAGGAACTCTGCCCGGATGCGTGAACGGACCGAGGATCGGAAATAGGCCCCACAGTCACAGGAGACTCCATCGGCCAACCTCCTCACTCTGGTTTTATAGATGGCCATTTTAGATAGGGCCAGGAGGAGGTTGACCAGGAGATCCCGTGACTATGTAGGGCCACGGATAGGGAGTGCATAAATAAGAAGATGAGGGGAGAAGTGCAACCAAAAACGTAATAAAATATTGGTGAGGAGCCGGAATAGGGGCTGCAGCCTGGCACACTCCAAGTATATATGTGCCAGGGTATCCCTCACGCCGCAAAAGGGGCAGGTGTCTGGGATTGAGGTGAACCGTGCAAGTACACGCCCGTGCTCACGGCTCCGTGGAGGAGCCGCCAACTGACATCCCCGGCGGGCCTTGGAACTAAGGTGGAATATAGGCTGGCCCACCGGGGCTCCTCACCCTCCAGAGGTGGCAGGAGGTCCCGCCATTTTATATCGGGGCGGGACACGAGGGTGAGGGCATGAAGGGTGTGGAGCACGAGCGTGTAGAGATGTTTTCTTGGCGCGGTTTGAAAGCAGACCGGCTGCATCTCATGCAGCCGGCTTCCAGTGAAGGGGTGAAGGGGTCGGTTGGGTCCACGGGGCAGGGGTCCAATTCAAAGGTCCAGCGGGCTGGGGTAACGGGTGGGCGGGGCGTGTCCTCGTGCAGGACCCGGTCGACCCCAGTCAGGGTCCAGTTGAGCCTGATCAAACACTCTGCGGATGCGTACAGCGCCCGGAGAAAACCCACAAACTGGGGTCCGAAGCCAAACGCTTGCAGAGTGCTCAGGAGATACCCGTGATCCACCCTGTCGAATGCCTTCTCCTGATCTAAGGACAGGAGGACGAACGACAGATCATCCCTACACCCGAGTTTCAATAGGTCCCAGACCAGATATAGGTTGTCGAAGATGCTGCGGCCCGGGACGGTGTAGGTCTGGTCTGGGTGGACCACGTCCGCCAGCACGGACCCTAGCCACAGCGAGATTGCTTTTGCCACGACTTTGTAGTCCTTGCTGAGGAGCGAGATGGGACACCAATTTCGTAAATCGCGGAGGTCCCCCTTCTTCGGCAATAAGGCCAGCACGACTCGCCTGCACGAAAGAGGGAGGACCCCGCTCTGCAAAGACTCGGCCCAGACGGTGACTAGGTCTGTGCCGAGGACGTCCCAGAACACGCGGTAGAACTCCACGGTCAGCCCGTCCATGCCCGGAGATTTATTGGTGGGCATGCAACGGAGGACTTCCGAGAACTCGGCCAGAGTGAGAGGCAGCTCTAGCTGGTCTCGGTCACCCGCGCTGACCGTCGGGAGCTCCTCCCAGAGGACTCTGCAAGCGTTAGGATCGGTCGGATCCGGGGAGAAAAGGCTTGCGTAGAAGGCTCTCGCCCTCCCGCACATCTCCACCGGATCCGTGAGGGGGGTGCCATCTTCTGCCATTAGGCAGATGACATGTTTTTTAGCCCCCCTCTTTTTCTCCAGGGCGTAGAAGAAGTGGGAGTCGCGATCCATCTCCCGAAGGAGACGGATGCGGGATCGAACAAAGGTACCCCGGGCCCGATGGTCCTCGAGGGTCCGGAGCTCCTCCCGCTTCTCCCGGCATGCTCCGCAGAGGGGTGGATCCTCGGGGCTGGTGGCCAGACGCCTCTCCAGCTGATAGAATTGCAGCCGCTCCGGGCTCACTGCCGGGGCATAGATGTTGATGAGGTTGACTACGAGCCCCTCCATGCGGACCCGGAGGTGCAGCAGGCGGCCCGGCACAGCCTCGGCACCCCCAGCACCTCGGGCCGTAGGTCGGGGGAGAACAGGGTCGCCACTCCAGCCGTACGAACTGTGAGATGGCTAAAGTAGACCCTGTCCCCTGAATCCAGCTGCCAGCTGTCTTCAGCGGTCGGATCCGTATGGGTCCCCTGCAGGAATACCACAGAGTACCTCCCCTCCCGAAGGAAGGAGAGCACCTGGGACCTGCGGAGACCCATCCTACAGCCGCAGGTGTTCAATGTTGCAATGGTAAAGGGTGCCATGAGGAGGGCCAGAGGATTTGATTGAAGTCCCCCCATTGCTGGAGAGCAAGCTGTACTTTGCTGCGGGAGCCACAGACATCTTCTAAAAACTCCCACAACTCCTCTCGCAGCGCATGGGGGGCTGGGGTTACAGTCTGGTTACTCCCCGATGGGGCCCTTGCTACAGCCCCATGGCCCACCGAGACGGGCAGACAGCGTGTGGACCCCCGACAGGGCTCCTGATGGTTTGGCATGAACACTGGGGCGATAGGGGGCGGTGGAGGGAGGATAGCAGCCCCTGGTGGGTCGGGACGGGTAAGCACAAAGGCCGCTCCCTGGGAGTCATCTGTTGGAAAAGGGAAGGAGACATCCCCGGGGCGGCAATAACATCTCGGGAGGTGGCCGGGATAGGGGCAGGGACAAGGTTAGAGGCAATATCTGGGCTGGGAGAGGGCTCTCAATGATGCCGGACGCAGGCTCTATGGTGGATTTGGCAGCCACGGCATCAGGAGGTGGACTCTCTTCTGTAGGGCCCTCTCCCGGGAAAGAGGTCGAATGCTCCTCACCAACGAGGGGTGCCCCTGGTGGTTCAGGTCCCGGCCGCGTGGCACTGGCCATCGCCTCAACAGGCCTGGCGGCACTCATCGGGGTGCCATCTGCAGCCAGGTTGATGGAGGAGTCCAGGAGCTCCTCGGAGGTGGGAGCGGAAGCAACGGTTAGGGGGAGGGAGCATGGGGAAAGGGGGGCTGGAGTGAAGTCGCCCAGATCGAGGCCCGCTGGCATAGGGTCGTCCTCCTCCTGGATTACCGGGGTCAGACCCAGGGCCTCGATCTCCTCATATATAGATGGGAAATCCTTTTCTGCCACCCCGGGATGCTCCCCACTGGCACCTGACATGACGATTGCTTCAGGGCACACTGGAGTTTCGGATGGCGCCTCGGGGGTCTTGGAGGGGAGGGACTCCCGTGGAGGGGAGATACTGCCTTCCAGTGCTGCCACGTCTTCCCCAGCCAGCTCTGGTGGATGGAACACACCCGTGGGTAGAGCTGAAGGCTCGGTATCGGTGCCCCCCTTCCAGGTCTTCCGGGGGGCCTCCGCGTCAGATGGAAGGAGTGGAGCTCGAGCCTTCCGCTTGCCCCGCTTCCCCTGGACTAGGGCCCAGCCCTCCATGGCATCATCCGGGGGCTGGCTAGCAGGGGTTGTGTCAGGGGGCAGAAGCGATGGCTCAGGGACTCGAGGGGGTAACGGTGGGGCAGCACAAGGGAAGGAAGATTCCCCTTGGGGCGGGCCCTCTCCCATGCCCGGCGGTGTCCCTGCCGCACCCTCCTCCACAGGCCCCGCCAGATTGCAAGCAGCAGGGGCGGGGCTCTCCCGCTCATCTGGGCATACTTGGGGAGGTGCCCCTTGGGCCCGAGCGGGAGCAATGGTGGACTGGGAAGGAGGAGAGGTGGTTTCGGGTGCCGGGCAGCCAGGGGCGCCTGCAATGACAGGGCCGGTGCCCTGCCGGGGCTCGGGGGTCCCGGATGCCCCTCCTTGCCGGGCCAAGGGGCAGTCCCTCCGGACGTGCCCCATCGCCCGGTAGAGGTAGCACTGGGCCTCCCCTGTGGAATAATGCACCTGGTAATGGGCCCCCTGGTAGGGGACTAGGAAGGACCCCTCCAGCGCCTCTCCGTCACGCGCCGCTGGCGGCAGTTGAAGCTGCACTTGCCGGCGGAACGAGAGGACGTGACGGAGAGCAGGGTCTTTGCAGCCCAACGGGAGAGGGCTGATGACAGAGATGGGCTTCCCCAGGGTAGAGAGGGTGGGTAACAGGGCGGCATTGGGGAGAAAGGGAGCGATGGAGGTCAGGACCAGGCGGACGCCCATGTCCTCTAGCGGCTCTAAGGGGACAAAGACGCCCCCCACTGCCAGGCCCTTCTCCACCACCTCCTGGGCGGCGGCCTCCGATGTTAAAAAGAAGACGACCTTGCCATACATTTTGGAGGCCGCCACAATGGCCATGGGCCCCACCACCCTCGCCAACGCCCGCACATAGGTCTCCACGTGGGGCAAGGCGGGCACCAGGAGGCAACGGACGCCGTGCTTCCTGGTCATGGTGGGAAAGGGGCCCCGGCCGCTATAGATGGTAGTGGAGGTGGTGGGCAGCAGAGATGACGTAGCAGCAGGCGGGGCGGCTGCCACCACCTGGGCATACGCCCTGGGGGCCGGGGGAGGGATACCCGCAGAGCTGGTGGAGGGAACAGCGGGGAGGGACGCCCCAGCCGGTGGTGGGGCCTGGGCATTGGGGGTAGCCCCTGCCATGGAGGGCCTGGTCTTTTTAGCGGGGCCCTTCCCCTTCTTCTTCACCTGGCCCTTCCTGCCGGCTGGGGAGGCTCCCCCCGAATCTGAGGGGGTGAAAGACGTGGCAGCAGTGGAGGTCACCCCGGTGCCCATCACTGCTGGTGCCCCAGCTGGGGCGGTGGTAGATGGTTCAGCAGCAGAGGTAGAAGCTTGGGGGGGTGATGGAGGGGCAGGTGGGGGAGGGGCAGCTCGGTCTGCTGGAGGGGCCCCACCCCTCTCATCCCCCGCCATCACGAGTGGGGAGGGAAGGGGAGACACCAGAAGGAGGAGGGGAGAGGGGAAGCAGATCAACCACTCCTCCCCGCTAGGCTGCAGGCGGGAGGAGGGCGCCAAAAGGGGTGGACTGGACAGGGGGCAATCAGGGACTAGGGGTCAGTCACCGACACAAGGTGGAATTCCGGCTCCTCTTGGTGCACTAGGGGAGGAGGGTATACAACAACATTCGGGGTGCAGTGAAAAGGGTTTAAACTAAAATGGGGAGTTGCACAAGTGCATGGGAGGGGGCATGGGCACACGGAGCGAGGGGCTAAACGGTCTGGGGGTAGAACAGGGAAACCAAGGGGCTAGCTTCAGAGGCTGGGGCGGGGCAAACAAACAAAGGCTGCAGAAGGAAATGGGCGGGGCAGGCAAACAAACTGAAGCTAGTAAGGGGGGCTGGGGCAAAAGGGGGAGCAAAGCTACAAGTGGCAAATGGGGCAGGTAGTAAAGGGCAAAGCTGGGGGGTAGGCAGTCCGGGGGGGGGCACGTGCACCCACGTGCGCTTGCACAAGTCTTTTTAAGCTGGCTGCTGCTTCAGGCCCAAAGGGTGGAAATAGGGCGTGGCAAGCCAAGCAAGCAGCTGAGTCCAGAGGCAGGAGCTGAGGCAGATGGTATATAGCCAGTGGGGGTGGTGGAGGGGGCAGTGGTGGTGGTAGTAGTGGTAGGGGGACACACAGATGGATCGGGGGGCAGCTCCACACCACACCCCCTGTGTCCCTACAAACACAGTCAAAACCCCCACCACAAGAGCACAGTTTGAAAATTACTCAGTCTTAGGCCCCCTCCACGGTGGTCTGCAAAGTCTCTAGGTGCTCCCCCACTGGTAGATGGTCCTCTTCTTCTCCTCCTTGGGCTCCAGCAGCTCCAGCCAGCAGACTCCACAGCAGCAGCTCCAGGAACTCCAGGTGGTGGTGCAGGCAGGCAGAAAGGATCCCTCTCAGGTGGCGGTGGTGGTGTCCACAACAGCAGTGGCTGGGGTCCCTCACTCCTCCTCTCTGGGGAGTGGGCTAGCAGCCGCAGAGAACGGGGGGGGATGGGTGTCTGGCCCAGCCAGGGGAGCGTATGTGAGGAACCCTAAGAGTAGCAGAGGTGAGGCTGGGAGTGCTGAACTATGACCTGGAAGCTGGACGGGGGCTGAATGAGGAGGGTGGGGGCTGATTGATGGTGGGTTCTGAGCAGATGGGGTGAGTGGTAGGAGGGGGACCTGAGGGAGGTGGGGATCGATGGGTGGGGGGCTGAACTGATGGGGTAGAGATGATGATGGCTGGGGGACTGAACTGAGTGGGAGCTGAATTAAGGGGGGGTTGGGTGGAGACAGAACTGATGGGGGAGTGGGAGACAGAATTAATTACTAGGCAGGAGATGGGCAGATGTGGGGGTGAGAGCTCCTGCAGCAGAGGCCAAAATCACCTTATCCAGTACATGTGGGAGAGCGGGCAACACTATCTGTCACATGCACATTCCCTGGGGATGAGCAGGGGGAGTTCAAAACTCAAGAGACTGACCTAAAAAACACAATATCATCTTTTTAAAAAAAAATCTCATGATTTTTGGGAGTGCAACTCATGATTTTTGATCTCTTGAAGTTGGCTATACTGATCTTTAGAGAAACACAGCGGAGGAAAAGATCCTTGTTTTGCAATACACTTGAAAGGTTTTCTCACCTATTCTAGGGGAACCAAGAAGATACCACATCTTCCTGCACTTAGGAAGTAGATGGATAGTACATTTACATTTATGAAAACAGGGCACAGCCAGCCTTGGTTGATGACACTGCAAAGTGCTTTGGGTGAGATGAACTTCATTAGACAGGAGACTGAGCTAATAGTTAAGTTTAATCTTTAGAAAGTTTATTCTGCTTTTGTTTTAAATGTAACCCTTTTGTTTCTATTATCCTTACTCACTCTCTCTTGAATCTTTGATAATAAACTTGCTGTTGTTTTCACTATAAATATATCTCAGTTCTGTGATATTAAGTAAAGTGAAGATCCTGCGTGTGTGCACTGTTCCCTGAATTTGGGTACATTAGACCTGGTATTTCTGTGACTTTTCAGTGAATAAGGGAATGGACACTACAGGGGAATGCTTCACAGGGGCTCGGGGACTGGGGTGCACATATTGTTGTTAACCTACAAGGGAAGGGCTGGCATAGCCCAGAGGAGAGTGCTTGGGTGGATCACAGGCTGGTGGTATCAGGGAGCTGACACCCAGTTAAGCACAAGCAAGTCTGTGTCATGGTGAAGGCAGGGGAATAACAATGTATCCTGGGTGCCCTGAGAACCATCACACCTCCCACCTGGAGCTCAGTACAATACTGGGACCCGTGATGGGGTGTTCACCCCACACTAGTCTGGAAAGTGTTAATGTGGCCGAAGAGGGGTTAAGTAACCTGATTAGGCCACACCAGAGAGAGAATTAGACTTGATAAGCAAGCTCTGACTGGGAATGGAGCCCAGCTGAGCAGGAGCAGCTGTGGCTAGTATAAAGCCAGGCAGTATGGCAGTACAGATATTTGCTGAGCTTAGAGAGGAAAAAGAGGCAATCTAGAGGGAGAGTTTGGGGATCCTCACCCTGAAGGAAGAGTTTCACCAGAAGATGATAGAGCAGAAGCTTAGTACAGGTGGAGTAGGAAAAGGTTCAGGGAAATGGTAGCAAAATTTGGGACTGTGAGACTGTTGGCTGCTGATTTGAAGGTTTCTGAGCTGGAACCTGGAGTAGAGGATGGGCCTGGTTCCTCTACCAGTCACAGGGGAAGTGGCACTGGTTGGGTAGTGAACTAGAAGACTGTCTGAGACCGTTTGTATGGAGATACTTTGATATCTTTGAAGGGGAAAACTACAGTGACCTGGCTGGAGAGGCCAGCCATAAAGAGGGAACATCCCAACCCACAAACAGGAATCACAGCAACTGCTGCAGCAGGAGAGGGCATCGGCGTGAATTAGAGACAGAAGGGGGTGTCAACATGGCCAGAACTATTCCCCACATGTAGCCACAAGGAGGTGCCTCAACATTGAGTAGTTTCAGAGTAGCAGCCGTGTTAGTCTGTATTCGCAAAAAGAAAAGGAGTACTTGTGGCACCTTAGAGACTAACAAATTTATTAGCGCATAAGCTTTCGTGAGCTACAACTCACTTCAGCGGATGCATTTGGTGGAAAAAACAGGAGAGAATGATATACACACACAGAACATGAAACAATGGGCTTATCATATTACACTGTAAGGAGAGTGATCACTTAAGATAAGCCATCACCAGCAGCGGGGGGGGGGGGGGGGGAAAGAGGGAAACCTTTCATGGTGACAAGCAAGGTAGGCTATTTCCAGCAGTTAACAAGAATATCTGAGGAACAGTGAGGGGGAGAAATAACATGGGGAAATAGTTTTACTTTGTGTAATGACTCATCCATTCCCAGTCTCTATTCAAGCCTAAATTAATTGTATCCGGTTTGCAAATTAATTCCAATTCAGTAGTCTCTCGTTGGAGTCTGTTTTTGAAGCTTTTTTGTTGAAGGATAGCCACTCTCAGGTCTGTAATCGAGTGACCAGAGAGATTGAAGTGTTCTCCAACTGGTTTTTGAATGTTATAATTTTTGATGTCTGATTTGTGTCCATTCATTCTTTTACGTAGAGACTGTCCAGTTTGACCAATGTACATGGCAGAGGGGCATTGCTGGCACATGATGGCATATATCACATTGGTAGATGCACAGGTGAACGAGCCTCTGATAGTGTGGCTGATGTGATTAGGCCCTATGATGGTGTCCCCTGAATAGATATGTGGACAGAGTTGGCAACGGGCTTTGTTGCAAGGATAGGTTCCTGGGTTGGTGGTTCTGTTGCGTGGTGTGTGGTTGCTGGTGAGTATTTGCTTCAGGTTGGGGGCCTGTCTGTAAGCAAGGACTGGCCTGTCTCCCAAGATCTGTGAGAGTGATGGGTCGTCCTTCAGGATAGGTTGTAGATCCTTGATGATGCATTGGAGAGGTTTTAGTTGGGGGCTGAAGGTGATGGCTAGTGGCGTTCTGTTATTTTCTTTGTTGGGCCTGTCCTGTAGTAGGTGACTTAGATTCATAGATACTAAGGTCAGAAGGGACCATTCTGATCATCTAGTCTGACCTCCTGCACAGCGCAGGCCACAGAATCTCACCCACCCACTCCTATGAAAAACCTCACCCATGTCTGAGCTATTGAAGTCCTTAAATCATGGTTCAAAGACTTCAAGGAGCAGAGAAGCCTCCCTCAAGTCAACCATGCCTCATGCTACAGAGGAAGGCAAAAAACCTCCAGGGCCTCTCCAATCTGCCCTGGAGGAAAATTCCTTCCCAACCCCAGATATGGCAATCAGCTAAACCCTGAGCATATGGGTAAGGTTCACCAGCCAGATACCCAAGAAAGAATTTTCTATAGTAACTCAGATCCCATCCATCTAATATCCCATCTCAGGGGATTTGGCCTATTTACCCTGAATATTTAAAGATCAATTACTTACCAAAATCCCATTATCCCATCATACCATCTCCTCCATAAACTTATCGAGTAGAATCTTAAAACCAGATAGATCTTTTGCCCCCACTGCTTCCCTTGGAAGGCTATTCCAAAACTTCACTCCTCTGATGGTTAGAAACCTTTGTCTGATTTCAAGTCTAAACTTCCTGGTGGCCAGTTTATACCCATTTGTTCTTGTGTCCACATCGGTGCTGAGCTTAAAGAATTCCTCTCCCTCTCCTGTATTTATCCCTCTGATATATTTATAGAGAGCAATCATATCTCCCCTCAACTTTCTTTTAGTTAGGCTAAATAAGCCAAGCTCCTTAAGTCTTCTTTCATAAGACAAGTTTTCCATTCCTTGGATCATCCTAGTAGCCCTTCTCTGTACCTGCTCCAGTTTGAATTCATCCTTTTTAAACATGGGAGACCAGAACTGCACACAGTATTCTAGGTGAGGTCTCACCAGTGCCTTGTATAACGGTACTAAAACCTCCTTATCCCTACTGGAAATGCCTCTCCTGATGCATCCCAAAACCGCATTAGCTTTTTTCACAGCCATATCACATTGGCAGCTCATAGTCATCCTATGATCAACCAATACTCCAAGGTCCTCCTCCTCTTCCGCTACTTCTAATTGATGCGTCCCCAACTTATAGTTAAAATTCTTGTTATTAATCCCTAAATGCATAACCTTACACTTCTCACTATTAAATTTCATCCTATTACTATTACTCCAGTTTACAAGGTCATCCAGATCCTCCTGTATAATATCCCGATCCTTCTCCGAATTGGCAATACCTCCCAGCTTTGTATCATCTGCAAACTTTATTAGCACACTCCCACTTTTTGTGCCAAGGTCAGTAATAAAAAGATTAAATAAGATTGGTCCCAAAACCGATCCCTGAGGAACTCCACTGGTAACCTCCCTCCAACCTGACAGTTTACCTTTCAGTAGGACCCGTTGCAGTCCCCCCTTTAACTAATTCCTTATCCACCTTTTGATGTTCATATTGATCCTCATCTTCTCCAATTTAACTAATAATTCCCCATGTGGCACGGTATCAAATGCCTTACTGAAATCTAGGTAAATTAGATCCACTGCATTTCCTTTATCTAAAAAATCTGTTACCTTTTCAAAAAAGGAGATTAGGTTGGTTTGGCACGATCTACCTTTTGTAAAACCATGTTGTATTTTGTCCCATTTACCATTGACTTCAATGTCCTTAACTAATTTCTCCTTCAAAATTTTTTCCAGGATCTTGCATACTACAGATGTCTAACTAACTGGCCTGTAGTTACCCGGATCACTTTTTTTTCCTTTCTTAAAAATAGGAACTATATTAGCAATTCTCCAATCATTCGGTACTACTCCTGAGTTTACAGATTCATTAAAAATTCTTGCTAATGGGCTTGCAATTTCAGGTGCCAATTCCTTTAATATTCTTGGATGAAGATTATCTGGGCCCCCCGATTTAGTCCCATTAAGCTGTTTCAGTTTCACTTCTACCTCTGATTATGGTAATATCTACCTCTATATCCTCCTTCCCATTTGTCATGCTACCATTATCCCCAAGATCCTCTTTAGCCTTATTAAAGACTGAGGCAAAGTATTTGTTTAGATATTGGGCCATGCCTAGATTATCTTTAACCTCCACTCCATCCTCAGTGTTAAGCGGCCCCACTTCTTCCTTCTTAGTTTTCTTCTTAGTTATATGGCTATAGAACCTTTTACTATTGGTTTTAATTCCCTTTGCAAGGTCCAACTCTACTCGACTTTTAGCCTGTCTCACTTGATCCCTACATGTTCCGACCTCAATTAGGTAGCTTTCCTTGCTGATCCCTCCCATCTTCCACTCCCTGTATGCTTTCTGCTTCTTCTTAATCACCTCTCTAAGATGCTTGCTCATCCAGCTTGGTCTACAACTCCTTCCTATGAATTTTTTCCCCTTTCTTGGGATACAGGCTTCCGATAGCTTCTGCAGTTTTGATTTAAAGTAATCCCAGGCCTCCTCTACCTTTAGATCCATAAGTTCTTCAGTCCAATCCACTTCCCCTAACTAATTTCCTTAATTTTTGAAAGTCAGCCCTTTTGAAATCAAAAACCCTAGTTGCAGATTTATTTTTGTTAATCCTTCCATTTAGTTTGAACTGAATTAGCTCATGATCACTTGAGCCAAGATTGTCCCCTACAACCATTTCTTCTATGAGGTCCTCGCTACTCACCAAAATTAAATCTAAAATGGCATCCCCTCTAGTCGGTTCAGCAGCTACTTGATGAAGGAATCCATCAGCTATCGCATCTAGGAAAATCTGAGCCCTATTATTATTACTAGCACTGGTCCTCCAGTCTATATCTGGGAAGTTAAAGTCTCCCATGATCATGCAGTTTCCATTAGTATTTACTTTATTAAAGACATTAAAAAGGGCTCTATCCATATCCAAATTAGATCCCGGAAGTCTATAGCACACCCCAAGCACTATCGTAGGAGAGGCTTTACTAGTTTTCTTCCCCAATGTAATTTTTGCCCAGATGGACTCTGTCTTATCCATTGCATCGCTTCTTATTTCTTTACATTCTACCTCATCATTGATATACAATGCTACTTCACCCCCTTTACCTTTGTTTCTGTCTTTCCTAAAGAGCACATACCCTTCAATACCTGTAGTCCAGTCATGACTACTATTCCACCATGTTTCTGTTATCCCTATAATATCTGGTTTCACTTCCTGCACCAGTAGCTCTAGTTCCTCCATTTTGTTACCTAGACTCCTCGCATTGGTGTACAAACATCTTAATTTTTGCTGTTTGGACTCACTCACGTTTTGTACCCTATTAGGCACAGTCATTCTACAGCCAGTATAACCTATTAGACTAGTATCCACACCGCCCTCGCTCCTTATATACATTCTCCTACCCACGGCTGTATCCTTTCTTACTTCATCTTCTTCCCTCTCAATGCTAAAATCTGGCGTGGAGATTTTCTGGACATCTCCCATCCATCTCCCCCCAATTCCTAGTTTAAAGCTCTCTTTATCAGTTGTGCCAGCCTCGATCCTAGAAGTCTATTTCCTTCCCTACTCAGATGAAGTCCATCCCGAGAGAACTGACCTCTGTCCGTGAATGCCTCCCAGTGGCCATACATCCCAAAGCCCTCCTTATAGCACCACTGCCTAAGCCATCTGTTGACAGTCATAATCTTGTCAGACCTTTGTTGCCCTTCTCTAGGAACAGGAAGGATCCCGCTAAAGATCACCTGAGCCTCAATTTCCTTAAGCGTCTTCCCCAGCCTAGCATAGTCTCCCTTAATACTTTCCAGCGAGAATCTAGCCGTATCATTTGTTCCCACATGAAGGATAATTAGGGGATTCTTTCCCGCTCCCTTTAGGATCCTTTTCAACCTCAGGTCTACATCCCGTATCTTAGCACCCGGAAGACAGCACACCCTTCTATTCTCAGGATCAGCTCTAGTTACAGGCCTGTCTATTCTTCTCAATAAAGAGTCCTCGATCACATAGACCTGCCTTTTCCTGGTGACAGTGCTATTCTCCAGTCTCTCTCCTGTTCCCTCTGGCTGCATGTTCTTTCCATTCCTATTTTCCCTTACAATCTTCTTCAACCCATCCTGTATCCTCTTGGGGCTCATATTTGGTGTAGTCTCCCTTGACTCTTCCCCTTTTTCTATACGACTAGCCTCTCTTCTCTTCTTCCTTACCCTTCCACCTTCAACAAGTACCTGCTGAGCCCCTTCTTCATTTTCCAACTCTGCAAATCTGTTCCTAAGTTCTATTTCTCCTTCACTAGCCCGTCTTTTTCTCTGCCTGGTTCTTTGAGTCACATGTTTCCACTGACCACTTTCCTCATCCAGTCTCCCCTCAAAATTCCCCAGCCCTGCTTCCATCTGTGAGTCTGAGCTTTTCCCTTCAGATACCTCATATCTTTGCTCCATCATCTGCTCAAACCCCTTCCTAAACTCAACCAGACTTTCCACCTGCATCTCCAAACCTCTGATCTTTTCCTCCATCAGCTCTATCAGACGACATTTCATGCAGAAAAAACTCTTACTGGTTCCCCCCTCCAGGATCATGTACATACCACAGCTTCCACATCCAGTCATCCTCAATGTGTCTTTCACTACAGGAGTCACTCCCACAGCTGCCTCTGTATCTGTCATCTCCTTCCCACCTAAATCCTGTTAATCTAGAAAACACAAGCCACACCAAAAAGACCACCCCCCCAGCAAAAGCAAACCCCAAACAAGCACCACAATCCAAACTCCCCTTGCAAACTCCCACTCAAACTCCCCTGTTTAGAGCTCTGTTTGCTAGCTCCTGTGCCGCTGCAGCTGTCTGACTTCTGGGTACTCTTCTGGCTCTGTCAATCTGTTTCTTCACTTCAGCAGGTGGGTATTGTAGTTGTAAGAATGCATGATAGAGATCTTGTAGGTGTTTGTCCCATTGAGTAGACAGTGCTGTGACAGGGCCTTAGACTTAAAAGATCATGTTGAGCACTTTTTTGCTTGTTTCAAAATTTCTCCTTGTGGGAGAAAAGCTATAGTATTCCATAATAATGATCTAAACACTACAGTAAAACAGTGTTCCTGTTGCTTACTGCAGACTACAGTATTTCTTCTTCTTTTTTTATGTTGTCTGTCTTGCTGTCAGGGAAATATTTATATGTTCATACTGATATTTGTTTTTATTATTTTACAAGATCTGTGTCCTAAAAAGCTTCTGATGCTCAAAATTTAACCCTTTTTTTTGTTTTAGACATCAAGATATACTTTTCCCTATTTAAAAAAAAAAGCATTAGGGGAAAAGTTATTTTAACTCAATTTTCAAAATATATTATTTCCTTTTTAAGGTTTTCCAGGCTGAGGTAATTGTTCTGAGGCATCTTGTCTGGCTATGCCAATTCTGTCACATACACTAATATAAAGTAATGACACGAGGCTGACTTAACTAGACATAATAGGGTGCATTTTAAAAAGACTGGATGGGAGGTAAGTGCGCACATTGTGCTACTTGTTAAGGAAATTGTTGAGCCTCATTTGTGTGGCTTTCACTATTGCATATATTTAAAATATCTGCCTAGACAAATGCAAAATCGCATAATCCCTTAATAATACATAAAAAGTGATTCCTAAATTACACGTTGTCTGAATAAAGCCTTGTTGTATTAATTTAAATGCAACAGGCCCAAGTGTCAAAGCTGTTACCAAGACTCAGTTGCTGTCCAATATTAAACAGTTTAGAACAAGGTTTGAGGTTGGGTGTATACAGAGAACTCAGGTTGTTTAATACCGTGGCAAACACACCATTAAAAACCCTTTCTATTTTATTTTTTTTAAGATACAGGAAAAAAGGGAAAAACAGTTAAAGCATTTTAAATGTAAAATAAGGCTTTTTAAACACAATCCATCTTCCCTTTTCTTTTAGCTGGAGAGAATCTTCAGAAGAAAAACCCTCCTCTTTGACAGTTTCTTAGGCAGTTTCCTTTTTGAGGAAAAAGAGAAAAAATTAGTTGAGCTGGGCTAGACCTACTGTTTTTGTAGGGTTGCTAACCCTCCCGGTTTGGCCAGGAGTCTCCCGGAGTTGGGCTCAATCTCCCAGATGCTATCAATCTGGGAGATTTTAGGCTGCTAAAAATCCAGCAGCGCAGTGGGGCTAAGGCAGGCTCCCTACTTGCCCTGGCTCTACACTGCTCCCGAAAGTGGCTGGCATGTCTGGCAGTGACTCCTAGGTGGAGGCGTGGCCAGGGGGTCTCTGCGTACTGCCCCCGCCCCAAGCGCCAACAGGCTGGGAACAGGAAACTGCGGCCAATAGGAGGTGCAGGGGTGGTGCCTGCAGGCAGAAGAAGTGCGCAGAGCCGCCTGCCCAGCCCTGAGCCTAGGAACTGCTGCCAGACATGCTTCCGCTTCCAGGATCCACCTGAGGTGAGCACCACCTGGCTGGAGTCTGCACCCTGAACCCCCTCCCCAATCCCAATCACTTGCCCCAGCCTCCTCCCTCACTCAAACTCCCTCCCAAAGCTCGCAGCCCAACCCTCCGCCCAAGTCCAATGAAAGTGAGTGAGGGTGGGGGAGAGCATGCAGCGGAGGGACGGGGCTGGAGTGACTGGGGGCAGGGGCCTCAGATAGATAGGAGAGGGGCAGGGACAGGACCTAGGGAAAGGGGTGGGGCAAGGGTGTTTGAGTTTGTGCGATTACACAGCTGGCAACCCTATGTTTTTGTTTTCTTGAAGGCAAAGTAAGAAAAACAGACAAGAGGGGAGCGAAAAGAAGAAAATGTGGCTTCTGTTTCTGATGTTGACTATCACTTGCAGTCTCTCTGCTGGAAAAACACCGGCATAGCACATGGCTTTATCAGCCACTCAGAGACATGGCAAACTTGTAACAGCATCAGGCTGCTCAGGTCATTGATTTTTAAAAGCCTGTTTTGTCACAGGCTTACAGCAGTGTTGCAATCTTGGCCAGCAAAGCCAGACTCTCATTAAACAGAAGACAAAAGAAGACTGATAGTAAAGAGAATAAATAGTGTGGGCATGCTAGAGCTTACTCCACCCCAGTCAAGAAAGGCTAAAATGAGTTCCTCTGGGCTCAGCCTGTACTACATAGACACACCTGCAGAGCCTGCTCTACTTTCAGGCAATGAGCTTAAAAGGGAGAGTTTATCACAGGAAGGGGTTTCAACCAGGAGGGAGTGTGTTGTGCCTCAGTTCACTGAATTGGGCAACAGCCACCAAGAGGAAGATAGCTTGCAAACCTCGGCCTCCCAGAAAAGCCTGATCAGTCAGGTGCCAGCCAATTGCAGCAGCAAGGGGTTAAAGATAAACCCTGACCTAGGGTCTAGTAGTACTTAACCTTCATAGACAAGCCAGACCTGTATTAAACTCTGTGAAACACTTGGAGATTGAATGTCTCCATAATTGGAAGGACTTCTAAAGGGCAAGGATCTCTGCAAATTCCCAAATGGGATCTAAAAAGGCCCAGTCTATCTCAGTAGGGAAGGAAAAGGACACTGTTTGTGTGTCACACACACACCTATATCACAGATGGTGTTTGCCATTTCCACCAGCCTAATCCCAATGTCATTTAGATCCCTCTTTCTGGCCCGGGCTGGTCAGGATCTTTCTTAGGATGAAGAGGGTCTGACAGTATTAAGAGAGATCATGGGGTCCCAGGAGATGGAGGGAGTGGCAGCCATGTTGGTAAATCTTACTGCAGTGTCTGTTAACAGACAGCTACTGCTTCTGTTTATCCTTCACCCCCAACTTCTTTCTTTAAGGACCCCGAAAAGAGTGATGGATGGAAAAAACCATCCTCATTATTTTATTCACCAGTTAAGCTAATTTCTGACACACCAATTTTAGTTCATTGATTTCTGGTTCCACATTTCTGTTCACCAGTCATGGGCTTAACATAGTCCCTGGGTTTTCAGTAGGTCTTTTTGGACTAATTCAGTCACTGTCTCCCTTTTGCATCCTTTCCCCTCAACACTGATAATGTGATTGCAACATTTTGTAAACTTTTATCCACCCTTCCACAAGTGAACTCACAATTAGGCTAAACTTGGAGGCCCAAAATATTACAAACAACCCTAAACATCAAGATGCAATGGAGATAAACCATGAATGAATTTGGACCAATTTTTTTTAACATGGTATTTGTTGCCTGTAACAGAAGACTTTTTTTCTAAGAAGCAGTTTGCTTGCGAGTGAGTGTTTAATATGTGTAAGCAGGGGAATAGTCCCGCTCTTGTGGGGAACTTTCCTGGCTTCTGCACTACCCTGGTGAAGTGGGCTAGCGAGAGGATCTGAGTCCTCACTCCCACTTCCTTTACCCAGTGGCTTCCCTGCCCTGGAGGACTCCCCTTCCACTCCTGTCTGGCAGAGTCCTCATAACCCCAACAAGGCTGGGCCCAGGATTCCTCGGGGGCTCGACCCCCCCCAACCCTGCTGTGGTCACTTAGGACAGGGGCTAGGGTGTCCCCACTCCGGGGTACTCTCTCTGCACTGGGCTCTTCTCTGACCCACTGACCATTACATACAAGTTAAAGCAAATGCAAGTTATTTAATCAACAATTAATTTTGAAAAGAATAAGGAAAAATGGGAAAGGTTAAAGGAAGCATGTCACCCCACTCTGTGGCAGGGGACATCACAACCAGCGTCTCTGCAACGTCGGGGCAGTTCACAGTCTGTTCCTTGTAATTCCCAGGCCTTCTTCTCAGGCCCTGGCTGTGCTGCAGGGATGCTGTGGGTTGGACACTTGCTCTGGTGGTGGCCACACAGTCTCAGGCTCTAAGTGGTAGGACCCTTCTTCCCCGCCCTGTCGGGGTTACGATCCAAACCTGGCCTGCAGAGCCTCTTGGCTGAGGCATCTCCCTGTGCTGGGCCTGCTGCCCAGGGTCCCCCTCGGTCTCCCCAGCTGCTCACCGCACCCCACTCCGGACTGCTCCAGCCCCAGCTCCACCACTTGGTCTCGCCGCTGCTGCTGCTGCTCTGCCTCCAGCTCCCTGGGCTGCTTCTCTGGCCCTTCTGCCTCTGGTTGCTGCAGCTCTGCTCCCAGGTCAGGTCTGCTCTCTCTGGGCTGTGCCTCTGGTCCCTCTGGATCTGGCACAGCTCAGCTCCCCAGCTCAGCTCAGGCCCCTGCTTTCTCCTTAGCTCGGCCCCACTCTGTCTGACCCAGGCAATTCCAGCTCACCGGGAGGACGGGACCTCCCTGGCCTCCTGACTCCCTGATTAGCCTGCCCGCCCTGTCAATCAGGCTGACCTGGAGCATTGGCCTCTCCCCATTGTTCCTGGGGACTGTCAGTCTCAGGTCCCTGATTTCCCCATCGACCCTTCCCCCTTTTTAGTACTGGGAGCTAGCCAACCAAAACACCCCCACTAAATGTTAGTAAGGGGGCAACAGTCCCCTTACATAAGTATAGGTATGTTGGTGGACCACCCTTCCTGAGCCTGAAATTTGCTTAAGCTTGCGCTCAACTTTAAGCATGTGAGTAGTTCCCTGAAAGTCAACTCGTGTGCTGGAAGTCATGCATGTGCTTAAGTGCCTTGCCAGATTGAGGCCAGTAAGAGTAGGTGTAATCTTCGCACGTCTGGAATAAGAACAAAGGGAGATGTGTATAGTAGTCATTGCGTGGTTAGAGAACAGATGTTAACATGTGCACCTCTTCTTCCATCACTTTGATAATATGTTGTGTCCCTTTGCAGCTCCTATTGTGGTGCTCCTGCAGCATCTTTGATTTATTCTTTTTAAGGGGGCCTAATTCCCTTGTTGGCTCTCAATTTGCATGGTCTTATTGCTGGTCTTACTACACCACTGGCTTACTACCTCAGGAAAATCCTGCTTCAATGGACTGTACCTCCCAGGGGCAACTATGCCAGTTTTATGATAGGTTTGTACTGGCAGTGTGGGGCAAAATGGTCTGAAAGTAGGGGAGAATGTGGCCTTTACCAATTAAAACAAAATAATTAGCTGTCAATACAATGTTATAATGAGGGATTTCTATTGTTATGGTTTTTTACCTATAATCTTTTTTTATCTTTTAAAAACAGTTTTGAATAACTGTCTGTTTATAAGGGTTTCTGAAAGTTAGTTCTAGATCTGTGAATAGCATAGAGGTGCTGCTCTTTGCTATAAACTAGTTAGGGACATAAATTGCTTTTTATAGAATCTTTGAAACTAGAGATGGGAAAAGCCTGATTAAATCATCTATTTTATCCCACGAGGCCAGCACAAGATGGCTTCCTCAAATATATCTTCCAGTACTTTGCTTAGTCCACTTTTAAATAACTCAGATGATAGGGTTTCCATCACTTCCCTTTGGAGACTATTTCATACTCTAATATAGTCTGGAGTTCCCATGCAGTCAGTCTACATTTTCCTTTGCATAATTTCATCCCCTTACTGTTAATTAACCCTCCTTGTCCCACTCTAAATAACTTCCTTGATTTTCACACCCATCAAATACTTGTACACTGTTGTCATGTTCCCCTTAGTCATTGTGAAGACTCCCAGTATACAGGACTAAGGAGATGCTTCCCACCTAAAGGAAGGGATGTGCTGCCACAGTTAATTTTCCTCTCCGAGAATTCCAAATACAAATATCTAATTCAAGACTCAGTCCTGCAAGATTCTGAGTAATTCTTTGAGGTTCTGAGGTCCCGCCGGTCCCCAGCACTTCGCAGGACCAAAGCATAAATCTTCTCAAACAGGTAGAAAGACATTTAAAGAAGTTAGAATAATAATATGCCAGAATTAATGGAAAGCTTGTTTAGATGCAATTTTAGTATTTAATCCATTTGTTAAATCTATTAGAAAGTACTGTTTAGTTTTCTCATTAAAGTTAATAATCATTGTTTCACTCAAGCTGGAAAATCAGGCTCTTTGAAATGAAACCTTTTTGTGCAGCTAGAACCATTCAATCCCAGTGTTCCCGGCCAGTTTTGGCTGCCTATATGTCCACTCTTCCTCCAAATCCCTCCTCAAGATTGTTAGGTTGCTGGGGAGGGGCTGTGTGTGAAGTCATTTGCTACTATTCTCACATTGCATTGTTCTCTCTCTACTACTTTTTTTTTTCACTATATCTCGTTGCAAGCTCTTGTCTAATCTAGTTTCCTCCATAAAGAATCTGTTTCAGAATTTGTGCTTTCCAAATATCCATAATATGGCTTTTACTGTAATCCATCCCACCCCATTTCCCAGTGCTACGTGGAATTTTAATGGCTTAATCTCATTCTTTTTTGTTGCCCATGTGATGGATTTGGGTAGGCCTGTACCCATTTATGTGATCACTTTTGTATCTGATCATACTTTGTGCCTTGTGGTGAGAAGCAGTTTAGACTAGCATATGCATAACCGGTTGTGATGTATAGTAAAAACCCAAGGAGTGGGAGTTTCTCTTCCTGTGTTAGCACTCTGCTGTTGTGTTATCAAGTTGACTACCAAGGAGTATTGTCCTGATTATGACTCTTATCTGCTGGTCCACCCACTAGGGAACAACAAGTGTTTTGCATGTGATCCCAGCATAACTTGGGCATGAGGTTTTATGTGGGGACTGATGGTTGGGACTGTATTTTTTTTTTTTAAACTGGGGGCTTCTGTGTGCAAGAGGCCAACCACTGCTAGCAGCAAGAAGGACTTGCTGCAGGGGAGATGAGGAAGTCTCCATCTAGCCTGAGCAAGGATATACTTTGGACCCAAATGGATGGGTGAAATCAGTCTAAAATGGGATTGCATTCAGGTTTGTTTGGTTTTTTGTTTTTTTTGTTTTTTTTTTTTTGCCTAGACCTTCAATGCTCTTGTGCTAACAGTACAGTGTGTTTGTGTTTAAGAGGTTCCTTTGCAAATCCCGTTTGCCTTACTTTAGCTGCCACATGTCCCTGAAGAGTTAACTATAAATCAGAGTGCCCACGGGGCTGGAGCTCTGGAGATGGAGGTGCATAACTGACTGTGGAGGCTTGGGATGTTCAGCCCTGGTTTCAAGTCCTAGGGCAGTTGTACTGTGGAATAGTATGCAAGGTCCTGGAAATAATTTTGAAGGAGAAATTAGTTAAGGACATTGAAGTCAATGGTAAATGGGACAAAATACAACATGGTTTTACAAAAGGTAGATCGTGCCAAACCAACATGATCTCCTTTTTTGAAAAAGTAACAGATTTTTTAGATAAAGGAAACGCAGTGGATCTAATTTACCTAGATTTCAGTAAGGTGTTTGATACTGTGCCACATGGGGAATTATTAGTTAAATTGGAGAAGACGGGGATCAATATGAACATCAAAAGGTGGATAAGGAATTGGTTAAAGGGGAGACTGCAACGGGTCCTACTGAAAGGCGAACTGTCAGGCTGGAGGGAGGTTACCAGTGGATTTCCTCAGGGATCGGTTTTGGGACCAATCTTATTTAATCTTTTTATTACTGACCTTGGCACAAAAAATGGGAGTGTGCTAATAAAGTTTGCAGATGATACAAAGCTGGGAGGTATTGCCAATTCGGAGAAGGATCGGGATATTATACAGGAGGATCTGGATGACTTTGTAAACTGGAGTAATAGTAATAGGATGAAATTTAATAGTGAGAAGTGTAAGGTTATGCATTTAGGGATTAATAACAAGAATTTTAGCTATAAGTTGGGGACGCATCAATTAGAAGTAACGGAGGAGGAGAAGGATCTTGGAGTATTGGTTGATCATAGGATGACTATGAGCTGCCAATATGATATGGCTGTGAAAAAAGCTAATGCGGTTTTGGGATGCATCAGGAGAGGCATTTCCAGTAGGGATAAGGAGGTTTTAGTACCATTATACAAGGCACTGGTGAGACCTCACCTAGAATACTGTGTGCAGTTCTGGTCTCCAATGTTTAAAAAGGATGAATTCAAACTGGAGCAGGTACAGAGAAGGGCTACTAGGATGATCCGAGGAATGGAAAACTTGTCTTATGAAAGGAAACTTAAGGAGCTTGGCTTGTTTAGCCTAACTAAAAGAAAGTTGAGGGGAGATATGATTGCTCTCTATAAATATATCAGAGGGATAAATACAGGAGAGGGAGAGGAATTCTTTAAGCTCAGCACCAATGTGGACACAAGAACAAATGGGTATAAACTGGCCACCACGAAGTTTAGACTTGAAATTAGACAAAGGTTTCTAATCATCAGAGGAGTGAAGTTTTGGAATAGCCTTCCAAGGGAAGCAGTGGGGGCAAAAGATCTATCTGGCTTTAAGATTCTACTTGATAAGTTTATGGAGGAGATGGTATGATGGGATAATGTGATTTTGGTAATTAATTGATCTTTAAATATTCAGAGTAAATAGGCCTAATCCCCTGAGATGGGATATTAGATGGATGGGATCTGAGTTACCCAGGAAAGAATTTTCTGTAGTATTTGGCTGGTGAATCTTGCCCATATGCTCAGGGTTTAGCTGATCGCCATATTTGGGGTCGGGAAGGAATTTTCCTCCAGGGCAGATTGGAGAGGCCCTGGAAGTTTTTCGCCTTCCTCTGTAGCACGGGGCATGGGTCACTTGAGGGAGGATTCTCTGCTCCTTGAAGTCTTTAAACCACGATTTGAGGACTTCAGTAGCTCAGACATAGGTGAGGTTTTTCGTAGGAGTGGGTGGGTGAGATTCTGTGGCCTGCGTTGTGCAGGAGGTCGGACTAGATGATCAGAATAGTCCCTTCTGACCTTGGTATCTATGAATTCAGCATCCCAAGTAGGGGTTCCAAACAAGGAGTCTGTACCCCAGGAGAGCGCCTAGGAGGCCAAAAGTAGAAGCAGTGTCTGGACACAGTGCAGACCCAGTTGGCTTGGGGCCATATGGGATCCAGTGGTTGAGTTCAATACAGCAGACTGGTGACTTTCTACCAGGGGGACTCAGCCTGGGTTGTAACAGTTCGGATTTCCCACTCCTCTAGGCCTCCGTTCAGCAAAGTAGTTAAACACAGGCCTAACTTTAAGCACATGAGTAGTCCCATTTGAAGTTCCTTTGTTTTATGCCTTTTGTATTTCATCCTTTAACTCACCTCAGCTCATATATGTGACAGCAAGACATGTAAAAACACATGAAGAAAGTTTTAAAAACAAAAACAAAACCCTTTCGTGCATTTTATATTTTAAAGGCTTTTGCTGACAGATTTTGCTACTGTTGCTTCCACATGATTCCTTTTGTCTGACATTTTACCGGTATCCAACCTGATGCCCAAGTAAATGTGCTTTGGATGGGGAACAAGGACTGTGGTTACTGATAGAATCCAAGCCTGATGCACATGCAGGTGAGTGGCAGCTCTGAAGCCCTTCACAGCCTCTATTCTAGCCCTGTGCAGAAATAGGGATTGAAACTCCAGCATACATCTTCTCTGAATATTTCTGTAAACACTGGATCCACATGAGCAAGCATTTCAGTGGCCATGCCCCTTACTTTCCACAGTAGCCCCTCCATGCTTGTCTATATGGAGCTGACACACAGTCTGGGGAGTCCCTTAAGCACTCCCTCTGCAGCTGCTGATTCCCTATACAGCAGAAATATTGTGCTTCTTCTGTATTACAGCCTTTTTCAGCCCCCACATCCCTGTGTGAAATGAAAAGATTTTATGACTTTATGTGGTGGTCGTGTTTTGGCTGAGGAATCTGATATGGAGTCTTCTGAGCTCTTTGATTACATGGGACTTGAACTGGAGAGACATGGCCGCATAGGATGTCAGAGCACTATCCAATTAAGAGCTGAAAAGTAGGGTGGTGTATGCAAAAGGCACAGAGATTTAAAAAAAAAAAAAATCACTGCAGCCAAGGGTTCTGAAATAGGAGCAGTTTGTCTTGGTAATTAGGCCAGAATTGTAATAGTTTGGATTTCTTTTCTCATTGCTATGGGGATGAAACAGATCCTTTCTTCTTCATCTAGAGACTTGGTGGTGCAAATTCAAAACTGACACAGCCCTTATCAGAAGTTAATTCGATAGCACATCATTTGTTTTCTAATGCTGAACTATCATTTTTTGGTATCTAAAAGTTGATAGGCACCGTTCCTTCTTTGGAATTTGATTTTAGTGGCTGTAATGTTGTTCCCATCTCAACAGTTAAACATCTGGGTGTTTTTTTTTTCTTGACTCCAAGCTTTCTCGACAGGCCGCAGGAGCATGATTTTAACTCCTCAGCTGCTGGCAACTCATGTAACTTTTGTGACTTGTAGAACACCATGTATTCTGAGAATGCACCCAAGATGGAACGCTGGATTTCAGTGGTGATGCCTTTGAAACATGTCAGGTAGGGTGCAGTTTACCCTGTGTACTATGCAGTGGAAGAGCATTAGGCTCGAGTTGCTGCAGTCTTAGGCCGGTGCTATGAAATAATTCTATTGGTATGATCACGGAGTAATGAAGTGGTGAATGAAGCCCATTTGAATGCATCATTTGCAGCAGGTGGACGTGTAGTTCCCGCAGATGCCCTCCTTTGTTACTACTGCCTGGATTACTGCAGTTCAGTTTTCACTGGCTTTCTAGCAAAATCAATTCATGAACTATGGAATGCTGCTTTAAGGCTCTATATTTATGAGAAAAGCCTAATTGACAGAAGGATGATCCCATATATAGGTCTTCTAATTGGCTACAAGCAGCTCATCATATTGATTTAAAAATTTGTTCTTATTACATTTAAAGCCACAGCTAATTATGATCATTCCCTACTCCTTGCTCTTTTGATTTGTAGACCAAGTTTCCTTCTGCGTGAGCTCATTCCTTTTTTGCCAGCCCAAAAAATACCCTTGTAGGGAACTCCATTCCTACTCTTAAGTTCCATAAAATGTGTATAAATCACTGCTGTTAGCAAGATACTAAACTTGGTGTACCAATAATTTGATGCAATATGGCAAATTCTGGTTTCCTGGTGATTCTTTGATGGTCTTAGCCCTCCGAACCTTCTACTATTTTAAATGCATACTAACAATGATTAAAACACTTGATTAAATGTGATGTAAATTATTAAAAAGTTTTTTTTAAAATAAAGGGGTATGATAGTTTTAATGTGCTCATTTTTATAAGTGAGGAGAGAAACTGGTGGAGAGTTGTGCCCTCCATTTATAAAATGTATCGCTTACTATATTTGGATAAAGCACTAGGAGGGTGCTAAAAACCTCAGGAAAAATAGTGTTACTAACTGGTTTGTTATTAGCAAAGCATGTTTATTAAGTATGACATTTCTGTTAAGATTGATACATCATTATTAGAATGGAAGATATAATTGTGGTTGTTAGGATTTTCCTAGAACTTTTCCCAGACTTTAGGATAAGGACCCTTTGGATGAAAGTCCTTGCTCAAGCCCAAATCCTGGACTGAAAACTAGGATAGGTACAGCAGCATGTCCATAAGGCTCTCAAGACTGGGGCTTCAGTCTTTGCAGTCATCACTTCCAGTGAAATCAATGGGAATTTTTTGTCTGAGTACACCATATTCTGCCACCAGTTTTTAAGGAGACTAAAAAAGTACCACTTAACAGCCAATGGCACAAAGTGAGGGCCAGATTTCAAGATTATTTAGGAATCCAAATTAGTCTTATTCATTTCAAAGGGCTAGCAGATATAGTCACCAATACCCTGGGGGTAAAACCTATTACTTAATGTTGTTGTTCCATGTCTTTGAAATCCATATTCACTTTTTTATTCATTATTTTATTATCTAATTCAAATGAAAGGGAATATGTCTGGATTCTCTGCTGTGTATAAAAAGTTTATTATTGAATTATGACTAACTACATGAATAATTACCAATTACAAGAAAACAATGCAGATGGATAGCTTCATTAAGCAAGCGACATGGGGTCATTATAAGGTTCTGGTTGCTGCCCCCAATCTTAGAAAAAATATAGTTCTCTGAACCACCAATCTGAACTGGTGATAAAATATCACAAGTAGCCTCACATTAAGCTGGATAATATGCAGGCTGCTTGATTTGTATTGAATATGTGTCTGGTGGCTGGAACCCACTGTAATGAACTAGCCCACAAATCACAGCTTAATGGGAACCTACTTATACATATTGCTTAATTAAAAGTTGTGAGCTTATTAACATGTGTCTTTGGCACTGAGCTTTGGGGATGTAATCTCTGTGCAAATAAGACTAGGTTGTAAAAGTTTTATAGATTGACAATGATATTAAATTCCATACCTTAATAACCCATCATTTTTGCAAAGAATGGTTCATGTTCTGTATTTATGCACTCTTCTGGCCAAGTATTTATTTATATTCTTTACAATACAGACCTGCTGTATTTCTTTTATTTAAGAAACCTAGTGCTACTGATTCTTCACCTGTTTTCCCTTCTTTTTCTGGGTGGTGTACACCACTTTGCCTAACATAAAATCTCTATTTTTATTATTATAGCAGCACCCCAGTAGCATAGCACCATTAGTTAAGGTTGTGCCAGTTTTTCCATTATAAACCTCCATTTTCATGGGTTTACAGCTCCAGTGTAAAAATTTGCTCCAGGCTCAAACTTGGAATAGAAGGTCTTAAATTGGGAGAGAACATTTTTTAACAATTAAAAGAAAAATCTATAGTATGTTGCTGTTTTTGGGTTACAGATGTAAAAGTCAACAGAATATAACCAGTTTCAGAATTTTTTTGGGGGGGTCCTCTTGTTTCTTTTATTTTTACATTGTTTTATAGGCTTAGGCCCAGGTTCTCAAAGGTATTTTGGTATCTAACTCCAACTGGAATCCATGAGAGTTAGATGCCTAAATGCCTTACTCCCTAATCTCAGCTAATTCCTCTTGATCTCATTTAAAAAAAAAAAAGTAAAAATAACAAATAAAAGAATTTCTTTATATTCCTCTGAAATCATGGATTCTGACATAGGTACCACCTCCTCCCTTTGTCCCTCCCTCTGTGGGTCCCCACTTACTGTGCCTTGTCTGGTAATATTCCTTGTCGGGAATCCTTAGTAGTGTGGCTGCCCCCAGTTGCCAGAAACAGCAAATGGAGAGAGTTGGGTTGGTTTGTTGTGACTGGGAGTTTGGGAGCATACGTCTGTCAATTATTAATTCTATTTGTACTTGTGTAACAGTCATTGTAAATTAAAACATCCATTTGGTAGCAGGAACCTCCCATGTAGCAAGCACTGGAAAGGAGTGACAGAATAACCAAGGAGTCATAAGTTGCATGTTGCACTCAGACTCTTACCTGCTTGAACAATGGGGTTTCTACCAGCAGGGCCTCTCCCTC
Source organism: Dermochelys coriacea (assembly GCF_009764565.3). Taxonomy (NCBI): domain Eukaryota; kingdom Metazoa; phylum Chordata; order Testudines; family Dermochelyidae; genus Dermochelys; species Dermochelys coriacea. The sequence continues at coordinate 117,001,928 of NC_050069.1, forward strand.
TGAATGGGTTATCTCTTCACAGAAAACGTGTGTGTAGGATGGGCTGGAATCCTCCCCTCCCCACCCCCCTAAACACATGAGTGGCGGTATTCTCCACCTGACCAAAGGAGGACAGACTGTTTTTTAAAAGGTGTGGCTTTCCCAGCAAGAAGTGCTATTTCATCATCAGCACCAGAAGACCCATCAGATTGAGGGGGCATTCAGGAGTTTGTTGTTTTCCATAGATTTGTAACTCTCATACTTTTTTTTTTTTTTTTTTAAGGAAAGTAAAGTGTATGTTTAAAAAACAAACAAACAAAAAACATCTCCTTTTGCAAAGCCTGTGCCTCCTTGCTTTACTACCACATGACCCCTGCAGAGTGTAACTAGAGAAACCAGAGCTCATACAGCTAAGTGAATTCTGGGGGAGATCATGTCTAGGCAACTGGGGGGCTCAGGAGGGCTGAGGCACAGGTTTTAGGGTCTAGGCAGCTGGATTACAGGGCCAAGCGGGGTTTCAGACATGGGGTCTGCACTTGCGGTGTGGGCCTGAGGCTATGTCTACACAACATGCAAAAACTATTGTGGTAGCAACTAGGGAGTTCATGACCGGGACTCCCTAGTTGCTACCACAATACGAAAAATTAAGTAATAAACCCAAAAGACCTTTTAAAATGTATTCTTGATACTAATTCCCAGAATAAAATATAGTGGCTCCAGTAATCCATGAAATAATGAACGAAGTATAAATATTAAGGGATGTGTTGGACTTACGTGCATTTTTTTCTGCATGGCACAGTGCATAGCAGAAACACGTGTTAATCATATGCATTATTATAGTGTAAGATCTATGATGGATCCTCGTCACTCCTTACTCAGCCAAACATCCCAGGGAAAGAAGTGAAGTTTACCTGAGTAAGCAGTTCAGGAGGGAGGGCCAACCAGTACTTCTGGCCACACTGCAAACCACAAGAGGTTGTCTAACTCCCTGGAAGATGCACTCCTCTTGATGTATTTGCTAGCGCCTATCAGGGCAGCACCGGTAGAAGATGCACTATATGGGATTGATTCACCATTGTTACTTCCAGTTTTATTTGACGCAGACATAAAACTGGAGTGATGCAGTTGTGAATTCTAGAGACCAGACCTGGAAAGTCAATAGAGCTGTCAGCTGGCAACAAATGAAGCTCTGGCCCAGCTACAGTAAGTACTGTGGCTAAGCATGCTCCTCCTCTGCCCTCCAGTACTCCTGGAGTCAGATTGACCAGATTCTCCTCAGTTTTGCACCTTGTGTACTTATTTACACACACGCTAAATAAGTGCACAACTGGTGTATAATATAACCACTAGTGTGAGTCAAGAATATTGATTCTGTAGTATTTTGCATCCACTGTGCACAGGTAGAAATGACCATACAACATGCAAGGCCATGAAGAATCAGGCCACCATTTTGTCTTAATTCTGTCATCCTCTTGTGCTTCAACTGACTCCATGCCAGCATTCCATAGACGTGACTTAGCCCTGTGCAAGGCAGGAGTTCCAAACACTGTGTGACTTCATGTGTCGCACTAGGCACCGGAAGGTGTCATAAAGACATAGCTACACCCTTAACTCCAAGCTGCATTCTGTATGTGCAAGATTTTCGTTCAAACCTTCCCTATTATGGTATATGAATATACTTTTTGGTGCTTTAATTGATATTCATATCAAACTTTCTTCACATTAATGGAGTTCACAATTAATCTTCAGGGAGAAATCATCACTTTTATGTGAAATTAGGTGTATATTGCTTAATCAAGGCTTTTTCAATTTAATTTACTCACTAGAAGTATTCATGCTGGTTCTCTCTGAAAAGTCCCTTTGTTTCATTTTAGCTAATTTTAACAGTTATAGCTAATTATCAAAGAAACTAATGAGGCTTTTCATGACATAGTGTGATAAGTATTTCTGTTAAGTTGTTATGCTTTTTTGTTAATACAGTCTTTCCAGAAAAGCCACAAACTGTGGACTCAGGCTTCTCATATTCAGGTTGTCCCTGTTAATAGATCAGTTGCAGTAGGCTCCCCCCAGCCCCACTCTATGCAGAAGTGAGTTTTCTACAGAACAAGTTAACTGTGGGCCATATCCTGTATTCCTAACTGAGGTCCTGCCTGTCTCCCTGTGTTTCTTGCACAGATGTAGACCTTTCTCAGAAAGATGAGTCAACTATCTCCATATCCATATCCCATACATAGACCATGCAGAGAGCACTGCATGACATGGCAGGGAGTGGTTTGGCCTAAGGAGGAGGGGTGATGTGGAGAAGCACCCATGACATGTGTTATCCCACACAGTGGCCCCTCAGAGATATCTAGGAAAATTTGGCAGCCTCTGTCTGTATAATTGACACTTGTTTTTAACATCACTTTTCTATGAGAGAGTGGAATTGAAGGTCTTCCAAGAACACAAAGCTGGCTTGGAGGCACAGAACTTCTGCATATATGGCCCTGGTCTTTATGCAGATCCTGGAAAAAAAACACAGAATAAGTGAGCCAGCTCCACAGCCTATTCCACAGACAACAGACTTCACTTCCCACCCCCCAGCACAACAAATCAGTAGAAATCTCCACTAGGAAAGCTTTGCAGAGACTTACTCTCTCTTTCTGCCTCCCACAGAAAGAGCATAGGGAGGGATTAACTGGGCCCTTGGTTGTTACTCAGTCTTTAATCAGGTAAACTCCTGTTGACTTCAAGATCTGGCAGCCTAAACAAAAGTTGACTCTCACCAGGAATGCGATTTGCACATTGCAATGCACTGAAAGGATGCTGGACAGTATGGGTGAAATAGTGTCCTCATTAAAGTCAATGGGAGTTTTTTCCATTGGTTTCAGTGGGACCAGAATTTTACCCTATGTATATTGTGGCAGTGCTGATATTGTCACAGCCAAATTTAAATGAAAATTTGGAAGAAATACTAAACAGAATGTTTTAAAAACTGTGACAATACAGGCACTAATGTAGGGCATGAGTGAGAAGAGCAGGATTTAGCAAGTAGTCCTAATGACCTCAGTTAAACTAATTGTGTCATTAAGATGAATAAGATATGGCCTGCAGTGTACTGTTAAGGTAAACATGATTGTTAATTGCACTCACTGAATAAAAGAGAAGCTTAGTTTGGATAAGCTCCTGAATGTTTGGACACTCATCTGAATCATATTTGAGTTATCCGATCCTCCCAAGTCTGTAAAACTGGATGGGGAATGCCAGAGCAAGAGTTATGACATGTCCACTTTTGGTCCAAACAGAAACTAGAACGTGCAGAGGTGAATATATTTGTTTTCCATTTTCAAACATTTTAAAAAATTAATTTTCATCTTGGTTTAAGTTCTGGACAAGATTCTTGGGTTGGTTGTTTTAAGTGAATCCATTCTTCTATACTTAGTCAATGTAAGGAGAGAGCAGGGACATCTAGAACACACCATTCTTGACAGACTTGCGTTTTGTTTTGATTTTCCTTGTAATCTTTCCTCTGCCAATGTGGAGGCTCCTTTAAAGGTGAGATGACCATGCAGTCTCTCCTTCCATTTAATCCTTGACTGCTCTGCTGAGACTGTCAGTTATTGCCAAATGTGGCGGCGGTGATGGTGATGGTTTTGTGTCATGAGCACTTATGTCCCAGGAATGAGACAAAGACTACCAATCCATTTTACACTGGCCTAACCCAATACCCATTGAAACTGAAGGGAGTATTTCAATGGGCTTCAAATTAGGCCCTTAGCTGCACTTGTGAGGTATTTCAACTACTGAAAGATTTAATATTCCAAAAAAATTTTTAGTTTAAGCTTCCATTTATTCTGTAATGGGTTTGTCTGGCTTCTAAAGCAACTATGTGAAATAAACATTTTCCTGCAAAATGTTTTACTGTGACAAAAATGTGTGTGGTGTTTTTTTTGTTAAAGTGATAAGTCTCAATGTTCATTGGATTCAAAAGCAAGATAAATGACGTAGCGTACTACTGTAAGAAAATTATGGCCTACGTTTACAAATGTGACTGATTTTGAGGGCCTCATTTTTTTGGGTGCCCAACTTGAAAGACCTTATAGGAGTCTGATATTTATTTATTTATTTTATTTCAGAAGTTAAGGTGTGTTAGGTTGGTCATCCAAAATCTGAGACCCCTAAAATCACTGGTAACTCTCTTGAAAATGTAGGCCTAAACTGGAAAATGATTCCAAATAGTAATGGTCTGATCTTAATATGGGCTGAGCAGGAGGTGCTCAGCATCTTGCAGAATTAGGCCCTTAATATGCTCCCTCCTTCCCCCGTTCAAGGACTAGTTTAAACACTTACAAGTAATGTCTTACTATGATCTGGTTAGATTTAAAGATGAGTGAACCAATTTAGATAAAATCTAAAATGAAATAATCCCAAATCAAACCTTTCAAAAAATTTGTAAATGTTTGTAGAATAATAATCAAAGGTAAATAACATATTTTCATGCTATGATGGAATGCACCCGTGTATTCATGCCCTAAATTCTATTGTTGTAATCTTTGCACAAAGCATGACTTGTGAGGTATCATTGGAAAACATATAACTTGCTGACCAACGTGTATCATGGTAAAATGTGTGGGGTATCTTCATGGGTAATGTTACAAATTTCCCCTGTACAATGTTAAAATGACATGTTCTGACACACATAGCACCGAACTGGTAAAAACAGATCTGTCTTGAACAAAGGAGTGTATACCTGTCTTAATTTGCATTAAAGCAGTAAAATCATCAACCAGAAAGGAGGAAGGGGGGAAAAAACAGAGTTCCCACAGGTGAAAAAACCTAGCAGGGAACATCCTTATACACAGACTCTTTGTCTCCTAGTTCTCAACTGGAAGTGCTTTCCAGGAGAGGGACTGAAACTATAAAAAGGATGTGCAAACACTAAGACCCACCTCCTCTCACTCTTTGCACCTGAGAAGACAAAAGAAGCAGCTGTTGGACTCTGAGTGAGGGGTCCTGACCTTCAAGTTTAATCAGTAATGCTGTTGGAAGCATGTGGTGAGAAACTTTTGCTTTAAATCTAATATAGTTAGGCACTAGAATGCATTTAATAATTTTTCTTGTAACCCTGGCTTGAACTCATCTCTTTGTAGCTAATAGTCTTGTTTTTATTGTTCAATGGCTTGTTTCACATAAGCCAGTATGTTTAAGTTAGTGTCTGGGTAACTTCATTTATCATAAGCTGGTGTGTAGTGTTCACTTAAAGGAATAACAAAATTAATATTTCTGGAGTGTCTGGGAGGGCTGAACAGTGCAGGATATACATTTCTGGGGGAAAGTCTGGCATTGGGAGCAGTAGCGAAGCCAGCATGGGATATTTGGGTGGGTCCCGACTTCAGGGGGGCTGGGAGGTCAAGAGAGATGGTGGGTCCACTCCCTGCAGCCAGCCTTGCGAGGGGCGATGGATGGACCCACGGCCCAGGGACTCCCCGGGCATACATCCAGTTCTGGGAGGAGACGCTGCTCTCTGGGGCACACGGTTCCCTTCCACATCCCACTGCCCCATGCCAGGCCTGACTCTACCAACTGGCGGACCTACCTTTTTTTTAGAAGATCTGCTCTACCACCGCCGGCCACCCGCTCGCTCGCCCTCCTCGGGGCCAGAAAAATGACAGCTCCTGCGCTTCTACCCACCCAGTACTCCTGCCAGGGACTGGAAAAGGAGCATGGGGGCTTATCCCACTCCACCCACCTGGCCCCAGCAGGAGCACCAAGCAGGTGGATAGAGCGGGGCAGGCCTCCGTGTCCCACCCCCACTCCCAGGCAGAAGCGCCGGGCAGGTGGGTGGAGCGGGGCCAGTGCTGGGGGCAGAGCAGAGCAGAGCTGGGGCTGAGGGGTGGGCCATGGCCCACTCAGGCCCACCCTGAATGGGACTGTTGGGGTCACCCTGTAGTAATCAAAGCTGGTGAGAGCCAAGGTGTGGTTGGTAGACTGTAGTACACACAAGCATCTGGGAGTGACCGACATGCTGGTGGCTGAGCACAATCCAGGTTGGAGGCTACAGCGGAACAGCATTGCAAGACACCCAAAGTTACAGGACGGGGTGACACATTCACTCACTCACTGGGATTGTACCCTGGTATGTCACACATGCACCTCTGCCCTTCATTCTTTTTTCAGCTGGGAAGTGGAAGTGCTAAAATACTGCATGAAATGCCACCCACCTTCATTAAGGGGTGGGTGAACTTGATGGGGCAAGAGGTGAAAGGAGGACCATCCCAGTGGTAAGGGAGGGAGACACTCAGCAAACAACATAGGTAGCTCCTCCCTGTGGGAGTCTGGCACCCATTTGCCAATTGGGAGAGAGGCGTGCTAATTAGCTAGCTCCCAAGACTTAGCCCAGTGCAGGGGCCATGTGGAGCCTCTCTTGGCTCTGTTCCAGCAGCCCACCCTACCCACCAGAACTTGAAATGGGAACCTGCACTGACAGATGTTGTGGGTCTAGCCAATAGCCTATTTAGAGGGGCAGGAAGGAATTTTTGCTCCCATGGGCCAACTGGTGGAAGACTAGGATGGCTTTTTTTGCCTCCCTTACAGAACCTTCAAGTCACAGTTGATTAAGTGACTTTTAGTAGCTTACTGGGGTGGTGGTGTTTACTTGTTGCAACTTGTGGCCAGTTTCCAGTGCAGTTAAGAGAATAAAATTAACGGCTCCCATCAGTAAAAGACCTGAAATTTTGGTAATAGGGTGAGACCTTGTAGCCCTCACAGGGTGAACGGTGTGAGGATTCAGAGAGCTGAGTCCTGGGGGATAGGTTGAGGAGAGTCTATCCTGCAATCTGGGTTCTCTGGTAAGGAGTTCTGTAACCCCCCACTACACTGAAAACAATTAAATGCTTGGTATAGGAGAGTATGGATGATGGGAAGATAGTGCCCTGCCCCTGTTTTAAAGTTTAATAAAAGTTGTGGCCTGCCACTTAATTCCATGCATGGGTCTGACTTCATTTTGCCAGTGTGCCCACATCAAAGGGCATTCTTATGGTATTTGCTAATGCTTCTTTCTTCCAGTTAGGTCCAATCTCATCTTCTTTTCATGGGATTAGCTGTCTAATTGTGCATATTCAAGAGGTTTAAATAAGCATCCCAACATTTGGACTTTACAAATTACTAGTAAAATGAGCACCTGATGCTTAAAGTACACATTACCTTGTCACCCCTCCCATAAGACTGCACGCTACCTTGCATTATCCCCTTTTAAAGGGAAGATGGAGAGTAACTACTGCTGCCAAAAGAAACACAATACATCTTCTTATAACTTGAGACAATAGGTGTCACTACCCTAGCTCATTTTGGAAAGGGGTGTGTGTGTGTGTGTGTGTGTGTGTGTGTGTGGTGAAGAGAGGGATCAATCAAGCAGGGAGCTCTGAACCTGCAACTGTAAGACACAGAAAAAGCTGTTGTTGCACAAGTGTTTGTCCGGTTAGCTGCTTGGGAATACATACACTATGAACTGTTTCATGGGGTCAGGGTGGAGATTACATTTGCATGTTGCCTGTCAAACTGGGTAGAACACAAGAAGAAGATAGTTGTATTTGGAGTGTGATCTGCCTGGAAATGATTTTGTCGTCAGCGTAATACCAGTGGAAAAATCTTTTCAGAAATTTAGCTCCGATAATTTTTAAATCACATTTCAAGATAAATTCTCTAACGAGAAGAAATGTACAGCTGAACAATGGAATTGCTTCTAACCCAAAACTGCAAACTTAACTCTCTGGAGCTCAGAGGCTACTTGCATGAATGCGTAAACCTCAGTGTAAGGATTGAAGAAATGGGCACTTCATCAGAGTACCTCTCTGAGGCACTCAGCTGTTGTTGTTTTTATTTACAGCCCAGTTGCCTTTCGCCACAACAAGCCTATTATAATCTCGCTGCTTAGTAGTATAGTTCTTGGTGTCAGAAATGTCTAAGTACAGGATTAAAAAGTTTCTTGAAATGAATGTGTAGGGTTTTGTTTTTTTTTTTCCATTGCTCAGGAGTGTTGGCAAGGTTAAGAATTCAGCTCCTCCTCACTGGTCACTAATCTCATAGGCCCTGATTCAGCAAAGCATTTAAGCTGAAGAAGAATAGATTTAAGCACTACAGCTGGTAGGCAACAATTTGTTGAAACTTCCTTCCTTCCTCCCCTCCCCCCAACGGCGGAAAATGCCATTTTGACACACCCTCTTGTTTCAAATCTTATGGATTTTTGATGAAATTCCTTTTTTAAAAAAATCTAGAAAAACTTGGGAGAAGTGATACTTGACATGAGAAATTTTAACTTTTCATTTTGAAACACCTGTTTGTATTGCAACTTTTTATAAAATAAATTTAAAAGTTCAAAAATCAAAACAAAACATTTTGATTGCCCAGACACTTTTTTATTTTTTTTTTATTTTTTTCATGGAAAACTTTTGAAAGTTAGATTTTTCCATCCTGGCTCAACAACAACTTCTAAATCTTGATGAAAGACCAATCTTCCCATCATCTCTATTAAGCATTCACTTGAAGTTAGATACATGAATAAATGCTTTTGCTGCATTGGGATTTGCTGCAATTTGGGGATTTTGAGGCCTTCAGCAGGTTTGGCAAGGATGGCTTAGATTCTGCTCCCCTTCCTCACGTCCAATAGGACCACTCCTACCAGTCGGCCTGAGTATGGGTGCAGAATATGGCCTTGTCATTTAGCACTAACAATGTAGCATATTCATATTTCCCCCTATAGATATTTTGCTAACCGTTTTGTGAAGCTCATTTTGTCTTCTTGACTTTGTGCTACCGCTACAGTAGCACCTGTTAGCTCTTTTAAACTTGCCAGCTGACATTTTCTTCTCTTTTGAATTCTACACAAAGGTTTTTGTTCCTCATAGGTGCTGGAACAAGGGGTGCTGTGGGTGCGGCTGCACGCACTGGCTTGAAGTGGGTTCCATCATATACAAGGTTTATAGTTTGGTTCAATGGCTCTCAGCACCCCCACTACAAAAATTGCTCCAGCGCCCTGTTTGTTTTTCTATTTTTTCTTCACAATCTTATTGCTTTAAAAAAAAATTAACAGCATTTGTATCAGCTTAGAATGGAGTTTGTAGACAAAAATCTCACATTTCTAAATATTTAAGCCTCTGCAAGTGAAGAGAGAGAACACGTAGTCTCCAGTCACCACCAAGGATGAAATCCTGTCCCTATGAAAGTCAATGAGAGTTTTGCCATTGAGTTCAATGGGGCCAAAATGTCATTCTACATTCATAGTGAAATTCCTTATAGTGCTGCTGATGTAGTTACAACTTTAAAATTTTAACTAAATTGCTAAGAACTGGAGTACAGCAAGGTGTATGCTATTGCAGCGGAAGCAAATGGGCAACAGAAATTTAGCTGAATGTAGGGGGTAGGGAAGAGGACAGGGTTTTAAGTCCACAAAGTAACTGCTCCTGACCTTTCAAATTTGTTACTAGAAATAGTGATCAAGTTTAAGGCTGGAAGGGACCACCTGATCAATTAGTCTGACCTCCTTTATATCACAGGCTACGAGCACCCACACACTAAACCCAGCAACTGAAATTACACTAAAGTATTACAGTTCACGATTTGTCCCATAAGAAGAAAATAGGAGGGACTGAGGCCCCTGCAATGGCAGAGAAAGGATTAAGTGAAATATATCCCAATAATCCTGGCAAATGACCTGAACCCACACATGGCATAGGAAAACAAACCCCCCTCAAGGTCACTGACCAGAGGGAGAATTCCTTCCTGATCCCACACATGGCAATCAGTTAGACCCTGAGCATGTGAGCAAGAACCAGCCAGCCACACCCCTGAAAGAGTTCAGTGACCCCTCACACCTCTGGCCCACCCCGCCCAAAGTCCCATCTCCAGCTGTGGTCATCTCTAATGCTTCACAGGAAGGAGACCAATCCCCACTTCTCTTTCCTCCTCCCCCCCCCCCGAAAACAGAGGGGCTGGGCTAGGAGAACCCCTTCCTGAAACTTTTCCAATAAAATAGAACTGAGAGGTTTGTTTTTTGTTTTTATTATATTTTTTACCAAAACTCAAGCAAAACTAAAACCTGTATTCTAATTAAGACTTAAAGTTTTTGGTTAACCTTGTTGTTTGCTTTACACATGTCCCTCAATGCTCTGGCTTTGGTTAAGATCAGAAGTACAACTCACAATATCCTGAGACAGGAAGAAAATTGCTCTTGTGGCCTTTGTAGGCAAAATCAGGTTGTAGAGAAATCTGAATTGATATCCAGATTAAGTGCCTGATGCTGGGAAATGCTAAGCTCCTACTGAAGTCAAAGAGAGATGCAGATGCTCAGCATCTGTGAAGGTTTATATTAGTAAGTTCTTTCTTGTTCAGCTATCCCACTATATTTCCTTTTTTGAAAGTAATGTCTTTTTTTATATTTGACTATTCATCTGAATAAGAATCATCCTGAATATTAATTGAATTCCTGAGTTACTCTAGATCTAAAGAGCTTTTGATAATACTTATCTGTATATAGGCTGAGCTAAATGTAGTATGTGCCATAGATATTCATAATACAACTTTTTGAATGCTCATTTACTGTCAAAATGACCTCTGACAAAGTAATTTATACTGATGTATCAAGTATATATTTAACCCTAAATTATTAAAAATGCAGATTATTGCTACGGAAAACAAATGATGAAATGGCAGATCCTCTTTTTTCCAAGTAAGTCCTTTGTGGTAGCAGTTTGATTGGTTTTAAGATAGGAACTTTTTTATCCAGGCAGATGTAGCACTCATCAGAAGTTAATTTGCAGGGATATTCTCGTATGCAAATCATGTCACAATGCTGCAATGTAACCATGTAATGAGTGGAAAATGTTATACCCATAAATCATACTACCACAATCATCAAAATTTCCACTGAGCCAGGACAAATTCAACAGCATTTATGTCTTTCCAGCTTTTAGCCCATAAAAATTCTGTGTTTTTGGAGAGTGTTACACTGGTGATCTTAAAACTCCCAAGTCTGGTCTAATGAGTCCTCAAGTGCGTTATAACTTACCAGTAATTACATTTCAACATTTCTGCTTTCAGCAGTTAGTGTTTTATTCATAAACATTTAAACACTGAATTAGGCATAAAATAAGAATGTTGGCAACAACCCGTCTTAATTTCATTAACTATTAGGTAAATGTAGTATTGCTTCTTCAAATAATGCTTGGTTTGAATGCTAAAGATATAATGAACTTCATGGTTCATAGCATCTGACATTGCTTAATTAATGGGTGCATTTATAGTACATAGGCCTTGGTAATTGATTTATATGCATGATTTGCACATACAGCTGTTAGTTCCTGTAGGAAAGTCATAATTCAAATGTGTGCATATTTTCTGGATATCAGGAAAAGAAGGGAAAAAACCCTCAAACTTGACAAGTTTGTCCCCAGAAAACATGACAGCAAATTAATATATGACAAAATATTAATGTTATAACTTTGAGTTTCCACAGCTCACGCTTCAAATAGAAAACATGACAAAATGCTCCCCAGAATTTTTTCACCTGTACAGTAGATGTGAGTCAGTCTCTTAACCTACTCCGCACTGTGATTTCATCTGCAGGAGTTATGAAAGTAAAATGCATGTAAACTACAACTATGCCCCTTAATCAGATTCCTCCCCCACAAAAAATGCAATTGTACCTTTACATTAAGTGACAATGTTATACATAGTCAAAATAGGCCATATCCAGATTTGCATCAGAATCCAAATTTCAGGAGTTTTCAGAACTGCAGTTCCTGTTTGGGTTTATCTCCCATTCCCCCACACAATATGGTATATAATTTAAGTTTATGAGCATATACAAGACGGTAAAGGAAAATTGTGTTAACATTACATATGTTTAGTCTTAAGACAACCTCCTCCACATCTAAGCTAAATGCTGCAGGCTGGGGAATTCAGCACAGGTTTCCTAATCTGTCCAACAGATTACTTGTGAAAGCCAAAGTTGTGTTGAGAAGTTGGAGTTGAAGAATAACTGAGCTCAGGGTGGAAAGAGGTCTCCTGTGGCCGTTGGGGGGGGGGAAAAAATGAGGAAGAGAAAAAAATGAGGAAGAGAAACGGCTGTTTCTGGATTCTCCATTACCAAAGAGTTAAAACTGCATCCTTCCTGGTTCCTTCTAGCTCTTCTCGATGTTCTAAGTAATAATCCCATGCTTCTTATCATAGTCCTAATTCCATCATGCAGTATTGCCCTCAAAACTCCTTTCTTTTTCCCAGTAACTACTACCTTCCATTGTGTTAGCTACTAAACTTATTTCAAGGATGCTTGCAGGAAGCATTTACCGTTTGGGAGCTTTTGAAACTGGCTATCAAAGCACCTCATTGTGCTCTACGTTCTTTAATGTACAGGCAGCTTGATGGCTTTCAATGCTGGCTCCATTTCCTGGTGCTCTAAGGCAACACTTAGCTTTTCACTTTCTAACCCCTTATAGTCTACAGCTGCTATTCTAATGCCTTCATTCATCAGTAAACTGGCAGTAATAAATTTTCTTTTTCCAAAGGCCGCCCCACACACACGTTTGTCATTTCTTCTCTATTGATTGCCAGTTGGGAGTGGTGGGGTTAGGGAGACTCCCTGGCCAGTAATTCCATTACAATCCATTTCTCTTTTAACTATTGATCATATTTTAAACCCTGAGTTGTTACTTGACTCCTTTCAACATTACTTGAGGAGGTGTAATGGAAAATATATTTCCTCCTATGAATCTGTGCTGCCTTCCAGAATCCTACTATGCCTGGAACTAGAGAACATACAGTGCTGACTCACTTGGCTCAGGTTGGCCATCTGAGCGCATTAACCCTCTATGGTGCAGTACTATGAATACAAATCTTCACTGGTGAGTCTCTCTCTCTCTCTCTCTCTCTCTTTTTTTTTTAATGGTCTGATCCTGTAAGAGGCTGAGCCCCTTATCTCTCCTCTTCAATGAGAACTGAAGGCTCTCAATATCTCACAAGATCAGGTCCACAGAGTTATTATAGAGACTATTCTTTTTGGTTATGGAGGAAGAAGGCACCATCTCACAGAAACAAACTAAATCAGGAATAAGAATTGTACTGTCATTTCAATTATTTAAACCAGTTCTCTCTCTCTCTCTCTCTCTCTCTCTCTTTTCCTTTTTTTTAAGGACCTGCTCTTTGAAAACCTAAAGCTAAATCAGAATAAAACAGAGAAAGAAATAGAATAAGTGTATCCAATATTGATAGATGCTATAGAGAACAGATGGGGAAAGTTTTCTCTTTTTACCTCTTCAACTTGGGCACTTGCAGATCTGTAGCATTGTTTACATATGGTGATCTTAGGTTTAGCTTCTCAGAGCTATTTTAGAAAGGTTGGGACCTGGAAGTACCTTGAAATTGTTTATATATTGCTCAGAGAAATGAGACAGAGACAAAAAAGCAGTTTCTTGCCATATATGTGCAAGGCTATTGTGCTGGCAGAAATGGTGATTGTCTAGGGCACAAATATTTGCTGATTTTTTGGACTAAAGCTTCACTCAGATCCAGGACATAATTCAGTTCTCACTGATTTCAATGGGAGTTAAATCTGATCCCTAGTTATTAAGGAGCTTCCAAAGATTTAAACCGTAACTGTTGCTAGGAAAGAGAAATTTGATCTCTGGAGGAATGTATTATTACATTCACCCAGAAACAAATACTTCACAAAGATGGATAAGCATAATTATCTCCATTTTACAGATGGAGAAAATGAGGTATGATGAGAGCTAGTCAAAAGATTTAAATGTTGCAGTTTTTCAATGGGAAAAAGAAACGTTTTTGTTTTCATGCAAATGTGCATGGGAAATGTTCCTATTTTTCAGCCCGCTCTAGGCATGTTCAGGTTAAATGATTTACCCAAGGTCACACATTGAATCTTGCAGAGCTGAGGACTGAATTCAGGTGTCCTAACTCTTTTCTAAGAGTAAAACTTAAAAAAAAAATTAAAGTAAAGAAGTAGATATCATACATGTACTATGTGTTTGGGCGGGGTCATTCTTAAGGTTATAATTTATAAAGCTCTTTTCTCATACAGGACCAGACTGTTATAACCTCACTCACATTTGGTCACAAACTTACTCTGCTATTGATCTCATTGTCTTCAATGGGATTGTCTTCACATGGAGTAAGGTACTACTCAGTATTAATGGTCAAACTGTGATATCCTCATACTTATAATGTCAGAACCACTTAGCTTCTTACTCAGAGTACATGAAGCCATCTTTAACCATATATTTGCAGATACAATTTCATATAATGATACATCAGGAAACAGGTAAGACTGTAAGTAATCCATTTGGCTAATGAACATGGTAATCAGTTAAATTATGGCTTAGAACCAGTATACTATTTTCCTTTTATTCAAAGGAATAGAATCCTGAAACCATGGAACTATTCCTTGAGTATTGTACTGCTCAGTGTGGGTAAGGGTATCATTCAGGGTCTGGCCCAAAGGTTGAGATCTCCTATTTGCAAATACAATAATACAGGAAAGTGCAGTAACTTGAGACAATCTCACTGCTTAGGTTCTGGAAGCACTTGGTTTTCAATCTTTATCCTCCTTTGAGCTCTGAACCTTGTAATGTCATTCCTTCCTGATAGTTCACTGTACTTGATCTGTTCCCTGCAAAAGTTACACCTCCTTGAATTTGTGTTCCTCTGCAGAAAAGGGAAATGTGTTTACAATTGCTGTTCATTCCTTTGAGATGTGTGAAAGAGTGGATGTGATGAAAAATAAGTTTCAAGTACACAGGTTTCATGGAAGAATTCCTCTGCTCTGCCAAGGGGTTAAAGTTAATTCTTACGGAAGGTACACTCTAAAACCATTAGGAGACAGCCATTTTAGCAGTTCTACCGATTATTAAAAAGTCATTTTCTAAAATATTTTCACTGGCGTGTGTGTTAAAGAAAACATTTAATTGCCCCTCTCCCTCATTCAACAACTGCTTTCTGTTTGTGGTGTAATTGCTGTACTCTGATTAGAAAATGTGAGATTATTTGTCATATTTGCTTATATTTATATGTGACATACCCAGGGTACAATCTGGACTGATGAACAGCTGTGTCCCCTCTGCTCTCTCACCTGGGGTACTATTTACACTGCTTTGCTGTGAGCGCTATCACCCCTGGTCTGCTCTCACACAGTCTCCAGCATGTAAACTACTCCCACTTTTATTGTATGAGTGCTACAGCCAGCCACTCTTGAGTTACAGGGCAAAGTAACACCAGCAAATTCCGAGTTCCAGATTTTCCTCAGAAATGTGTCTTGTAGTGCCCAGATTTCTCCTGGACAATATAAGCTCCTATAAAGTCCATCATTTTATTAATAGAAAATGCTGTGGACAAATCCTGTTTTCCTAAATGGAGCTTCCCAAACACACTGATTCAGATAAAACAATAAAAAGTTTATTAACTACAAAAGGATAGATTTTAAGTGAATATAATTAATGAGCAGGGATCCTAATTTTCTGTGATTAAAACAAACCCAAAATTCTCTGATTTAAAAAACATAAAAATCCCTGGTTTTCCACAATTAAAATTAAATCTGTCAGTGGGAGTCCCACTGCCCGGGGCTGCCAGCAGGAACCTGACCAGATTCTAGTATTGGATTTCTAGGATCTCTAGTAATGAGGCATAACAATTAGAACTGGTTACAAGAAAAAGAAAAGTAAAACATAACTAATTCCTAACTAAACAAACTACAGTGAATTCAAAGCAAAGGTTTGTCTCACTACATGTTTCAGCAGTCCTGCTGACTGAACTTCTTTCAATCAGGTTCCCTCCCCCAGTCCAATTATTCTTCAGGTGCCATGGATGTCATGGGCAGAAAGAAAGGGAGCAATGATTTGGGTATCTGCCCTCCCTTCCTATACTTCTTTCCCTTCTTCAAGAAGCATCTCCAACTGGGATTCAGGAGACAAAGTCTGTGTGGATGGGAAGCCAAAGTTGTTTCTTTTTAAGAAGTAGATTTTTCACCCATGTCCCTTTTCCTGCCAGCGAATAACCATTTAACATTTGGTGGCCCATTTGACCTGTTTACATCTGGCTGAGGTGTCAACTTCAAAAAAACATTGAACTACTGCCCACAATGGTTGGAATTGGTCTGGGACATCCTTTGTGGCCATGTACATTCCATGTGGTATCTGGCACCTCTGTCTGTGTGAATGAAAAGGTCACTAAACCACCTGTCTGTATTTGTCCCTTGATCCTCTAGAGCAGAGCAAAAAAACTTTTTAGGGGGAAAAAAAATCTTAATTTTCTACTATTTTTTTTTGGTCCATTTTCACTCTTCAATAAAAATTGCAACCATTTTTAAAGTTTGTTTGAAAAATGTAAATAAATTAAACACACACAACAACCTGTGAAAAAAGAATGAAATATATTTGCAAAAAATTCTCAGCTCCAGAAGTTCTCAGACCCATCCCTATTTCTTCCAGGCCTGGAGTTGCAGGGAGGAGAGAAGGAACAGATCAAAGAGGAGTCACACCATTTTTCAAAGGGGAGGAGGAGGGAGCAGAGCAGCCCTAACCAGTTGGGTCCTCCTTGCTTCCTCCAAATCCCTCCTCTTGGGAAAATGTCTCAGCTGGTGTTTCTCTCTCCCCTCCCCCAAAAC
The DNA here is from genome assembly GCF_009764565.3 of Dermochelys coriacea. Classification (NCBI taxonomy): domain Eukaryota; kingdom Metazoa; phylum Chordata; order Testudines; family Dermochelyidae; genus Dermochelys; species Dermochelys coriacea. The sequence continues at coordinate 117,018,552 of NC_050069.1, forward strand.
TCTTCTTGGCTCCACAGAGAGCAGGCAGAGCTCTGACTGCCACATCTGATTGGTGGTGGAATGTGGGAAATCAGATAGTTTTCCCCATAGATGGATGTATTTTCTCAGCAGACCCTTCAGAGGGTCTGAAAACCCCTAGCCTATGGGGAAAACTATATGAAATTGTATGAAAATCTGGTATGAATGTTTCCTTATTATCACACTTGTAGTTACCCTTCTTATCCACCCACCATGGGTGGACCCAAAACATTATTAGGAGACACTGTAATGTCATGAGAATCCATATCAGTGTCTCAATCACTGCCTCAGTATTCAGAGTAGCAGCTGTATTAGTCTGTATTCGCAAAAAGAAAAGGAGTACTTGTGGCACTTTAGAGACTAACAAATTTATTTGAGCATAAGCTTTTGTGAGCTACAGCTCACTTCATCATATTCATTCAGTGGAAAGTACAGTGGGGAGATTTATATACACAGAGAATATGAAACAACGGGTGTTATCATACACACTGTAAGGAGAGTGATCACTTAAGATGAGCTATTACCAGCAAAAGGGTGGCGGGGAAGAAAACCTTTTGTAGTGATGATCAAGGTGGGCCATTTCCAGCAGTTGACAAGAATGTCCTTGTCAACTGCTGGAAATGGCCCATCTTGATTATCACTACAAAAGGTTTTCTTCCTCCCCCTCTCCCCTCCCCCCCCCCCCCGCTGGTAATAGCTCATCTTAAGTTATCACTCTCCTTACAGTGTGTATGATAATACCCATTGTTTCTTGTTCTCTGTATATATAAATCTCCCACTGTACTTTCCACTGAATGCATCCGATGAAGTGAGCTGTAGCTCACGAAAGCTTATGCCCAAATAAATTTGTTAGTCTCTAAAGTGCCATAAGTACTCCTTTTCTTTTCACCTCAGTATTTAACCTCTGTTTCCCTGAAAGCTTGGCCCTTGTCACCAGCTCTCTGCAACAGCTCTTTGCTAGTTCAAGAGAACTGTCTGACAGGATGTGCAGTGTGATAAAGAAACTTTTTTGTCCAGGCTCCCTCCTGCACCAGAATGATTGTGTCCCCCTAAAACTGCTGTCTCCTTCTGAGGAATGCATTGTGTAGTTGCCTGTGGAGGCTGTTCCTCCTGCTGCTAGCATTTTCCATTCTCTCTGCCTGAGTTATTGTTTGTTACATATCAACTTTTGGAAACTGAAACATTAAACTTTATTAGGCCTGTATTGCATGCATAGGCCTCAGTAATACCAGATAATTCCCTTATAAAAAACTTAAAGATCTGTAGGATTTAATAGGGATAAGACGCAATAGAGTTCTATATAAATGACTCTTAAAAAAACCTATTTGGTCCTGACTTCATTGAAATCCATAGAAAAACTGCTAGCTTCACCCATAGAATTTAATAAAGAATTATATCCATTGTATAGATTTATTGACTCATTCTGTAGACCTTTGTATCGGGGATATCATTCTCTATTAAATTCTACAGGCTAGTTCAAAATACCTATGGAAAGGTTAACTATTAATTCTATAGGAATTTCCATAAGGGAATACTTTGCAATTAAAGTACATCAGGCCTTTCGTCCATGAACTCAAAGTGCCTTGCAAACGTTAATTACTATAATGTGGAATTATTGCCAAAAGCCAGGGGAAAGGGAGGGGCAAAAAATGAAAACCACTCTTCTTCCAGTCTCTACCTCCCTGCACAGTGAGAACAATTTGGGACCTATTTCAATCAGAGGGTTGCAAAAAACATATATCAGCACAGAATATGGCCCAAAACCTGTGAAATGCATCATACTTTTTTTCCCCTTCAATTTGTGTGCTTTTGGAAAATGGAATTAGCTATAATCTGAATACAGTTTCTCTGTAGGAACCAGCTGCAAGGAGAATCTGGGCTTTTCCTCTTGAAGTTTGTGCATGGATCCATTCTAGTTTCATCTTCATGCGCAAACCCAGATGTGACCAAATATCTCATAGTTTCAGATTTCATAATGAAATATTCGTATAGCTCAGTCCTAATCCCAGACTTGAGTGGGAGAGAGCTAAATTCTGGTCAAAGAAGGAGTGACAAACATACCTGTGTACCGCTGAGATGTATGCTTCCGTGCACTACAAAAATATTCATAGGAAATAGTCTTCATGTAAGATTTCAAAGATGATACTAATACACCATAGAGCTTGTAAAATCCAAAATAACTCTGTCTGGCAGGCAGAATCCCCAAAAAACTGTGCCACAGCTCTTGGCTGAGCAACAGAATATGCTATAACTGACCAATATGTACGCGTTGTAATAATGAATGTGACTGTTATTATCAAGTATCTGTTTGATAGCTGTCAATATGCTTTGTACAGAACTGCTTCCTTAAGTTCCTTCACTCATCTGAGGAGCACAAAGGCTGTGTAGCCTAGTGGAGAGTGCATGGGATTAGGTGTCAAGACCTGAATTCTATTTGCAGCGCTGACACTGACCTGCTAAGTGCCTTTGGTCAGTTACTTCACCTCTCTTTCTGTTTTCTCATCTGTAAAACTTGGCTGTAAAATGCTGCAATCTCTATAGTTGAAAAGCACTATGTAAGTAGTAGGTGGTATTATTAATTATAAAGAGAGTGGAGACATATTTTAACAATCCTGCTACTCGTACTTCTGGAATAGGGGAGTCCCTAATGAACATAAGGCCAGCATAACTGGCTCCTGCACCTTCCTTTGTGCAGCCTCTGGCACAGGAGGCCTGCAGGGCATGGGGGAGGATAGCAATGGGGCATGTCAAGGCAGGTCGATGTAATGGCCAGAGCTCAATGTGCTTCCATTATTCCTTGCTAGTAGATAGTCCATTAAAGATAGTCCATTTTCAACTAGTGCAAGTTAGAGCAGCCCTCAGGCTGCTCTATTCTACAGCAGGTCTAGCACTGGGGCAAATGATTATGGAGACATAACTGGATCTCTGATATTCCCCCTTCCTGTTTTGCTGAGCACAGCAAAAACAGCCTGTTATGTACAGGTCAGTGCAATCCATTGAGCCATTTGTAGACAGTTCTCCAGGGATTGTCACAAAAGCAGCTGATGTCCCTAAGTGCTGGATTTTATTGCTGGATCTTTGATTTTTAACTGAAACACTAGTAAAAACTGCTGTAGATGGACAGCTCCAGAATGGCCATCAGATTTCACTTATTCTATAGGTGTTCTAGTAGAGGGTGGGCAAGAGGCTACCAACTCCCTCCACATCTCTATTTTCGAGGCACAAACTCAATTTTGGTGAAGGATCTAAAGATCCATATTTTATAGCTGCGGGCAGAACATTGGGCTTTTCAACCCTTCCAATGCAACCCTTACTACACTTTTTTTCAGATACGAGTATGTGTGCTTCCAAAGACCACTCTAATCTTGTAGTCTCTGGCCTTGACCATCAGGTCTGACTGAAGCAAAGCATTGGTCAAAAGGGGCTTTATGCCTCCTTTCACCAGACCCAGTGGGTTGCTGGGGACCAGTTTGGCTTCTGGCATAAGTTAGAGCAACCAAGGGACCATTCCATATCTGGAAATAGCTGGAATACAGGTGTGCTGTGGCAGCACTCCTTTCCCCATGCCACGGTCTAACACCTACCCTGCTGAGCTCAATAAGAGGGTGGTACGCCAGCTTTAAAAATCTGGGGATTCCTTTTAGTTGTAGGGCTGTTTTGCACCATGCCTTATTGGACACACAGAGCTGGTCCTCTGCATATATGTGCTGTGCTCTACTAACACCCGTTACAAAAAAGAAACGTCGAGCACTATGACAAAAGAAAAAAGTGAATTGGGTAATGAAACAGTAATAAAATAGAAAGCAAATGGTGTTTAGCAAGTTTAAAAGCTTCAATGCAGCTGAACTTCATTGAGGAGACTTGACAGCCAAGTATTAAACATTACACCATCTAGCTGAATTTTATGTCATTATAGTAACAATGTTATTAAACTTGTTATGGTTTTACTTTTAATTTCAATGGAATATATTTCCTGATCTTTTCATGAAAACGACCTTTGGGAATCACCGTAAGATAGACATTTCCTTATTTATCCTGCTGCATCAGCTAATATTTCCAATCAGAAAACTATATTGGAAAGCATGAGAGCACTGGCAAGGTACTGTATTGTTACTATTTAAATGCTTTCTTAAAAGAATTTGAAATGAGAAAATTAAAAGCCTTTTTTATGGCATTACTTGATGTGCCACCACAAAGAGGATGCATTCAATGGATTGGTAGTCCTTTTGATTAAATCTGTTTACACCGTTCTCTTGTTCTTTTGCTTTGTTTTTACTCTGTATTTGAACATTGTATCTGAATTTTCTCTTAAGATGGCTAACTTTCATAAAATATTATTTCTTTTGTCTTATAGAAAGAATAGGAGGAAATACATTTTTTGTATAAACCTGTCTGTATTGTTTTTCAGAAAGACAGTACTTCAGAAGGCCAGCTGTCCATTACACAGAAAATTGATAACCATTCTAGCAGTTGATTGAATTCTATAGAGGGCAGCACTAAGAAGCCATGTAGTCTAGTCAGTTTGAGCATGAGATTGGGAATCAGGAAACCTGAATTCTACTCGTTGCCCTGCCATTGACTCACTGCCTGGCCTTGTGAAAGCCATTAAAAGCAAAACATTTCAAAAGTGGGCTCAGCCAGAGGGTGCTGAACTTTAGACAACTAATGATTGATTTTTCAGAGGTGCTGAGCACCTGCAGCTCCTTCTCAACTGGGTTGGTGAATTAGTAGAAAATCAGGCTCTTGTTGTCTAAACTTGGACACTCAAAAACCAAGACTTCCAAAATTAGAGGCCACTTTTTGAAAATGTAAGCTCCCAAGTCTTAAACTAGTAGCCCAAATACTGGACCATCCTTCCTCTCTAAGAAAACTCCCTTATAGCATCCAGAAAGTTGGAAAAATGGAAAGGTAGCAGAAACATGTCCTCTCTACAAGCACCCAACAGAGAAGTAGAGATGATGGAGAAACTATCCCACTCCATCCAAATAGCACCCAGGAGACTAGTCAAGGAGATAATAGTCTATTGCATTCCAGAGGACCACGTAGAGCCACAAAAAATATTGGCTCAGTATTCTGAAATTGCAAAAAAATGTGTTGCCATTTTGCAATTCGTTGGAATGACTATTCCATAGATAAAGTTGCTTTCCAGGCTATCAAACTTAAATGACAAGCCTGTTGAGTTTAGGATCAATCTAAAGTTCACATGTTTTCGGTATCTCTGTATGGAATTAATGGGATTGAAATCAAGTTAAATTCAACCCATACTTATGAAGCAGTTTGTGAAATAATTTTGACTATGCAATTTGCTTGATGTTAGAAAATCTTTCAATTCACTGAGGGTCAGCAACTGCCGTGAGTCGGATTGGAGACAGTAAATAAAATGCATACTTTTCTTTCTAAAAAGGAGGGAAACACTGATTTTCTGAATTCCCTGAAAAAAGATAGACTGGACCATAATTCTACCATCATTTTGCTTGTGAAACTTTCTCGAAATCCACCTCCTATGAAGTCAGTAACATACGGGTGTAATGGAGGGTTGAATTAGACACACATTATCTCTTTTTAAACATGTATTTGGCCAAGCAATGTAATTTCTGTAATGGTTCTTTATCAGCACAGAATGCTAATACATTTTGATGACCAAATGCTTTTGTGATTAACCTTGTTTACCAGCAAGTCATGAGTTTAATGCCAAACCTAAACTCATTGCTATAATCAGAGCAGACTAGGGATTTTGAGAACTGTGATAAGCAGTTCTAAAGGATGAGCACTGCAGTGATAGGCCTGTAAATGTATAAATTGGGGTAAAAATAAACTTGAACTAAAGCCACAATAATTTTCCATAAAAGGAAACATAAAGCTATTTAACAGCAACTGCTCAAACTTGGTCCAAATGTAACTCCACCGATTTAACAAATTTTCAGCTACTTACATCAGGGCTGAATTTAGCCCAAACGAGAATATCACTCATCATAGCCAGAGCCTGGTTTTCACATCTGCTGATTTTTAAAATAAACCCCTAAGAATCAACCACATTTTTTAACACAATGGGCCAAATTCTGCCTTCAGTTATGCCCACTAACCTCAGTCAAGTAACATGGGTGTAAATGAAATCAGAACTTGGTTCAATATCGTCAGTATTTTAGAAGTTATGGTGCAATCAAGCAATATGACCTTTAGTGGTCCACCAGAGAATCTAGTTCTTTTTGTATGGGATCCAGACTAATCAATATCCTATTATGATCACAACCTGGGTTTTTACAACTGACACATACTGGGAATAGTCTGGACAATATATTTTCCTCTGCAGCCTTCCGACAGAGTCAATAGATTCACACAATAAGCTTGTTAAGTTTGTCCTTTTTTTTATAAAGTGTCAAAGAAGTTTTAAACAATATTCTGTAGTATCATGTAAATATATACAATCTGTGCCCTCTCTTGTATTCATTATTCAGGCGAAAAGCCTAGTGACATCGGTGTGTGTGTGTGTGTGTGTGTGTGTGTGTGTGTGTGTGTGTGTGTGTGTGAGAGAGAGAGAGAGAGAATGGAGTGTAAAATTGATGCTACTACTAGAATGCTAGGGAAAGTGTGATAGGGGTACGTAGGCAAAGTCTTTCTTGGGTGCCAGGAGACAGTACTCACCAGGTGAAATTTGAAGTCAATGGGAGTTTTGCCATGGACTTTGTTGTAGGGAGTTTATTCCCAATTACTCCAGTGGTGAGTGGTTGCTGTTACATCCTCCTTTACTGGACCATTGAAGAAGTGAACTCCTACCCTCACTGAAATCGGTTGCAGGACTTCCACTGACTTCAGAGTGGCCAGGATTTTGCCTGTGAGATCAGTGCATAATAAAGGACAAATTGTAGTTGTCCCTGAACAGGGGTGTGGTAGGGAGGGGAAAAGGGCACAAGAATACCCACCCACCCCTGTCCCAGAGACAACTATGCAGGAAGCAGCCATACTATTGGGACTAGCATTCCTGATTGTAAGGGGAGTCAAATAGGGGCCATGGCAGCACTACATATCACAAAGGGGGCAAGTCTGGAAGGTTGGGAACATGGCCAGAGGTCTGTGTCCCCCACTCACCAGCTACTCTCCATTGGAGAAAACATCTGCTGTCCCTTTCATACACATGTAGCAAATGCCATTGCTGACTGCATTGCACCGATACCCCTCAAGGCTATGAGCCCTTCTCTGGTAGCTTTGTGCTGCTCCACCATGGAAGATTCCTTGAGTGATGTAGAGCTGCTGCAGCGAATCCTACTCACCCGCCACTCATCTCACAGTCCTTAGTGTATGATGTATGTCCAGGTGTGATACAGACACGCCTTGGCAAAAGATCCGCTGGTTTTTGCAAACAACTCTCAAATCAGACCTGACAAACTCATTACACTAAACATATCTTGCAGGATATTTATCCATAAAGAGTAATGTTATGCCCTTTCTGTAGAGACCTTATGTTTCAAGATTCATTAATGGCATTGTGAATCATATAAAGATACTATGTAAAGAGTTACATTTTTATATTGAAAATATGTTTCTAAAGTTTGAATCAAGAAGGATTGACAAACAGGTTTTGCCAGACAAAGGATGTATATTCACCTGTCTGTCTAGGATCCCATGTTCTGGGCAACAGCCTGGAGCCTTATTTACATACAAAGAAAAAAGGGGGGTGTGAAGTCAACAGGGAGACAGGACATCAGAGCAATAACCATAGAGTGTTGTTCTATCTCTGGAGGAGACACTGAACTTTGGAGAAAATAAGGAAAAGGCAAAAAGACTCCCATTTATCTTTTACCTAGGAAGTAATCAGACAGTGTGATTACTTTCATGAAACAGGATCTCATCCGGGACTGGCTGAAACACTGCAAAGGACATTTGGGGTGAGAGAAACTTCTTTAGACAGGTTAATCTGTTAAGTTTCGTATCTAGAAAGTGTGTTATGTTTTTGTTTTATACATCACCTGTTGTTTCTATTATCCTTACTATCTCTTAATAAATTGATTGTTGTTTTCAGTATAAATATAGTTCATTTTGGTGGTATTATACAAGTGATTATCCTGATTTGAATTAAACAAACTGGTGTGTGCACTGATCCCTTGGGGACAGCTGACTTGGTATAGCTGTGAGTGTTCAATGGAGAAGGGGCTGGACACTACAGGGGAACACTTTGAAGGGGATTGGGGACTGGGTGTACCTATTGTTAACCTGCAAAGGCAAAGGAAGGGCTGGCTTAGCCCTAAGAGTGATTGCTTGTGAGGCTAACAGACTGGAGGTGTCAGAGAGCTGACACTCAGTAAAGCTCAAAAAGAAAAGGAGGACTTGTGGTATCTTAGAGACTAACATTTATTTGAACATAAGCTTTCATGAGCTACAGCTCACTTCATCGGATGCATCACGAAAGCTTATGCTCAAATAAATGTGTTAGTCTCTAAGGTGCCACAAGTCCTCCTTTTCTTTTTGTGGCTACAGACTAACATGGCTGCTACTCTGAAACCTGTCAGCAAAGCTCAGGTGTCTCTCTTACTGGAGGCAGGGGGGCAACAAGGTGACTCTCAGTTCTGGGTACCCATCACATCAAGAAATAGGATGGTGTGGCTAGGATGTCCCTACACCCTACAGTACTCCCCAGCAGCAGATTAGATCAAAGCTGTGGAGAACAAGAACAGAGACTGGTAAGGATGTTCTTTGATGTCAAAGCCAGTATCATTTATTTAAGATCCCATAAATAAAAGTGGATTAAATCACCCACAGCTAATAGTTTCTCCTTACCAATAAGCCAGTTTTTGCTGGAGTACTCTGGCCTGGCCCATCTTGCCTAAAGCCTAGCAATCAGTTTCATGGACCTCTGGTTCAGGTAGTCCTGAGCTAATCAGCCACCTTCACCTCTTCTTGCTCGTCTCACCTAAAGGTTGTATGCACGTATATGTGTGTACACCCTTTCTAAAAATAAAAATATTAAACTGCCTCATCTGTCCAACAGGAAGCAAGAGACACCAAAGCCATCCACCCTGTAAAAACAGAATGAGAAAGCAAAATAAAAAATCAAGAAAAAGAACAAATATCCAGCACAATGTATATGGTGTATCCTAATGAGATATCTTTATTCACAGCAGCAATCCCAGTAATTATAGGATTGGGAATATAAACTGGTATGGGACCCAATCCTGGTATTCTCAATGGGAAACGTCAGTGCTGTATTCCTACCACTATGTGGTGCTGTTTGAAGCCATAAATCAGCAGGACCTCCAGCCTATCATGTGACTCCAAGATGATGTCTTCCAATATGAAACAAGCCCTACTGACTTCTCCTTGACGTCTCCTTCAACTTAATCAGTTGCAAAAGCAAACAAGACAAATGCCCACTTTTGTCAAAAAAGTGGAGTTTGAAGGAACATGTTGGAGGCAAGCGGTGATGCCAGACCCACACAGGGGGGAGCATGGCTTGGGTGGGGAGGAGGGGGCAGGCGGGGCTTGGGCAAGCAACGATGTGAGTCCCGCACAGGGATGGGGGGGCTTGGGCGAACAGCTTGGGACAGCCCCACGGCGGAGAGGGGGCACTTGGGCTGGCCCTGTGCTAGGGCAGGGAGGAGGGCTAGCCCCTTGCGGTGACCCATTTTCCCTTTGGGAAATATGGTCACTCTACCTTGACCTAAAGCAGAACCAGAATGGAAGAAATACTTCCCTTAGGTGAGTGTGTTTCCCATGCTGTCTACCTGTAGTGTATTGAGTAAGAGAAGGGAGGCAAACAGTTTTGCAGTGTGTATTCTGAAGCTGATCCCTTCTCCCCTATCTCTCCCTAGAGACTCCATATTAGGTTTTAGGAAAGGGGGTTGATGTAAATAAGATATTCTTTTAACTAAACCTTCTGTTGCTCTCACTTAGACTTTCTCTTCAGTGGCACATTGGTCCATCGCAAGGTATGAAAATTCTGAAGATGCAAAGCTTTTTAAACCTCATCCTCCGTCATTCTAAACTCAGCCTCCCCGATGGGGAGAGAACATGCATTCCTGTTGCCTTTCAGACTCCCAGATTTCAGCATTTCTGTTTTAAAATGGAGAGATTTAAAGTTTTTAGTTAAAACAAAATAAAAATCTGACAAAAACAGACAAGACATTTTAAAAGCAGCTTTGCAAGTAGTAGCATAAATATACCAGCCTAAGCTAGTTAGCCCACCCTTTACCATGTTAATGAAAAACAAATTTACTTGCCCATTTTTAAAAAAAAAGTATTTGCATGTGAATGAGGAGAATTTTGAAAGCCTATTTTAAATCAAATTTGGGTCACAACAATATGTTTCTGAGTTGAGATCTGAGACCTTGTCTGCCACATATCAGCTCAGTATGCATCATTACAGCTGAAATAACGAGTGGCCCTTAACTATCATGGCACTCACAGTGGCTGCAAGTATTTGAATGAAGCTGACCTTTTACATACTAATGTTCCATAGCTGCTAATAAAAAAAAAGCATTTTTCCAGAGATGGGAATAGAAAGAAATAGAAAGAAATATTACTTATACTTTACCAAGATGTATGTATCCTAGCTGCAGTGAAAGAAGAAAGGTCAAATTCTCTCTCTTGTCTCTTTTTATTATTATTATTATTTTTAGTATTGTCTAACTTCTCACCCATCTTTGTTGTACTAATGAAATTAAGATATCCTTCATGATATAACTGTGAACTAGGGGGATCTAAATTACCTTCATCTGGCATCATTCCAATATACTATAAATGAGGTAATTGTCCTTGACTATAAAATTTGCATTTTCAAGATTTAATTGCTATCATTACATCTTTTTGTAATTCTATTAATTTAACTGAATGGAGCATTTGGTTTTATGGTAAAAATTTGCATTAAAACATTGTACATCTAAATATAATTTTAATATTTGTGTCGAAAGCGTAGTACAGTTATCCCACAGGACCGAAATAATTTTGCAAGAAGAGACTAGGAAGCAGTCGCATGTTAGGTCAACAAACAGGTTTTCCATAGGTGAATATTAATAGCTCTTGCTGTACCAGTACAGTACAGTTACTGGACAAAAGCTTCTGTCTGGGTTCTCTGAAATTATTGTTCCAATACTGTCTGGATTCCGTCTACATAATCATTAACTGGAAATACATTCTCGTAGACACAATCAAAGTTGGGTTCTTGCTTATACATTTTGTTGCAGAGATATTTCACTGGACATGTATACAAGATATGTTATATTTCAAAGGAATCTCTGCAGTCCCAGTAGATTCCTTCTCTTGGTGTTAGAACATATACTTTGCCGTCAGCCAACAAGGCTTGAATGAAAATATTCAAGCAATGTTTTCAAAATATTCTTATGTGCTCACATGATCTTCTGGCTAAGGTCCACTGCACAAGCTATGAAACTAATTCATTGCTTGGTATTTCAGTATCTGTTTGGGAAATGTTTTCATCATATTCTCTGGAGTCCCATTGGCCATTTCCCAAACGTGGCTGTTTTCTTAATGGATTTTTATTTGAATGTGGAACCTTTCTAGAAGATTAACCAAAGTACATTTATGCAGTTAATATTGATAATCCTTAACTTAACAACTCTGTGACCCTTTTTGGCAACATAAGCTTTTTTGGTAGTAGACTGACTGTGGACACAAGATGTTTCACTGAGCAACATATTCTTTGTTACGTAGCAAATATATTGCAACCTGGACTAATATCGTATGTATTTTTTGACTATATAAGACATGATTGGGATAGGAGAATAAAGCACAGAGTGTGAGCAATTTGGGACAAAACCCATCTTTTAATGCTGTGTCTGGTCCAATGGGGCCTCCAATCCAATGCACATTCCACTCTCATAGAAGAATCTGTAACAATATACCGGTACTCCACGAATTGGGCCCCCTTTTTTGTTTGACTGGCCCTTTCAATGCTCTATGTTTAGGTTCCCTGTCACTGCTGTGGCCCCTTCCATGGCCTATGACTCTCACTGTGCTCTGGCCTGTTTGGAGCCAATGCTTTGTGCACTTTTTTTGACATACAGAGGGCTGGGAGGCCTACAGTCAAGCTACTCCATCTGCATCTGCTCTGCACAGAAAGACATGTTTTTTCCTATGCAGGGAGGACCGCCTGTGAGTTCTTTCCCAAAGAGTGAATTCCAATCAATATGAACATTACACTAAGACTCAATTTCTAGTCAGTATGTATGATGGTTCATTTAAAAAAAAAAAAAAGTATTCTTCTGAAAATTCCAGGTTGAGCTGTTAGCCTCAATTACTTCAAACACCAACTGCGTTTTCTGGCATATGTATCTTACTGAATCTTGGCAACAATTTGCTTGCTTTAAACATTTGATCACATAACCAGCCTCTGTGAGGGAAGGCAAAGAATTCTGATCATTGTATTCACAGTTAGTCACGTCAAACCCAACTCAAAAACAAAACATAAGGTAACAATTGTAGTTAAAATATATTGCGTCGCTTTGCATACTAAAGCATTTGCTCTGGCAAGGCACCATGCTTATGTGTACCTGTTCTGATGCCGTCTGAACAGGGACTCCTCCTTAAAGTTGCCATGTGCATCCCATTACATCAGTATATGCCTGACTTCATCATAGCTCACTGGCAAAATGGATTTTTGGAAGAGATACATGCTCTTAAAAAGTCACTTGAATTCACAAACTCTCTTCACGTTCTTGCAATTTGCATTTTGTAAATTCTTGTAGTGTATCTTGTCGTTCAGAGACAATGTTTACATATATGCTGCTGAACAAAGTTTTTTTAACAGGTTTATCCCTTTGACAGGTCTTATTTTAAGGAAGCATTAAGATTAAAAAAATTAAAATCCCTACTTGTGTTACTGATAGTACATGAGATTATTAAAAATGAAAGGGCTAAATGATACCTCTACATGGTATAGTTGCATAGGGATGGAAGAAAGAAGTGCCTTTTAGTACCATTTCCTGGAGTTATTCTGCCTATATTAGGTATAATGGCACCAAAAGCATTGAGGAGAGCATAGGGAGGTGAGGATCTTTGAAAAGCTGTAGCCTGCACTTCCACCAGTGCTCTATAGTGGAGAGGACTGTTGAGTTCAAAGGAAGGAGAATAAATGAGAATTCAATTTGGCCCATAAAGTGTGTACAGGAAGCCATAAATGTGACATATACTAAATATTCTCTTAATGCACTAAATTGTAACTGCACTTTCTATAGCAACTAATTCCTTCACGGTTTATTTTAAAACTGGCATTTCACACTTTCTGTATGAAATACATATGGTACTGCATATCTCAGGATGTGTAACAACTATTTTGAAATGAACAATGCTGTGTATGTGTTGTGTGCTTCTTGTGTGGCTTGTATTTTCTATTAAAAAGTTTATTAGAGCATAAGCTTTCGTGAGCTACAGCTCACTTCATCGGATGCATTTGGTGGAAAAAACAGGAGAGATTTATATACACACACACAGAGAACATGAAACAATGGGTTTATCATACACACTGTAAGGAGAGTGATCACTTAAGATAAGCCATCACCAGCAGCAGGGGGGGGAAAGGAGGAAAACCTTTCATGGTGACAAGCAAGGTAGGCTAATTCCAGCAGTTAACAAGAATATCAGAGGAACAGTGGGGGGTGGGGTGGGAGGGAGAAATACCAGGGGGAAATAGTTTTACTTTGTGTAATGACTCATCCATTCCCAGTCTCTATTCAAGCCTAAGTTAATTGTATCCAGTTTGCAAATTAATTCCAATTCAGCAGTCTCTCGTTGGAGTCTGTTTTTGAAGCTTTTTTGTTGAAGTATAGCCACTCTAAGATCTGTGATCGAGTGACCAGAGAGATTGAAGTGTTCTCCAACTGGTTTTTGAATGTTATAATTCTTGACGTCTGATTTATGTCCATTCATTCTTTTACGTAGAGACTGTCCAGTTTGGCCAATGTACATGGCAGAGGGGCATTGCTGGCACATGATGGCATATATCACATTGGTAGATGCGCAGGTGAACGAGCCTCTGATAGTGTGGCTGATGTGATTAGGCCCTATGATGGTATCCCCTGAATAGATATGTGGACAGAGTTGGCAACGGGCTTTGTTGCAAGGATAGGTTCCTGGGTTAGTGGTTCTGTTGTGTGGTGTGTGGTTGCTGGTGAGTATTTGCTTCAGATTGGGGGGCTGTCTGTAAGCAAGGACTGGTCTGTCTCCCAAGATCTGTGAGAGTGATGGCTCGTCCTTCAGGATAGGTTGTAGATCCTTGATGATGCGTTGGAGAGGTTTTAGTTGGGGGCTGAAGGTGATGGCTAGTGGCGTTCTGTTGTTTTCTTTGTTGGGCCTGTCCTGTAGTAGGTGACTTCTGGGTACTCTTCTGGCTCTGTCAATCTGTTTCTTCACTTCAGCAGGTGGGTATTGTAGTTGTAGGAATGCATGATAGAGATCTTGTAGGTGTTTGTCTCTGTCTGAGGGGTTGGAGCAAATGCGGTTATATCGTAGCGCTTGGCTGTAGACAATGGATCGAGTGGTATGATCTGGATGAAAGCTAGAGGCATGTAGGTAGGAATAGCGGTCAGTAGGTTTCCGATATAGGGTGGTGGTTATGTGACCATCGCTTATTAGCACCGTAGTGTCCAGGAAGTGGATCTCTTGTGTGGACTGGTCCAGGCTGAGGTTGATGGTGGGATGGAAATTGTTGAAATCATGGTGGAATTCCTCAAGAGCTTCTTTTCCATGGGTCCAGATGATGAAGATGTCATCAATGTAGCGCAAGTAGAGTAGGGGCATTAGGGGACGAGAGCTGAGGAAGTGTTGTTCTAAGTCAGCCATAAAAATGTTGGCATACTGTGGGGCCATGCGGGTACCCATCGCAGTGCCGCTGATTTGAAGGTATACATTGTCACCAAATGTGAAATAGTTATGGGTCAGGACAAAGTCACAAAGTTCAGCCACCAGGTTAGCCGTGACAGTATCGGGGATACTGTTCCTGACGGCTCGTAGTCCATCTTTGTGTGGAATGTTGGTGTAGAGGGCTTCTACATCCATAGTGGCTAGGATGGTGTTTTTAGGAAGATCACTAATGGACTGTAGTTTCCTCAGGAAATCGGTGGTGTCTCGAAGATAGCTGGGAGTGCTGGTAACGAAGGGCCTGAGGAGGGAGTCTACATAGCCAGACAATCCTGCTGTCAGGGTGCCAATGCCTGAGATGATGGGGCGTCCAGGATTTCCAGGTTTATGGATCTTGGGTAGCAGATAGAATACCCCAGGTCGGGGCTCCAGGGGTGTGTCTGTGCGGATTTGTTCTTGTGCTTTTTCAGGGAGTTTCTTGAGCAAATGCTGTAGTTTCTTTTGGTAACTCTCAGTGGGATCAGAGGGTAATGGCTTGTAGAAAGTGGTGTTGGAGAGCTGCCTAGTAGCCTCTTGTTCATACTCCGACCTATTCATGATGACGGCAGCACCTCCTTTGTCAGCCTTTTTGATTATGATGTCAGAGTTGTTTCTGAGGCTGTGGATGGCACTGTGTTCTGCATGGCTGAGGTTATGGGGTAAGCGATGCTGCTTTTCCACAATTTCAGCTCGTGCACGTCGGCGGAAGCAGTCTATGTAGAAATCCAGGCTGCTGTTTTGGACCCATGGAAAAGAAGCTCTTGAGGAATTCCACCATGATTTCAACAATTTCCATCCCACCATCAACCTCAGCCTGGACCAGTCCACACAAGAGATCCACTTCCTGGACACTACGGTGCTAATAAGCGATGGTCACATAACCACCACCCTATATCGGAAACCTACTGACCGCTATTCCTACCTACATGCCTCTAGCTTTCATCCAGATCATACCACTCGATCCATTGTCTACAGCCAAGCGCTACGATATAACCGCATTTGCTCCAACCCCTCAGACAGAGACAAACACCTACAAGATCTCTATCATGCATTCCTACAACTACAATACCCACCTGCTGAAGTGAAGAAACAGATTGACAGAGCCAGAAGAGTACCCAGAAGTCACCTACTACAGGACAGGCCCAACAAAGAAAACAACAGAACGCCACTAGCCATCACCTTCAGCCCCCAACTAAAACCTCTCCAACGCATCATCAAGGATCTACAACCTATCCTGAAGGACGAGCCATCACTCTCACAGATCTTGGGAGACAGACCAGTCCTTGCTTACAGACAGCCCCCCAATCTGAAGCAAATACTCACCAGCAACCACACACCACACAACAGAACCACTAACCCAGGAACCTATCCTTGCAACAAAGCCCGTTGCCAACTCTGTCCACATATCTATTCAGGGGATACCATCATAGGGCCTAATCACATCAGCCACACTATCAGAGGCTCGTTCACCTGCGCATCTACCAATGTGATATATGCCATCATGTGCCAGCAATGCCCCTCTGCCATGTACATTGGCCAAACTGGACAGTCTCTACGTAAAAGAATGAATGGACATAAATCAGACGTCAAGAATTATAACATTCAAAAACCAGTTGGAGAACACTTCAATCTCTCTGGTCACTCGATCACAGATCTTAGAGTGGCTATACTTCAACAAAAAAGCTTCAAAAACAGACTCCAACGAGAGACTGCTGAATTGGAATTAATTTGCAAACTGGATACAATTAACTTAGGCTTGAATAGAGACTGGGAATGGATGAGTCATTACACAAAGTAAAACTATTTCCCCCTGGTATTTCTCCCTCCCACCCCACCCCCCACTGTTCCTCTGATATTCTTGTTAACTGCTGGAATTAGCCTACCTTGCTTGTCACCATGAAAGGTTTTCTTCCTTTCCCCCCCCTGCTGCTGGTGATGGCTTATCTTAAGTGATCACTCTCCTTACAGTGTGTATGATAAACCCATTGTTTCATGTTCTCTGTGTGTGTGTATATAAATCTCTCCTCTGTTTTTTCCACCAAATGCATCCGATGAAGTGAGCTGTAGCTCACGAAAGCTTATGCTCTAATAAATTTGTTAGTCTCTAAGGTGCCACCGGTACTCCTTTTCTTTTTGCGAATACAGACTAACACGGCTGCTACTCTGAAACCTATTAAAAAGTTGTGACTGACTGTGGCTGTATGACTTTGTGGATAGGCATGGTATTAAATCTAAAGGGATTGCTTGCTGTTCTGGAGAAAGCAAGTGATTTCTGAACATTATCCTGTGCAGGTGATGTTCAGGTTTAAATTATGCAGTGCGTTATTTTACTTTTGCTTGTTTTTTTTTCCAAGTGCGTGATATGTTCAAGTTGCTCAATTTGGTCAAGTCCATATCCTTTTGCTTTGAATCTTTCATTCTTTGCACCATGATGTGCATCTCTTCTCCACTCCACGCACAAACTGAAGTTTCAGAGATGTGCAATCCTTTCAGAATGACAATAGAATGGTTGTGTAAGTCTCCCTACTGATTAACTTGCCCCTTAAATTAATAACTCTGTAATCTGAGCTAAATGTTGCATAAGTGATGACAGAATAGCCTTCAATGGAAATGTTATCTCTTGCTCAGTAACAAACATAACTACTGAACCTAAGCAAGCAGAAGGAAATGTTTTTCACTCATTTGATTTTTCTTATTATTTTTGCCTAAGGAAATGGAGTTAACATATTTATGTAAAACAAACAAAAAGCAATAACAACACCACATTTTTAAAAATCCCTACTGGCCACGGTTGTTATCAGTAGTATCTTCAGTTAAATGAAGCAGGGAACCATGAGTAAGTTTGCCAAGTATGAGTTCAAACCTTAATTATTACAGTACTTGCTCCAGAGCCAAGTTCAATGGTCTGCTCTAAAGTGACCAATGGAGTGGGCTGTACCACACTGACATTGCATCACTGAGCTGTTAGCCATCTTAAGACATAAAAATATTAATGGACAAACTGATACCTGGCAATGATTTTATACTGAATTCAGATAGCACTTTTCAAATGGGGCCCAATGTGTCTTTAAAAGCATTAGGAACAGATTCTGATCTGATATCACTGAAATCAATGGGAGTTTGCCACTGACTTCTATGTGGGACAAAGATTTGTTAATGGAATGTACAAACTATATTATAGCAGACCTTGTTCTTATATAGTGTCTCAAGTGGGCATGGCTGTGGGGAAAATGGTGTAAGTAAAAAACATCTGAAGTTGGCAACTAGAACCCAGATATGTTCATTTTTTCTGTGCTGCAAACTACATTTCTGCCAGTTCTCCATCTTAGTTATCCTAACAAACTAATAGGACACAACACTGGTAGGACACTGTTCTGTTGCATCATATATGACTTCCAGAATGTGGAAATGGTTAAGTGTTTGTGCTTATGATCCCAATTGCCAGTTTTACTTCATAAACCTACCAATTATCAGCACTGTCTCAATTTCCTCTCCTATATTTCTAAGCATATTCTTTGTTGTTCTAATCTAAATCAAGTTTGGATTCCAGACATATTCTTTCCCTAATAAATATCATTAGTTATGGAAATTTACTTTAAATGAACTTCCAGACTTTGAGATTTGTCTATTATTAATTGTATACAGCATCTCCTCTGACTGTTACTTCCAAACCTCATCAAAATAGACCTTATGGAAAAGTCCTGGGGTATTGTGACCAAACACACCCCTGTATTCACACCCTGCACACTATTGTGATAATCTTAGTACAAAATATACCTTGTGAGGTATCATTTGAAAATTAATAACCCATTGTTCAATGATATCGTGATGAAATGGATATAGCAACATTATATGTAAAATTATGAATTCCCTCTGAATTATGTTGGTAGCACTTGTTCAAACCTATGTAGCCCCTATTAGGCAGGACTGGTTCCAGAATGTGTGTTTACCTCAATGTACATATAAGTTGTAAATAGGGTCCTCAGTCAGGGAGCGGGGAGGATAGAAGACAGGGGAAATCTGCATTTCAGTAAACAGAGGTGACAAGAAACAGCATGCAACCTCTTTCACCAAGAGACATCATGTTGCCTTCTTTACTGTTTGAATAAATTTTAACTAGGGATAACCCTTAGGAAAGTGCATTTCAAAAGGTGACTGAACTATAAAAGTGAGGGGCAAAAACACCCCCAAGTTATTTCTTCCTATCCATCTCTTTCTTTTTCACCTAACAAGAAAAAAAAATAACTTACGGCCTATGGGAGCAGATCCTGACCTGAAATTTGGTCACCCCTGTTGCTGGAAGCTTGTGGTAAGAACTTCCCCTGGACCCAAGTCTAGTTTTTAAGTTTAGAAAGCTTTTTATCTTTTTCTCTTGTAATCATTTTTGACTAGTTATGCTTGTACTCACCTAAAATCTCTCTTTGTAGTTATATAAACTTTTTTTATTCTTTAATTAAACTAATCAAGTGTTGTGAATTGTTTGGGTAACTACATTTAAGATAGCAGACTGTTGTATGTTGATCCCCTGAGAGGGGCAATGGACCTGATACATCTGGACTATCCAGGAGAGGACTGGACAGTGCAGAACTCACTTTTTGGGGGAAATTCAGGACTGGGAGAGTGTTGGGCTCACTCTGCAAGTAGTAACCAAGGCTGCTGGAAGCCAGAGTGTGGTTGATGTTTGCTAACAGGCTGCTGGACCACAGGGCTGTCGCTATACACAGACACTCAGGGTTTGACCTGCATGCTGTTTGGCTGTTTGTGAGGAGTCCAGGTTGGGAGCTACAGCAGTAAATCATTGTTAGGCACCTTGGGTTGCAAGGCATGGGTGAGACAACCCCTCACTCGTCTGGATTGCACCCCAGACTGTCATAGGCATTTAACAGGTAATAAACCAACTGGATGAGTCATTGGCAGGGATTGACTGTGGGGTGTCTGAACAAGAGCCTCTCCTGTCTGAGCTAAAGAATCAGCTTCCTTAACTCTAAGGCTATGGTGGATATCTAAACCTATATATGTGGACTAGCCAATGGCAGGAAGGACAAAGACACAAGTTGTTATTGTGGGTTACTTGAAGCATAGCCCTGAGCGAGGTGTGGTATGTAAACTATGCCATGTCAGGAGTAGCTGTGGATTGCAATTACAATAATAATAAACTTTTCAAATTACAGGTTCTAATCCTCTGATCAGAGAGAGACTTTTTAATCCTTGACCATATTGATTTGTAGAATTTTAGCTAGTGATGAGAGGTTTCAGAGTAGCAGCCGTGTTAGTCTGTATTCGCAAAAAGAAAAGGAGTACTTGTGGCACCTTAGAGACTAACAAATTTATTAGAGCATAAGCTTTCGTGAGCTACAGCTCACTTCATCGGATGCATTTGGTTAGTGAGCTGTAGCTCACGAAAGCTTATGCTCTAATAAATTTGTTAGTCTCTAAGGTGCCACAAGTACTCCTTTTCTTTTTGCGAATACAGACTAACACGGCTGCTACTCTGAAACCTGTCATTATGCAAGGCACTGAATTTAGCCGTATAGAGTGGAAATCTGTCAACTTCATGAAAAAACTCGCACAGATACAGACAGACATCATCTTCCTCTCCAAATGCAAACAGATGGACATCATACCGAAAGGACTGAAGGTAAAAAATCCATTACAATCTACATACCACACAGACTATGTTGACAGCTTGTGCCACACACTCTCAAAGTTTTTTTCCACCAAATGTATCCGATGAAGTGAGCTGTAGCTCACGAAAGCTTATGCTCTAATAAATTTGTTAGTCTCTAAGGTGCCACAAGTACTCCTTTTCTTTTAGCTAGTGATGAGGAAACCTCAAAAGGTTTGCTGCTTCAGTTTGGCTCAGATATGTATCTTGAGTTTATCCAAAACTCTTTCATCAGGCACTAGAACTCTTCAACAACCATGTTGTTGTTGTTCTTTTAAACACCATTTTCTTATATGTTGCCTGACTTGGCACCCATTCAAATCAACAGAAAGGCTGCCATTGACTTCATTGTGCACTATGTTAGGCTCTGAGGCAGGGTCAGAAATACTGTGACAACTCATTATTTTGTGCCATTCTGGTTTATTGGCCAAAGCAGAAAATGCAGAACCAAGTACAAAGGTTTTTAAAATGATCTGTGAGGTTTATTTTAAGTTAAGATGAAACTTCCGTGCATTTCCATTTCGTATTTCATTCAAACTCATTTGTCCATCCCTGGTTTAGCCCCGTTTCCTGAGTTTTCTTCTATACATTTTTCTTTTTCACATCTCTCACAGTGGTCTGTTTATTATTCTTACTGCTTAGAATTTTCTTCTTGTCTGTCCATCAGCTGGTCAATCATGGTCAAGAGTCAATATAAAAGTAAACATAAGACTGAACTATCAAAATATATATCATGTTTTTACATATTCCTTAGCAGCAAGGATTTTTCTCTCAACACTTACTGGATGTGAACAATAGCTAGACATGTGAGTTGTCCACAAACTATATGTCATGTCCTGAATCTAATCACCAGGTTGGGGAAACTATCATCTTTTCCAGTTTTAATTTACCAGGAATGGGGTTGCTATTTTGAGCAATATATTTAAGTGTTTTATTACTGGAGATCATTCAAGTATTTTGTAAGTATCAATCTTTTTAGAGGAAATATCTCCTCCATCTTCTCTTCCTAAGAAATAGATGATAACAACTAGGTCTACACGATTTTCCTATTTTAAACGATTTTCCATTCCGTGTCCCCACTTCCCCATTTTCCTTTTCACTGAACAAAATGATATTCACCCAGCAAGATTAAGCTAAAAAATAAATGAGGCAGGACTGTCACACTGTTGAAGGTCATATTTAATTTTTCTATCCATAAACTACAGTCTTTTACTCTAGTGGGAAAAAAGATAAGCTTTCACTGATATCTTAGCTTCTGTTTTTCATCTACCATTGAAGCAACACTAATATTTTTCACCCATCAGTTTGTCAGCATTTAACCAGATTTCCCTTTCCAACAAACACATTATATTCCATCCTACTCTGTTTCCAAATATCAGAAGGAAAAAATAAATATTGATTAATGGTGTTGAGTTGGCAGCCCTAGTGATCCAAAAACCCACTGGAGTCAATGGAAAGAGTCCCTTCCATCCCCTGTTGATCCACAGAACAGGTACCGCTGAGAAAGAGCAAGCATCCTCATTTTACTCCTCAATGCTTCATTCCAGACCCAGGAAGAGCCAATCTAGAGCTAATGAGAGTTCACTCTGCATTAGGAGAGGGTAAGCTGATTTGGATAAAGTAAGAATCAATCCAAACCCTTTTTCTCACAACTGAAACCAAATACAAACCCAGACCATTTTTACGTTTAAAAAAAAAAGTACCATTGATTTTAGTTGCCCATTTCCTCACTCCCTTGCTCCGGCAAAGTAGGTGGACCACTGAGCCCATATCAAGTCTCACTGATTTCATGCAAGCTCGGTAAAGATCTGACCCTTGGATTGCAGGATTGTGGCCTCATATTGTAAGAGCCTTTGGGCAGTGATGTTGTTTCTTTATTTAGTGCTCACTATCTGTTTTGGTAGTGCACATTTTATGGCAGGTATTTTCCAGACAGACAAGAAAGAATGATCCTTGCCATGAGGAGCTCACCCTCTTACATTTACAGAGCAGGTTAATGGTACCCCACAAATAAGTTTTTAATTCTGTGTAATCTGAATCCAACTGCAGTCAGACATGGGGCTGTGGAAACATCACAAGGAAAGGTGTATTTGAGGCCTCTGGACCTCTGGCCAAAAGGAAATAATGGACATCTCTTGGATAAGCCTATTCTCACAAGACTACCAATCCAGTTTTGTAAACTCAAATGTTTCAGACAATTGGTATACCTCTCTGAATTTTTGTGTGTCTATCCAAAATTGACTTATAGGCACACCTTGGGAGGTTTTCCCATCCCTGGCCCCCATGCCAAATAAATGCTTGAGACTGCCAATAAAAGTGCTAATGTGTGTCAATTGAAACAGGGTGTTTTTTAATTTTGTTTTGTTTTATGTCAAGCCCCCTTTTTAGGAGCTTGACTGCAAACATCATACTTATTTATTATAGGTCACTGAACATTTCTTGTCTATGCTGGAGGATTTTTGTTAAAAGCATACATATTACCTATACGGCACACAATTTATTTCTGTGAAGAGTTCCCATGATGCTTCTGTCAACTGCTGAAAAATCCAGAAAACTTCATTACATAAATAAAGGGCCAGATTCTGGGATGTGAGCTGCCCCGTTTACATTGTTGATGATACAAAGCTACCAGATCTCCCTCAGTGGAGAGGCATACATCCAGAATGCATTGTGCTTTGGCAATCCCTGACTGGCAGATGGCCCCTTGGGGGTTGTTGCACCATATTTTAGAGCAGCCCCCAGTAGCTCCTGGCTATTTGGGAGGGGGGAGAGTGGGAAGTCTGACTTTTTTCACCCTACAAATGATTTACTGCTCAGTAAAATATTTAAAAAAATCTTTAGGGAAAAATTCAGTCCTTAGATGCAACACATGTGGCTCTCGTTGATTTCATTTGGAACCATGTGAGTTTGTACATTGAGGAATAAAATTTGACTTTTGATCTTTAAGATTAATTAGCATAAAATATGGAATTATAGTACCATCTAATAAGATATTTTTCTCTAGAGAGACCAGGTGGGTGAAGTATATCTTTTACTGTACCAACCTCTGCTGGTGAGAGAGACAAGCTTTCGAACGTCCAAAAAGCTCTTTAGGTCTGACACCAACACAGCTACAAAACACTACATATTCTTCACAGTGTCAGCCCAACCAAGTTAATAGCATCCTGCAACCCAAACACAAGAAAAAAAACCTCACAGCTTTCCAGATGTCTTGTAATGTAATTATTCCCATCCCCATCCATTTCTATTACTTTGCAGTGCTGTTTATATACATAAATATAAATTTGATTTACACTATAAATGTCAATAATATGTTTGTATTTAATAAAAAACAAGATCAACACCCCCAGGAAGCAGGAGAGGACAAAATAACCCCTAAGGAAGGGTATTATAATGGGGGCGGAAGGTAACTGCAAAGGCTAACTAGAATTGATTCTTATGTGACGCCCTGTCTTTGCTATTACTAACTCTTCCCATGTGACACGCTAGGATAAGAACATAGGAACGGTCAAACTTGATCAGACAAATGGTCCATCTAGCTCAGTATCTATCTTCCAACACTGGCCAGTGCCAGGTGCTTCAGAAGGAATTAACAACAGGCAATCATCGCATGATCCATCCCCTGTCATCCACTCCCAGCTTCTGGCAAGCATAGGCTAGGGACACCCAGAGCATGGCATTGCATCCCTGCTCATCCTGGCTAATAGCCATTGCTTGACCTATCCTCCATGAATTAATCAAGTTCTTTTTTGAACCCTATTATAGTTTTGGTCTTCACAACATCCAGTGAAAAGGAGTTCCACAGGTCGACTGTGCGTTGTATGAAAAAATACTTCATTTTGTTTGTTTTAAACCTGCTGCCTATTAATTTCATTTGGTGGCCCCTAGTTCTTGGGTTATGAGAAGGAGTAAATAGCACTTCCTTATTTACTTTACACCAGTCATGATTTTATAGACCTCAATCATATCCCCGCTTAGTCATCTCTTTTCCAAGCTGAAAAGTCCCTGTCTTATTAATCTCTCCTCATACGGCAGCTGTTCCATACCCCTAATAATTTTTGTTGCCCTTTTCTGAACCTTTTCCAAGTCCAACATATCTTTTTTGAAATGAGGTGACTACATCTGCACACAGTATTCAAGATGGGGTGAAATGTCACAGTATATTTCTCATAAAAGCAAAAAGCTTAAGCTCTCCTCAGGTACAGTGATAAGGCTGGTGAATTGCAACTAAAAGAGATGAGGATTATAGGAGGCATGTTGCTTAAAGTAACAACCACTGGAAAAAAGAGATGATTCCTCAGCTGGAAGCAAGAATTTACAAATTTCCATAAGTGATCCTTCTTAAAGGTTATTAAGAGTCTTCCAGATTCTCAAAACGCCAGACTTGACCTTTAGGTGTGAGGTATCAACCTCATGCTTTAACCATCACAACTTTCTAAATACCATCTGAACTGGATGTACTTGATTTTTCATCTCCCATGCATTAATTTATGCTTTTTGTATTGTTTACTGATTTTCAACAGGGTGTGCGGTGTTGAATAAGCATGTAATAAGGCCTGGTGCTTTCCTCACAGAGCTTACAATCTAATTCTACCCAGTGGTCCATGCAGTATATAGAAACACACAACGAAGATTTTAATGTTTGAATAATAACACTAATACTACCTAGCTCTAATATATAGGCACATATACATTTGTTTGTCTTGGCCTGGTTTGGTCTATTGTGTTTAGGGCCTAAACCAGCCTTGGCCAGTGCAGTGACATGGTAACCAGAGACCTGGACAGATATGTCTGATCCTCTAAGAATCATGTCCAAGCTGGGAGAGATGAGTCTAACTCAAAAGCATTTTTCACAGAAACACTTAAAGGGTACATCTTTTTATTCAGGGCTATCTCCTTGTATTGACACCCCCACCATGATAGAATTAATAGTCTTCAAAAATAGTCACAAATGTGTTTTATAATTGGGAAAATTAGTTTTAGAGAGTTACGAGCAACTGAAAATGGTTTAATCATGGAAATACTCATACAGCCTTACTTACAGATACCACTAACATTTCAGCCATAATAGTATCCACATCTCCCTATCCATATTGTCCCTATACATTTGGCGTGTGCTGAATTTGTTAATCCATCGGACTGAATCTTTTTGCAGTTAAGCTCAATAGATTACAACTGAAGTCATCATAATGTGCTGTGAAAAGCCATCATAGTCAACTAGTTTGTGTTTTGTTTGGGTTTTTTTATTGGAACAGGCTGTTTGCTTCCTGTATCAGCTGCCGCTCATTTTCCAGACAGACTGATGTGTGTAAAACCTATTGATACAGCTTTTCATTGTACATTTTATTCATAATAGGAAAATTTGTCTGCAAAATGTTGCTGTTTTATTGTTGTTATTTTTTAAAAAAAGCTTCAGCTTTTGTGTGGTCCAGCAGCTGTGGAGGAGGCTATTTTTAACTGTATGAAAATCATAGTTATTTTTCCAGCAAGTTGCTACAAAGAAACAGGATGGACAGAATATGGAGCCCGGCTAAATGACAGAAAAATACTGACATGTCAATTTGAAAAGACCTGATACCTGACACCCACCCCACCCCCATCCACATTTAACAGAGACCTGTCCGCTAGAGAGGTGTTTGAGAGCAGCCAGAAGTTTAAAAAAACCCAAACAGATAACTGAACTGTAATGAACTTTTTTATATAATGCAGTAAAAGCTGTTACCTGAATTTGTGTACTACAATAAAATCTGTTATCCAAATTCCATATACTGTCATTACAGTCAGTTTGATAACTGAAGATTCAGATAAATAGGAGTCACTGAGTGTATTACCTTCCCAGATAATAAACTCTGCTAGAGAAAGTTATAAACTCTGCAGCATTTCCCAGCAGAACGTATATGGCTAAAGCATTAGCTATTGTGAAGCAGTGTAGCTCCATTGAAGTCAATGGAGCTGCACATATTTACACCAGCTGAGGCTCTAGCACATAAAAGCAGCAGGTTTAGTTGTTTTACCTTTTCAGCACAGAACGTTTTCTACATAGAAAAAAACTGGGCTCAAGTCAGACCTTAGGGTTCCCATCTGAATTTCTACTAACTGGTGTTCAGATGATCATGGTTTACCGGTATACTGTGTAACAGATTAATCAGAAAGCAATATGTTCAGTGCAGAAGAAAAATAATAGTTATTATATAGCGGCATTAGAGAAGATGGGAAAAAGTGGGGTAAAGATTAAACATCACTGTTTTCTAGAAAGATTAATTTTGTTTTCTAGATGGAAGTTTGGGTTGGTCCTTTATTTTACTTGTATTACCATAATGAAGATGGCAGGATGTAGGGAAGACAGGCTTGGGACAAATTCATCCTTGGTATAAATCTACTGAAGTCAGAGCAGTTATGCGAGAGAGATTAATTTGACCCCTTGCTTTTCAAATGGAAAAAGAACCTGACATGGCATGTAGGTGGTTTTCATACAATCAGAGCAACAAAGAAAGGCTTATCCTCTGTTGTAGTTCACTTAAATGCAACTGCTAATCTTGCTCATAAAATTGAGGCCAATATTTTGAAACTTGGTGCTTATATCCATATCTAAGCAACCACGCCTAATTTTCAGGGGCGTTGAGCACTCACAACTCCTATTTTTACTTTAGTTTCATTTTTAGATTTAATTGGTTAGTGCAGGCACAGTTTATCTATGTTTATTTCCTTTAAAGAAGGAAATGATGTGTACATAAGAGTCAGAAATGCCTCACCCTCTTTTGTGTGGAGCTAAATATACACTCTCAGCTGTCTCACGGGGACTAGCAGGTGCAGCATTATTGATTTATTTTAGAATGAGCTAACAAGTACAATGGAGAAAGAAAGAGAGAAGCTGTGAAAAGTGATCACCAACCCTGACTTTTTAGTTAGATACTCACATTACAAATATATTAGAGCAGAATAGTCTTTTAATAAAACAGCTCTAATCTTGTGGCTAGTGGGGCTCTTCTGCAAGAATCTGTTGTTGCTGGGTGGAACAGAAGAATTCTGCTGATGATGATTCTGCATTGTGATGTGCTCCTGTGTCAGATTTTGCTGACTCATGTAGGAGCAAGCATGATGCACAGATACAGAGCACAGTAACTGTTTTCCCCACCAACCTCGGTAAGTGCTCTTTTCCTGTCTATCACTAGCTGGCACATAGCTGTAGCATTAAAGAGAATTAACAGGGAAAACGAATACCACCGTAAACAAAATGTTAGGAGACAGATTCACTTAGGAAGGCATTTAAGCAAAACCTGCTGTCTGTGCTACATTGGCCTCTGTTTAAAGCTGATCAATCCTGCTAACTCTCCCATCACTATAAACGACACTGTATTTTTAAATGGGGGAAGTACTTACAATAGCCATTTACAACTGTATTCTGTTTAATTAGTCAGCATGCACAGTGCTGCAGGCATAGATCACTTTGCTTTAAAGATTTGAGAATGTTAATAGTACAGTATATCATTTTAATTATTATTGGATTAATGTTGTGTCTCAAAGAACATCAAATGCAAATCACAAGAAATGGCCTGAAGTGACCCAAGGGCTGTGCTTTATTAGAAAAGTAATAGTTCTGTTGCTTAAATATAAAGAGATTTTCTTTCTTCAAATGTCATTCTGCATTGGTTTTGTGTGGAAATTAAATCCTCTTGTTTCCACTTTGTTCACAGAATCATTCTGTAGTTCATGCAGTAAATGGCTGAAAAGGTAGATTTGATGTCCGGAGATGAAGAGGAGATGCAAAATAATGATGAAAAATATCCATTTCAAGCTTGTTACACTCTCACCACAGCAGACTACTGCTCTGCAAATGATTTGCTTAGCAGCCCTAATGAAGAGAGGGAAAGATCGTCTATTTCATCTAGTAAGGCCATAGAGTGTAAAAAAACCCTCATTGAACAACAATTTATTACTCATAATAAGGTACAAAACATAGCCCCTGGGTTCACTGAATATCATTCAACAGATGCAAATATATCACTAGCTGGATCATCTTATCCTGAGGCAATCTGTACACTGAAGCCTGTAGCCATATCTTCTCCATGCCCAGAAAGCCTTCACTGTGACTGCAATAAGTATTCTGAAGAGTTACAGCCTGCAGGTGCTGCTAAAGAATCTGAGGCCCCCCAAAATATTGCTTCCCTGCTAGTAAGTGGACTCAGCTGCTGTCACACATGGAGTTCCAGTACTGCGCTCACTTGGAATAACACAAAGGAAGATATGGCCCCTTGTAGCATTGGCCAAACTACGTGGATGAAGACCACGAAAGTAAAGGAGATCATAGAAAAGAGAAAACTGGAAGAAAAGGAGAGGTATCAACTCCAGGTAGCTATGTATCGGAGGCTTCTGTTGCTGCGCTCAATTAGGAGTTTACATAAGCAGCTCGAGCAGCAGCAGGCCAGGTTGCAGGAATGCTATGGAACAGTAATAAATACAAAGAAAGAAGTGTTGAAACACATTTGCCCCACCTCAGCTTCACCCTCCTCATAGTCATGTTGCTGCACGTAGAGAAGAGCTATGTTATATCACTGGAGCTTACAGCAAGCTAGCATATGGCATAGATGACACCATTATTAATAAAGGGGAAATGCACCACTGTACTAACAGCAAATGAAACATTTGGATATTTAAATGTTGACTCCTACAAATTTATTTGGAAGAAACTTGAATAGTACTTTTCTCTGTAAAAATCCAGAAAATCTACCCCTGCACATGCAAGCCCCAAAACACAAGACCTCCAGCCCAAAAGTTCAAGGGATCTTTGGGACAAAGTTATTCAAGAAGAGAAAATGGAGAATCCAAGTTTATGCCTGGCCAGCATGATCAGATGTCATGTATCCTTCCTGCAGAAAATGTAATGCAGAAAATCTGCCAATTGTATTGCTAAAACTTGAATAGAAATCTTGTTAGTTTAGCCTCAGACTATCCACCTTCTTGAAAGCTAGGACATTTACATAGAAAGTCATCATAATCTGGCATTATATATGCAGCCCAGACTGGCAGTGCCAGGGAAACATCTGAAGTGTACACAATGACTGATCTGTTGCTAACTTCTGGTGTCATGAGTAGCCACAAGTGCAGCATATTTTGTGCCTTAACTCTGTTATGAAAAGGGAGGTCAAGAAAGAACTAGATAAATTCATGGAGGATAGGTCCATCAGCGACTAATAGCAAAGATGAGCAAGGATGGTGTCCTTAGTCTCTATTTGCCAGAGGCTGGAGTGGGCGGCACTGGATGGATCACTTGCTGGTTACCTGTTCATTCCCCCTGGGGCACCTGGCACTGGCCTGCTGTCGGAAGACAGGATACTGGGCTAGATGAACCTTTGGTTTGACCCCGTGTGGCCGTGCTCATAAGGTTGTGAGAGTTAGTGCTTTTACCCAGGGTCCATCAGACATGTCGGAAAGTCTCGGGCAACATTCCTCATACTGTGAGGCTGGGATCCTGGTGGGGAATCTGGTGTCTTTAAGGGAGCTACAAAAAAGCCCAGGGGAAATGAAAGAAAACCATAAATGTGTATGTTTAGAAATAAGCAAAATGAGCCCCATTATTGAGTATTCATTACTAAATTGAGTAGCTGGGACTGGCTTTTGTTGAGTCTGAAGCAGAAATTATCCAAAAGAAATACCAGAAATCAACATGTTGCCTTGTCCAGTGTTTAAAACAAGGGTGGGCAAATTTTTTGGCCCGAGAGCCACATTGGGGTGGGGAAATTGTTTGCAGGGCCATGAATGTAGGGTTGGGGCAGGGGGTTGAGGTGCGGGAGGGAGTGCGGAGTCCTCTGCCCCACCCTCCTTCAGGGGTTGCAGGGACGTTGTGCCGGCTGCTTCCTGGAGTGGCGCAGTGCCCATGGTACCACGGGAGTGGCAAATCCGCGAGCTGGATCCAAAGTCCTGAGGGGCTGGATCCGGCCCATGGGCCATAGTTTGCACACCCTGGTGTAAAATAACCTTCCAAAATGCATAATTTCCTCCAGAAGATTTCCCTCCCTCCCTCCATGCTACCTTCTTTCATCTCTAACCATTCCCTTTTCTAAATGTTAAGTTTTGAGAACACTGAACTATTTTTTATTATTACTGCTACTAATAGTATTTAGCATGAAGGGGAGAGATAATTGCCAGTAAAGCATATTGTTATCCAGATAGACTATGGTCACACACAGGCTGGGAAACTCCACAAGATTTTCCTCATAGAATTTCTGACACATTCACTTATAAAGGCGGTCAAGGTTGTCTTCCAACCTTTGTGGAAGAAACAGGAAGTCTGGTACCCAAAACATTGGGTCCACCAATAGCTGCAAATATTTTGGGTGATAGGTGTGTGTGAATTCTATCTGAGAGCAGGCTGTGGAAATATAGTACGTTCCAGAGCATAGGCTGGACTAATAGCTGCTGCCACTCTATATCTATTTATGGGGGTTGTGGCCCCCAGGATCTCCATATTAATCATGAGTCTGATGGCCACTCTTGTACCCTCTTTATACACAAACCTATGAAAAGCTGATGTGGAAACTTCCTTGACAGCACACATCAGCAGTACCCCAGACAGCCTCAGTATAGGACTTTTGCAATACAGAGGGCTTTTAATGGGCCACAGCAGGGATTATTTTCATCCTGTATAATTTGGGATCTCAGTGCTAGATGGTGCTGCCTAGTGTTCAGAGTACTGGACAGGGACAGGACAGGAGTTCTAATCTCATCCTGCCACTAACTCTCTATGTAACCTTGGGGAAATTGCTCCTTATCTATGCTTCAGCCCTTCAAAATGGGAATATTTATCTTTAAATGCCTAGCATACCTTCAAGGTATTCAGCACTTTCCTCAGTGGCCAGTTTACCTCAATGGCTGCTGAAATGTGCTGACGTCCTGCATGTGCCTCAACAGAGGGGGCACGCAGCCTGTCGGGGTAATCTGCTGGCCCGTGTCACTTCCCGCAGCTCCCATTGGCCGGGAACAGTGAATCGTGGCCACTGGGAGCTGTGGGTGGCTGTGCAAATGTAAACAAACAGTCTGGCAGCCCACCAGCAGATTACCTTGATGGGCCACGTGTGGCCATCGACTGCAGGTTGCTCACCACTGCACTAGAGCAAAGGCTATGTTACTAAAGCAGCCTTAGTCATACTTTACTACAGTGCTGCCTTCCTAATGGAGCCCTTCATTAAAACTGCTAAATTGGTTTTAAAATTATCTATTTGAAGCTGTCTAGCCAAACAACAACAGATAAACTTCTTGGTACCTAACCCACAGCACACTAGTAGATAAATGTACTAAGTATCAAACAATTCAACTGTGAGCCCTTTGTGGGCAGGGACTGTTTACCTTTTTGTTTGTGCAACACCTAACACAATGGTTCTTTGATCCTAATTGGGACCTTTGGATGCTTCTGTAATAAAAATATTAAATAATACAAAATAATAATGTAAAATAGATACTGTCTAATAGCTGGCAAGGAATTGAAGCTAAGCCTTGCTTTGTGTGTGTGCACTTTTATCCATGTGTTGCCTTTATGAACACTCACAAAATAAACGTTAATCGAGTTATAACAAGAACCCTTGTTTTTGTAGCTACTTTCCATATGACCATCCCTTACTGTGATTCTAATTTGTGACTTCTAATGATTAGAGCTGGGTGAATCTATTCAGATCAAATAAGAACTAATTCAACCTTTCTCCGGAATTTGAACTGAATCTTTTTCTAATGTTGGAAAATGTGGTTAAATGTCCAGCTTCCCCTCCCCTACCATATATGTTTGCAATTTTGGCTGGGAGAGGAAAGGCCAAAATACCATGAGAAATTATTCTTGGTGTATTTCAGCCTAACTAGGGAAAGGACGGACTAGAGATCTCATGAGATGCTGTCTTTGCAAGATTTTCACTCCCCTTCTGTATTCAAGAGTTTGCACAAATTTCAGAGAAATATCTGAACTTCACCATGCTGTTAGCACTAATAACAAATGCAAACATGAACTGCTGAAATTTCATCTATCCATTATTCTATACGAACACTTAGGCTACAGCTAAGCTGTGACCTCGGAGGTGTCATTCCCAGCCCATGTACACATACCTGAGCTAGCACAAGGATAAATAGTAGTGTAGGCATCAGTAATTTAGGCTGCAGCAGCAGGGCCATGAAATAGCTGTGTTGAGAACAAACCCTCCTGAACCCTAGGGGCATATATTCAGCATGGCTAAGCCATGCAGTCTCTAGCTGCGCTACCCTGGCTACTCTTCTATTTATACTCGCACTAGTTCTCAATAAGCTGTAGCAAGTACATATACACAAGCTGGGAATAATGCCCCAGCATAGACGTAGCCATAGTTCTCAGCAAGCTGGAGTATAAATCTACTCCTCACTAGCCTGCTGCACACTGTCTGTCTGGACCCTGCTGCCATGCACTAAAATTTCCCTACTGCACTTCAATCTACACCCATTTCAAAGTGGGGTGGCTGTTGCTCAGGAATAACAAAATATCCAACTTCAATAGGTCCTAAATTTTTTCCATCCTATTTGGGCTGTTGGTGTTATTCATGGAGACTTTAGAATGAAAATGCTCCTGGAGAAATCCAGGGAACAAATGGCATCCAAGAAATGAGAAAGGCAAGAGGGATGCTGGAGGGTAGGGTAGGATAGGGTAAGAAAAGAGACTTCTACAGTTGATTATATATAAAATTTTTGACAAAGCAGAAGTCTAGGATCATTGGGTTAAAATGTGTTCTGAGGAGTCTTGTGTACCTTCACATTTGGGATACAATACACATTTATGGTGCTGTATAAATAATAAATATATTGTTAAATTCACAAGGCCCTCTGTACTGCTTGCTCAGCTTATGCCTTCCATTGAGTGATTTAGCTTAATCCAAAGCCTACTGAAGTCACTAGTCTTCCATTGACTTCAATGAGCTCTGGACCAGGACTTTCAAGGGGGACATTGGGCCTTGTTCAGGTCCCCTCTGAACTGTGATGAATTTTCCCCATAAGAGCAACTTTTCTCCTGCCCCTGCAACTAGTTATGAATCCATTAGTTTTACCAAAAAGAGATAGATTGCTGCCATCACACCAACACTCAGAACATTTCATTATTATTAAGGTTTTTTTAGGAGAACTTGTCCAGGGAAAATAGCCCATGTAAGTGCTTCTAAAGGGATTACTAAAATATCACAGAAATAACAATAGATCCTGAAGTTGAATCTCAGAAGTAAAACCTTCATTATCTGGAAGGAAGTTTCCCTGAGTGTTCTGACCATCTGCTTAAAGAATTATAGAAAGGTCCCATCTGTGATGATTTGTAGATGTAGACTGTTGAGTCCCAAAGTGACTTATGTGTGTGTGAGCGAGAGGGAAGGAATTGTTGACAGTCTCAATAAAAGTTATATTTTTTCCTTTGGTGGGTGGGGGTTGAGGAGAAGGGGAGTGTATGACCATTCATCACAGCTCCAGGCTCATTAGTAACCAGGAACTTTCTACTCTAAATGACAAAGAGGTTCACTGTCGCCAAAGAGAAATTGCTGCTGACCTTAGACCCCTTTTTGGAAAGTAAAATAATGGAGCACAGGAGCAGGGTTTGATATTTGACCGAATCCTACACAATTATCATGCATGTGTATATAATAAAATTAATTCTGTGTCTCTGCATTGTAGCCTGCGGCAAGCAGTGTACAATCAGTTTTGTATGTATAATAGATCACAGAGTTGTTCATGAATAATACAAATGCATTGAGCAGATACTAGTGAGTGAGGATGTTTGTCTTTGCATGGAATCGAAGTGAACATGTAATATTGTGATAATATATATTTGATGAATTCAGGTCTGACTTGCTTTTGCCATAGCCTGCTAATTCCCTGACAAGGGTTGCCACAATAATTGAGTTTCCAATAACATTATGATTATTTCCACATGATAATTTAATTGTAGGTATTTTTTAATATTGTAATATTGTAGATTTGTGATTATTATGCATTTGCATGCAGATTTTCATGGTGACTCGGAGCACATCCCCACATTTATAACTTAATTTCCTGTATTATTGCATATGTATTGTGGGATGAACTCATTAATGCAGAGTTAAAAAAAATAGCAGGTCTTTTTAGTCATTCTGCTTTTATTATAAATGGCTGAAAGCCTTGCTCGTTTTTTCGACCAGTCTGTAGACTACAGTGAATAAACAAAAGACAACTTTAATTCATGGATGGATTCATTTAAAATAATAATGTAATTACAAATTGTGGCAGATTTGTCCAACATAATTGGGATGCAAGCTGGCACAAATTGTTCTTTACATGAAACAAAACTTGTTTAGATGAACCACCTACCTTACTATGTGCTGTTTTTTCTGCTATGTAAGGAGATAGCAAAGTGATATAGGATTCAAACAGCACCATTCACAATGGGACTAGAACTGTGTTTATACACCATTGATGCTGGTAGAGTTAATCTCTCTACTCTGGACAGTGTTGGGTTGTTTGCCTGAGAAGAATGTTCAAAATGCATTAGGAAATCATACCATAAACTAGTTGGAAAGGGAGGTCGGGTGTGTCTCCGAAATAAACTCTGCCCTAGCTGAAGAGGAAAACCATTCTTACAACATTCCAGTTTAAAAACACAAGCTCTGTTCCAAAGGTGGACAGAGTCTTGATGTCTGAAGAAGGTAAAATATTTTTAAATAGATGGTTCTATTTTGAAAAAGGACTCTGTAAGAATGTTATTATGGGAATATAAGTTCATTGTGTCTCTCTCTGATTTCTGTATCAATTGTACAATCAGCAAGTAAAATGTGAGGGTTTTCCATAACTCCTGATTCTGCAAACTCAACCTGGGATCTGCATGAGGATTAAATCTTTTGTTTCTTTCAAATTAGACTCTAATTGACACCTATGCAACCTCATTTCTACTGGGAGAAGAGCACCGTAAAAACTTATTTTTGTCACTGAAGTCAGCAACTATGACTGTACATACACACAGGGAGCAGGTCTGGTGAGTAAAAGGCTCCATTTATAAATAATCAGTTTTCAGTTTGAACACATTCTGTTCTATCTCACAACTTGTGCAACCCTTTTAGCACCAAATCTTTGGTAAATAAAGTGGCAAGCCAAAAACACATTTGTCCATTGAGGCTATTGAAACCAGAAAAAGTTCACAAAGCACAAAGGTCATTCCATCATATGAGCATTTCAGATGTATACTATTTGCCCTCTGTGTTCTCTGACCACAGAACTCTTATTGAGGTCAATGACAGTTCAACACACAGGACTTGGAAGACTGGGCCCAGAGTCAGTCCATCCTCATGATAGATCATCAGATGAAAATTAAGGACCGGTTCTATTACCTATTGAATGGTAATGAAACAATCAATGGGAGTCCTTCCATTGACTTCTATGGGCCCTAACTGACCTAAATAATTTTGTTTTTCAAGACCAACATAGCCATAACCCTCCACCTCCCCACCCCCTGCCACACACACACAGCAAAAATCTTATCATAAAGGCACATCTTTATCGCAGTCAACCCTATGTGCAACAAATTCCACACTATTCAATCACATCAAGAACTCAATAGGGAACATTATTTTGCACACAAGATAAACAATATATTAATTATTTTCATGGTAACCTTCTTTAAAAGTCCATGAAACCTATTCCTCACGAGTGTATTCTTAAAAATAAAAATTGTAGGCAAGCTTATGTTCATCCATGTCCCAACTTCTGTAGCCTCTACTGCTTAAAAATGATTTGACTTGGAGCCCTCGGTTGCCACTTTCATCCTGAGAAAGGAATATTGACCTAATTTTGCAACTTCTCTATGTCACTGATTTTAGTGGAAAGATATGCTACAGAGGCAGTTCATAGCTCCTGCATTGAAGAAGTGCTTCTTGTCCCTCAACAGTCCTGGATAATTCAAAACTGTTCCTAGGCCTCCAAAAGACTCCTAGCCAGTCTTCCATGGACAAAACAATGATTGGCTTCATACAGGATCCATGAATATTGCATACTTGAATTAATTTGTTTTTCTCATGTAGAATAGCATAAAAAGGGGTAAAAACTAAGCATTCTTCAAGGTCCCAGCAGATGTAGACTTACCACAACCCCTGCCTTACAGGAAAAAGGCTGGCAGAATTTACAAAATAAAATTGACTAATTTCTTCATCAAAGAGACTGGTGCTGTGTCTCCTGGGAGATCAGTGCTGTCACCTCACATTTCATCAGTGTGCCAAATGGTTAAAACACTCAGTTTGAGAGCATGCATGGTGAAATGCTTCAGCTCCAAAGAGGCTTATTTTGTGTACATATTGTTATATATAATGACACCACTGAAAAGGTAATGAATCTGTTAAGGGACATCTGGGTGCCTAAAAAGAATTTATTTTTCCTTATACCAACAAGAAAGAATGAAAGAAAGAGAATTTCAGAAAAGCAGTCTAAATAATATAATTTAGTGCAGCAAGTGATAAAATAAAAAGCATTCACCTGTCAGAGGAACAGATCTAAAACATAAGGTCTTCTGTGTACCATATGTACTTCAGACTGGACCGTTTCCCTGGCAAACGAATAGACCTGGTCAAAAAACTTTCAAAAATAACGATGTAAAAAGCTTAAATCTGACACAAAATTACATGTAAGAATAATGGGAAAAAAATATTTAAAAGAGTGGATTTGATGTGCAAAATTTAACAATTCCTGTTGATAGATAAAATATTGAGGGACAAAAGTGAAGTTCTATACTGGACTTGTTTTTCAGCAAAGATAATTTTTATGACAAAATAATCAATGCAAGGTTACCATTAGATGTGCAAAATTACCAAAGGAAAAAAAAAGTGAAAAGCATATTGAAATTTAAGTCTTTTTTTATGTTCATATGAACTTGAAAAGGTCCATGTCCCCTTCTCCACCCTCTAAAACTCAGAAACACACATTTTTTTCAGTTCTAAATGGCCCCAATGTTTTTTGGGCTTATTTTGAAGCAGAGATGACTTTACACTGAAAACTTGTGGAAATGTGTTTTTCAGATGTTTCAGATGCAAAAGCAGCTATTTTATCAATAGTAAAATTTAGGGATGTGAAATCACAGATAACAAGCTGGCAGAATTTCTGGTGCAAATACATATTAGGTGATCCTACAGTACAAAATTCATGTTCAATGAGTAATACTTTTCGTATTTAATTACAAAAGCAAAAACTCAGTGGGGGAGGGAAAGAATGGAAAGAATGGCACAGTTCTAGCTTCTACTATCTCGTTATTGGCTATCAATCACTGTCAGTTAATTATCACTAAGGCAGCCTTTTTTAACCTGGTCCTTGTGGGAGTCAGGGATTCTGTGACTTTCATTAAAAACAAAGAAACAAAACAAACATGGCTTTTTTTTCATTTGGAGATTTTTGGGTGCAGGGATATAGTTTTGAGGTTGGCAAATCTTTGAATTAACAATTGCACTGAGAAATTTGGGAGCTACCAAGTTAAAATTGGGGCTGCATGGGAAGCTCAGAGAGAACACATGCTCTTATAAATAAAACTAGTGGTTTGTCTTAGGGAGTGTGTGGATTTTGTGATTTCTCTTTGGTTTGGAAAAAAGCAGCATTGCCTACCCCAAGCATTCACAAATCATGAGTCAAACCCGCCAAATCATGACAATCTTAAAATAATTCAGTTTGGATTTTCTTTTTATTTACTTTCTGCATTTTGAGACTCTCCAGTTTGCATATTCAAGCTTCCCCCCCTCCCCCACAACCATGAGGCTAGAAACTTCATTTTTTAAAACAATGAAAGCTGAGAGTCGTATGAAATCACATGACTCAAGAAGTTGG
This sequence comes from Dermochelys coriacea, assembly GCF_009764565.3. Lineage (NCBI taxonomy): Eukaryota > Metazoa > Chordata > Testudines > Dermochelyidae > Dermochelys > Dermochelys coriacea. The sequence continues at coordinate 117,056,899 of NC_050069.1, forward strand.
TGCATGAAAAAAACACCAACTCTCATGAGATGCATGATAAAATTGGGAAACCTGGCAATGCTGAAAAAGGCATAGCATACTAACTGGTTTAAGGTGTCTGCACAGTGTTGCTGCTACTGACATCTTATTGGAGGCTGAAGCATGAAAGCAAAACTCGAAAGAGGCAGCAGCCGTTCTTTCTCTCCAGTGTGCCTTCCTGCACTGCTCTGCTTTAGACTGTTACAAACTCTTCTGGTTCAGAGGTTTGGAGATAGCTTTGTGAACCTGTATGAACCTGGTCAGGTATGGATTGGTATCTGATATAAAAACCACATACTACTTGGTTTTGACTGAGTCCATTTGTGATTGCTCCAAGTTGAACCTCCAGTCCCTCATGACCAGACCCTATACAGATCAAGGCTGAAGAAATTGTTTGAATGAAGCTTTGTGAATTTTGTTCACCTCTAATTAATAGTTTCTTTCTGATAAACTTCTTCAGTAAATACCTGGGTTTTTGCTAAAGTCAGCTTCCTTATTTTCCATGTTTTATCACAAATGATGGTAAACTGACTCATAAACAATAATAATTAATTGTAAAATCGTAAGTGTCTGTCCCCAAAGGCCTCTCTTCAGCATAATAATGCTAATACTAATTACATAATAAAATCAACTAAAAAGTGAATTAACCACACATTTGCCAGTTGGCCAAATAAACTCAAGAACAGGAGTAACATATATCCCAACATTCCATCCTCAGTGTAAAACAAACTAAAAGTCCCATAAATGGTATAAACTTAAAACAAAAAACAGTCCTTGGGCATTGGCTGGAAAGATGGCAATAATGTGTGTGGTTTGGGAAGAATACTCAAGTCCCTGTATGAGTCACCATTATCTAACTATACAATAATAACTATGTGGGTGAAACCAGACAATCACTATGCTCTCAAATGACCTCATTCAGAAAAATAATAGAAGACAGAAACACCAAGCTATCACGCCATATCTGATCTCTCAGTTCTAGTCCTCAAAGGAAAGCTGCACAATACTTTCAAAAGGCAAACCTGGGAATTTAAATTCATAACTCTGCTAGACACCAAAAAACATGGACTTAACAGGGACGCTAATTTTATGGCTCATTACAACGATTTGTAACACATCACCAGGGCTGTCCCTAAGGGGGTTCGGGGCCCGGGGCGGAAGTGATGGATTTGTCTCTTCCAGGACCAACTGTGCCGGCCAATTGCACCTGCCTGTGAGGCCCCTCAAAGCATGGGGCCCAGAGCTGTCACCCTGATTTGCCCTACCCAAGGGACAGCTCTGCACGTCACACTGCCTGCTACCCTTAATTGCCTACTTCAAACCCTTTATGCATAACAATCTAATCCCCATTTGTGCACTTCAAGTGGCCACCTCCAACATGCATTACCTCTTCTGCTTAACAATCTGTCCCCCAACTTGTAGTTAACTCAGACACTCTGCTTCCTTCCTTCCTTCCTGAAGACGAGTTCTGTGTAATTTGAAAGCTTGTACCTTCCACCAACAGAAGTTGGTCCAATAAGAGATATTACCTCACCTACTTTGTCTCTCTCACATCCTGGGACCAACACAGCTACAACAACACTGAAAACAATTATCTATCTAGGTATTTACATAGGGATTTGATGGCCTCACAATCGTTAATGGATTTTATTATCACAACACTCCTGTGAGGTAAAGAAGTACTATTATCCCTGTTTCACACACGGTGAACTGAGACACAGAATAGATTAAGTGACATGCCCAAAGTCATACAGGAAGTTTGTGGCTGAGTCACGAGTTGAACATAGGTTTTTTGAGTTGCAGCCTGGTTCTATAGCCACTAAACCAACCTTCCTAATCTTGGGATGCTGAGGTCAAAGTGAGATTCTTCAGACCTTAAAACAACTGAAAGGAAGACTGACCTTTGAGCTTTGGTTTTATTTGTAAAATACTCAGATATTGATATAAATGCCAATTAGGGTGACCAGATGTCCCAATTTTATAGGGACAGTCCTGATTTTGGGGGCCTTTTTCCTACATAGACACCTATTACCCCCCACCCTCTGTCCTGTTTGTTTACACTTGCTATCTGATCACCCTAATGCCAATACAATATGAGGAAATGCTCACTTGCTTTTTTGCCTTAATCAGTGTGGCCAATCAGGGCCTGACCCAAAGTCTATGAAAATCAATGAGAGACTTTCCAGTGACTTTAATGGGCTTTGAATCAGGCCTTCCATTTAAAATTCTACCTTCCAATCCGTCTTTATGTGACTGCTCTATCATCTACTCAGTTTCTTCACTCTACTTTGGCTGTGCTAAGGTAAGGAAGATGTTCCACCACTACTTTCTTGAGTTCCCAAGGGTCAGCTCACGATTAGCAAATCCAGGGGAGAGAATCAGGCCACAGCAAAAAGGGACAGTGCATCCTGAAAGAAAACTAAGAAGGAAACCCTAACCTCTGCTCATTTACATATGGTGACATTTTGCAGAAATATTGTAACATTAGCAGCGGCATAATGAAATTCTGCCTATCAGCCATGGAAGGAATAATGTTACTGTAAAGGTAACCTGTCCACAGTTTGTTATCAAGAAAATATTCATGCCGAGGAACATACATTTAGCAAGAAGTGTTAAGAACAGTATTTTTCCTTTATTTTTCCCCCTCCTGGGCTATCCATCTTCCCCTACAGATTTACTGCATGATCACTCCCTTTACATGCTAATTATGTGCAGCTCTGGTGAATTTGTTAGTAGTGACACTTCAGGGACCCAGTGGGACTGCAACTCATTATGTGGCAATGTCCAGATATATCAGATATTATTAGCTGTCATTAATCTGCTGTGGAAACATTGAGTGCACAGCTAGAAAGAGACCAGGAAATAGAGTAAGAATGAAGTCTGGAACTGCCCTGGCCCCCAAAAGGTCAAAGGGGAAATCAGCAGGAGAGAGGAATACACCTTCAAATGGCCAAATCTTGCCAGCAGATTTTTAACCCGTTACTAGCCAAGACTTTTCCAGAGGTAGGAGAATAAAGGTGGGGGGGGGAATCATACTATATTTTACACCCTTATGAATCTGTTTTACTGAAGGAAATTACTACTTTGAGTATATTATGTAGAACTGCCTCTCAGCAATGGAGAAACTCAGGCAAAAAGGCAATCTCCATCTTAGTATGGGAGGAGTGGAGGCAATGTACCTTTGAAGTTGCCCCATAGAGTTGTGCATGTGTAACCGAAAGCAGAATTAGCCCCATTCTGTGTTTGATGTCATGATTTATAGCTTCTGGAAGCAGGTCTAATCCTTCAGAAATCAAAAGCTTGTTCTTGCATGTTTTTGTCCCAGTCCTGCAACTGGCACAGGGGTCTGCCTGCATGAAGCCAATTGCTAGACCAGGGCTGTAGTCCTTACAGGCACGTATCATGCAGTTTAAAAAAATGCTCAGCGGATTTGCTGAATCTTTGGCATAAGTTATACTTAATGGGCACTGCAAAATGTTGTGTTTAGTTGCACACTGACATCAGTAAAATTGCACAAGTGCAACTGAACAAGAATTTAATCTCCAAAGTATCTTGAACAATGGTGATATGAGTGGCCAGATCCCTTCTCTGCACATCACTGGAGACTGCACAGCCTGAAAATACAGGTAATGTTTACTTAATAATAGGATGGATAGGAAGGTACAACACTGGGAGAACCAGAAGTTTTATAAAAGAAAAGGAAGAGTTTTTCTTTTATTATTGGGGTTATAGACCCATATCCTCCCTCATCTGGAAGACCCACTGAAGTTACATGTGTCAGAGTAGCAGCCATGTTAGTCTGTGTCCGCAAAAAGAAAAGGAATACTTGTGGCACCTTAGAGACTAACAAATTTATTTGAGCATAAGCTTTCGTGAGCTACAGCTCACTTCATCACATGCATGCTGTGTAAAATACAGGGGGGAGATTTTATATAGACAGAGAGCATGAAACAATGGGTGTAGCTGTAGCTCATGAAAGCTTATGCTCAAATAAATGTGTTAGTCTCTAAGGTGCCACAAATACTCCTTTTCTTTTTCCCCTGAATAGATATGTGGACACAGTTGGCAATGGGCTTTGTTGCAAGGATAGGTTCCTGGGTTAGTGTTTTTGTTGTGTGGTGTGTAGTTCCTGGTGAATATTTGCTTCAGGTTGGGGGGCTGTCTGTAAGCAAGGACTGGCCTGTCTCCCAAGATCTGTGAGAGTGATGGCTCGTCCTTCAGGATAGGTTGTAGATCCTTGATGATGCACTGGAGAGCTTTTAGTTGGGGGCTGAAGGTGATGGCTAGTGGCATTCTGTTATTTTCTTTGTTGGGCCTGTCCTGTAGTAGGTGACTTCTGGGTACTCTTCTGGCTCTGTCATTCTGTTTCTTCACTTCAGCAGGTGGGTATTGTAGTTGTAAAAATGCTTGATAGAGATCTTGTAGGTGTTTGTCTCTGTCTGAGGGGTTGGAGCAAATGCGGTTGTATCATAGAGCTTGGCTGTAGACAATAGATCATGTGGTGTGGTCTGGATGAAAGCTAGAGGCATGTAGGTAGGAATAGCAGTCAGTAGGTTTCCGATATAGGGTGGTGTTTATGTGACCATCGCTTATTAGCACCGTAGTGTCCAGGAAGTGGATCTCTTGTGTGGACTGGTCCAGGCTGAGGTTGATGGTGGGAGGGAAATTGTTGAAATCATGGTGGAATTCCTCAAGGGCTTCTTTTCCATGGGTCCAGATGATGAAGATGTCATCAATGTAGCGCAAGTAGAGTAGGGGCATTAGGGGACGAGAGTTGAGGAAGCACTGTTCTAAGTCAGCCATAAAAATGTTGGCATACTGTGGGGCCATGCAGGTACCCATAGCAGTGCCACTGACTTGAAGGTATACATTGTCCCCAATTGTGAAATAGTTATGGGTGAGGACAAAGTCACAAAGTTCAGCCACCAGGTTTGCCGTGACATTATCAGGGATACTGTTCCTGATGGCTTGTAGTCCATCTTTGTGTGGAACATTGGTGTAGAGGGCTTCTACATCCATAGTGGCTAGGATGATGTTTTCAGGAAGATCACCAATGGATTGTAGTTTCCTCAGGAAGCCAGTGGTGTCTCGAAGATAGCAAGGAGTGCTGGTAGCGTAGGGCCTAAGGAGGGAGTCTACATAGCCAGACAATCCTGCTGTCCGGATGCCAACGCCTGAGATGATGGGGCGTCCAAGTTTTCCAGGTTCATGGATCTTGGGTAGCAGATAGAATACCCTTGGTTGGGGTTCTAGGGGTGTGTCTGTGCCGATTTGTTCTTGTGCTTTTTCAGGGAGTTTCTTGAGCAGATGGTGTAGTTTCTTTTGGTAACCCTCAGTGGGATCAGAGGGTAATGGCTTGTAGAATGTGGTGTTGGAGAGCTGCCTAGCAGGCTCTTGTTCATATTCCGATCTATTCATGATGACAACAGCACCTCCTTTGTCAGCCTTTTTGATTATGATGTCAGTGTTGTTTCCAAGGCTGTGGATGGCATTGAGTTCTGCATGGCTGAGGTTATGGGGCAAGTGATGCTGCTTTTCCACAATTTCAGCCCCTGCACATTGGCGGAAGCACTCTATGTAGAAGTCCAGTCTGTTGTTTCGACCTTCAGGAGGAGTCCACCCAGAATCCTTCTTTTTGTAGTGTTGATAGGAAGGTCTCTGTGGATTAGTATGCTGTTCAGAGGTGAGTTGGAAATATTCCTTGAGTCAGAGATGTTGAAAATAGGATTCTAGATCACCAGAGAACTGTATCATGTTCATGAGGATGGAGGGGCAGAAGGAGAGGCCCCGAGATAGGACCAGTTCTTCTGCTGGGTTAAGAGTATAGCTGAATAGATTAACAATATTGCTGGGTGGATTAAGGGAACCACGGTTGTGGCCCCTTGTGGCATGTAGTAATTTAGATATTTAGTGTCCTTTTTCTTTTGTAGAGAAGCAAAGTGTGTGTTGTAAATGGCTTGTCTAGTTTTTGTAAAGTCCAGCCACGAGGAAGTTTGTGTGGAGGGTTGGTTTTTTAGGAGAGTATCCAGTTTTGAGAGCTCGTTCTTAATCTTTCCCTGTTTGCTGTAGAGGATGTTGATCAGGTGGTTCCGCAATTACTTTGAGAGTGTGTGGTACAAGCTATCACAATCTGTCCTGCTGGTAATAGCTCACCTTACCTGATCACTCTTGTTACAGTGTGCATGGTAACATCCATTGTTTCATATTCTCTGTGTATATAAAATCTCCCCCCTGTATTTTCCACTGCATGCATCCAATGAAGTGAGTGTAGCTCACAAAAGCTTATGCTCAAATAAATTTGTTAGTCTCTAAGGTGCCACAAGTACTCCTTTTCTTTTTATTGAAGTCACTAGGAGTTTTATGTAAAAACTGATGACAGGATATGGCCTTATAATTGCTCCATGAATCACATCTTTTAATTGTTAACAGGTGTATTGATTGTTTTGGAAAGGATGGTGTGAACTTCTCCAGATAATTACTTTGAAGTCTGAACCTTCCTCTGTCCATTTCAAAGTGGATTGTCCACCTGTGTTTCCTGGATGACCTGGGAAAGCAGCAATTTTTCACTAGTTAAAATGATCTAATCTGATGTTTCTCAACCTTTTTTTCATGCTACACTCAAACACATGATCTAATCTTAACCTGATGATGATGGAAAGCTGGCCAGTTCCCTTGTTTATGGTGCTTCTTTAGGTTATGGGGACAACTCTCAGTCAGCTCTAAACATTATGGGCTACATTTTATCTAGACTTCAATTCTGTGAAACACCATGGAAGAGGAAAATGAGATCAGTGTTTGGTCAAATGATCATTGTTACTGCTTTTCAAAAGAATGTTCATTTGTGGCCTTAAGTTCCAGAAAAAGGGTTAGAAACACTTGAGGTGGAAATGAGTGGTTTGGAGGGAAAGGTTTATACAGATAGCTGTGAAGAAGATGGTAAGTAATAGCAAATAATCAAATGGCAGTTAGCTTCAAAGATTCAAGACCAGTAATCAAACATGTTTGTTTACATATTTATCTGAATGCATCCCAATATGAAAAAGACATTAGATTATTTCTAATGATTTTAATGTGAAAGAGAGTAAACCAAAATTACAGGTTGAGTCCATTCATTACAACAGTCATAGTACTCAAGCTTTCTCTAGCTTGCATAGATAACCACAAAGGGGATATCTTCTTTTAAATAAATGTGACAATCTGGCCCAATAAAATATATTAAATAAATAAAGATACTTAGATTTTTTTTCATGGAAAGAAACCAGCTTTGTTTTTCTATTTTGAATATTTTGAACACAAAAAAGCTGAATGATATATTAGTAAGAAGGTCTGAGGAATAGTTTATGTTTATTATAGAAAAACTGCAGACAGACAATCTGACAATGATTTTACCCCATTATGGTGACTTAACTGTAGGGCTTACATGGTTTTCTGAAGGGAAGATAATCTGGTGCTCCTTTGGAGTGCTTTATTTTCATTATTATGACCCTGATCCTGCAGATACATAATTTCAAGGATGAGAATAAGTATGTGAATAATCCCATTGAGACTAGTGGGACTATTCATAGATATAAACTACTCAAGAAACTTACAATGGTGATTCTTAGCAAGATAAATATGTCCCAACAGTTACCATACCGTGGCAGCTGAGAGGTTGTGTTTGTTCCCTATCCTATTGAAATACTGTGTGGCAAGTGTTGTAAAATTCTAGCTCTGCATTAATACAAATGTTTAATTGCCAGAAATATGGCTCAGCTACTTCTGAGGAAAAACTAAGAAAAAATCCTAGAATATCAAGCACTAGTTTCTGTCAAAAAAAGAAGCGACGTACTGTGATTTCATTCCTGAATCAGAAGCTGATTCTCAGCATGAACGTCCAGACTTGAGCTAGAAATAGGCTTTTTTTCCCCCTTTTTCTTTTTCACACTGGTCTACCAGGAAAAAAAACAACTTGGGTTGTATGGAATGTGTGAGCAATTTGAACAGAGTTGTAATTATGAAAATTAAGGGGGGAAAGGCAGTCTTCAAGATGAAACAAATCTTCATACTAGGGAAGATGCTTTGTGTATGTGTGTATGAGGCTAACGGATGAATATTTGCAATCTCTCATCTCCTTCATTAAGTTTTAGGAGTATGACATCAGGATCTGATTCCCCCAAATTCATTACTTTTCCACTGCTGCTCATGATTGCAAATGACAGGGCACTAGAACAGCGCCATTTTTAGCACCTCAGAGAACCTTTTGTGGCATGGGACATTGCCAGCACTAAGTGATAAATGCTATAAATTATACAACCCAGTTGAAAGAGTCAAGTAATCAATATTTAGGGCATGTGTTGGGAGAAAGATCAGGACAGAGGTGCTGAGAATATTTGGTTTCATTGTGTCAGGACAACCATATTTGAAGTACTAATCATCCAGTTATGTCTCTATTTTGCTTAAGATGTAATGCACAAAACAAAAGGGATTTTGCAAGTGGGTGAGAGACGTTGCAAAGAACTAAACCTTTAGGCAAGCACAACTTCAGTGAATATTGTCAACAATTAAAGAGGCAAATGGTGATCTGATTGGACCATTAGTGCAAAACTTGCTCTCTGTGGGCTTGATTCTACCACTTTGACTCCCAAAAGCAAGATGAGTGAGGGTTGAATAATCTAGTTCTCCTCTTCCATTTTAAATAATTGAATAATATTAATTGGGCCAGAGAAAAACATGAGACTCACACTGTAGTCCTGTGGTTAGGACACTCACTTGAGAGGTGGGAGATGCCTGTTCCCCCTCATCAGGTACAATGGGTGGACCTGAACTAGGAACTTGTACATCCTGGGTGAGTACCCTAACCATTGGGCTAAATGTTAAAAGGGAAGCATCCTCATTGCCTTGTTGTTCTTTTTTTTTTTTTTTTTTAATGGAGTAGGTGGCCTTTGAGCATCCCTATCAGACCAAACCTTGCAGGCAAGATTGGTGCTCCTGCATCTATCTTCTCCCAGTTTGTGGATTGCACTGGGGCTTAGGTGTGAGCTACGTGTCTGGGCACCTAGAGTGTGGCAGGAGTGTGCATGCCCAGAGGCAAAAACGTAGGTGCTTTTGGAACGTTTACATCAAAAACATAGGTGCTGAGTGAAGTCTTTGCCCCAAAGATCCAACAATCTAAATATATAAAACGGCTAAAGGAGGGGAGGAGAAATAGAAGCACAAAGAAATGAAATGCCTTGCCCAAGGCTCAGACATTTGAGAGATCAAGTTTAATTGCCACAAATGTTTACAGAAACCAAGTTATATATGGTCATGTGCCTTTGAGAGTATTCATGCTGGAAGTGCTTGCATGCATATTCTCTCAAGGAATGGAAACAATTTCACATAATATAGCTGACCAATCACAACAAAAGAATACAACTCAAATTTCTAATGTGCCACAAACTAGTTCACCATAGACCCATTTTTAATATTGGTTGCCTCAAAAATTTAGTATTGAAATTCATCTGCCCTGAACATGAGAAATAAAGCTACATTAATTGAATAAATTAGATTTGGGGAAATTATTCACTTACCTTTTCATACAGGGAAATGTCATCCAGTACCAAAATGTAGCCACCTCTGGGAAAGAGCATGGCAGCTCTTTAACAGCTGTTTTTTAAAAAGAAATGAATTTGTGCTTGCAGCTTTTGCACATCATTCTGTACAATGTTGTACAAAAACAAAGCTTTCAGAAATAAACCTTAAGTGTCTTTCTACTGCCCAGGTGAAATACTGGCCCAATTGGCAAAACACCCATGATGTCATTGATTTTCAACAGAGCCAGGATTTCACTCCCTGAGCCTTTATCCAAATCCAGCAACAATAGCACTGTGTTAAATGAATGCTGCTTCACAATGCATGCATTGATTTTTCTTTCTCTCCCACTTTGTTTAAAAACTGTTCTTCCTTATAACTTCCCGTGAATTTGCTCCATAATATTAAAACTGTGTTTATCTCTATATATTGCTAGAGAGCTGTTTAAACAGACCATGTATGATTGCTTCCATTCAGACTACGTTTGAGTCAAGTGGATTTGCCACAGAGCACTTGCCCCTTAGCAGTCTATTTCTGAGTCTGCTTTAAAACCTGCGTATGGTTATGCTCAGGTAAAAACATACAAGGTCAGTTTGGCAGGGGAGAGGCAAGCACTTTAACATAAGGTTTTTCATTCTTGTGCAAGCAGCTAATAAAAATGCCCACAGGTGTTGAGAATTACCCTTCTCTTGGAGCTTTCTTTACAGTCTGAACCTAATCTAGGTAAAAACTTTGGCACGGATATCTGGCACATTAATTAAATGGCTGTTTTTCAGGTCGTATGCTGAAACTTTGATTAACCACTTCTGTGTACAAGAACCAAGCCACTCGTAGGTAGGCATGTCAATTTTGTAGGTCTGCAACTGCTCGAGTTAACCTCCTGGCATTCCCTATTATCTGAATAGATGCTCCCTGCTGCTGCTATGAGATTCACATTTTCCTCTGCAATGAAAGAGTCCTAGTAAATCTGCAGGAACAGCATCATTATCACACATTAATCCAAGTCCCTTATATTCTATATCTTTCTTTGGCTGGGTTCCACTGAGGAATTTTAAATCCTTGAGGGGAAAACTTACTCCTCCACTCCTTCCTCTCGTTTGAACAGCCTTCCTGCACTGAATACTGCCTTCATTTTGCAGCTGCTACACATCAAAGCCAGTGGCTGGTGCAGCAGGACATGCATTCACAAATAATGTTTGGCGATGAAAGGTGCCAGGATCAGTGATTTACCATGGTAGATTTTTCTATCTTATGTCATTTTACTCATATGGCACAAAACATTGTTCTCATTAGGGCACTCTAGGCTTTGGCCTTTCTCAGTCCTTACTCAGGGACCAATACTACTGCAGAGTGAGGACTACAGGATTTAGCCCTTGGTTAGCAGCATTCCATAAACCCTTTGTTTTCCTAACATGTTAAAAACTATGGCTTAATGCATTCATGCTGATATCAGTTATCAAGATTTGTGTGGTGTTGGCAGATGTTGAATTTTCAGTGGAAAACTATTAAGAGGATTTGAGTCACTGCGAGTTTCACACCATACTCTGTTTATAATAGTGGTTACATGTGGTGGCTTCTGCTTCATGTATTACAAGGTAATGCATGCCGGTATGCACACAGTAACAGTGACGAGAAATGTAATCTTCCCAGCAGAAAAATATTGTGTTCGGAGCAGGATGAGTATGAAGGAACGATGGCTGAGGTGTCCAAATTTTTCAAAAGTGGTTAATGATTTGGGGGTACTTCTATTTTTAGTGCCCAGCTTGGGACACCTTGATAGGAGGCTGATTTTCAGCAAGTACTGAGCACCCCTGCTCTAGCCATTGGGACCCTTCAAGAGGTCTCACAGTGGACACCCAATAATGGAGGCCCTTGATATCATTAATTGCTTTGAACGTTTGTTCCATGTTGTCAAGGTTCCTTACCCACTCTGAACTCTAGGATACAGATGTGGGGACCTGCATGAAAGACCCCCTAAGCTTATATTTAACAGCTTAGGTTAAAACTTCCCCAAGGTACAAACTGGTTTACCTTTTGTCCTTGGACCTTATGCTGCCACCACCAAAGTGTCTAACAAAAATAACAGGGGAATAACACTTGGAAACATCTTCCCCCCACCCCAAATATCCTCCCAAGCTCTAAACCCCCTTTCCTGTAGAAGACTTGATAAAAATTCTCACCAATTTGCATAGGTGAACATTCACCCAAACCCTTTGATCTTAAGAACAATGAGAAAGCAATCAGGTTCTTAAAAGAAGAATTTTAGTTAAGAAAAAGTAAAAGAATCACCTCTGTAAAATCAGGATGGTAAATACCTTACACAGTAATCAGATTCAAAACATAGAGAATCCCTCTAGGCAAAACCTTAAGTTACAAAAAGACACAAAAACAGGAATATACATTCCATTCAGCACAACTTATTTTATCAGTCATTTAAACAAAACAGAATCTAACACATATCTAAATAGATTGCTTACTAACTCTTTACAGGAGTTCGGACCTGCATTCCTGCTCTGGTCCCGGCAAAAGCATCACACAGAAAGACAGGACCCTTTGTTTCCCTGCCCCCTCTCCAGCTTTGAAAGTAACTTGTCTCCTCATTGGTCATTTTGGTCAGGTGCTAGTGAGGTTATAATAGCTTCTTAACCATTTACAGGTAAAAGGACTTTGCCTCTGGCCAGGAGGGATTTTATAGCACTGTATGCAGAAAGGTGGTTACTCTTCCCTTTATATTTATGACACATGTCAATCCATTTTAGTTCTAATTTTCTGCAACATAAGACATGGGGAACTGTTAAGTTACGTGGCAGTATTGTTTGTCCGGTCTATCTTCATGTTTGTGTCCACACCTAGGTATTGTGTAATAGGCACATATTTACTTCCATATTTCTTTATTGAGTTTATAGGAGTGTCTGCGTACAGTGGAGATGGATGATTTGTGAATGCCTAAAGTAGCAAGATACCATATAACACACTTCATTTCAGGTAATGGAGAACAGTTCCATTTATTTTTCTTTCTTCCCTACACTGTACAGATAAAATATCTGTGCTTCACCTGCAACAAACCTTGTTTCATACATTTTGTAGAAGTAGGAGTATATTCACAAACTGCACAAACATACGTTTGTTGGGTTTCACTTTATAGTGAAAGATGAGTATCTACTAAAGACTTGATTGTCTTAGGATCTAAATATCAGTGAGTCATTATGAGTAATTCTAGGTGGTGCTGATGCATTGAAGACCTGTTGGCTTCCTTGCTGTTTCCTGTGAGAGACTGACAGAAATCAGGCCAACTGAGTAATTGCTATATAATGCACTCTCACCTCCTAAAACCTGCACTGAATCTTTCATTGCTGATGCTGCTGTCCATATGCCGATTTTTCTGAATGCCAAGTGAGCTGCATTCTGGCAGGGCCTTTGAATGCAAGCTTTAGTGTGGTAGACATTTTTTCAACCAGTTGCTTATCTGTACATCATAGAAGGAATTATAGGAAGGATAATTGGGGATGTTGCATTTCATACCAAGAGTATACCTACACTGTGACTGAAAGGTGTGGGTTTTTTAGAAGGGTAGGCATCTCATGCTAGTTTTGATCTACCTAGCATGGGTAACAGCAGCAGCATAGATGGTGATGGTGTGGGCTAGTGAGCAGAGTACATACCTGGGATCCCTGGAGATCTTGTGTTCTGATTGCTATGTGAAGCCTGCACCACATCTACACTACTATTGTATAGATTAAAGATAGCATGGGAATGCCTACACATGCTACAATCACACCTTGCAGTGTAGACCTACCCTAAAGCATTTAATTTAAGGAGTAGAGGGCGAGTTTGAGACTAATTTCGTGCTCAGGTTTTTTCAGAAGCACTATTTAATTTTTTTCACTGTTTTTCTCCTAGTTGTTTCCAAACCAGGACATTTAAAATGTTCTCAATAGTCACATGCAAAATGACTCTTTCCACATGAACACCAACTTCATCCTCCAGTGCATGAAACAATCAGACCCCAAATTTGCAGCAGCTGAAGCACAAGAAATCATTCACTCTCACACATGTGCCAAAGAAAAACAATCATTCACAAACCATTTAAGTAAAAAATAAATGATGAAACGTTAGGTAATTGTAATTTCATGAGCTACATGATCTTCTGATTATTACAAATGGGTAGATAGAAATCTTTTGATTATTTATACTACTGACTTGTCCCAGTTGTATGCCATCTATTACAGTCAATTTTGTTTATAGCAAAACTTTCTTTTACAATAACATTTTAATATTGGGGAGGGGAGGAGTTTTGCATGAAAGAATTTCAGTGTAAATAAACTTGGAGCGGTCTACATTTGGAACTCTTGCTCTAGTATTTTAGGCCACAATCCTGAAAACACATAGGCACATGCTTAATTTTACCCATGTGACTCCAAAGAGGCTGCTCAGCCTGACTAAAGTTAAGCCCTTCTGTGTAAGTGATTGCAAGATGAGGACCTTAGTACTTCCAATGATGGGTGGGGCTGTATGTGGGGGTGGATGGCTAGATATGTGCGTGACCCCTTTTTTGAAAATATTTCGGTATCTTTTTGTTCTCCAGTACATATCATTCTGACTGTTTGTATATAGAGAGGTATGTACATGCATTTATTTCTGGCACACCAAGTAGTCTATATTACTGAGGGACAGAGGGGATCAGGGGGCTATGCCCTCCCACTTATTTTCCTGCCTTAAGGGTGAGTGGCTGGGGGGTGGAGGGGGAGGGGCAAGTGATGGAGAGGAATGAGCAGTGGGTGGGATCTCAGGGCGAAGAGGGGGGCATTCAGGGGCTGGTGGCCTCCCCCACTTCTCAAGAGCTTCCAGCACTCCTGCTGAGGGACCATTTTCTACCATGCTGAACAGACAGCAGTCTTTTACTGAACCCCAAAAGCAAAGACAGCAGCATTTCCAGTCACATACTGATATCTTGATCAGTGTTAAATATGTTAAGCACAGTATTGCTATTCTAAAACCAGCTATTGAGATATGAAATGAATTGTCCATATTGCAAACTGAGAACAATATGACTACAGGATACCCAGGTAGTGTGTGTGTGTGTGCATGTGTGTGTGGTGTTTTATTAGAATATACATTGCATCCATAATGCCTTCTTCCCAGAAATGTAATTAGGTTTTTTTTATGAACTGGTAAAATATAGTACATAAATGACTCAGGGGATTTCCATATAGCCACATTTATTCCCACATGTCTCCCTGAATCATAAATGGTTGTCTTCCTCAGAAATGGATTAGGACAAATTGCATTAGGACATGATTGTGAATCTGATTAAGGTGGAACCATGATCAGGTTTTTTCTTTTGGGCAACCATGTTTTCTTATAACAACCAGAAGACGAAAAAGCCTTTGGCAAAATGTTTCAAAGGCATTTCTCATATGCACATAAAAGGAGTTTTCATGCTAATTCAAAAATTGGTCCACACCTATAATTTCTTTATATAGCCAAGACAAAGCTTTGGGCAAAATTTGCAGCAGTATATGTTTCAGATACGGACTTGTGGTTTCAGTAAAAGCTGGTAAAAAGGAATTTCCATGCATAATTTCCTTAAGGAGACGATTCTGAAGGCAAGCTGCAAGAGACATGTAAGATCAGGCATTGATTCCAAATCGGTTAAGTGAGAATAACAGTAAAAACAAAATCCTGAGTGGAAAACTGATTTAATATCCTGAATAAATACCATTTTAAAGACCTTGAATCCTGTGCAGTCCCCCAACCCCTCCTCTTTTCATTTTAGTGTCTGACCCCCAACTAAGCAAATTGTATAACATATTTGACACGGAAGGAAAGTCTGAGATCTCTTTAGTAATGAATAGAGGTTCTGAGTGTTTGGAATACTGTCTTGACAAAACCTAGCATTAACTTTCCAACCTTGTGAAGTTGCAGGGAATGTCATATCAGCTTTTTTATCCATAGGTTGTGTTCTAATTCTTTAAATTTTAGCTTGAGTAGTAAAGAAGTTTAAACTGGAAGAGGCTGGGAAAACCTGCTTTTGGGTGAATGCTTATAACTCTTACTATTAGTCTCAATTATTTGTATTGTGGTAGTGCCTAGAACTGCAATCAAGGCTCAAGGTCCCATTATGCTAGGCACTGTACGAACACCATAATGAAAAGATGGTCCCTGCCTCAAGGAGCTTATATTCAAAGATGAGACAATAGGTAAATAAAATAAATAGACTAGAGAAGCACACCGTCACAGTGAGAATATAATAAGTGGCGGTTACAGTACACCAGCTACCCAACCACTATCTACTATTTTGTGGGCATTATGACATAGCTGGGTTTTGGGGGGGGTTGGTTTGTTTTTTTTAAGTAGACAGTAAAAGAAGCATAATGTAGTGGTCTTACTAATTTTTACAAGGATTTATCTTTTTTAAAAAAATGCCAAGATTAAGTAGAGTTTAATTTAAAATTAATTTGCTTTCCGTGCATTGATAGCTGCTTTCTGGGCCAATATAATCGAGAGTCTGATCTTGCAGCTGCTGTTCAGACAGAAATCCCAATTCAGCTGAAATGAGAATGAATCTGAATCTTTGACCAAAGTTCAAGGTTTACCACTCTGAACTGAATCTTTCTGAAATTTGAAAGTATCTAGTTACCTTTTTTGTTGGCAACAGTTTCTGATTTCACCCAGAAGCTGAAGGACTAACATGAGTTTGGCTGGAAGCTATAACTGGTGACCTAACAAGAGAATTTTCAGGAGATTTCAACCTGATAAACTCTGGATAACCATCCAGTCTTCACATGCTTATATAAACAGAACATCTAAACTTACTGTGGCTTGCTATCACTAGATCCAGCTCAATTTCCATGTTTAGCAGTGATCCAACAAATACATTTAAAATTAAAATCTTTTCCATATTCCATCTGCGTATGGAATCTCTTCCAATTTCCAGTTGAAATCAGGATTTAATGACAGGTTTCAGTGTAGCAGCCGTGTTAGTCTGTATTCGCAAAAAGAAAAGGAGTACCCGTGGCACCTTAGAGACTAACAAATTTATTAGAGCATAAGCTTTCGTGAGCTACAGCTCACTTCATCGGATGCATTTGGTGGAAAAAGCAGAGGAGAGATTTATATACACACACACACAGGTGATATATGCCATCATGTGCCAGCAATGCCCCTCTGCCATGTACATTGGCCAAATTGGACAGTCTCTACGTAAAAGAATGAATGGACACAAATCAGACATCAAGAATTATAACATTCAAAAACCAGTTGGAGAACACTTCAATCTCTCTGGTCACTCGATCACAGATCTTAGAGTGGCTATCCTTCAACAAAAAAGCTTCAAAAACAGACTCCAACGAGAGACTGCTGAATTGGAATTAATTTGCAAACTGGATACAATTAACTTAGGCTTGAATAGAGACTGGGAATGGATGAGTCATTACACAAAGTAAAACTATTTCCCCATGGTATTTCTCCCTCCCACCCCACCCCCCACTGTTCCTCTGATATTCTTGTTAACTGCTGGAATTAGCCTACCTTGCTTGTCACCATGAAAGGTTTTCCTCCTTTCCCCCCCCCTGCTGCTGGTGATGGCTTATCTTAAGTGATCACTCTCCTTACAGTGTGTATGATAAACCCATTGTTTCATGTTCTCTGTGTGTGTGTGTGTGTGTGTGTATATAAATCTCTCCTCTGCTTTTTCCACCAAATGCATCCGATGAAGTGAGCTGTAACTCACGAAAGCTTATGCTCTAATAAATTTGTTAGTCTCTAAGGTGCCACGGGTACTCCTTTTCTTTTTTCAGGATTTAATGTAAGCATCTAGCATATAGATGGACTTGAACAAGAACAATGAAGTTGTCCAAAAAGTTAAGTGTGTTCAGGTTGGGATCTAGGTCTGAAATAAAAAACACGTTTCCTCTTTGCCATCCTGAGATAGAGTGTCCACCCCAGGGGTTAAGTTGGCCAGGTAAGCCAATTAGTTGCTCAAGCTGCACCTGGAGGAGGAGCCAGGGACTGGGGAGTGGATTAAATGAGACTCAGATGAGCAGGGATAGGCAGGGCCTATAAAGTCCAGGACCTGAAAGGAGAAGGAGGCTGCTGGGAAAGGCTGCAGGAAGGCAGACACTAGTCAGTCACATGGCCGTCCTTAGGATTTATGACAGGTTTCAGAGTAGCAGCCATGTTAGTCTGTATTTGCAAAAAGAAAAGGAGTACTTGTAGCACCTTAGAGACTAACAAATTTATCTGAGCATAAGCTTTCATGAGCTACAGCTCACTTCATCGGATGCATTCGGTGCGACTAACAAATTTATTTGAGCATAAACTTTCGTGAGCTACAGCTCACTTCATTGGATACATTCGGTGCACCGAATGCATCTGATGAAGTGAGCTGTAGCTCATGAAAGCTTATTCTCAAATGAATTTGTTAGTCTCTAAGGTGCCACAAGTACTCCTTTTCTAAGGATTTATGGGGCCCTATGCATTATTATTAAACTGGTGCCCATATGCCCAAAGGTAGCCCGGGCTCGCATGTGTATTTTAGATAAGAGTGGTCTTTTGAAGGATTTATTTTAAAAAACTATATGTATGAAGAACCAAGCATTTAAGGCTAAAGATGAATACTCAGATGATGCATCTAAAAATCTATGCAAGGATTTTATAGAGATGTGATTTTATAATCTTCAGCAACATACCAATGAAATATTTTTAAAGCAAATTTTAAACTAAGGTCCTGTAGACTAACATGTTCTGAATAAATATTACAGTAATGCACAACTATTTTTGTCAGTACATTCAGAAACTGACAGTATATACCTGGGGGTGGGCAAATGCCTGTTAAATGGCTTCATCACCACTTGAATGGCTCTTTAACAGTTTCAGTGTTGTGCTAATAGGTCTGGCAGGCTGGAAGGCTTTTTCACTTTTAAGTACTAGATCCCCTCTGGAGGAAGACTCACCAGGCTGCAGCAGCCAGCTGTGGTGGGATCCTGCAGGAAGAGTCAGAACAGGGATAAAAAGACAATTTTTGGGTGCCTACGCAGCTGCGCAGCTGTGTATGCCTAAATCAGCAGTCCATTCCTGGAAAGAGGAATTTGGTTTGGAGCTGGTGCTCCCAGAAGGGGACAGGGAAGAGTAGGAAGCAGTTGAGGGAAGGAGTGGTGAGGGCTGAGAGGGTAAAGCCCAGAACTGCTGAGCTGAGAGTCCCTGGACTCAGGGGTGAAAGTAACTTAAAGGCGTACCCGTACGCCGGAGTCCTGAGTGGGGGCGTGGCCTCAACCAGAAGGGGCGTGGCCTTAACCAGAAGAGGTGGGGCTCCGGCTGCAGTTGGGAGCCCCGGGGCCTTAAAATCACCCCGGAGCTCCAGCTGCAGAAGCGGCTGGGAGCCCTGGGGCTCAGGGGTGATTTAAAGGGTTCGGGGCTCCGGCCGCTGCAAGGAGCCCTGGGCCCTTTAAATCATCAGCCTGGGGAAGCCGGTACGGTCTTGCATAGCGTACTGGCTCGTACTGGCTTACTTTCACCTCTGCCTGAACTGGAACTCAAAGTAGACAGTGGGCGGGTGCAGGTTTCCCTACTGGCCACTGAGGAAGTGGCATCATCAGAGAAGCACAGGAGAAGACCACCTGGGACTGTTTCCATACAAGGACTTTGGGTAACCCCTCAAGGGGGGAGCACAGATGGTGAGCTGGACAGAGGGCTGAGTCATGAAGAGGATGCTGCAGTTCCTGGAGTGAGGGGGATCCGCAGAGTGAGAGGACGATGGGAGTTACACCACCTGAAGAGGGTGCACTAACAGGCAGAGCTAATCCCCAGACTGGACAGCAAGAGGCACCACTGTGGTGAATGGACTCCATGATACACCCCAAAACAGTTTCATTTCATAAAAATAAGAACAACAAAAATTAAAAACTCCCAAACTGAATGGTCATCTTTGGTGTAGAGTTCAGGCAGATGATCTCAGAGATATTAGCAGAAGTTCCTAGTTCAAACATGACTGAAGCTGAAACATGATTGAAGCTGATGAGGGGAATTCAGGCAAATTAGAAAGGAAGCAAGGCAAATAGGAGGAAAAAATAGAAGGGTGAGTCTGTAGCTTTCACATGATACTGTATTGATCATTCATCAGAGTTTGTCTCAGGCTTATTTATCCAGTCTGTAGTTATTTCTTATCATTCCTTTAAAAATCAACACACATCTTTTTATGAAAACTTGAGGGACAGAAATACACAAAATACCTTGATTTTTAAAAAAAATCATGTCAAGAGTTGCCTTAGTCAGTACAACTTATCATAACAAACAATGTATTTGGCACACTTAGCCCATTTGTTCAGTTAATGAATTGTCTACATAGTGGAAGTATTATTAATGTGTTTCCTATATGAAATGATTTGTGCAAGCTAGAGGTAGTTGGGAAATACTTTTTTTTTTGTTCCTTTGAAAAATTTCAGTAAAAATAATAACATGTTCATCTTAATCAAAAACTTTCCTCAAAAGTTTTTGGGTTTTCATCAAAAGCAAAAACTTACCTCACCCCTCAACCTTTTCAGATTTCAGTTTCCAAAAGCATGTGTGGGTCCTGTCAGTATTTGGTTTTTCATTGAAAAAACAAAACTTTTCTTGAGTATAGGACATCTGCTGTAAAAACTTCCATTTCAACAAAAGTCATTTGTATCCCTCCACAACATTGTTGTGAATGAAAAATTACACTCACCTCTAATGCAAACAAACTCGGTCTGGATTGCTCCCAAATTCTTTGCTGTAAATATTCCACTGAGAATTCAATATTCAAGCAATCTGGTTACTTAAATCACATAGTATAGTTGTTGTTCCCAGATTGGATAATGACCCAATTTTTATAATCTACTTCCATTTCTGCCTGAAACAATCTTTTTCACAAAATGAATTCAGTTCATGATCCAATTAATCTCAGCTAAAAAGTCACTGTCTGCTGAGATTCACATGAACAAACTTTGCCCACATTAATATTTGTGAGAAGCAAGTTAAAATGGGTGAGATGCTGAAGGAAAATGTAGAGAACGTTAAAAATCGTTGTGAATATTTTTCCACTATTTCTCCTCCTCTGTTCAGTCCCCTGACCAGTAATGCAAGACCTCCCTTTTCCTTCCCTCCATACAGAGGTAAAATCAGTCACCAGCCATATAGAAGGCCCTGAAATCCAGAACTGAATAAATATATAGTAGTTGGAAAAATTGGACTTCCGGTTGTAATTATTTGAGTTGCCTGCCATCTTTATGGCACTTAGAGAGAGGTGCAGTATTTATTTATTCATTAAATGCTCTCAATCAATTTTTCGTGACTATCGGAGTCACAGTACAGAAATACAGCACATAGTGCTCTATATCCTCAGCTCGTATAAAAGCTTTGTTAAAGTCAATGGAGATGTGCCTACTTCAAGCTGAGTTGAGGATCTGATCCAGGAAAGTTAGGTATGGCAAAGGCCAGGATGCTCATTTGGGTCTTATTCCACTTTGAATTATACTGGGTATATCCCTGATAAGGCAAGTCATGTGGGAGTACCGGAAAGAGACTTGCTTTTCCAGGGTCACTTCACTGACTTCAGCGGCTGTTGTTACAACAATGCAAAAATTTCTTCCAGCTCATTTGATAGTATTGAGTCCAATACATCATTATTGTTCATTTTAAAAACAATTGACCCCACACTACTTCTTCTCTCTAGCTATTAATCAGTAGCACATTGTACCAAGGTCCTATAACGTGTTTGTGTATAAGCTTAAATAGTTACCATGGTCTGGCTTCCCTCTGCTCTCCTATACTTTCAATACTGGAATTTCCTGCCCTAAAAGATCACAGTGTTTTGAGTCAGAGAGACAGAGAAAACTTGTCAATGGGTGGAAAAAAAAGATCATTCTAAGGAAATTGAAGGGGCATTTCATTGCACACTCCTTTGGTGGCATGTAGAGTACAGACATTTTATGCCCCCAGCATAGGTATAAATAGCAATGTAGACAGTGAGGGGACTGCTTAGGTGAGCAAAGACATGTCTGAACCCTGTGGGTAGGTACCTAGGTATATGCCCTATGTGGCTTTCTTCTCCCCAAGCTGTGCTACCCCTGTCTACATTGCTATTTTTAACAGAGTCTTGCTGCCTCACCACTGCCAGAGCCTTTCCCTGCTACAGTCAAAGACTTTGGCAGCAGGACTGAATAGAGTTAATAGGAGATAAGTGTCTGAGCTAATTTAGCCTAAGAACTAAAAGATATGTAGTTGTCAAGTTTCCTTCCCCACTCTGAACTCTAGGGTACAGATGTAGGGACCTGCATGAAAACCTCCTAAGCTTATTTTTACCAGCTTAGGTTAAAACTTCCCCAAGGTACAAACTATTTTCCTTTTTCCCTTGGACTTTATTGCTGCCACCACCAAACGTCTAACAGATATATAACCGCTTGGAAATGTCTTTCCCCCCAAAATCCTCCCCAAACCCTACACCTCCTTTCTTGGGGAAGGCTTGATAAAAATCCTCACCAATTTGCATAGGTGAACACAGACCCAAACCCTTCGATTTTAAGAACAATGAAAAAGCAATCAGGTTCTTAAAAGAAGAATTTTAATAGAAGAAAAAGTAAAAGAATCACCTCTGTAAAATCAGGATGGTAAATACCTTACAGAGTAATTAGATTCAAAACATAGAGAATCCCTCTAGGCAAAACCTTAAGTTACAAAAAGACACAAAAACAGGAATATCCATTCCATTCAGCACAGCTTATTTTCTTAGCCATTTAAACAAACAGAATCTAACGCATATCTAGCTAGATTACTCACTAAGTTCTAAGACTCCATTCCTTTCTGTTCCCAGCAAATCCATCACACAGACAGAGAGAGCCTTTGTTTCTCTCCCCCTCCCCCCCCGCTTTTGAAAGTATCTTGTCTCTTTATTGGTCATTTTGGTCAGGTGCCAGCGAGGTTATCCTAGCTTCTTAACCCTTTACAGGTGAAAGGGTTTTTTCCTCTGGCCAGGAGGGATTTTAAAGGTGTTTGTCCTTCCCTTTATATTTATGACAGTAGTTCATTTTGATGCAGTCCCATTTCAAACTTAGGACATGAGTCTCTGAATCATTATACATAATGCAAGAGCATCATGCACAATAAACCAATGATTTATTGTGAAATGCGAAAAGGTACTTTTTAGTTTCCTAGCAGATCTACGTGTGGCAGCTAGAATACAATTTTTTTACAGCACCCTACAATTCATACCCCCGTAGTCCAGATTGTGGCACTGTGAAGACAGTTTCTAAGTCACACTGTATGTGTCCTGTGACTTAGCCATCAGACTGTCCCTTCCAAAGACAGCACTTTCTCAGTTGAAGCATTTGTATACCATACTTAAAATCTGGATGTTGGCCAAAGTACATGGCAAATGAATTTTCAAAACTCTTCTATTGCATCATTGGTTTATTATGCATGATGCTCTTGCATTATGTATAATGATTCAGAGACTCATGTCTTTAGTCATAATGTGGGAAAACACAGAAGCAGTTGGAGAGTAATTTCTCATGCCATTCTGCCATGGCAATACGTTCTGCTATGATTTAGGAAACTACTGGCAGTGGAAAAGGTTCCTTCTGGAAGTATTTTAAATGTCAAATACAAGATTCATTTCAGTACTGCTTTAATCCAAATGTCAGAGTTTTGAACTGAACTATCAATCTGACCAGAACTTCCCGAGCTTTGCCTATCCAAAAGACTAGCCCTCAAATGAGAAATCCTGATTCCTGCTAATACCAGTACATCACATCAGCCTACTTAAATGGGAAGAGGAGCTTCATTTCTCTGTACAATCACATGCAGCTACCTTCTTGGAAAGTTGCTAGAGTGCCTCCTGATTAGATCATGTGTAGTCAGTTGGGAGTGGTCAAGGAGGTGTGGTCTGGCATTAGGGGCAGAGTAAGTCAGTATTCTTGGGAACCAGAGATTCACAGCCCTGCGCACAGGACAAGTATAGAGCCCTGCACTGGGACTGGGCTCCTGTGGGTCCTGCAGGACCCTCTGCCTTAATTGTGGGAGCGGGATTTTAAAAAAAGTCCAGCGCAGGGCTCTAATCTGACTCCCCAGTGACTAGGTGAAAAATCAAGAATCTACATGTGAGGGGAAAAAACTAAGGAAACCATAAGGGGAATGGGATGACATCTGTGGGACCTGAATTTGTCTAATTTGGACTTCCAGCCATTGGCTCTAGTTATGTCATTGTCTATTAGATTGAAGAACCCTCTGATATCAAATTTCAGTTACCTATAGACTTGTACATGGACTGTGATCAAATCATCCCTTAACCATCTATGTCATAAGCTAACTAGACTGAGTTCCAGAAGTCATTGCCAGAATTGAATACTGACCCATCAGAGTGATCATGCCACAGACAGTGCGGGCAGGTTACACCCACTCACTCTCTTCCCACCCCATTACTAAGCCTGGTCATGGAAACTTTGTCTCAATGCTTTTGCTAGTCTTTTCTATCTTCTACTTCCCAGAATGAACTTCCCTCTGTTCTCAAAAGTGGTTGTTTCTTGTATACTGGAGCAGGACATGTAAAATGAATGTAGAAGATTTATTTAGAAAAACAGCTTTGAGACTTCTAAACTGGTCCCCTTTCTTTCCCAGAGAGGCTCCCCCTTCTAACTTACATGATACTCTTCTCCCTTCCATAGATTGGGTCTACCTACATACTGCATGTGCTTTCCTGCCTTCATTTTCTTCAGCAAGTAGTTGGGACATCCGCTGAAAATATCTCCCCAATGACAGCACCTCCAATAGCTGGGATGGACACTTTTATTTTATTTTGGTTTTAAACCAGGTTTATTTCAGTTTAGCTTAAACTTGTCTTAAGCTACATTGAAACAAGCCACTCTTAAACTGAAATAGGAATGTCTACCCAGGGGTTTCACTGACTTAACCAATTTGGTTTCTACACCAAATTAAGTTTAGATAACTTTTGGACTATGATTCAAATACTAAGCAGGACCAATGCTTGTGAAACATGATATGATCATAGCACAAATTAGTACGGCTAGACACCAGGAGGGAGAAACCTAAATAGAGAACTATATTAGACTATGGGATTGTCTCAAAAGAAGTGGAGGAAATCTTGTTTCTGTTGGAAAGGAACATGCACAAGAAAATATACTGTAGGAAATAATTTTGCACTGGAAGAGGATGAATTAATACCTTGGGTATTTTCCATTACTAATGTCTATCATTCTCTAATTAACGTTCATAAAAAAAGAAAGGTTTCCAACAGCCTCAGACTTTTGAAATAGGGAAGCAGAAAGCCCACACAAGAGATCTAAATAGGAGTTAGATAGGAAGGGAGAGATGGGAATATTATACCAGTGGTTAGAAAGTTTCACCATGATTTGATCAGGACTGTGCTGATACTCAATTTTTATTCAGCATGCACAACTTTGCTTCATGAGACATATACTATTTTAACAAGTTAAAGGGTGAAATCCTGGCCTTGAACTTGATGGGAACACTCCAACTGACCTCAATAGGGCCAGGATTTCACACAGTTTCTATATTCAAGTGGTGATGTTTCTAAAACAGAATCCACGTGGGGATATTTGTTGAGGTCAATACTTTTGCAAACTTAAGATCAAAGAATTGATTTTGAAACTGACTGTAATTGAGGTACTGGTTTGTTTGTTTTGGGGAAAGAATTGTTTTGCTTTTCCTTTCCTTTGACATAAGATGTATAAAAATGAGTGGACGACTTAAGAGATCAGCAGTCATGTTCCTTTATTTTACTACTAAGGACTTTTGCTAATAGATACATTTACTTTTTTAGAAAATAAAGATAATACAACAGTGGTCATAGATAAGTAAATGCAATAGAACATTCTCTGCTGGAATAAAATTGTTCTATTTTAGCATCCCATTTGAAAAAAACAAAGAAGTTAGGCACTAAAATATTATAATTGTAATAGCACATTCACTACTTCATTGCTGGCAGAGATGCTTTGCATGTCCCAATATTCCATGTATTTGGTCCAAAGCAATCCAGTCTTGTAGCATGTGTTATCCTGGCAGGGACAGATGGGATTAAAATGTATATCATTAACAGTGTGCAGTACTTGAGAACCAACTCATCCATCAGGAAATCCATTCAAGCAGTAGTTAAAGGCATGACTTTAAAAAGGTCGTTGGATAAAGATATTATTTGATTCTTGCCTGTTTCCTTTTCTTCTTTTCCCCCATTCATTAGTGGAGGGTTTTAAAGAGAAATTCTGCCAAAAGGAAAGATAGACAAAACTCCAAAATAAAGGCAACAAAGTGCCCAATCCTGTCACCCTTACTCAAATGAGTATTCCCACTGACTTCCGTGGGTCTATTTATATGAGGAAGGAATACTTGCCTGAGAGAGGGTTCTAAGATGGGGCCATAGAGAGCTATGTAGTACATGACAAGAACCAAAGCAGCCAATTTGCCTCTTCTAACAGACAGACTAATCAATTGCAATTAAGAGGCAAAGCAGCAGACTAATGAAGTACCCTTGTCACCGGTTGTCATCTTAGGGATCAATTCACACCTCCATCACAATAACATCAACCCTTCAAGTTCTTTAATGACCTGAATCCCTAAAGTGCCAGGAGGATTAGGGTAAGGATAATGTGCTGGAAAGGTGCTAATAAAGTGGTGGAGTTAGGAGATGGGTTTCCTCACTGCTAGAAGGCAAAAGGAAACTTTCTATCTGGACCTGCCATGAGCTTCCTGTGTTTAGAGACTCACTGAATTCAGTAGGAGTCAGGATCATGGCCTTCATTTGTCTGATTCTTTTAGTAATCAAAAAAAAAAAAACAACAACTGTGACCATGGAGACAATTTCCCCAAACAGAGCCTTTCCTGGAAGAAGAAAAGGAGTACTTGTGGCACCTTAGAGACTAACAAATTTATTTGAGCATAAGCTTTCGTGAGCTACAGCTCACTTCATCGGATGCATCCGATGAAGTGAGCTGTAGCTCACGAAAGCTTATGCTCAAATAAATTTGTTAGTCTCTAAGGTGCCACAAGTACTCTGTTTCCTGGAAGAGGCAGTTGTTAGTTACAAGAGGTAGCTAAGCTTCTTTATTTACTATCTATATATTGATTGAGTCAGTGGCCAATCTCTGTTTCCCTGTATAAGCTGTATTTTATAGACACAACTGCTGTATTTTATCATTATATTTTTGCATGATTCCTTTAAGTGAGTTCAAATACAACAAGCAAATAAAATTTGTTTACTACCACTTTACCAAGCTACAAATGTTTTAAGAACCAATCATTCTGCATCTAATTAGGACAGAGTGAAATTAATTTCTGGCATACCTGTCCTATGACAAAGCATACAACGTACATTTATATCTTCTTGTACATTATGAGTTGTATTGCAGTAGCACCTAGATGAGGCCCACTTTTTTTTTTTTAATTCAAACTATACTAATCACTGTTTCTATTTTGGGTGTAAAAGTTAAAAAGAATTTTTCTTCAGAGCCTAGGTGTTATCTAACCTCAAAAGGGTGATTTCAAGTCCTAGAATATGGCTCAGGCGTTTCTGGGGACACTGTCGCTGCCGTAAAGCATAAACCCCACCATTAAATGAGTGGAGCGGCACTGCTTCCAACTGTGGTGAATGTGGTTCCTCACCTGAAGCTAAGCAGACATGTTCATAACCTGAGTTCAAAAAACCAACATCGGTAAAATGCATTTAACTTAAAAAAAGAAGTGAACTGAGTGCTCGTGAAAACTACCAGATTAGCAGTACAAGCTTTTCCACATTGTTCCACTGCTGTGCCTTAAACCAGAGCATCTCTAGGGTCGTGAGTGTTTATGCAGCCTACCTCTTTATTAATTCTTTGGAATTTCTGCTTGAGTCGGCAAACGGAGGTACCAAATGTCACTTTCTGATGGGATCATCTGTGATGAATCATTTAGATTGTATATAAATATAATCTAGAACCACCAATCCATTTCACACAAGCTACAAAACTGACACTGGAGCATGCTGACTTTTTTCCATAACTGGAGGAGAACCTATGAAGTGAAAGTCTACGAATCTTCCAATTCCTTAATTCTTTTCTATGTTCAAAACAAAAACTGTGCCTTCAAATAGGGCTTAGTCCTGTACCACTGAACATTAGGAGTTTTGCCATTGAATTGTCTGGGAACAGGATCACACTGTATCATCTATGTAATTCTATTGACATCAATACATTGTGAATCTGTTACAGATGTCAAGGCGAGTTGCATGTGTGTAACACAACAGATGCAGCTCCATGGCTGCACACCAGTAATATAGTCTGGAGGCAATTTTTAAATATATACTTTTGTATAGAATTCAGATATACATCATCCTCAGTCATAGAACGAGGGTGTGAGCTACCTTTATGACTACAGTATATTGGGATATAGATATATTGCCTATGTGAAGAACTTTGATGCAGAATAGTAAACCATTTGAAAACATATATATATACAGACAGTCTTTGACTTCCTTTTATTTAGTATTTTCTTTTGTGCTCAACAGATTGTCCAGGCAAACTAAGAAGAGCAAGAACACTGCGGTCTCCTGGTCATCTTACTTTGAAGTAGCAAATGGCTAATATATGCATACATGTGGGGACTGTTTTAACCCATGCTTCACACCACAATAATTGATTCATTGGTTTTAAAAAACAAAACAAAATAATAGCTCTTCCCTTGTCCAGCTGCAGCAGGCGAGAGCTGGAATATATGCCTGTATGAAAGAGAGGGTGGGGTAGGCAAACCCTCCTCAGAGCAACAAAACAAAGCAAGCCCAATGTTCTTGTCAAAGCATGGAATGACTTAAACACTCTATTATATAAGATATGAATAAGTCGTCATTGTGGAGCACAGTGTGAGGGGATCCTCTGTGTTGTTGATTAGCCACATGATTAACCAGATTACACGGGGAAATGGCTAAGGTAAATAAGGGAAGCCTTCTGTCACTTCCTCCCTGGGGCCTGCAAAACAAGGTGCCTAGGAGACTACCCTATTGTCCAGAACTGAATGGGAAGTGGGGGCGGGGGGGTGAGAGGGAGGAAGAAAGAGCCATAGATGCCATGGTTGATGAAAATACGCAACTCAAGGGGAACAATGTGAAAATATCTCTCTGGCCAACTTACATGTCAGCGTTGTTCCTTGTTACCACACAGCACTGAAATGAATTTGCCTTAAGATCTCCTATCTTCTTTTGTGTGTTTGGGTCTGCCTTAAAAACACATGCACGAGCATTAAGAGTAAAAAGAAAAGGAGTACTTGTGGCACCTTAGAGACTAACAAATTTATTTGTTAAATAAATTTGTTAGTCTCTAAGGTGCCACAAGTACTCCTTTTCTTTTTCCGAATACAGACTAACACGGCTACTACTCTGAAACCGAGCATTAACAATGTGATACAGGCATTTTGTGTCTTAAAATCTGTCAGCCCATTCATGCTGCATCCATCGTCATGGATTTTTCTCCCCACCACAATCTCACCCTTGTGAACAGATTAATTCACACAGCTAACTGGTTTACAGATATCACCCCAACCTTACATTTCTTACAGAACTGTGTGCTTGGTATGAAGCAAGGGGCTCATCAAGGGAATCCCAGTGCAGCTCAACAGTCATGAAGACAGAACCAAGGAGAGGTACCCCTGTCAGTCTGGAGCTGGGAAATCCTCATTAGTTGTAATTTTAAAATAAACATGTGGCGGACTATCATAGTTAAAGCTGTGTCTCAGTTTTCAGTCTTAACATTGTGTTTGCTTATTCCTGTTTCTTTAATATCTTTTAAAGAACAGCAGTTTTGGTACGTTTAAGGTCTCTAAATTGTTCATTGTAATTTCAAAGAAAACTGAGTCAGAAGCAATGAATAACGGGAGTGTGTATATGTATACTACAAAAAAGCTAAAAGAATGATATAACTGTATATTTACATTGTAGATTGAAAGCTGTCTTTTAGAATACTTTGGTGCTGCAAAGATTTATCAACATGCCTAGCTTGATGTGCTGGGAGTAGTCCCACTGAAAGCTCATTGTGGTAACTACTCACAGTGCATTAAAGCTAACTGCATGCGTAAATCGTTGCAGGACCGGTACCTTACACTGTAAAGGCACATGGAGCCTCTAGTGTGGTCACATGAATGCTGATATCACCAACTGTTAGGCATAAGCCTGAAAAGGTCTCTTTTTACAGTAACAACAGGATGCCTGGCCTAGGCCAGAAGAATACACTCTTCTTCCCTCCAGCCACTGGTGCTTGCAGCTGCCATGGATAAGAGGAAGGAGA
The DNA here is from genome assembly GCF_009764565.3 of Dermochelys coriacea. NCBI lineage: Eukaryota > Metazoa > Chordata > Testudines > Dermochelyidae > Dermochelys > Dermochelys coriacea. Next base: position 117,086,763 of record NC_050069.1, read on the forward strand.
CTGCTCAGTGCCTCATCAGAGCTGTCATCATTTCAGCACCAGTAGCAGGAGCTGTCTACATGCTTCTCTTATTCTTGTTTTTCACATTTTCTGAGACCACATGGTAGGCCAGCCTTTATTACACCCTGGTTCCACAGACAACCAGGGACATAAGTTGGTAGTTCCTCTGCAGAGCCGGGTGCGTGGTTGGAATGGTTCAGTGTATCCCAATACTTGCTCACTTCGCAGCAAGAGGGAAACTCTGTCACATGTCATTTAGTGTGCCAGGTTGCAGACTCTGTTCTGGCTGCATTTTTGCCACACTTGTTCCAGTTAGCACACCTCCTCCACGGACCCGCTAAGTCTTAAGCCCTCCTAATCAACTTCCTCCTGGTACTGACCAAGGCTGCCATCCACCAGGACAGGGAAGTTTGATGGGGAGTTGCTCTCAGACTGTGGGGCCTAATTTCATTCCTTTATTGTCTCATATATCTGGTCAGTGTTCCTCTGGGTGGCACCAATTTGTCTCCTCGGACTCCTTTGTGGAGCAGTGGGTGTTGTCTGTGGTTCTTTGCTTGTTGTCCCTCTGAGTCAAAAGAAGGGCACCAATCACCTTTCTCCCCTGTCTTTTTATTCATTGTCCTCTGCAATTCATTGTATTGAGGGGTCTCTTGCCCCTCCTGTTGGTTGAGGGTGCTGGTCTTTTTGTTCTAGGTGGGCCTGGACCTAGGCCCAGGATTCAAATAGATCTGACATGAGATGGGAACAACTCTCATTACTACACTGCCTTCAGGTTGGGATGTGTATCAAGACAGAGCACCACTGCCTGCCTCCTCACTTAAGAGGAAGGAGAAGAGTGGCTGCCTGTTTGAGTGTGAGAGAGAGAGAGACAGACAGACAAGAGATGCTCTCACTGGGGCTTCTCTCCCCAGCTATTGGGAGAAAGGACTGAAGTTCCGCAAGGTGGCTCCCCACAGGCATGGTGAGTTAATGAAGAGGAAGGATGCCTTCCAGGCATCTTCCTATGGATCTGCTGGCTTTCGAAGAGATGCAGAAGGAGGGCATATTGATTGGATAGTGGGGAGAGAAGGACGAACTGATTTGATTGTGAGGTGGTTAATTTTTTATAGAATGATTGACTTTATTTTTTTTCTTCTGATTGATTGATTTATTAGCTAATTGAAGGGGAGAATTGATTGGGAGAGACAGTGAGAATTTATGATCCTTAGCTGCAGAATATAAAGCTTTCCAATATATGGGAATATATATGAGTCTTTATTTCTTCCTCATTTAGCTCTCCAATGTTCAGTGAGTAATGGCTGTGGGTAGGGCCATCATTGGCTCTTCTTCTGGCACCCCACTCAGCCATTTCCTTGTTCTTCTGAAAATTGGTGGGCCTCAAACCATGTGCATGTTTTAAATGTTCTCTCTGTAAACATTTCCTGAAATATTCACACTTTGAAGTTTGTAAATGTTTCTCCCTGGCTTTTCTGAAACTGTGTTTCACTCCATAGAATAGTGAGTTTGCTGGTCAACATCCCTTGTCATTAATCATTATGGTAACAGAGCCAGATTTATAAAGGTATTTTGGTGCCTAAAGGTGCAGATGGGTGCATGGTGGGATTTTTTAAAAGCACCTGAGCAGGTTAAGCACCTAACCCCCATAGATTTTAATGGGAGGTAGGCCCCTAATTCACCGAAGCACCTACTGCAATTTACAAGTGCAACTTTCTGCATCTCTAGGCACAGAAATTTTTGTAAACCTGGCCTTTGGTCATTAATTATTTGGGGACAGAGACCATCTTTTTTGTTCTGCGTTTGTAGAGCGCCTATTACAATGAGCTGCTGGTCCATGAGACTTTACCTCAATACTAATAATCAACTATTAATATTTATACAGCACCTTGAACCTATTTAAGTGCTAAAAAAAACCTAAAAGTCTATCCGGATACTCTTTTATGGTTTCCATAATCCTCACAAGACCTCGGCGAGGGAGAGAAGTAGCAGTAGTCCCATTTTACAGACTAGGAACCAAGGCACAGTAAAGCTTAAAATATTATTGTTGCCACCTGGAGTGACCTTCAGGAAGCTCCTCCCCTTTGCCTGAGAAAGTTGTTTGCTGCAGTTAGGGAGGAACCCTGCTCAGTGAGTCTTCTGCATTATGGGCAGCAAGCAATGAAGTCCCAAAGAGTCAGTGCAGTTATTGGAGCTCAGTGTTGTAATGTTACAATATTTTCCCTACTACAATGACATTATCCTAGGGAGTGTGAGTAAACTGAGTGCTAGAGACTGCTTTGACTTGACAAGAAGCCTTATTTGTATCTTCCCCTACACCCTTCTGACATACACATACAATGTGATCCACCTTATTTTTCTCACCTTTACCTAATATGGCAATGCATTTACAACAGGGACAGCAGACCCAGTGTCATCAGTAGCTGCCCCAGAAAACTTTGAAGGAAATAAATGGGTAGGCATTGTTAAACAGATTTGGGGGGGGGGATTTATTTTGAAATCCAGTGCCAGAAATATTCTTTGCCATCATTTTGTGAAATTTATTTTTATTTTTTTGAAATTTTAAATTCTGAATGGGAAACTTATGCAGATTCTAGAGCTGAGCGAACGTTTCAGAATGAATAATTGACATGACCACAATAATAGGCTGTTCTAATTCATGCTGTGACTAGCACCAATCCGTCCATGGAATCAGGAAGGTGGAACAGGTCCTTGCAGTGTCCTGTACTGAGAGGGATTTGATGCATGAAAGACTCTGGCTCAACATATAGAATTCCAATCTTATTGGTAGGTAATAATGGCAACAATTTTTTTCTTCAGATAAAACAACAACAAACCCTTTTAGCCAGATAGAAAATGTTGTGCTTCATTTTACTCTTTAAGAACGTACACTGTCTACAATGGATGGCTTGTAACTCTAGAAAGTTTGTTCCACAAGCTGCTTTGCTAGCTCACAGGTTGACTGTTAAATTTGCACTGTATGTTTGTCAGTGATGCTTAAATGGGACTAAAGCTGACAGAGTACAAGCAGGAGTTGACAGCTTCACTCCAGTTACAGCTGATTAAAGGCTGCAGAGGCCTGAGGGCCCCATCTTTAAACGAGGACCACTGAAAATTCACCTAAGCATTTCAAATACAGCCTGTACTGTACATAGGCTGGAGTGGAAAACTCTAGTTGTTGCATTAGGTAATCAGCTGTGTATCCAGTATTGGAAGCGTTTAAAATGAGAAAAAAAAATTATGCTTGTTAAATGTATATGAAAGTCACAAAAGGAAAAGTCTTATAGATGTGTTGGAATGGTAAGTGAAACAAACAACATTGCATTGTTTATAGTTGTATAGTATTTTTAGCAAATCCTCACTGTAAGTCTTAGTGATTATTGTAATACAGTGGGACCCACTGTTTGGTTATCACTTCTATACAGTTCATATCATAACAGCTCCTATCTGTAATTAAATCTGTAATTAATAGCAGAAAAAGCATACTGAAGCAACATACATGTAAAACATTCTATACAATTTAATTCATATGTGATTATAATCAGAGAATAAAATAAAGTTCATATACAGTTGTCATCAGAATACAAACCCTTAAATACAATGAGTCACTGACAAAACACTGAGCAGGTCAAAACTGGACAAACAACAGAAAGACCACACACACACGCCAGTGCTAAGGAGAGTAGAACTCAGGCAATCATGAGGAAATAGGCAGGCCATCAGAGCTCGAGAAAAGATCGGCAACCACCAGACTGCTTCAATTTCCAAAAAGCATAGGGCACCCTATAGTACTAACCTTCTCCTACCCAACATGTATGCTCAGGGGTAACTTTGCTCATGAGTAATCCCACTGACAGCAGCAAGACTACCCTCTTGAATAAGGAGATCTCCCTGCATAATTGTTTGCAGAATCCTACCAACCCTACTGTCAGAGGTGGCTTTACCTGAGTGAGTGCAGCCAGCAGGACTGCACACTTAGACTATGTCCACACTGCAAAAGGAGTGTGATTCCAGCAGATGTAGACCTATTTGAGTTAGCTTTAATCTAGTTCATGCAAGTACCAATAGCCTGTGCTGTAGCCAGTGCTTCAGTGTCTGTCTGTATAAACCTGACTGGGACCCTTACTCAGGTGGCTATTCTGTGCTTCCATGGCTTCATTGCTATTGGTACTTGCACTAGCTAGATTAAAGCTAGCTCAGGTATGTCTACACATGTGCAACCATACCTCCCACTTCGCTGTAGTCATAGCCTTGGATGACTCTAGGATTTTCAGTACAGTGCATGTTCCATTTTTTTTCTTTCCTATTTCCTATTTTGTCCAGGCCAAGATTTTCACAAGTGACTACTGATATAGGTAGCGTCTCAAAAATTGAGGCAACTATGGATATTTCTGAAGGGACCAGATTATAACAGGATGAATGCTCAGCACTTTATGGAAATCAGGCCCCTTTAAGGTATGTCATGTTTGGCACCCAAAATCACTAATCGCTTTTGAAAATCTTTGCCTTCTATTTTTTAAAGTAAATATTTGTATAGTTGTCCTGTATTGTTCCTGGTCAAGCAGAGGTAGAAAGCATATCCCTCTTTTTCTTTGTTTTCCCGTTTATAACTTTCAAATGCTGGTAGTGCACATTACATATTCCCACTTCATCTGCACTGGATTTCTATTTCTGAATGCATGGGAACAGCAGACGATGGCGCTTGCATACATTAAGAAAGCTTCTAATTGTGGAACGTTTTTCTCTCAATTCTCTCCCAGGTCGGTTTTATGTTGCATGGGCAACTTCACCACTTCACTAACATGAACACCACATTGAAACATACACACACAGAGCCATACAAACATGAATAATAAAATACCACAATTCTTTTTTTTAAAGTTTTACTGAAATCATTAGAGAATTTTTGTTTTATTATTCTAACCAGGAGCTTTCCATTAAACAACACAACTGCATTCCCCCCACCTCTCCCAAAAGTTTCAGTCTTAGTTTATTAGCACCAGAGGCCTGATTCTCAAGTATGCTGATTTAAAAAAAAAACCAGACAATCTCGAGAATATTTTGGCTTGGTACTCGTACTTTTTTTTTTTTAAATCACAGCTTGTATCTTGAAAATAAGTATTGCAGGCAAAAACCCAGTATGTCAAAGAACAGAAGTTTGTTGTGGTTTTACAATTAGTAATGAAATGCTAATAGTTTAAAGTGAAGGTCTAAAATGAAAGCTTTGTTTAAAAGGTGATTTTTGTTTAGTTAATCTTAGGTATATAAAAATGGATAGCAAAAGCATTATCTAACTAGAAAATTAGATTTTCAAACATAGCCTCTTAAAGGAATACCCACAAGATATGTTATTACCTGCAGAACACAAAAGAAAAACAGTCATGCTTCTTTATCCCTCAGTGACTGTAGGCTGCTTGTTATCAAATTTGCCCAAAACTTTCCAACTGTAGTATATCAAGAGAACCTTTTTGTAATCCCTGTTTTCTAACTGGTTTTTAAAAGGCAATTGTTGAGACTTACCTTTTTTTAGTGAGCAAACAATAGTCTCTTTGAACTTGTGTGTGTGTTGGAGGGGGGAGGGGGGTTATATAACTTTTTTTGGTTTAACTGAAGATCCACTTGAATCATAAAATTATGCCCCGAAAAGTTTTTCAGACTTTTTATAAGAGCAGTACAAATAAATAATGAGGAGACTGGATACATTTGCCATCAATGGACTAGCTTATCATTTTCCATAAAATACTTTACTTTTAGAATCCAGACATACACAAAGTTTTCTAATGAATATAAAGATGCTCTGAAACTTTGAACTGGAAAAATGAAGAGAGGGAGAGCTTAGGAGAGACAAACGTGCTCTGCGGTAGATTAATTTGGATAGTTCATTTTTAAATATGGATCCTCACTCTATTCCTTTAAACTGAAAATCGTACTTTGAATACATTCCAATATTTTAGTTTAAACAGGAAACTAAGCAGTAGCTCGGCACCTGTTTGCTTGTCTGCTTACTGCCTACTACTCTACTTGCCTGTAATCTAGATTTATGGTAAATCTACCCTTTCCCTTCATCTACAAGGTCCTGGGACATTTGAGTAGCCAATCTGCCCTTAAATATGTCTCTGAGGAAATGGTGCTAATTAGTATTGGAATTTACAGCCTTCTGTTTTATTGACTTGTCCTACTTTCTTCAATAATTAACTAATGAGTAAAGTAATGAGCTATGTTAGTCAGTCATGCTGTTCAATTAAACAGCAAATCAATTATTGAAAATAGTTTTGGACAGCTCTTATGTCGTCATGATGTGTGTGCGTGCATATTTAATATAAGTGCAATTATGCCCGAGATGTTACAATGTCAGTCTATGTCGGGTACACCACTTATGAAGTCCTTTCTGACTGAAGCAAAAACCTGATCAGCTGCTTTTCCTTTCCACCTCCTCCCCTTTGCATTTGTGCATTCTCTGGTTTATTCTTTAAACAATCCTGTGCTGTTTGGACTTCCTGGTCTGAGTTTCTTTGCATTCCTATAAAAGTGTCTCAGCATCAGAGAAAAGAGTAAAGAAATCTTATGTGACTAGATATTGCATTAAAAATAAAAAGAGAGTAGTGGCAGCTGGGGATTGATGTGTCCATCCATAGCTACAATCTTTGGACTTGTCTCAATGAGGGAAGCGTGTTTTCTCCCCGTGGTTATGGTTAACTGACCAAGAACTCATGTATATAACCACTGATGACCACTAGAGAGCAATAAACCAATATTTAATATTTAAAAAATTCCCCTCTTTCCTAGCTGCAACACCATATGACATCAGCAAAGAGCAAACAGATGAATTAAAGAATTTCCACCAGAAAAGGTTTTAGTATTGTCCTGGATAGCAGATCACTCTCAACAGGCCTCTTTTTTATGTGGCTTCTAGTATAGTTTTCTATAGCCTCTCATTTCACATTGCCATGAATGCCACACTCCACCGCAATGTGGGCCCTAACAGGAGATGAGGCACCCCACATACATTCCTGTGTAGCCCCCCGCAGCTCTTATTCCAACTCAGTAGGGCAAAGTAATTATTCTGATCTAACCTCTCTCCTTCCTCCATAGCTGGGGTTGCTCTGGGGGGCCAGTGCTGGTGCAGACATGAAGGACTTTCACTGAGGATACAAAACAGGTATCTTTGATTAATTTGTTGATCAAGTAAGTGAGGCTTTGTTTGTAGACTATGAAGGGCAATTTCAGCTTTAACTTTTACCTTGGACATTGAAAATTAGATGAACTCATGGCAACTCCTCCGTTCAATGTAAACTACTATTTAATTTGAGCTCTAAAGTCTCGCTGTGCCGTTCATGCTTCTGTGCCTGATCTTACCAGTTACGTTAGCCGATGGCTGTATGTGTACTTAATCTATATTGCTTGTTGATAAATTGTATAGTCAGTTGTTTGACCACACATTGGTTATTTGGTCCATTGAATATATTTCATAATGAACCAATGTCAGTCAGGTTTATTAATATAGTGCAGGAAAAAAGATTCTATACAATACCAGTATCCAAGAAGCCATCTTGTGCAGCAATGCTACATTCACCTTATGCGAAAGGTGGGCTCCCCAGAGTTACACATTTCAGCTGGTATCATTTATATGATGATTTTACAAGTAACACCTCTCTTTACACATCATTAAAATCCAACCCATCATTTTGTCCCAGTTTCTTAACTTGTTCTGTTCCTTCCTTATCTTTGTTTTGGATACTAAATTTCAGGTACTGGTCCATAAAGGTACTTCCCTATCTCATAATGTATCTTGATTTTTGACAAGGTTCGTATCTGCTTATGTCAAACACTTATTTCAGCAAATGCAAAGAGTTATGGGATACCTAGCATAAATTACTTGATAAAATGTCCTGTTCTGTTCATTCCCTCTGAAGCATCTGGCATTGGCTCCTGTCAGAAGACAGGATACTGGGCTAGATGGAACATTGGTCTGACCCAGTATGGCCATTCTTTTGTTAGTGAACAGGATTATGGTATAGGCTAGTTTAGGCTATATATTGCTGTGCTACAATATTTGTGCTTAATGTTGTTGATGCTGAATGCATATATATGATATGGATAATACATTTCTCATATTAATATGTATATATGCTAGCCCGCATATTTAAAATGTTTTGAAGTTCTTCTTTGTGAGTCTGAGTTTATTTAAAACAGAAGGGTTTTCAGTGGGTGCTAGAGGAAGATACACTGGAGTTGATTTTATGGTTTAATAGGGCAGCATTGCAAAATTGTCATCAAAATATAGCAGTCAAAGCACAATATCTTCTTTCATGCCCTTTCTCTGATAATGAAAACAAGAATGATATTTTACTTGTCCATCAAAAAGATCACTTTGCTTTAGGAAGGATAGGATTTTACAGGACTGCAAATAGGATTGATCCACATATCACTTTCACAGTTTCAAAAAAGGTGTTTTTGTTTGTTGGTTTGTTTTTAAGGGAGTAAAAACTACTAGATTGAAAATGTCAGTCAAGATTTTAAACACAACGTGGTAAGGTTCCTAAATGAAAGTGACCTGATGTTTAGAGGCAGAGAAGACCCACAGTTCTAAGTGCCTTTTGAAAAGCAGGGCAAGGTGTCTAAATATGGAGTTAGGCACCTAACTTTAGGCATTGGAGTTTGAAAGTGTTGGCCTGAACTGGCCGATTTGAAGTGAGATCTGTTACAGAAACAACAAACTGAAACAAATCAATGACAATACAAAAAAGGCAGCATAAAGTTTTCATTTCCAGACAGTTTTAATTCACTGTGGTGCTCTTCACTGAGAATATGCAAGGAACACAAACATTCCCATGTGAATTAAATTACAATTTACATATGAATTACATTAGAAATATGAGCTACACTAAAGAGATAATTAGTGTTGTCCTGGGTTATGTGAAGGCAAACAAAATTAAATAAGAACAATTTCAAAGGAAGTTTTTCTTTCCCTTTTCAACTAAGCTGGTTTAATCAGTGATAATGACTGAAATAAATCCACTACATATAAAACGATGTGCAACATATACTGTGTGAAATGCCATTACTAAGGCCTTTGCCTTTGTAAATCATACAGTCAAATGGGAAGTACTATATGCTAGATAGTATGCTATAGATATTTTGTGTGTGTTAAATGCCAAAGATTGAACGTGGTAGTCCCTCATGCCTACCAAGGAGCAGAGGAACCATAGGACATCATCAAACTGTGGTTCCAATGATGAGTAATAGGGGGCCTCTGAGGATGTGTGTATTGTTAGTGGTTGGCTTTAAAAAAAACCCAAATACCTTATATATGAAAAGACAGAACTGTCACAGGAAAATACCATTGCTGCTATAGTGTGTGGGAGTAAGGAGGGGTAGGAGGGGAAAGAGATTAAAATACCAAATGGAAGCCGTCTACCTTGGTAGGCAGTGCCTCAGCCCCTAAACAGAGCTATGGTTTATGAGTACCCAGCCTAATGAGCTAAACTCTGGTGACCATAAAACTGAAATATAATTATGACATTAAAGATGCCTATATTTGAACTTAATTATTAATTAATTTAATGACAGAATAGGAGGTTGTAAAATTGCTAATTAAATGACTCTGTAAAACTGCAGACTGCAGAGGATTTACCCAATGATGAATCCCACAACAGTATTTGGGTTATATCAATATTCTATTAATATACAGTATGCCAGAGGTACTGGCTAGTATGCTACTCACAGTTAAGCTGATGTGACAGGCATACAGAGTGAAAGAAAATGAAGGACATAAAATTCCAAATGACAGCAACCTTGAAGATGTTCTCAGCCCCCATGTCTGTGGCAGTTACTGAAATCAGTTAAATAAACTAGGCAGTGCAGGATAAAAATCAATCTTACCATTGCAAATGTGAATAAATTGGCTTGAAACAAGCGACCCACCTAAGGTCTTAGGGATTGTGGTGTTTGTGTTGCTCTGTGCTTGCTGGAATGGTCAGAGCTAATGTGGACTTAAGTGCAACAGTCAGAGAGTGAAAAAGAGGCTGAGCAAGAACAAAAATAACTATCCCTGTGTGATTGGTGAAATTAAACTCAAGTGAACCTTCAGGGGTTGAATCTGAACTTGAACCTATGGGGGACAATTTTAGAGATTCCGACTGTGCACTATGAATATATGAGGAATTTCTCTGTAGTGGATAATGGCAATACCATTTTGGATGACACTTGGGAAAAAAAAAGCAGTGTGAGAAAATGCTTTCTCCTCATTATTTAACCTAACTTGTATCTGCAAGTCAAAAGAATGTTTGTAGGGATACTTAACCCAGAATGTAGCTAAATATTAGTCACTGTCAGAAATTTGAAGGAATAGTTATCTTTATATATTTTTATGTTGGAAACAGTAAATGACAATTGCCAGTGTTCTATAGATGTTCTAAGGAAAACAACTCTCAACACAGTGCATAAAGTGCTTTTAAATATTTTTGTGTAAACCTTAAGAACTGTTCCTCTTTGTACCTGCCATGGAGTATAGCTGCTACTACCATGAGTTTGTACTTTTAAAAAAGAGTCCTTATCAACAACAACAAAGCGATTTGATAAAGCTCAGTAAGAAAATGTGCATTTTTCCCCCTCCCACTTTAAGTGTTTGAGATCCTTGGGTGGAAGGTGCTAGAGAAGTACAAAGTATTAACATTTTATTTTAATCAATGTTAGGATTTGCAAAGGCATCTAAGTGACATAGCATAACAAGTCCCCAGGCTTTTGCATCATCAATAATATGAAAGGCTCTGCATTTGGAATTTAGTTTACAGTTTGCTGATCCACAAGATGGTAAAGAATCAAGTTCCCACTCCCACTTGGTAGGTGCACTGGCTCTGCAGCACCAATAGAAATATATATATATTTCAGAAAAGTAAGCAGATATCATTATCTGATATCATTCTGAACGTGGGGCACAGAGGGAGCAGATAGATCTGTGTGGAGTGTAAAGATGCCATTTTTATGTACTCTCTTTTTGATCACGGGCATATTTTTTCTAACAGATCACAAGTCCTTTTGGAAGAAAGAAAACCATCATTGGGCTTAGCAATCCAACCAAAGTTACATTGCAGGTTTGTTTGAATCTTCCTAGCTATCCCTCTTCAATATTTATCAAGTTTCCGCTCTTAGTTTGAGAACTTTTCCAACTCTGAAGTCAGAAAATTACAGTAAACTCTCATCCAAATAGCCTATGCCTAGGACAGCAAACAGACTTCAACTGCCTAACCAAACTGCCATGACCTTTGTAGATATTTTGCTGCTGGGAACTTTACAGAGTCGTTCAGAATGATGTCACAGAGGATGGTTTAAGTCAGATTGCCCTTTGTGCTTCGTATGTGGCTGAAAAATCGAATGGGATATTTTTTCTTTTGTTCCAATTCACAACTCAGGAAGGCACCGTAAATAGGAATGAGTCAGACATTCTGCTCCCAAACTCCAAATGTGTTAATCTTTTCCTTATTCTGTCAGTTGTGATTTAATTCGAAAGGAAATTAAGAAAAGAAAACAGCCAGACCGAGGTTGATTATAGTTCACTACAAGCTATAGTACTAAGGTCTGTCCTTTCCTTCTAGCCTTTCAGGTCTTGTCCACGGTGTCAGCAGAGCCATATTAGCGATAATGGTTGTGTTCAGAAATAGTTGTCAAGTATGGTTCTGTGAGAATTATATATACTAGACAGCTATTTCCTAACATATTTCTGGGTTCTTAGCTTACATACTCTTAGCATGTAATTAGCATGTAATTTGGAAAGGGATTTTTTCCTTAAAAAATAAAATTTAAATAAATAAAATAAATAAATAAAATTTAAAATCCCTTCTCTAGGCAACCCAGAACAAGTCTTTAGCTTGGTTTTTTAAAATGGTTGTTAATCATGTGCTTGAATGAAAACTTTGTTTCAAACCTCTTTTGTCACAAGATTTAAATTATTTCAAATATGGTTCCCAGCCACAGGGATTTTAAGGGGAGACTATCCATATGCTTAAAGTTAAGCATATGTTTAAGTGCTTTGCTGCTTGAGGCCTTTATGCACATTTTAGTCTTTAACTCCAGCTTTTTAATAACATTTTTCTGGTTTATTTGGGATAGGGTTAGAAAGGGGTTTTTTTTGTCTTGGAATACTTCCTTTGAATTGAAGGCTTACAAACAAAAGCATAGTCATGTATGACAACATCTATGGGGGGGAACCCTAAATAATAAAAGTGAACTGTATAAAATCAAGACAAAAGAAATGGAAGTCCTGCCTAACACTCTTTATAACACAGGCATCGTACTTGGGCCTGACCAACTCATACTTACTTATTCAGATAACACTTTATTCTAAAAAGACAGACACCTGAATTTAATTTATAGGCCCAGGATTCTGCTAGGTTTTCAGCAGATGTTTGAGAAAATGAGAATAAAGGAAGGAAAGCATCTTTGCCTTGCTACAGGAAGGGGCTAGCTGTTGAATGCCTTCAGAGCAGCAAGCCTCTCAGAAGTACAGGTGTGACAAAATATAACAAATACCTGTAAGGAATTAAAGAATATTCACTGGGTGAAAAAATCCTATTTTTAGGTAAATTCTTTTACCCTGGAATTCTTTGGGGCATGGGTGAGGTTGTTTACAAGAAAAGTAGAGAGGTATGCAAGGTGAAGTTATGTGTACAATGGATAAGACTTCTAATGCCTGGGGTGTGGTGGATCCATTTAGAGCGCCGTGTTTAACAACTGGAAGACAAGCAGCTATAGGTCAAAGGGAGAACAGGAAAAAATAAAAACAATCACCACTTTACAGTTTCCAGTCGCAGTGCAAACATTAACCAACTGGGAAGTTTCCTGATGTGTGGTGCCTCTAGGTGAAGGGGTTAAATAACAATCTGGTCACTGAATTTTTAAAAATAAGTTTCTAACTGGCACAAAATCTTCTTCTTTTTTTTTTTAAACAAATGCCATAGTTTGAATTAAGAAGTAAAAGGAGCTATTAGTCATAGACCAAATGGAAAACTTCAATGATGCTGATAGGCAGGTCCTCCATTCTAGTCAAATCTAAATGATACCCTTTATAGACATGTGTAGGAAGCACCAGGTGTTTCTCCTAAGACAGCCTTTCACACATAGGTTTGTTTTGTCTCTCTCTAAGCCTATTTGGGAATGTGAACTCCCTCCAGACTGTTCTCTTCCTTTTGCTGGATCCTCTCACTCTTAGGCAGGCCTAGGCTAAAAAGTTAGGTTGACCCAGTTACGTTGCTTAGGAGTGTGAAAAATCTACACCCCTGAGTGACGTAGTTAAGCTGACCTAACCCTTGGTGTAGACAGTGCTAGGCTGACAGAAGAATTCTTCTGTCAACCTAGATAACACCTCTCAAGGAGGTAGATTAACTACAGCAATGGGAGAATCCCTCCTGTTGCTGTAGTGGTCTCCAGACTCAAGAGCTACAGCAAAGCAGCTCCAGCGCTGCAGTTGTGCCACTGCAGCATTTACAATAAGACAGCCTAAGATGATTTAACATAGCATTAGACATGTGACAGTTGTCACCAAAATGAGTGAATTCCCCCTCTACCCTACTTTGATCTACTTTAACCATTGCTGGTGACAGGGGAGTGTAAAGTCACTTTCCTGAATTGGCTGAAAATGTGCTGATCCCATAGCTTGAATCTGCAATTGGGAGCTCCAACTTTGTAGTAAACAACTAGGCAGCACAAATCCTCTGTGTTCTGTTGCGCTAGGCATTTCAATTACACTTCTGAAAATTAAGTTCAGGTCCATATTTCTCCAGGCTTTCTTTTCAGGAGCTCAAACTTCGAAATGCAGCTCTTAGCACAAACCCTGAAAAATGACAATGGGTCAATTTAACATCCTCCTAGTTGCAATCAAGAAGAAGGAAAGCTGCATCGAGAGATCTTACAATGACCCAGCTGCATCAGTAAACATAGCCTTAGTGTAAATGAAAACATGGCCCAGAAACTCTCAATGCAAGTTGATTAATATATCAGTGTTAGCTATGATAATTCCCACCATCAAAAATGAACTATTTTACGAATATGAAGTTTTGTTTTAATAACTGAGCTCCAGTTTACTTCAACACAGAGAGAAAATAACATTTTTGTTTCCTCGTTATAAAAAATATTTTTCATTTCAAAAATTTATTTTAAGCTTAGAACCAGAGAGAGAGAGAGACTTTTTAAAGTCACTTTTCTCCCCAAGCTTAGCTAAACCTTTTTTTTCCCCCTCCCTTTACTGTTTGCAGTGGTTTTTGTGACACAGAAATACATTCTAGAGGAGAGTGGCTCAGCGGATCACAGTTGTGTGTTAAATCATGAACAAAACTAATCTCTCTCTCTCCCTTTCTTGTTGTCTGTCTTTTTTTACTTAAACATAGCTTCTAGGTTAATGAACCATTCTTCTAAAAGGCTGCTGTGCCTACCAGATTATACTGTAAAATCTGTCATTCTGTTTATGTTTAAAGTACATGATTAAAGCAGTGGTCATGCTGTGGGAACTGATTCTCACACATAACAAGAAAGGATCAATCCATGTTTGCCAAATCCAGGCTGATTTAGTAGAGGCTGCTGTTTTGGGTTGCTGCCAGACTCCTCAGAAGTATGTGTGAGCTTTGAAACTTGGTTAGCCATTCTTGCACTGAGCATGGCAAGGGCCTAGAGTAGGGCTTATCAACTCTACTGTACCTTTTAAAGTTACAGCAGTCTAACACTCTGCAAATTACTGTGCAAGAACACTTGAGAAATAAATTATTCAGTCCTAATACGAAGTGAGAGGGTTAAAATTTCAGTTACTAGGTGGTCTTTATGTCACCCTTAAATGTATTTTGGACTTAAAACTGTAGATATGTTTGAAAGTGATTTCTTTATCATTTGCAGGGAAAAGGGCTTTAGTATAAATGAGAATTAGGCTCAATGTTTTACTACGGTCTGTCTTTACTACACGTATTAGCTGGATCAAGATGGTAAATCCAGAAAAGGTACTTGGGCCAGGTGTTGCACATAGGGCTTGTCTATCTACACTTGGAGATTTACCAAAATAGCTATTCTGGAATAATTTTTTAGGTAATAGTTATTTTGGTGTAAACCTCCATGCGGACACTCTTATTCTTGAATGTGTGCCTTTTTTCTGATTTAGCTTAATCCACTTTGGAATGTCTATTTCAATACATTTCCAAGTGTAAATGAGCCCTTAAGAAGAAGGACAGACATGTGCTGTGCCCCCTACCAACAAGAATCACAGATGGTGATGTTCTGTTAGTTCTAATTAAGGAATACAATGGGAACCAAGTGGATTCCCACTAAGTGAAATTTTAGTATTTGTAGGGCAGATTCCAGAAAACAAATTCAATGTCATATATATTTTTAATTCATTATATTATTTGTGAGTAGAGAGTACAAAGAATCCAGAGGGTCCATGCACAAATGACAGTATATTTCCTGAGTAAAAAGTCTTCTGGAAGAGGATTCATCAACAGAAAAAGAACCAGAAAGGGTGGGGGACAGTGCAGTTTCAAAAGCATAAGGTGCTGGCTGAGAAATGATGAGGGACGTGATGATTTGCCATGGCTAAAACTGCCTCCAATGTAGTTGAAAGCCATTCTCCCCTGGAACAACCCCAAAGGAACATGGTAGTAGAAAAATCACCTGGCCTTTCTCATGAGCTTTCTAGTCCAATTTTTAGAGCTGGACAGAAATGTTAACTAGTAATTTTAGAGAAAAAAATAACCTGAAAGATTTTTTGACAATATCAAAATTTCCCCCTGAAAGTAGAGGCTTTGTGAACATTTTTGTTTTGACAAAAACCCAATGTTCCATCAAAATAATTTTCTGTTGAAACTATCAGCCAGCCTTAGGAAGTTTTCAGTTTCAAAAGGTTGAAATCATCTGGATAAGCACCCACATGCTTGGCTATTTATCTAAACTGAACCTAACCTCCTTTGAGGTTCACCCATCTCAACCAGATTGAAAGTTATTTAGAGTATACCTATAGCTGAAACTGTCACTCAGAACTCAAACTAAATCTAAGTGAAAGCTTTCAGAAAACTTTGGTTAATGTTCAATATATTGCTTGCTTCTATACTTCTCTCATGATTGGGAGGTGAAGACCCACAATACTAACAGAAATAGTATTTCCTCATAGTATTTCCAAACCAGCTTGAACCAGCTAGTAATGGAAATCTCCCGAGTCTCTCTTTGCATGGAAATTGCAACCAGTTTGAGACCCATAGCTTTGGATAAGTTCATGTAAGCTTTGAAGAAACACCTGAAATTTTGTTTGAAACAGGGTTTTCCCGGTTATGACTATGCAGTGACAAATGCCAATATTCTGTTAATCATTCAGTGTTCTACATCTTTGTATTCAAATTGCTATATGTGTTTGAGTTAACAAGTGCCCATCACGTTCATCCAGACCATTAAATCTAGGCCCTCCCCCCACCAGCACCATAGTGGCTATACTTGTATTTTTAGAATGTTTGATCAAAAGCTAGCACATGTATGTCTAATCAAGCTGGAAATTGCATCTCCCAGCTGCAGTGTGGACATATCATAAGAAGAAGAATTTCACTCACCCTCATATGTAGTAGCCACAGAATTGTGTAGTTAAACGGCTGGATAAATGTGGATAAAAAGATAGACCAGTTCATTCTACAGATTTTGATTCTAATTGGTCATAGTTTAATAAGGCTAGATTAAACATTTTAATTTACTAGACTAGTGAGGACTATAAATAGAGGGCAAAATAAATGTTTAATATACCCTATGTTCTCTTCCTCAAAAGTATTTCTGTTTAAGAACCAAATACATAATCAATACAACTGTATTGGGGTCCACAGACTTTACACTGCAATAAGTACATGCAAATGGTATTGTGATATAGGCCATATTAGTCCTAGAAAGAACTATAATACTCTTCAGACTAGTCCATCTTCATCTTACTTATGGAAGAATTATAACTGTAAAATAAAGGCTAATTCTATAATAGGGATTCAGAAATGTTAACTATTCCTTCCTGTGCTTATCTTCTATTCAGTCTTCACCAATATTCTGATTTCCCTCTATCCTTAGTAATGTTTATTTTTTGTAAATGTGATTGCATCCTTTTTTAACCAGCATTATGATATATCATACCATCAAATGCATAATGAAGGTTCTAAACAGCCAGCCTCAGTACATTAATCCACCTTTTTAAAAAAAGAAATAATTTATATGAGAGAGCATTTTGATAGTCTTGAGTGTCAGTACTGGAAGCTGGAGAATGAGGCACTGAGACTGTGCATGCCAACTTTGAGATTCATGCATGAGAAAGCTCTTTGTAGTGTGTTTTTCCTGAGATACTCGCTAGCTTCTGCTCTCTCACCAGTCGTAAGTTGTTTCCAGTGACTTTTCCTAATAGAATCTGTATCTCATTCTTTCCACAGCAGTAAATATACCTTCTACAAGGAAATCCAGTTATGGGCCATGGGTACAGCTATAGGGGTCTGAAAGAGATCAGGTCACACCAGAGACAGAAGTTTCACAGCTGGGACTTTTTGCAAATAAAACAAATATAAAAAATAAAAACCCATCTCTTTCTAATATTATATTTGCTGATATATTTTCTGAAAACCGCCCAAGTATAACTATTTATTTTAACTAAAGTAATCAAGATTAATGTCAGCAGTTATGACACACGCTGTTTGCTAAAGAACACATAGAACAATTGCTCAAGGCAAGCTTCATTAAGAAATCAGATAAAATTAGTAAAACTGATTATATTTCAAAACTCAGCAGCAGCAGCTCAAATTGCCATTCAGGAGTCCTCCAATTAACACAATTGGTCTTGTTCACAATCAGCTTTTGTAATCTCATTAGCCTATTATATTGTAATCACTGGGATAACTGCACAACAAAACTTATTTTATTTTTGCACTGACTACAGATGGCAAAACTAAAGGTGCAACATACACAGTTTTGCAGAGAACAATGCAGACTCCTTAGAGCATTAGGAGTTATCCCAGTTATACATTATTACCACACACAGTCCCACTGCTCTATCAGTGTGAGGGATTGCTGACAGCAGGCATCTAATTTGGCATTAATTGACAGGGGACTAATTGCATAACTGACATTGCTAGTGGAAACTTACAAAGTCTGAGGTGAAGATATTGCAAAGTATTAGAAAAGAGAGAGAGCCAACTGCTCTATGGGTACATGGCTATAACTACTTTACTTTCTTGGTGTGTTACCTTGTTTCATAAATATGTTCTGGAGATATTGGCCCTTGTAAAAACAGAAAGTCTTTCTGTCCTTTAGGTGCTGGCAGTCTGCAAATACCTACAATACTAGTGTTTCATTGATATTGAGTATTGCCTGCTGCAATGAGATTATGTTCTATTGATGGGAACTCGGGTGTAACATAGCCATCGACAGAAAGCAATAGGTTTCCTTATTTTCTAGCAGAAAATGTTATGTATTTTATGAACTGCCTCTATCTTGCACACCAGGGATGTCTCTGTGGCTAAAGCCATAATAGGATTTTCCTAAATGATACAGAAATACAAGTATTCTGACTGAGCACTTTTCTAGGCTCTTCATATTAGCAGCGAGCCTTGATACAGTATTTTGCTTCCATCTTTTAAAGAAGATTTTCAATTTCCCATGTCCCTTATGACCGCTTCCTGTAAAGGTGTCAATAAGTACTAATTGCATTCTGCTTGGCCAGTCTGCAAATCAAAACAGCAGAGGTAGTGAGCCAATATGCATTCAAATCCCTTTTCTTGGCTGCAGCATTCTCAGCTGGAAAAATACTAGAAGGCAAATACACATACAATTGTATGCTGGGAAATTCAGAATTCCTTCTGTGATTTCCCAAGATATCTATGTGGCTATCATTCACTTTTGGACTTCTATTTTATGAAGAGGTGTTGAGAATATTCTGATGCTATTTCTTTTAACTTCAAATCATGGAACATTTTGCCTGAGATCATAAAAAGAAATAGCCCTGCTACAGAGGGTGAAATAATCAAATTACGAGCTTGCTTATACAAGCAGGCTAGTATCTAAAGCAACAGAAACAGCATTTCTGCTGCACTGGTGGACCAAAATGAAGCTAATCCACTTTGCACTCCTAGGCACAATAGGCCAGAACAATAATTGATTTGATTACTTTGCTTCTATTTGTATTTGTGACTTGTTTGTGAGCAGATCACATGTTCTTGAAATTATTAGTTATTCCAAAGTATTAGCTGAATAGTTTCCATGTGAACTCTTGGCCTGTAGTTTGTGAGCATTTGATATTGCAGTTCATAGGTGCCAAGGCCAGAAAGGACCACTGTGATCACCGAGTCTGATCATCTGTACAGCAAAGCATAGAACCTTCCCAAAATAATTCCCTTTTGAAATAGAGCATATCTTTTTTATTTTATTTTATTTTATTTTTATTTTATTTATTTTATTTTATTTAAAATCCAGTCTTGATGGACACAGGACACATGGGATGTTTCTGTTCTCTGACTGGATGCGCATAACTCTTAGAACCAGATATTTTATGTGAATACTCATGATAATGGATTCAAAATGCACTTATCATGAACATTCTTCCATATTCATGTAAAACTGGCTGTCTTAGGTTCACTGGCAGGAATGTTTGCTATCTGCTAAAAATTTTTATGGAAATATGCAAGAGGGACAAACGCAGTCAAAACGAATTCATTGAAAACTTTGAGAGAAGGTTTGCAGAACTTTTTGCAGTATTGGTTACAGCACTATCTGCTGGAGTAAAAGGTGTTGCCTGGGCAATTTAAGTGCATAGCCAACATATGTGTGAACAGCACAGAACCGCATGGAATAAAAGGGCAGTCAAAGATCATCTCTGCTGCTCTGGCTTCATGAGTGCCCTGGGCCTCACGATCCTTTGAGCCTTGGGATTTCATCCCCCAACAACCATAGAGGGTTGTGTGATCACAACTTCTTACCTAGGCTCTTCTCACTATTGCAGGATTCAGAGTAGCAGCTGTGTTAGTCCGTATTTGCAAAAAGAAAAGGAGGACTTGTGGCACCTTAGAGACTAACGAATTTATTTAAGCTTTGTGAGCTACAGCTCACTTCATCGGATGCATTCAGTGGGAAATACAGTGAGGAGATTTATATACACAGAGAACATGAAACAATGGGTGCTACCATACACACTGTAAGGAGAGTGATCACTTAAGATGAGCTATTACACGCCGGAGAACGGGGGAAGAAAACCTGTTGTGGTGATAATCAAGGTGTGGGCCATTTCCAGTAGATGACAAGAACGTCTGGGCCCCAATTCAGTAGTCCATTCCTATTCAGCAATGCAGTTAAGCATCTGCTTAAGTCCCATTGATCTCAATTAAACTGCCCATGAGCTTAAATGTAGGGCTGGTCAGCCAAAGGGACAAATATTTTTTGGGTGGATAAATTTCAGAATGTTATGACCAGCTCTGCTTCAGTGCCTTTGCTGTATGAGTATGGATTTAAGGCACATGCTTACATGCTTTGTCAGATTGGGACCATAATTAACAAAGTTAAAGATAGAAACAATCCTGGAGTAGTTTTTCATTGCCAAGATATCAGGATCAATTTTGTTTAAATATTAGGTCTCCTTAATTCCATATAATACTGATGGTATACTGAAGAATTTTAGCCATTTTTATTTCACTTCAGGTAATGTAAACCTCCTTTATCTAACAAATATAAAAACAGAAGATGAGAGTACAGATTTTTTTTTTAAAGAGGAATTGTATGTAATCATGTCTGGCAAGCTTTAATGTACAGTAGAACGCTGTGTTGTGAACCCCAAAGTTAGAAACTGATCGGTCAACTGCACACCTCATTTGGAACCAGAAGTACACAATCAGGCAGCAGCAGAGACCAAAACAAAGGAAACGGAAAAACCACCAAGTACAGTACTGTGTTAAATGTAAACTACTAAAAAAATAAAGGGAAAGTTTAAAAAAAAAGATTTGACAAGGCAAGGAAACTGTTTCTGGGCTCGTTTTCATTTAAATTAAGATGGTTAAAAGCAACATTTTTCTTCTGCATAGTAAAATTTCAAAGCTGTTTTAAGTCAATGTTCAGTTGTAAACTTTTGAAAGAACCACCATAAACGTTTTGTTCAGAGTTCTGACAACCTACATTCTTGAGGTGTTCATAACTTTGAGGTTCTACTGTATTTTTAAAAATAAATAAAGCCAATACACATGGGCAGGAAGGGGGAGCTTTACCTGTTTGTTTGCTTCTCTTTTCTTTATGTGATATTTGAGCTACCATTTTATATAAATAACGTCTGCCCCTTCATCTGCTTTTAGTTTGGTTACAGCTATCGCTGGACTTATGCAAGAAACCCTATTGACTTCAACTGAACTTACTTGCATGAATAAGGTGGGCAATATTCAACCCACAGTTGCTTTTTCTTCCATCTGTGGTCATTTATCTTCTAGCCTGATGGTCTCCAATAAACTACACAGAGGCAACAGAAATTCCAGTGTGTTGGGGTTTTTTAATACAATTTGTGTACAAGGTGGCGTGGGGAACTCTATTGGAAATAATAGACTAATATCATATACCAGCTACAGATGAAGCCTGCATGATACACCACCCTTAATACAGGGGCATTTCTTTTTAAATAACAGCCATTATGTTACTGACACTGTGTAGTAATAGTGGCCTGGGGTGCTTGGTTTTTGTTTTTTGTTTGTTTGTTTGTTTTTTATTGCTATCTCAGACTTCTGGGGTGGTGGAGGTGGTAGTGGTTCTTGATTTTTTGATTTTTTCCCTTCCACATGCTTTCACATCCATTGATAGTACTGTGAAAAGTGGGTCTATAAGACTGTGGCAGCAAGCTTTGTATGACGTGGCATTTTTGTGTCTCCATTGCAAGTGCCGTGCCTCATACTTCAGGTTTAATGTATTATCACTTTTCTCTATGTGACTATTTTCCCTTCCTGTAAATGTTTGCTGCAACTGGAGCTGAGAAGAGCTCATCCTCAGTATTGAATGATGCTGCACCATGTAGATATTGCAGAATGTCAGCCAAATCAGGCTGATGCTGTTTAATACTATAAGTCATGGTTTCTGACAGCTGCTAGCTTAGGTGCAGTCTGCCCATTAAGTTGATGCTGCGTCAATTTTAAAGGTATCATCAGTGGCAAAACATGGAATCAGATTGGCAGTCGGAATTCCACAGGCACCCGGGCAACAGCAATGTGTTGTTTGAAGCAGAGCTCAATTTAATTTAGAGAAAACCTTTGCAGATTTCCAATCACATTGACTAACACCTTACCCTTTCCCATGCTCCTGATACAAAGCCTATTGAAGCCAATGAGAGTCTTAATACTGACTTCAATAGGCCTTCGATCAGGTCTTTTGTAAGCAAGTGCAGTCAAGATACTCAGGGATGTATTGAGACTGCTTCCCTCACTGCACCTAAGGTGTGTGCAGCAAGCAATGGGTATGATGAGGAACCAGCCACACATGGGAGCAGGTTACCGTATCCTAACATGTAAATACCAGTCCAATTGGGGAGGAATTCTACTGACTCAAGACAGAATCTCTCCATCAGCTCCTCTTGCATTGGTGTGACCCCACACCATCAGGCCAAGGGCTAAATGTCATTATTTATTGGTCCTTCTCTTAATACAGTATTTGTGAATAATAATGTAGCCTGTTTGTTTTAAATCATGCTGTCAAGTAGACATTTATGACAGCATACTAGGGAATGAGTGACTTCTTGCTTAATAATTCATTTGATCTATGTAATATTAATTGTAGTGTTTGGAAACTAGTTCTTCAAGCACTGTTGATTTTTTATTTTTCAATTTCCTTTTACAATAAGCTTTTTACCAGACTAGCCATCAGTCTTAATCTGTGAAAACAATTAGCGTGTTGCGGATTGGCTCTTAAAAGTATTTCCACTCACAGGGCAAAATTCTTCTCCCGGATCAGTGCACCCCAATCCCAGCTGGTAGGGAAAGGTACGAAAGGGTGAGAATCACAAGGGGAATGTAGGTTCTGCAATTCTGCTGAGCATTGCTGTGACTAAATTTAAAGTGCCCTGCCACCTAGTGGAATTCATGACCCTGAGTTAGGCACTCAGGTTCCCCATCCTGTGCATGAGGAGAGTTAGGCACCTAAGAATGGGATTCATAAAAGCCATCACAGGGAGAATGTCATCTCCTAAGATAACCGCTAGGAAATGCCATGGAAAGAAGTGTGGCCTAAGCCCCACCCATCCAAGGGAGTTTCGGCACTTACCTGCAGCCTGGAGGCAGGCATCTCTCCCTCCATGTGGGATATACAGCCAAGACAACTTCTCATAGGTGAAGTTCCTAAGCCAGATCAGTAGTTTTTTCTTGAAAAATTGAGGATGAGATTGCTGCCACTTCCCCATCCTTTATAACCTTTAGTCCAGGGGTTGGAAGCACTCACCTAGGCTGTGAGAGATCAGTGTTCAAATCACATGTCCGTCTGATTGGAGAAGCAACATGAATTGGGGTCTTCCACTCCAAGGTGAGTGCCCTAAACCACTGGGCTATAGAGTCAGTCTCTCTTTTTTTTTCTTTCTTTCTTCCTCTGGCTCAATGAAGATTTAAGTATTATACACAGTGGATCAGCTTCCATAGGAGACTTTGACCAGCTCCCCACCCAGAATACCTCACTCCCACCTAGGCTGCAGAAGACCCCAATTTAAATATTTCTGCAGAGTGGAAATTTGAACACCATGGATCTGTGCTCTAACCACTAGGCTAATGAACTATATGAACATGACTAGTTTGTGACTCTGCTGGGGCTTAGGCATGAGTCTGGTGCTGAGCAGTGTCAGGATTCAGGCAACTGGTGCATATCCAGCTGCCGAAGCGTAGGCATCTTGGAGACTTGAATGGTGGAAACTTAGACACTAAGGGCTAGTCTACACGGGCAATGTAAAAGTGCGGCCGCAGCAGCGCTTTACCGTGGCTTGTGCAGTTGCGGCAAAGCGCTGGGAGAGAGGTCTCCCAGAGCTCTAAAAAAACCACCCCCATGAGGGGAGAAGCTCCCAGTGCTGGTGCACTGTCTACACTGGTACTTTTACAGCGCTGAACTTGCTCTGCACATGGGGGTGAAAGCTGCAGCATTGTAAAGTGCCAGTATAGACAAGCCCTTAGAGACTTCAGGCACCTACAGGGGGTTAGGCAGCAGCTCAATAAGGTTTTGTGGAATGCCAGAGGCATCTAAATGTTGGATGGACAGTTTGCAGCAGCAGTTAGGTTCCATGATTCTCATCCAAATAGCGCTACACGTTAGCGCTGTGCATGCATGAATCTCACTACTGCTGTGAAGGTGTGTATTGCTCTTTGTGTCTGCCATGTTCTAGTTTTTTTCCTACCATCTGTATCCAAAAGACCCTAAGAAAAACAACTTAAAATGACAGTGCCTTGGATTTTCACTAGAATGCTTCAGTTTAGCTTTAGACTGTTAATCTTTCTACGTGGTATCAACTTGCTCAGCAGCAGCAGATGGGTCTAGGAATTATGTTTTTGAGTATGCATGCCCCTTCCTTGCTCGCACTCTCTATCTATACTCTCATATTTTGTTTTGTGAAATCACACAGCATGCATCCAAAAATCTGGGATTAAGCAGCACTGTGGCCATGGGATTGAAAAATACCTCCGAATCTCAAATCCCAATTTTCGAGATCCCAGGTTGCATTCCCTAGTTAAGCACCATCATTATCAATACTTAATGGTATTCTCTAAACTCAGCAAGTGAAGAAACACGGTTGTTATCTATCAAAGCACATTTTAGTTTTTTGACAAGTAAAAAGCAGCATGGGGATGAAGTAAGCTGAATGAAAGCCTAAAAGAAAACTCATATAACATCTGGTGTCAATTTATCCCCTGTTGGCCTTTCATAGTGTGATATGATGAGCTTGTTCTGATTTAAGATCAGATGATTTGGTTTGAAAGAGGGGAGTGGAGGATGCAACCAGTCTGGCAGCAAATTGGGATACAAAATCTGCTCAAATAATTGGAAACACAACAGATTTTCCTTAATGCCAGTGGCATCTTAGTTTATCCATCTCTCTCAGCTGAATTTGTTAAGTGCATTATCTTATTGGTTTTAAAGTTTTCATCTGACTTATTTGTGGGGGGAAATGTGAGCAAATCAGTCATGATGGATTGCCTAATTTTCTGGGCTGAATAAACCAGTTTTATAATACTGTTGATTCCTGGGTTATTAGTTAATAGAAACATTTATCAATTTCTTTATAGGGCGGAAAAAAACCCTGTAACCAATGATTGCATTTTAAAACTTTTGTTAATGTTTCCACATTAATGTGCAGTGTTGGACATGAATATGGTAATTGTAGAATTAGGGGGTGGTTGGAAGCAGTTTTTTTTTTCTTCCTTCCTTCCTTCCTTTTTTTTCTTTCTGCCTGTACAAATGTATAAACTGGACAAAGTGAAAGGATATCATGAGATTAGTAATTTACATTGAGTGGTCTCTGATCAAGAGAGGGGAGGAGGAAGAGAGATCAAAAATAGTGCCTGTTTCTATTACTAATTTCTAATCTTACTACATAGGGCCTCACTTTGCAAGGTTGGACCCAAAAGCCCCAATTCAGCAGTCCATCCCTATCCAGCAAAGAACTTAAACATGTGGGCGTAACATTAACTTTGACTTCAGTGGGACTTAAGCATGGCCCTAAAGTTTGCTTCAGAGCTTTGCTGGATAGAAATGGACTGCCCCAAGGTACAGGGAATGTAAATTGAATACTTTACAGTTCATGCAGAAATGGACACATGCTTAAAAAGCTTTGCTGAATTGGGGCCTAAATAAGGATCAATAAGCAAAATAAATAATATTAAATGTCATTTAAGATTCTTTGCTCTGAATAACTAGAGAGTCCAGTATATAGTACAACCTTTCACAATTTTGACCTGATTAATAAAAATGGAAGATGATAAACAAGGATAAAAAAATGTGACCTATTCAAAGAGAAGGAAATCACCTAGATTTGTCAAGGCTCAAGATGCATTGGATCTGATTCTCCCTATATCCACTTTAAATGGAATTTAAGGGCCCTTTGCACAGCTAGAGTTATAAAGGGGCTTTAATCAGGTCCATTGTTTCCTTGTATATTGACTGAACCCAAACAAGATGGGGTCAATTTCAAGACAAGAACGACTGTGGTTTGATTTATGAGTAATTAACACACAATCCAGAAGTCACTGATAGATATATGTCTATCTTCACTCCCCCTACGCCCCACATGCACTTTTCCTTTCTCTTTATAGATATTAGATATGTATGTTGAGCCCTGGCTGCAGATGTGTTAGAGACACTTCTTCAGAATAAGAATGGAGTTAAAAAACTTTATGCAAGTACACTTTGCTGTGAAATGTTATCTTTTGTTAGTTCAAAGGTTTCCAAGGATATAAATTCTTCACAACTGCCCCAAGGTACTGGGAATGTAAATTGAATACTTTACAATTTGTAGACTGTTCCTGCAGTAATGTATATCTCCTCTGTGAGTGAGTGTTTGGGGATTTTTCAATTACTGTAGTCTGAAAACTCTGAGATTCTTTAGGGCAGAAAAGGCTTCTTCTCAAAGTTGAGTCACCGATGTTCAAATTAGCTGCCAAAAGTACTGTAATGATCGGTATTCCAGATTTTACAAAAGGGGGAGAGGGGGAGAAGAATCTTGCCACCACCATTGTAAGTATCCAAGGGATAGGTTCTGAGCTAGGGTCAAGAGTGAGATAAATTGTTGACAATACATACACCTTGTACAATAGGTCAAGGTGGTTATTAAGGGATTCAAACAATTTCTTTACATTTCCAGTGTGGTAACATATGTGTGGCCTCCAGGCTCATGGTGGTGTTTTAATAGCTTTTGAGAAGCTCTGGGTTAAATGATAAATTGGATGAATATGTCTTTAAGATCAGTACACTTCAAAATAATATACAGTACTGCACAGGGGTTTTTATATGCTGTGATCAAATGCAGTTTACAGAGCACAGTGCAAATGGTCAGAAATATTAACATTATGCCAGCTGATGTTGATTTAGCAGTGTTTGCTGTAATCTACTCATCCTACAGTTTATTGCTGCTAAGCTCAATAGCCAATAGAATTTAGTAGCCCTTGAATTTGAAAAAAGTAGAAGATCCATAAATTATATATTTAAAATAGTGCAGTTACAAGCATTCAGAAAACAGGAAAAATCATGTTAAAATTAAACTCCGGAGGTCACAACGCGACATCTTGAATGACCCACAGCATTGTTCATGGTAATACTCACTTCAGCTGTGTCACCACTGTCCTCTTGGTTTGAGAGCAGGCTCCATGAACTATTATAGTGAGTCAAAACTGTGGGAACCTCCCTTAACCAGCAAAACCAGTGAGGAGCATCTTGTGGCACCTTAGAGACTAACAAATTTATTTGGGCATAAGCTTTTGTGGGCTAGAACCCACTTCATCAGATGCACGGAGTAGAAAATACAGTAGCAGGTGTATATATACACAGTACATAAAAAGATGGGAGTTGCCTTACCAAGTGGGGGGTCAGTCTTAACCAGACTATTAGTCACCTGCCACCTTATATGTCACTGTTCTGATTTGCTCATTAGTGAGATGATGTGAATAATTTGCCAAGAGGAACGCATATGCAAGGTTCATGTGTTCCTATTCACACTTTCTCTTAATTCAAGAACCAAGGGATGTTCAATTAAACTAAAAGGCAACCAATCAAAATTATGAAAGGAAATATTTCTTACACAACACATATGGGTAGCCTAGGAAATTCATTGCCAGAAGACATCACTGAAGTCCAGACAATTGAAAAAAGAATTGAACTGTGTATTGGTGGATAATAAGAACATGCACAATTACATTAGATAGGATTAGAATGTAGGGATAAAATCCTCATTCTTTCGGACATAAGTAAATCATACTTATGGGAAAATTATAGTTACTTCGCAGAAAGTCACTTTATAAAAAAAAACAAAAAAAAAAAAAAAAAAAAAAAAAACTGTCCACTGCTGGGTGTCTTGTACCTTACTCTGAAGACATTTTCAGAGAGAAACCTATAGGAATAAACAGAGTTCCAATCTTACCCAAATTGGCAATGCCATGGTTCTCAGTAGTGTGAAGTGTGCATTGGCAATGCCATGGTTCTGAGTAGTGTGAAGTGTACATTTGCTAATCAAGTTGGTAATTGCTCTGGCCAATGTTTTAGATTTGCTCTGTTTCACTGTCCTAGTCCATACCAACTGTACTGTGTGATATTTATCTCTGTAGTTCAATAGTACTCCATAGAAAGCTTTCAGTTTTTTCTGTCAATTTCTTGTCTTAAACAATATGACCCTCAGTTCTTAAGGGAGATTGATTTGCTGCAATGTTTGAAAACCACCTCGTTGTAATAACCAAATTAAACTGGCCCTGTCTGCTTTCCAGACTTGCTGTAAAATGTAGTGAGTATTTCAGTTCTGTCACTTTTCTAGTTCTTCTTTAAGCTCTATTTTTTCTTCTGTCTCCAAGCCCTTTGCTTTCTGAGCCATTAATTTCCAGACCTTCCCTTCTTTCAGATACCTAGTGCAGAGTGCTGAATCCCTATGGAAGATTTCAGAGTAGCAGCCGTGTTAGTCTGTATTCGCAAAAAGAAAGGAGTACCGGTGGCACCTTAGAGATTAGTCTCTAAGGTGCCACCGGTACTCCTTTTCTTCCTATGGAAGATATTACCTAACGCCCATCAGGAAGGGCTATCAAAACTAAATGGGCCATTGTGATACATCACAATACAAAGATTCTGCTAATTGCTTGTGCACACCCATGAAGAGGCTTTGTGCCAAAGGGCTCATCCCATCAGCTTGAATTCTGAAAAAGAAAGAAAGAAAGCTGACAACATTTTTCCATTTTTTTTTTTTTTTTAAATTTCTGTTGGATTCTGGCAGGGACATAGGTATGGAAGAGAAGCAGACATCTCCAGGATCAACCTGGGTTAGTCCACAAAGACATTCAAAGCTGACAGATTATTGCAACTCTGTAAAACCATAACTAAATTCTGTATAAAGAAAAGGAGTACTTGTGGCACCTTAGAGACTAACAAATTATTAGAGCATAAGCTTTCGTGAGCTACAGCTCACTTCATCGGATGCATTCCGATGAAGTGAGCTGTAGCTCACGAAAGCTTATGCTCTAATAAATTTGTTAGTCTCTAAGGTGCCACAAGTACTCCTTTTCTTTTTGCGAATACAGACTAACACGGCTGCTACTCTGAAACCTAAATTCTGTATAAGTTTGCTTACTTTGTCCTTGTAATAACTCATTTATTTTCCTGGTTAACATATCCTTATATTTTAGGATTGGCTGCATGCGTTGTCTTTGGTGAGAAATCTGAGGTACAAATTGACCTGGGGTAAGTGACTAGTCTCTTGGGACTGGCAGCAACCTCTATCTTCTGTGATTTTTGGTGTAAACCAACCAAGTATCACTAAATCCAGCTTTCCTGGGTAGCAAGATAGACTGGAATGCCCAAAGGACTGTCTGTGACTCCATGGTAAGACTATTATAGTGCTTTAGGAGTTCATACTGAGTTGGTGAGATCTAATTATAGAACATACCACCAGTTTGGGGATTTTTCCCTGCTTCTTGATGGTCTTCCCTGAGGTTGGCACTCATGGTCATGAACCACTCAGACAGTATGACACAATCAAGATTCATGAGCTTTGTTTTTAACTGGTCATGTTGCAAATTAAATCCCATGACAAATATCAATCTGTTGAACAAGGAAATAAGGATACCTACAGTTAGTCTGGCCAGTACATTAGATCCCGTGAGACAAGGACAGAAAGAATCAAGTATGCTGCTGTCTGCACTATACATAATGTAATGTTATAGAAGTAGGGCACAGAAAATATTTTTTTTGCTCTAGATCCTTTGCTTGTCTCTAGATTTGTTTAGTCATAGTTTTGATTGAGGTTAAATTAAAAAGCCACACTAAATTATGCAGGTTCAGTGTAACTATTTCCTAATACACAATCTCAGATTCCCCCCCCCACACACACACACGAAACACATTTACCTGCGAGATTACTGAAGTGCTGACTTGCCCTGTTTCATGAACATTTCTGTATTTCTCCCTGCTAATTCCTTGTCTGCAGAGATGATATAAGCAGTCATTGGGCCTGTTCCCTGGCAACTGTCCCATTTCTTGGCTCCAGTTCCAGCTGAAAGCCAGTTCTAGTCTCCCTGCACATTCTCAGTGTATCAAACAGACATAGGCTCAACTTAATCTTGTTAGCACAATGAGGCAGTTTTCAAACATTGCAGCAAATCAAATCATCCCTAAGGACTGTGAGTGAGCAAAGAAAGGGGAAGGGAATTGGGAGTAGGATAACCATCAAAGGTAGGATTAAAGCAGAGTCTGGCTTTTACCTGACTGCTGTCAGCAAGCTTGTTCTGTTAGGTACTTTCTCTGTTTGCCATCTCTCTTTCTCTCTCCCACCCCAGTCTCTGACTCTCCACCGTTCTCACAGTGAAGTCAGCACTGGGCAAGGATAGTGAAAGAGCTCATCTATCTGTGAGGAAAGAAGCTGCTTTGATGGTTCCCCAGTGGATGTAATTGTGCTCATTACTGCCCATTTACATTTCATCACTCGATTATCACAAATGCCTCATTACTGTTGATAAGGGTTTGCTGTTGAACTACTTGCTAACTATTCATTCCTGAGCTCCACTGTCATCAGGCAGACCTACTGGAGAGCGTGGGGGAGCAGAGGAAGGGATGGGAAGGAGAGACAGGAGGTGAAAAAGGTCTTCTATCAGATTTGATTAAAGGCTGTGATTTAAATCGATATTTAATAAAGTGGCTGCTGCCACATAACGTGTGCAATTCCCCATGCAGGCAGAATCATGAATCTGAGGCCCTCACAGCCTGCTACATAACTCAATTGGGTTTTGTACACCGGTCTGGCACCTGTGTCCCTGAGCACAGCGCCTCCGAGGTAATAGGTTTATGAGCCGATGAACAGAGCTGATAGGTTCTAAATGGATTAACTAGGTGTCTGCAGCCTAGTGATGAATACATCAGGAAAAAAACGTCTGCATAAGCAGAGAGTGATAGGAAGTGTTGACAGACACAGTACATGTCAGGAGCCCCACAGGGTGAAACACTGCTCGGCTCCTGTCAGTCAAGCAATCTCAGAATAATGGGTGAAGATATCAGGCAGTGAGGCTTAACAAGCCTGCAGGTGCCCGGTAACATAGGCCTGCTGCTGCCACTGCTGCTGCTGAAAAAGGCTAAAGTGGAGCATGACTCATCTCAATCGCTAGGGCCTGAGAATTAGATGAAGGTGCAGGAGGCACAGAAGTCTAAATACTAAGATGGGTGAACTTGAGTGCATGGCATTAAATAAGACTATTAATAGGCATCACAGAAACTTGGTGGAATGATTATAATCAATGGGACACGGTAATACCAGCGTATAAAAGATATAGGAGTGACAGAATAGGTTGTGCTGGTGGGGGAGTGGCACTACATGTGAAAGAAAGCATAGAATCAATATAGTACAAATCTTACATGAACTAAACTGTACCATAGAATCTCTCTGGATAGACATTGTATGCTTGAATAATAAGAATCTAGCAGTAGGGATATACTACTGACCCCTGACCCAGATGGTAGTTATGACTGTGAAATGCTCAGGAAGATTAGAGAGGCTATAAAAATGGAAAACTCAATAATAATGGGGGATTTCAACTATCTCCATACTGACTGGGTACATGTCAGGACAGGATGCAGAGATAAAGTTTCTAGACACCATAAATGACTGCTTCTTGGAACAGCTGGTCCTGCAACCCATACGAGATGGGACAGTTCTTGCTTTAGTCATAAGTGGAGCACAGGGTCTGGTCTAAGAGGTGAATATAGCTGAACTGCTTGGTAGTAGCAACCATAATATAATTAACATCCCTGTTGGGAGGAATACCAAAGAAGCCCACCATCATAGCATTTAACTTCGGAAAAGGAAACTCCACAAAATGAGGAAGCTAGTTAAACAGAAATTAAAAGGTACAGACCCAAAAGTGAAATGTCTTCAAGTTGCATGAAAACTTTTAAAACCCCCCACAATAGAGACTTAAATTAAAAGTATTCCCCAAATTAAAAAACATAGTAAGAGGACCAAAGAAGTGCCAGCATGGCTAAACAACAAAGTAAAAAAGCAGTTACAGGCAAAAAGGCATCTTTTAATATTGGAAGTTAAATCGCACGGAGGAAAATAGAAAGGTGCATAAACTCTGCTAAGTCAAGTGTAAAAATACAATTAGGCAGACCAAAAAAGAATTTGAAGAGCAACTAGTCAAAGACTTAAAAATGAACAACAAAAATTGTTTCAAGTACATCAGAAGCAGGAAGCCTGATAAACAACCAGTGGGGTCACTGAACAACTGAGATGCTAAAGGAGCACTCGAGGATGATAAGACCATTGTGTAGAAACTAAATGAATTCTGTGCATTAGTCTTCAATGTGAAGGATGTAAGGGAGATTCCGACAGTTGAGTCACTCTTTTTAGGTGTCCCAGATTGAGGTGTCATTATCAGTTTGTTCCAAAACCACCTTTAAATTAAACTGTAATAAGACACCAGGACCAGATGGCATTCACCCAAGAGTTCTGAAGGAACACAAATGTGAAATTACAGAATTAACTGTGGTCTGTAACCTATCATTTAAATCAGCTTCTGTACCAGATGACTGGAGGAGAGCTAATGTGATGCCAATTTGTAAAAAAGGCTGCAGAGGCGATCCCAGGAATTACAGGCCAGTAAGCCTAACTTCAGTACCAGGCAAATTGGTTGAAACTGCTGTAAGACCAGAATTATCAGACACATAGATGATCACAATTTGTTGGGGAAGAGTCTACACAGCTTTTGTAAAGGGAAATCGTGCCTCATCAATCTATTAGACTTGAAATTAGATGAAGGTTTCTAACCCTCGGAGGAGTGAAGTTCTGGAACAATCTTCCAAGGGAAGCAGTGGGGGAAAAAAACATATCTGGCTTCAAGACTAAGCTTGATAAATTTATGGAGGAGATGATATGCTGGGATAGTCTAATTTTGTCAATTAATTGATCTTTGACTATTAGTGGTAGATATGCCCAATGGCCTGTGATGGGATGTTAGATGGGGTGGGATCTGAGTTACTACAGAGAATTCTTTCCTGGGTATCTGGTTGGTGAGTCTTGCCCACATGCTCAGGGTTTAGCTGACCTCCATATTTGAGGTCAGGAAGGAATTTTCCTCCAGGGCAGATCGGCAAAGGCCATGGGGGTTTTTCATCTTCCTCTGCAGCGTGGGGCGCGGGTCACTTGCTGGAGGATTCTCTGCACCTTGAAGTCTTTAAACCATGATTTGAGGACTTCAATAGCTCAGACATAAGTTAGGGGTTTGTTACAGGAGTGGGTGGGTGAGATACTGTAGCCTGTGTTTGCAGGAAGTCAGACTAGATGATCATAATGGTCCATTCTGACCTTAAAATCTATTATTCTATTATTAGAATACTTTAAGGGGGTCAATAAACATGTGGCCAAGGGCAATCCAGTAGATATAGTGTACTTAGATTTTCAGAAAGCTTGACAAGATCCCTCATCAAAGGCTCTTAAGCAAAGTAAGCTGTCATTGGATAAGAGGGAAGATCCTTTCACAGATCTGTAACTAGTGAAAAGGTAGGAAATGAAGGGTAGGAATAAATGATCAGTTTTCAGAATGGAGAAAGGCAAATAGTGGTGTCCCCCAGGGGCCTGTACTGGGACCAGCACTGGTTAACATATTTATAAATGATCTGGAAAAAGAGTAAACAGCGGTGGCAAAAATTGCAGATAATACAAAATTATGCATGATAGTTAAATCCAGAACAGACTACGATGAGTTACAGAGGGATCTTATAAAACTGGGTGACTGGGCAAAAATGGCAGATGAAATTCAATATTGATAAATGCAAAGTAATGCACATTGGAAAACATAAACCCAACTATACATGCAAAATGATGGTGGGATCTAAATTACCTGTTACCATTCAAGAAAGTGACTCCACAATCTTTGTGGGTAGTTCTCTGAAAACATCCACTCAATGTGCAGTGGCAGCCAAAAGAAAGCTAACAATGTTAGGAACCATTAGAAAAGGGGGATAGATAATAAAACAGAAAATATTATATTGCCTTTATATCAATCCATGGTACGCCTACAGCTTGAATACTGCATGCAGATCTGATCTGCCCATCTCAAACAAAATATATTGGAAATGGAAAAGATTCAGAGCAGGGCAACAAAACATGATTTGGTGTATGGAACAGAGATTAAAAAGATTGGAACTTTTCAGCTTGGAAAAGAGACAACTCAGAGGAGATATGATAGAAGTCTATAAAATCTTGACTGGTGTGGAGAAAGTGAATAGGGAAGCATTATTACCCCTTCACAGTACACAAGAACTAGGGGTCACCCAATGAAATTAATAGGCAGCAGGTTTAAAACAAACAAAAGACAGTACTTCTTCACACAACACGCAATCAACTCATTGCAGGGAATGTTGTGAGGCAAACTATAACAGGGTTCAAAAAAGCCTAGATACATTCATGGAGGATATGTCCATCAATGACTATTCACCAGGATGGTCAGGGATGCAACAACAAACACTGAGTGTTCTTAGCCTCTGTTTGCCAGAAGCTGGGAGTGGATGATGTGGTGGATCACTGGATTATTGCCCATTCTGTTCATTCCCTCTGAAGCACTTGGCATTGGCCACTGTTTGAAGACAGGATACTGGGCTAGATGGACTGTTGGAATGGCTGTTCTTATCTTCTTTAATCTAGCTGGGTGAGGTCTCTCTCTGTGCTGCAGTCACACCTCTAATTGCAGCAAAGACCTACCCAAAGAGATCCGATTCTCAGAAAATGCTGAGTATCTTCCCTGGAAAAAAACAGGGCCCTTTATGATATCTCTGGGCATCCCAAGGATTGAGGCACCCAAAAGCATTAGTTGCCTTGGAAAGTCTTGTCTCAAATTCTTTAATCATATTCTCAGTAACACATCAGTTCCAAAAGGGAAGCCTTTCAGGGGACAAAGGTAACTTCTCATTTCTGCAAAACAACTGCCGCTACCATGGGGCAGAGAACAGATCATCAAGGACAGCAATAACAATATCATTCATTCTAGGAAGCTGGTTAAGTCACATCACTGAGCATACTACATGGTAAACTACTTTAGACAGAATCAAGGATGGAAAGAGCTCTTTCGGCAGATATGTGTGGGGAAGGCCAAAATGTTAAGGACATTTTGGCTAAAGTTTCACAAATACATTAAAATTATGATCAGCAACATATGGTCAGAGAGTAGTTGGCTCTGTTGGGATGAGCAGGAAAGGAAGATAATGCAAGCAGGCCCACTCTCTTCCTTCATATACACAAGTCTACATGGGAAAAAAATCATAATTCTTGTTTGACTCACCAGATCTGTGGAAGCCACTGCCCTACTCCTTTCCAATCTGATTGGTGGAGTCCAAGTAAGAAGAGGGCAGTGTGTGTGCTATGCTGCTATAAAGGAGGTGTAGCAGTTGCCTATGAGAGTATCTGTATATTCTATCATCAGAGCACTTCTGGGCATCTAATACCAGTTCAAAGTCTCTCTCTCTCTACCCTACCCTCAGTATTGCTCTGGCTATTAAAAACAAAATAGATACATTAACTATTTATTTTAACAGATATCCACATAAAATAGGTTCCCATTAGTAACAATTGAACTTGATCTCATGTCTGTTGGTTGTGTGGACTAATTAATGACTTCTTTACATTTTTTAGTTAATTTTTATTAGAATTGATAAAAATGGACTCTCCATCTGATGGAAAGTGTGATTATATCAACATTTTTCATTGCAAACTGCGAGGAAAAAGTGTTGAAATATTGAACCTTTTTGTGGAACAAAAGTTCAAAATATTTCTATTTGGAAACACGAGTTTGGGAGTCCTATGATGCACCATGGTGGCCTATCAACAAAGAGGGACTGCAGAGCATCATGGGAGATGTAATCTGACTGGGGAGTCTCAGACACAGAGATTAATATTGACCTCAAATGAAACATTTCAGTTAGATGTTCTTTATGGAATATTCTACCAAAATTGGTCTTTTCCCATGGAAAAGTTTTGTGCAAGACTTTTGGCTCAACCTAGTTTTTATATTTATTCTATTTCTTACTGGTTCTAGATTTCTGTTTAGTAAAGATTATTCACTTGAGGTGAAATTCTCCTCTGTGCACAGGGCTTAAGTAGGTTAAGCATTGAGTCCTACACTAGCCATCTGAATTTTGTCCATGGTGAGGACAACAGTTCCTCTGTGTATTACTGTAGTATCTGCTCTGGAGTTTGGATTACATCTGTAAAGATGTATTTATTCAGATCAACATATTCAGCATGAAAAGAAAGAAACTTCAGAGAGTTCGTTAATGAGGAGATACTGAAGAAAAACATAATGACCTAGTTATGAAAAGAATCCTCTAGAGCATTTTTAAAGAAGCTTTGCTGAGCTAAAAACAGTTGAATTTTTCTGAGTTCCAAGTTTAAAAATATAATTATTTTAATCATTCCATACCATTTTTTTTAAAATGTGATTTCTGCCATGGCCATCTTGCCAGCAGCAAAAACAGATGTCTGTGCTTCTGTACAGATGGATCTACAGGAGCCACTCTTGAAGTGCATTTTATTCTCTTCTTCAGTGCTTAGCTAGACAGTCGGCCATAGCAATCGTTCACCATTTGGTCCGTTCCTGAGCAATTGCGAAGACTTGATGGCCTGAGAGTCCAACATCGGAACAGACTTGATGAACCCATGTAATAGGGGGTCTGCCTCCACCCCTTGATTGGTGGAATTTTATCCCGGATGTTACAAACCACCCGAGACTAGCGTTCACTGGAACGTCTTGTGCATCCTTACAATATGTCCGAAAAGCTTAAGACGCCATCTGCGGACAATGACCCCAGTAGTCTGTAGACCCAAATGACCATAAACATCTTCATTACAGAAGAAATCATTCCACTTTATGCCCTATATGACATTGATATTTTGTGTGGAAAGCCTCCAGCTTTGTCCAGTCTGAGCGGTGTAGTGTCCATGTTTCGCAGCCATAGAACAGTATGGGAAGGATACAACTCAAATTAATCCTGAACTTGGTTGTCATACTAAGATGATGTTGATTTCATATTCATTGTAAGATATAATGGCATGGCAGATTCTGCAATGCCAATCCGATGGAGAATCTCCGTGTGAGAATTGGAACAGCTGGTAAGTATAGAACCCAGATAGCAAAAGCTGGAAACTGGTTTGACGGTTTCATTGTTCAAAAAGATTGGAGTCACAGGTGGACCTGATCCTAGATTTTGCAGTTATGTCTTTTGACCATGAAACATGGAGACCGATCTTAGCTCCTCCTCCCACATATGCTGGAGTGCCTCACGAAACCTGTCGGGGCTCTGTACTAAAAGAACGTCATCAGCGTAGTCAAGCTCTGTGAGCAAGAGATCACCGATCTCAATGGCTATAGACCTGATGGAATGCTGCATTATGAAATCCATTGCCCAACAAAAGAGTGCAGGGGCCAGAATGCAACCCTGCCTAAAACCAGATACTGATTTAAAAGGTGCGGACATCTGGTTCCCCAGACAAACAAGGGCAGTGGTTTCATTATGCAGCTCTCTAACCAGTCCAGCAGAGTGGTAGGGACACCTACACCCTTTAAAGCCTTCCATAATACGACACGGTCTACTGAATCAAATGCAGCCTTAAGATCAACACACATTATGTGCAGGAGCTTCCTGAACTTGCAATGTATCTCTTACAACAAGCAAAGCACCATAATGGCATCTAATGTGGACCTGTTCCTCATAAAGCCTGACTGTTAGGGACGATGCTTCCGATGTAGCAAAGGCTCCAGGCATGCCAGCAAAACATGCGCAAACACCTTCCTTGGAACAGAGAGCAGGGTGATCGGCCAGTAGCTGTTACATTCACTGTGCGGTCCCTTGCCCTTATAGGGTGAGATCACAATACCATCCTTCCAGGTGGTGGGCAGGGTTCCAGTTCTCCACACCAGATGAAAGATGGCCAGAAGTGAGTCTGCTACAGCTACAGGATCAATAGCACATTTTAGTAGCTCTGAGGGGATGCCATCAGCATTGGCTGCACATCTGTTTTTCAGTTTAGAGATGATACACTTCACTTCATCCAGTGTTGGTGAATCAGTACAAATGTCCCAATCCGAAACTGCAGTGACTGCTTATTCTGAACAAGCGGCAGCTGGAGGATGGTTCAGGACACTGTGATAATGTTCCCACCCAGCGTGAGAGGATGTCATCGTCCGATTTACATGGATGGCCTTGGCTGTCATTCAGGATGCC
Organism: Dermochelys coriacea; assembly: GCF_009764565.3. NCBI lineage: Eukaryota > Metazoa > Chordata > Testudines > Dermochelyidae > Dermochelys > Dermochelys coriacea. The sequence goes on from NC_050069.1 coordinate 117,125,184, forward strand.
ATTTGTAGTGACTACCTCTTGTTCGCTGAGGTTGCGAATGGCACGGAAAGCTGGCTGTAAGTTGCCTTTGGCTAAGCATTTTATTCTGGAGCACGTTTATTTCCATGACTCTCCTGGAGTTTGCCATCTTTGAAGGAAGTGTATTATTAAGCCTATATCTTCTGATCAATAGCCACTCTATTCACTACATCTTAACTAAATATGTCCTAGTACAACATTGAAAATATGCAAGCACAAATTGTTAACATTTTCACATAATGATTAATTTCATAACAAACTAAAATGCCAGATTTAATCTTTTAAAAGCTTTTTGAGATAGCGACCTCTAGGCATTGGAACATGGGTTTTTTTGTGAGAGCCCATGTGTCCAGTGAAAAGTATATGCCTTGAGCTCTCACTAAAGCAGTGACTCAGAATCAGAGTAGAGTAAACTTAGGAAACTCCCTGACAAAGCAACTCAGATGCTTTCTACCTCATTTTGCAAGTTCATCAGGTTTTTGATTCCATTTTGCCAGGTTTCATTAAATGTCTAGTCTGTGGCCTAACTTCTGTGAGATGTGCAGGTGCATATACAGACAATGCCTGAGGGAACACTGAGAGGTAGGATTCAGTGTGTGCTCCTCTAAACCTTGTGATTACAGGTGTGACACAGCCTCCTGCTTCTTGCTGCCAGACATGTAAAGGGGTGAGTCCCGGGTCGTAGTTTCTGCTTAATGCACACACCCACTCATGTGTAGAGAGTTCCCATGGATGCAGTAGGGAATCGGTTTAGCCTTAGAAAGTAGCTGGCCTAACGGTCAAAAGTACTGAGCTCTTCCAGTTCTTCTTAGAGTCAATGGAAGTTGTGGGTTTTCAGCTCATGTGATGATCAGGCCATTTGGTCCGTGCCATTGGAAGCAATCACTGGCATCTCTGTGAAGAACATTTTAAGGGTTCAGTCATTGAGTACATTGTTTGCACCAATTGTTCATTCATGTCCATAAAGCAAATGGCTAGTGTAAATATTTGGTGCCTGCTTGGTATTATTCATAAAATGTATTTATTTAGATTTTTCAAAGTGTCTGTCTAAATTCTAAGCATGTGTGCAATCCAATAAATAGAATGTGTCCTTGAGTTAACCCCTGGACACTATCTATACCCACTTGGACTATTAAAACCCATTGCCAGGTCCATGTGCTCCTTCCCTTCCTCACATGACATATTAATGTATGTTAACTGTACGGAGGTAAATTCAGATTTTAATTTTTTTTTCAACATTTAGTAACCCTAATTCTTGTTCTTGATGTGCAGTGCCACATCTAAAAGTTTAATCTTTCATTTAGGGAAGATCTGGAGTTTGGACCAGATCCTCCGCAAATATAAATGGTTGTAGCTCCATTGAAGTGATTTGAGTTATGCCCGCTTTCACCAACTGGGGATGACTGTAATCCTTTTCAGACAGCTCCTCTCTCCCCAAAGTAAATATATCTGCTAAAAGCAAATTTCTTTTATTCTGGTTCCATTTCATCTGCTCAAATGGCTCAAAATAGTCATTCTATAATGAAATGAGAGGGCTCTGTTTATGAGCACAATTATATTACCTTTTAAAATTAAATATAAACAAAACACCTGGAATAAACTCAGTAGTGTGTATGGGTATATTATTGCTCTTTGCTAAATTGTGGTCAGGAATTTTCTCAAGAAACATTCTTCATCAAAAATGCAATTTGTCAAAACTGTTCATAGAAAAGGGTTGGTTTTGATGACTCTCCTGATTGAATGTTCTTTGGGGAAAATAAAGTTTCAAAATTGTTAAAATAATTTTGTTTCAATGTTCCTGAAATGAAAAATTATTGTTTTCTGGTTTGAAATGACTTTTAATTTCAAAATGTAAACTAATCATAGGAAAAAGAAATTTAAAAAATAAAAATGATCAAAATCAAAATAACATTTTTTGATTGGCCCAAACTCTTCTTGGAGTTTAGCTTCATGAAAATTCGAGATCCCAGCTTTTTGTCCCAATTCCACGGTGGGATTTTTTTTAAAATCTAAAGAGTTTTCATGGGACAGAAAAAACGCTTCCTGACCAGCTGTACTCATAAATTGTGTACTGCTAAATAAAAGCGAATGAAGGTAGTCTGCCATCTTCTGTAGCAGAAGTCTGTGCTTTTGGCAGGAGAATATGAATATTTTCTCTCTCTCTCTTTCTCTCCCCCCCACTCCCCTTCCTGTTGCTGTGAAGTTCTGAGTAGCCATGATAGATAGAACACTGATAACAATGAAGTCCACGGTTGCCAGGGATATGTTAAATGAATCATACAAGGTAAGTGTGATATATCAGAAGAGAAGTATGGTGATATGAGAATAATGGAAAATTGAGATTAATGAAATGATGGATGGATGTACATAGATAGAAAGGGGAGAGTGAAAAGTGATATTGAGAGAAGTCACTGTATGTATTACCATTTAGCCGTATGGAGTGGAAATCCATACTCCTGCTCTTTTTGCTGATACAGACTAACATGGCTGCTACTCTGAAACCTGTATTACCATTGTTATCAAAGGTAGCCATGATCTTCAGGACAGTCCTAGGTGGTATGCTCTTCATTTTTATTCTAGGTGATCTATGTTTTAATACTGGTGATCTATGTTTTCATATAATCTATAACAATTTGTCAACTACTTGCTAACTTGGCAGAGATCATATTAAGTTAAAACTATTAGAAAAAATAATCCTAAATATTAGAATTGCAAAATTCAATCTAAGCTGAACGCATTATGCATACAGAAACATTGTCATCTACCTACAAAATGCTCAGTAGTATTATTTTATTACCTCACAAATCCATTTTCATGTCTTCACCCTGAACCTTATCTTGCACTGTTTAATGCACTGGTCTCAATGGGAGTTTTTAGCTGTGTAAGGCATCTTCTTAGCATATGAGAAATGTGCCTCCAGCGGCACGTAACCAGGATTCATCACTGAATTTGGTCTCCTGGTTAGATCATTCACTTCCCCGACCTGGACTGGGCACTGACAGGGTGTGCAACATGAATGCTGATTCACGCCCCCCTATGTAAGGCATGCAAGATAGAGACTGTTGTTGGGTACCTGTGGCATATTGGCACAGCTGGGAAGATTCTGAAGTTCAAAGCCCCTATAGCACTATTTCCCCTGATCCAGCCTGTTTGAGCGGCGCTGTTCTATAACCTACCAAAGAGGTAACAGTAAGATTTTTCTTTTGCTAATGCTATGCAGCCTATTTATAGCAAGCCGAGCTGAAAGCTGTAGTCAAGTTGTATAGAGAAATTACATCAGATTTCTTTACAGGGACCCATTTGTATTGAACTAGCAGTTTTCTATTGTGTCAGCAATTCTCTGTTGCATTTATTTGTTACTATGGTATTAGACAAGACTACAAGCCTATTAAATCTGTATACTACATTTCACAAAATTGTAAGCCTTTGTAAGCCATAGAATAAAAAAGACTATGAATTCTTCACAGATGAAAATTCTGGTTGCAGAAATTGAGAGTAAATGTATAGTCACCGCCAAAGTCAAAATAAGGACTCCTCCTCCCCCTCCACTTCAGATGATACTATAGCCTGCAAAATTACATTCCAGGCATCAGGATGATAGCAGACCTCCTGGGAAATGAACTTTTATCGTCTCTGTTAATTGGGAGTGGGGAGGAAGGGCAATCTGGAGATACCAGAGTGACAATTTGATTTGGAAATATTTCATTTCTTTTTTTTCATTTTACACTGTGGTGTTTGTTTCGCAGTTTGAAAATTAATCAAAGGTTTTACAATTCACATGTGTTAAGAATCTTCATTTAAAATAAAGCCCCCCACACTCCATAATACATGATATATCCATATTGTTATCGATGTGATGTTTCAAGCAGTTTAAGTTCCAGCGTTACCTTCTGCTTGTATAGCAGGAAGGTACCAGATGAGGAGGATGACACTTGGGGGAGTAATGGAAGGGGGCAGCGCAAGGGGTAATATTTTTATGGCTCCTGCAATCCCCCCACTCTGGGGGTGGGGGGTTGTGTGGAGTTTTGACAAGAGAAGAGAACCAGGAAAATGGCTCCTCTTTTTAGCATCAGCCCTCTTTAAATCCATGGTAAGAGGAAGTTGTGACAGGATTCCCAGGGTATAACTTGTAGCTGTGGGACCGCTGTGCCCCCTTAACTCTCCAATCTGGGCTGTCTCACAATGCTTTGCCAGTGACAAGTAGCAAATCTCTCCAGGTGCTGTTATCACTCAGCCACAGTGTGCAGAGGCACACCCAGCTAAGTTGCATGCCCTCCAAACCATTCATGAACCATACACAAGGAAACACCAGCAAATCTCCCAAGCCCACAGCCTTGCACCCCAGAAAGATACCATCTTACACTTCTAAAGACCTTCTCTTGAACAGTGCAAGCTCATTAATTAGTTCACTACTTCGTTAAGGGAAAGTGGACATGCACTAGCCTTTGTAATCTGAATAGATTTCCCAAGCACTTTAGACAAACTCACCAGTAAGGATAAAACATTAAAATTAGTTTATTAACTACAGAAAGATAGATTTTAAGTGATCATATGTGTTAGGCATAAAGGTCAGGGATAGTTACTAGGAAAATTAAAAGTAAACGTGCATTTCAAATCCTAAACTTTTAGACTAAGCAAGATTTGAGTCAAACAGTTTTTCTCATCCCACTGGATGTTGCAGGTAGATTACAGTTCTTAATAGACAGGGTGAATTTCCTTCACAGCCTGGGACCAGTTTCCTCAGTTCAAAGTCTTTGTCTTCCCAGCAATCTTCTTGCCTTCAGTGTAGGTGGGGAAGAGACAGGTGGTCTTACGATGCTGCTGTGCCTTATTTTATACTCTCAATCCATGTCCTTGGAACGATATTGGCCCAGGCATGTTCTGGTGGGCCTTGCTGAGTCACAGAGTAGAGCAGTCCCCATTGTGTGGTGCTTGTGCAACTGTCTCTTATAAAATTGTAAATCTCTGGTTCACAATTCCCCTACTTGTCAAGGGTGGTTTTATGCCCACCCTGGTATAGGTCACCATGTGAAGAAGTGGGTTCTTTACCTAAGAAAGCGTATGCCCATATAAATCTGTTAGTCTTTAAGGTGCCACCCAGACTCCTCATTGTTTTTGAGGATACAAACTAACACGGCTACTCCTCTGATACTTGTCACCACCTTTGTTGTCACTGGAAAGCTAGCAGTGGGCATCTCCCAAACTCACACCGATTTCAATAACCATATAGTAAAATTTCATAACATCATACACAGTAATGGTATACATATTTTTGATAGAACAATGAAGTTTCAGCATATCATGACCTTTCATATAATACGTTGCAAAGCATGCTTTGTATGAAATACCACTGCCAGTGTTGAGTATGGGGGGTGACAGGGTGCTACTTTGAGGTACAGTGTGTCACAGAAATCATCATTAATTTGCACTGGTTCCCCTCCAAAGAGAAGAATGGATAGGGTGCTGCCTCATGCAGGTAGGGGAGCCTCTACCAACATGGCCTAGAAGGAAGCGTTAGTGCAGATACAATGACCATCTACTATGTAGATGGCTTGTGGCTCTGTCTGTTTTAGAAATGTCAATGACATGAAGCATTCACTGGGAATGAGAAAGGACTGAAAGATTGATTATAACTCAAAGGGACAAAGGGCTGTTTTTCTTGTTAGGACTTTGGGCTGGGACTCAGTTTATTGTGGTTCAGTTCCTGGCTCCACCACAGACTTCCAGTTTTATCTTGGGCAAGTTACTCAGTCTGTGTGCCACAAATTCCTCGTCTGCTAAAATTAAATAATAATATACTCTTCCCGCACCTCAAAGGGGTGTTGTGAGGATAAAAGTATTAATGTTTGTGAGGTGCTCAGATACTAGTATGATGGTGACATATAACTTTCCAGCATGGAAAAAACAGATCTTTCACGAAAAAACCTATTCTCCTAAGATTTCTCGACTAATTGCTAGAGCTGTTAAAATACTTGTAATTGAATAAACTAGTCATCAGATAACTGCAATTTTTGTTAAATAGATTATTCAGCAAATATTTTTGTCTGGTATTCAATCACTCTACTTATTGTAAAGTCAAAGATCAGTTTTAGTTAAATATCCAGAGCTACAAAAACCGTTATGGTTTGCCCATCATTAGTTGGGACATGCAATAACTCTTATATTTAGCATATTATAAGGAAAGTTGGTGGCAAATAATAATAATAAAAAATATTATGTTAAAGATAATATAGTGTATCTGAAGATACTATTAGTAGCAGCTGCAAATATAAATGATCTAGTTTACTGGTCACTTTGTTTACCTGAGACTGTACTTGAACAATAATTCCAAATGTATATTAATTGCAAGCAGTATATATTATCACTAGGGAATAAAGATGACACAGACATTTTGGTAAACCACAATAATGGATCAGTTTTGACATACAACAGCCTTTCCTTTGTTTGTTTGCAAGTATAGATCAATCTTGTTAACATGGGAAGTTTGGTAAATGATTCTTTATTTTAGGGTTAACCTAAATAGTTTACAGTAATCCATGTCATTTCCAACCAGAGGAAGATTAAACTTTAAAAAGCTCTGTTACTAAATGCCATGTATGTGGTTTTAAAGTTCTGGGAAATGTTGAAATTGTGTTTCTAAACACATCACCATAAAAAAAAAGTTGTTTGGTTAAGTAGAGAAGTTAACTTTTTTGTTTGTTTGTTCTTCTGTGGAATACTGGATAAGGACAAGTGAACTCGTATATACCAGAGTCTATGCAAGGTATATAGAACAGCTTTAGTTTCCTGGAGCTTTATCAAAGTTGTTCATAGTTCCTTTTCTTGATCAACTAAGGTAAACAGCTTATTTTGCTTTTTTTGAATGAAAAAGTTGCATAAGGCAATATAAAACATTTGGGCTAGATCCTCAGCTGGTGTAAAATGATATAACTCTATGGAGCTATGCCAGTTTACACCAGCTAGGCATCTGGCCTGTTGTGTCTAGACTGATAATTCCACCTCAAGCTATATTAATTTTAAATATGAACAGCACATCTTTTTCCCTGCCACGCATGTCTACCTAGCAATATTAAACTTACCAACTTGAATAGTTACGTCTTTGTCTCAAGAGGTTTCCTTTCAAAATGTTTTACACAGACCCATTTGACTCTATTTGGTGATTTTCCTCTATTTGTGTGTGTGAATCATTATGCAAACTGAAGTGCATGAACATGTGTTTTTCCTATTCTTATGTTAATCTTTTTCAAATGCTTAGACTGTTTTTGGAATTTGAAATCCCATATGGAATAAATAGTTATGTCAACATATAGGCTATGTGAAAACATATATGCTATGAATCATGTGTGTTAACATAATTGCTTCCATATATAGTATATGAACAGTTGAGCTATTAGAAGACGTTTGAAAAATTTGCTTGGTGAGCAGGTTTACAAAAGAAAAAAGGATCATGCAAGTTTTTGGGGAGGCTTATTAGAGGTTAGTGCGGAGGGGTGGTAAAAGGGAGAAAATCTCTATTTATTTATTTATTTATATACCCTCTGAAATGTTTACCATTTTTACTCACAGTGAACCTCTGACCAGCCCTCTTACACCAAGGCACATAAGCTTTCCAATTTATACGGTAAGATAGTCACGCCTTGCTCCAGCCTCTGGACACTGTGTAAAAGGGCTCGAGTGATGGAAAGGAGCCCTAAAAGCCTTGTATCCAGACAGAAAGGATTCCCTCAGCACAAAAAGGTGGAAAATTCCCTGAGAAGTACTGTTGTAAGGGGCGTGCTGGGGGAGGGTTAGGGGCAGGAAGATCTGTGCCCAGGGATGGGCCTGCAACATGCAATACTGTGGAGATTCATAGATTCCAAGGCCATAAGGGACCCTTGTAATCATCTAGTCTGACCTCCTATATAGCACAAGGCACAGAACTTCCTCAAAACAATTCCTAGAGCAGATCTTTTAGGAAAACATCCAGTCCTGATTTAAAAATTGTTTGGTGATGGAGAATCCACTGCAACCCTTGGTAAATTGTTCCTGTGATTAATTACTCTCGCTGGTGTTAAAACAAAACAAACAAACAACAAACAAACAAACAAAAACCCACCTTTTTCTCAGTCTAAATTTGTCTAGCTTCAACTTCTAGCCATTGGATCATGTCATACCTCCTTCTGCTAGATTGAAGAGCCCATTATTAAATATTTGTTGCCAATGAAAATACTTTAGACTGTAATCAAGTCACCCTTAACTTTCTCTTTGTTAAACTCAAAGTGCTCAATCTATTTAATTTATCACTATAATGCATTTTTTCTAATCCTTTAATCATCTCCTAGCTCTTCTCTGAATCTTCTCCGATTTATCAACATCTTTCTTGAATTGTAGACACCAGATCCAGATAAAATTTTCCATCAACAACCTCCCTAGTGCCAAATACAGAGATAAAATAACCTTTCTGCTCCTGTTCGAAATTCTCCTATTTATGCATCCCAGGATGGCATAAACTCGTGGTGATCAGGAGAGGTCCCAGATGACTGGAAAAAGGCTAATGCATGCCCATCTTTTAAAAAGGGAAGAAGGAGGATCCAGGGAACTACAGGCCAGTCAGCCTCACCTCAGTCCCTGGAAAAATCATGGAGCAGGTCCTCAAGGAATCAATTTTGAAGCACTTTGAGGAGAGGAAAGTGATCAGGAACAGTCAGCATGGATTCACCAAGGGCAAGTCATGCCTGACTAACCTAATTGCCTTCTATGATGAGATAACTGGCTCTGTGGATTAGGGGAAAGCAGTGGACATGTTATTCCTTGATTTTAGCAAAGCTTTTGATATGGTATCCCACAGTATTCTTGCCAGCAAGTTAAAGAAGTATGGGCTGGATGAATTGACTATAAAGTGGATAGAAAGTTGGCTAGATCATCGAGCTCAACGGGTAGTGATCAATGGCTCCATGTCTAGTTGGCAGCCGGTATCAAGTGGAATGCCCCAAGGGTCGGTCCTGAGGCCGGTTTTGTTCAATATATTCATTAATGGTCTGGAGGATGGTGTGGATTGCACCCTCAGCAAGTTTGCAGATGACACTACACTAGGAGGAGTGGTAGATACACTGGAGGATAGGGATAGGATAAAGAGGGACCTAGACAAATTAGAGGATTGGGCCATAAGAAATCTGATGAGGTTCAACAAGGACAAGTGCAGAGTCCTGCACTTAGGACGGAAGAATCCCGTGCACAGCTACAGACTAGGGACCAAGTGGCCAGACAGCAGTTCTGCAAAAAAGGACCTAGGGGTTACCGTAGATGAGAAGCTGGATATGCATCAACAGTGTGCCATTGTTGCCAAGAAGGCTAACAACATTTTGGGCTGTATAAATAGGAGCACTGTCAACAGCTTGAGGGATGTGATAATTTCCCCTCTATTTGGCATTGGTGAGGCCTCATTTGGAGTACTGTATCCAGTTTGGGCCCCACACTACAAGAAGGATGTGAAAAAATTGGAAAGAGTCCAGCGAGAGCAACAAAAATTATGGGGGTTGGAGCACATACTTATGAGGAGGCTGAGGGAACTGGGATTATTTAGTCTGCAGAAGAGAAGAATGAGGGGGAATTGATTGCTGCTTTCAACTACCTGAAAGGAGGTTTCAAAGAGGATGGATCTAGGCTGTTCTCAGTGGTAGCAGATGATAAACAAGGAGTAATGGTCTCAAGTTGCAATGGTGGAGGTTTAAGTTGGCTGTTAGGAAAAACTATGTCACTATGAGGGTGGTGAAGCACTGGAATAGGTTACCTAGAGTTGGTGGAATCTCCATCCTTAGAGATTTTCAGGCCCGGCTTGGCAAAGCCCTGGCTGGGATGACTTAGTTGGGGTTGGTCCTGCTTTGAGCCGGCAGTTGAACTAGATGACCTCCTGAGATCCCTTCCAACCCTGATATTCTATAATTAGCTCTTTTGGCCATAGTGTCACACTGCGAGTTCATGTTCAGCTGATTATCTACCATGATACCCAAATCTTTTTCCCCCACTTATTCCCCCATCCTGTAAGGGTGGCCTATATTCTTTGTTCCTACACATATATATTCACATTTAGCCATATTAAAATGCATGTTGTTTGCTTGTGCCCAGTATACTCAACAATCCAGATTGCTCTGGATCAGTGACCTGTCCTCTTTATTACTTCCCACTCCTCCAATTTTTGTGTCATTTGCAAACTTTACCAGTGACAGTTTTGTCTTCTTCCATGTCATTGATAAAAATTTTAGAGTGTAGGGTCAAGCAATGCTGTGGTCCATAGGGCACCTAGGGAGACTGCTGTAACTTACACAGCTCCTCCCTCTGGGCTGTTTCAGTTACACCATGGACTTCTCTAGTAGCCTGAGCAACCCAGGATTCACAGGGCTAGTTTAAATTTACCTTTGTGCTACCCCCCAGGCATTGAATTCTGTGCTGTGCCTCTTCCAGGGGCAACACAGAATTCCACCCATGATATTTTTAGTTGTTCAGCTGGGTAAATGCTGCCAGAGCTACCACAGCACCTTGTTAATACTAAGTCTCAAGGGAACACCCAAAGCTTTGGATAATCAGGGAATTCCAAAGCCAACAACTCCCTTCATGTTCTAGAACACTGATGCCTACATTTTCAAAAGTCACTAGTGACTTTTTGCACACATTGGGATGATGGCTGATTTACAAAGAGTGAGTGCTTAGTATTTTCTGAACGTCGGGCCCTTTTATCGCATCTTAAACGGGGAACATAAAAATGGAGGTACCCAAATTGCAGGCATTAGTGTAAGTTAGCTAGACTCTACTATGTGTTTCTATATGTTTATATGTATTTCTGTATATATACAAATAGAGGATTTAATAGATACAGGGCTGGATCCTGACCCTTTATTTTTACTGGTGAGCATGAAGTAATCTCAGGGTATGTCTATGCAGCAAAGAAAAACCCACGATTGGCTCGTGCCAGCTGACGGGCTTACGGGGCTGAGGCTGCGGAGCTGTTTAACTGCAGTGTAGACTTCCGGGCTCTGGCTGCAGCCCAGGCTCTGGATCTTCCCACCTTGCAGGATCTTATAGTTTAGGCTCCAGAATCTACGCAGCAATGAAACAGCTCTGCAGCCTGTGTTGGCTGGTACAAGCCAGCTGCGGGTGTTTAGTTGCTGTATAAACATACCCTCGCTAGGATGTCTCAATTTTATAGGGACAGTCCCAATATTCAGGGCTTTGTCTTATAGGTGCCTATTATCCCCCACTCCTGTCCCGATTTTTCACACTATCTGGTCACCCTAACCCTGACTGACTTCAATGGAACTCCTTGGATAAGTAACAGCTCACCAGTGCAAATGAGGAGGTCGCAATCTGACCCTTAATGAAACAAAATTAATCATCCTCTTTCTTTTCCACCTAAATAGGACCCAGTTCAAGTTCCATTAAAATCACTGGAAAGACACCCATTAGCCTCTATGGAAGTTGGATCAGGCTAATTAGGTCAAATTAATCTCTGGCATCATTCTACTAAAGTTTGAGGGATGGGATTGTGATTCAACCCCATTACAGGGACCAGATGCAAAATTGGATCTTAACCAATCACAATCTCCCTCAAAAGTTTGGGTTTATTTGGATGCTTACTATCCTCAGTAGCATTATTTACTGTCAACATAAGTACTGCAAATGAAATGTCAAAGGTGATTCAATATAAGTGGGAAAGCATTATCCCAGAAAAACTGAGCTACCTATCAGGGGAAAATCCTATATTTTCTAGGATGTCAGATCCATTAGCCAGCTGCCTGAAATGAAAACAGAAATAAAATACAATGTATAATGGATTGTTAGGAAAAGTCAGATGGCTGAACTCTTTCTTTGAACAAATTAAATATAGAGAAGAACCTATAAAGCCATTTTCCCCATCTAGAATTGTCACTCTAAACTTTTAATTTAGAAAACTGTGTTACACATTTTTGTGTGTGCTTTTTATGTTTCACACTGCTGTTCAGTTATGGTAGACAAAAGGCTCGGGATTCAGTGAAGACAGAAAGGGTGAAAAACTGTGGGTAAAGGGAACTATAATAAAGCTGAATAATTTTACTGGAACTTTAAAAAGCAGAATTAATTCTGAAGTGTTGTGTTTCCCCTGTTTTAGAACATGATGACATGTGGGTTTGGCTGGATTAATGAAAGAACGACAAGAATACATCCTATTTCTCCACCACAAGGCAAATGGAAAATGCACTATAGTAAGTGTGGATACTATAGTACAAAGAGAGAGCTTCAGAACTTTTGGTGTGTCATCAGCAGATATTGACATACACTGGTTATCTTTAAAATGTCAGCTTTTGCCATTAGTTATCCACTAATGGCATCTGGGTTACAGAAATAATGCAGTGTCTCAGAAACCACTGTGTGGTGACTATTGACAAAGGCTTTTTTTTTTTTCGGCAACTACTGTAACATGGTTAACATTTGTTGCTGGATTAAACCATTATAATGTATGAAGAGTTCCATATCCTTTCTGTTGGTAACTTATTCTTCAGGATGAGTTGAATTTGGTTTATTATGTCAAAATATCATTAAAAGGAATTCTAAAAAATTAAAAAGTGATTTGACCTACCTCTGAAATGGTGACTTCAATATGGAACACCAAAATTCCTGCAAGAACTTCCCCTAAAAATTTCATCTTCTGAGGATGACGTTATATTAGCTAATGCCAAGATGTTGCTTTAAGATACACAATGACTTTGAGAGACCACACATTCAGAAGGGGTGTTAAAATAGTTTTTCTCCTAGCAATGGGTGAACATCAGAAAGGCTCAGAGGTCTGCATAGGTTCAAATAAGCAGCCTAAAGTTCACAGGCCAAATTCATCCCTGGTGTAACTCAACTAACTTCCAAAGCGTGATTCCATTTGACCCCATATGTTTATCTGAAACTTATCGGAATTTGCTTGTTCTAGAAATCAGGGTGGAAATCTTTCAAGTATAGACTTGAATGAACCAGTTTAGTCATTCTTAATTATTGTCCCCATTTTTTACATACCTGTACCATGGGAAGGAAGGTATTTGGCTAGTAACTGGAGACAGCTGTGTCTTGGGTAAAACAACTCAGGTTCATCTCTAATGCAGGATTGTATCAAGGACAGCAGAGCAATTCTGAGTACTAATCATCTTTGGTTCTTAGATTTGGTTCTTAGGATACTTTGAATATTTTTCCTCATGTCAACATTTTCTATTATATGATTGAAAGTAAGCACTATGACATATTTATTTCACCTTTTAACATAATAAAAACCCATTAATCTTAAAGGCCTTTTTAGGTAGATGTGTGGACCTCAAAAATTTTATACTCCAACAATATTTACATGATTTAAAACTATTAATTCTCATATGAAAAATACACACAGTGTTCCCCAGGAATCTATATACACACTTGGGTTAACTGATGAACTCAGGCTCTTAGCAGCAGAACAAAAGGGTATCTCAATTTATTTGAAAATCGATTTTTGAATGGAGGAGGTATGCTTCAGTTTACTATGGGGAGCAGAAGGATGGTGTGTGTGTGGGGGGGGGGTTCATCTCCTCCCTGATAACCCTTGGTAAAGTAAAGACAATTGTTCTTTGTCCAACGATCATCTGTTGAGATGAAATGAAAAAGATTTGTGAGGTCTGAGGGAGAGTATTTTTTATACAGTTGAGTTTTAGATCATGACAACCAAGCAAGCAATTATTGTTCTGCAGATTTTCCTTCTGTATTAAGGAAAGGTAGGGTAGAATATTCAAAAGCAGCCAGCATTGGCCTAACTTTGCTCTCATTGATGTTAATGGGAGGTTTACTATTGCTTTAGAAAATCCTACCCATAATTCTCAATCCTGAACCATCTCCTCCTACAACCCATGAAAGCAGCTGGGGATCCCTAACTGGGGATTCCTCCTGTATGTCTCCAGATAGAGCTGGCGCAGGCAGTTTCCTTAACCCCTGCAATCTTAACTGTAGGGTGCATACTGGAGGCATGGCTAGAGTGCTGTTTGGCACTTACCAGCTGGTGAATATGCTTTTGAAGGAATAACTGTGGCCCTCCCCAGAATCAGAAAGCCACAAATGGTATTTATTGGGTGCAGTTGAAAATTGAAGCCATAGTTATGATGCCTGATTTTCATCCATTTGTTGTCTGCTTGGCCTTAGCCTATTGTTTTAACTATTAAAAATAATATCCCTGGCTGTTGCTTTGTAGCTCTAAGCAGCTATGAGTAGAGCTGATCAAATTTTTTCATCAAAATATTAAAAATGACTTTTTGATTAAAATAATTTTTTTGTAGGAATCTTTCATTTTGACCAAAATCTTTGGGGGAGGGGGAGAAAGAAGGGGTTAAATGAAAGCCAAGAGACTAATAGCTTTTATTGGTAAGCACTTTCAGTTGGGGGTAAAAATTAGATTCAGGTTTTTTTGAGTGAGTTAAATACTTTAGGAAATGGTTTGGTATTTTAAAACACATCAGTTTTCATTGAAAAACCTAGTGTTTCTCTATGGGAAATGAAAAGAAAATTTCAAACAGCTCTAGGTATGAGTGAGATAATAGCGCTGCCTCCAATAACAAGCTACTGTCAGGAAGACAACTCTTTGTCCCGTAATTTGTACAGACCTAGTAGGAGTTTGGCACTGTAAACAAATATTAAATGACTCTCTAGTGAGAACCCAAAATCACTATTATGATGGTTTCAGTTATAAGGAGAAGGCTGTGACAAAGGCCATAACTAGGCAAGTGGGTGTTTGTATCACTTTTATTATTTTTTTGTACAACTCCCAGTGTAACTCCCTCCTATGCTGTGCAGAATGTAGATGGAATAAACTGAGCTGAAGAAAAATACGTAGTGAATCCTGGAAATAGCTACAGATGAACTCTGATAGACATCTTAGAGGTGAATTCTGCAGTGAAGTCCCTGCCACTAAAAAGCCCTAGCATCGGCTTGATCCATATTAATTTTAGGATAGGTAGCAAGCATGCATCATTTGATCTCAGGTGCCTTGATAGGACATAAGAACAAAGATGGTCCTGCAAATATTTTTATTAAGATATTAAGGGCTGAATATATTATAAATGAGACCCTGAGAACATCTGCACTTGAGATCGGACATGACTGATTTGAATGCACCTATATTAAAACATGAGAGCAGTCATATTCTGCAATCACAGCAGCTCCTGCCAACTTCAAGGAAAGGCCAAAAAGAAGCAAATGGCACTAATCTACCCTGGAGGGAATACACCTAAGTGATCATAGGTTTACTTATTGTGTATTTTATACTGGATATGTTTATCTTTAAGAGTATTGCTGTGTCTCAGGAAGGTACATGAGAAGACAGGAGACAAATATCAAAGGAAAACTGCAAACCTCAAGAAACTTCCTGTGACAGATTTTACTATGAAAGGATTCACTTGAGTGTCATTTGGGTCAGGTTTCTACTATCGTACCCCTAATTCCAGTGATGCATTCAGTGTGCATTGTGCCGGGAAGCACTTTATGTTAAGCAGGCATCAGCCACAGCAGGTGAAAAACTGAAAAGCATGCAGTAATCTTGAACAGCAGCAGCAAAGAGAGAGAAATGAGACTGGCAATATAATTTCAATCTGCTGGCATCTTTATTTTTTCAATAAAATTTAAAAATAAGTATTTGTTTAGTTCAAAACAGAATTACTGATTTTTAATATTTTCCTGAATCTAACACCAAATGGGGATGCTTGGAGAATAGGTATTACAAGTAGTACTTAAGCAGGTGTCTGAGAAATGGATCAGACTTACAAAACGATGTCATACTCTCTAATGACTTATTATACAACTTCCACGACCTGTCAAAATACTCCTTCCAGGCACTGTTGACAATCAGAATGTTATGTCAAGGGTAGATGGTGATGTTGTTGAAGGGTACAACTGGTCAAAAGAGGTATGGTTATCCACTAGACATTTAGAATTAAAGGAGAAAATCATTTTCATCCAACGTTTGTGTGGAATTGTTGGGATTGTATCTAAACAACACCCTTTAAAAATCAATCTTTTGTTTTTTGTGTTCTCCCTTTTCCACTGGAAAAGGAGGAAAGAAGGGGGTAAACATTTTAAACGAGAAGCCAGCAATTTTTTATTTTTCATAAAAATAGAAATTCCAATCAAAAATTTTTTGTTTTTGTGCAGAAAACTATTTTAACCTTAAAAAGAAAAATGTTTTAATGAGAAAAATCCAATCTGATTACAGAGATGACATGCAGATCCTTATGCCCTCTCTTTCTTCTGTACTGCATTTGTTCTACTTTAAACATACTCTCTATAAAGTTGATTCTTGTATACTGAAGGATCTTCAAAGGTCAAATTACATGAGGAGATGACAGCCAGATGAGCTAAATTCAACTCCTAGCTCTGCCAATATTTCTCTTTTCTTAGACAAGTTGTTTATCTTCTCTATAGTCAGTCTCCTCCCTGTAAAATATGGGAAATAATCTTTCTTGCCATTTTAAAGAACTATGAGAATCTGGATAAAAGATGCCGACTAATTGTAAAGTATGTTTATTTTTATTATTTTATTTAATAATAATAAATAATTAATAAATAATAATATAACTACACTACTAAGTCCTATAATATTTTGCCATTCCCTTTCTTGCCTGCATGCAATGGGTGTAGAAGGTATGGCATTAGAGCATCACTGGAACAGCAAAAAGGAGCCATATCAGATACTAGGATCCGTCTTATTTTACCCTGGAGAATACTTGAGTTTTCAGACTTGGTCAGTTTTCTGTCATACGTCTACATTTCTACTTACATTATTTTTCTTTAAAAACAAACAAATGGAATCTGAAGTATATCTGCTATGCTCATATTGAACAAACACAGGACAGTTCAGGTGAACCCTACGGAAAAGTTAGCATTTCTATCGGGATTTTTTTTAGGGGCATCCATATAATTTGTTATACATCCCTGCAAACAATTCTAAATAGGGTTAAAAAATACTAGATAATCCTATACATTGAATTCGTAGGTTTGTAAAGTAATTTCTATAGATCTACAGATTAATGACTGCTATATTATATAAGACTTACTCCATAATGTAAAACTAGGCACTGTTATGAAAACTAAAGCTAGATAACAATTACATGGAATTTGCTTATGGAGTTGTCTCCAATGTTAATCCTCCAATAAGGATTAATTTTATTTCAATGTGGGGGGAAGGGTAATAGCCAAGTCTATGTAGTGCCATGTTACTTGAAGTATAACCCCTGAGACAGGAACCAATCCTGAACTCATTAATGGGCAAAACTTCTCATTGAGTCAGTGTTTTAGGAATTTACTTCAGTTGACGCTTTGCCTCAGGAAAGGTGCAAGACTGAGCCACAGACTGAACTAACAAATGAAGACTTCAGAGGTTGTTCCCCCACACACAGCCGGTCCTAGACTAGACAGTTAAAATAAACAAAATAGAATACCTGCTTTCTTTTAGAATATCCTACTCAAATGAAAAGTACTGTATGCTGCCCTCTCCTGGACATCATGGCCTTTAGAGTCAATTGTGACAGCTGTCATAATTTTTTTCCTTCATCAGTTGGTACAATGAACAGCGTAATACTGGAGAACCAGTTAGTGGAAAATAACTAGTGCCGGATATGGCCAGTAAGACCATTTTGAACCCTGTCAGCTACTCAAATAAGAGGATTATTACTACACACATTATGGTACAAAATTGCAGAACTTTTGAGGAAAATGTGCCTCACAAGAGTCATAGAATCCTAGACCATTAGTAATGAAAGAGATCTAAGATGTTAGCAGATCAATTGCTTGCCTGTACAAAAATTCTTAACACCCAATGGTATTGCATGCTCCGGTGCTACTTGGCATTGCCATCGGTGTAAACTTAATACAAATGTGACTCTCTAATTAATCCCTAGTGAAATAGTTAATAAACAATACCAAACTTTCAATGTACTGTGCATACTACAGAAATAAATCTGAGCTTGTGTGCTATAACAGATTAACAGGTCACATTCCTATAATCGTTAAGGTCTATGTTTACTTCTTAAATTTCACTACTATAAGGATCAGTATGAGAACACATATGAGGGAATCTGAATTGAGACTTATTATGAAGAATAATTTATCTAATCATGGTATATTTTTAACTAGATTGCAAACAACTGTGTCCTAAAACCCATATTGGATTTCTTTAAAGCCCTTGGAAATGTAATTTCCATTATCTCCCATGATTAACTTAACATTAAGAATTTCACTGCACTAGTATTCTGCTTATTTCTTTCGGGCACATTATGCTATTTTAAAAATAATTCTGCTCCGAATTGGAGCCCTTTTGAATCTTACTGCTTTTGTAAGCATCGGGGCTCATGTGAACACTTCCTTGGTTTTGACCAGCTTGTATTGTTACCCACATAAACCTATCCAGTTTGTACATGGTTTCACATTGAATTTAGAGATAGGGTCCACACCGAAGAATAAAGGTCTGTAATTGCTCAACACTGAGCCAGAGTTTGCTCTGAAGAATCTATCTGATTGTAGTTCTATGGGCTCCTATGTCTGTCCCTATCTATACATCTACCTATGAGGAACCTTTGACATTCCTTGGTCTTCATTCTAAACAAAATCGAAGTGATTTCACTTTGTCTTGTGAACATTTCACACAGCGTTCTTTCCCAATAAGAATAAATCTAACTACCAGAACCCTAACTACAAATGTGAGTGGAACTAAGAAGATTTCACCCCTCACGTTGTCCTGGTGAAGCCCGCTTTTCACGGTATTTTCCAAAAATAGAACTTTTGCATGTTTTCTCATTGTGAGAAACAGATCATGAAGTGCCCCCATTTGGGTGGTAATCACAGCAAGCACTGCTTTGTGAATCTCATTCCCATCTTGGCTTATTCTAAATTGGCTTAATTAATTGGCTTCAACTGAAGTTGCTTCGGATTATCCCTGTGAAAGTGAGAGGAGAATCTGATGACAGAATTTCCCCCTTGTACGCTATCTTACCCAAAAAAAAAGGCTTAATTCACCCACTGTGTTATGCTAGTCTAACATCTTTGGAATGATTTCTTTGGAGTAATAATGCAGGAGAATCAGGCCCTTGTCTGTACTCTTGTCAATGTGGATTTCTCCACACTGAGACTGAACCTCTTTGGTGCATAATATTTTTGTACAAGTGGCCATACAAGATCATACAGCTTAAATCACAGGCTCAACTCAATAGAAAATTATTACTACAACAAGAATTCCAACTCAATAACAAAGCTTTTGTTTCTGGATATGTCATTATGCTATCACCCTAACTACTGTAAAAAGACTCTGAAAAAATTACAGGTATCTTTTGTCTACACTATAATTACCAGATATTTTGCTGTACCATACATTTGATAATGACATGAAAATGTCGTCATCCTGTCCTTTTATCATGAGAGACACCGCAATGTAGTAAGTCACAGTTGTGACCCTGTTAACAGCACCAAACTTATGGCTCTGTCAACATATCAGCGAATTACCTCTATTGTATTAGTAAAGTAGAAATTTGCTCCAGGCCAATCTGAAAATTGGCATGTAGAGTGACATTTCTACACCTATAGAAATAAAATAAAAAGTCAGTTGAAGCTACTTAAGCTACAGAGTAAATAAACATGAAGATGGGTCAGTTGCACACCAAAATCAACTCGATTGGTGGTAAGGTATATTTACAAGATTCAAAGTTGGAAACGTCATTGACATGAAATGTTAGCTGTTTTTTGTTTAAACAAAAATCACTGGTAATTAAAAAAAAGCTATGCCATGAATTTTCAGAAGCATCTGAGTGACCCAGGCTCTTAATTCTTATTTCAATGTGATTTAAGCATTTGGAGACTGATTTTAATTGACAGTCAGTGCTCTCAGATTTGCACATTGAAATTTTCTCTCTTAATCTATTTTGCAAAGCACTTTATATGGGCATATATTGTTTAAAAAGCCTCCTAAAAGTTTTATGGTGTCAGTTGTGCATGGGTTGGAAGTGGGGGAGCAGCACAGCTCTTATGCAGAAGGTTACATATATCTATTGGGCTGTAAGAGAAATCTCTATGGATGAAGCTGAAAATATGTGAGTTGGTTAGAAGCACTGCTCATGACATGATCAGTGCTTTACACAATGAAGAGTAGAGCGGTCAGGAATTTGTCAATTAATCTTCTTTTGTCAACAAATGCAAATTCATCAATCCAAAACCATTCCTGAAACAAGGTTGAGTTCAATGAATTTCCTGACCTGAAATAAGTTTTTTAAATTGTCAAAATGTTTTATGACCTTTTAAAATGAAAAATTCCAGTTTTCTGGTTTGAAACAACTTTTTGTTTGAAAATTAAAGCTAATTAGACTGGGGAAAGTCTTTATTCTTTTTAAAAAGGTAAAAGGTCAAAATAGAAACAAAACATTTCAAAGTCATCAAAACAATGTTTTGGTCTGAAGCCAAAAAAGTTTGGATTTCAGTTTGTGAAAATTTTGACTTTCCATCCTATTTGGTGCTGGGAAAAAATGTTGAATTCAGAAATATTTGCAGGATGAGAAAATCATTCCCACCTCTCGGTACCTCAAAGCTTTGTTGTCACAAGTCTGTATAAAAGGGCTGCAGAAGGAATGACAGCTGTTACTCCATGTACACAATGCTTAATAAAGATATTGGTGCTGCACTGGTGCATTCATCTTTCACTCCAGTTTTGATTATAGGGGCTCTATCCAGCCAGCTCCCTCCTACTAAAATTGGGTCTTTAAAGCATATGTATTAATGGTTAAAGAGGCACATCAGGAGCATATTAAGACACACACACACAGAGCTAAATCTTCATGAGGAGACCAGAAAAGCACCAGTTCTGTAGAATGTCAATGTTAACATTACTACAATGAAAATAATTAAACTAGAACAACTACATTTAAATCAATGTTAACACTCTGACCAACCCCACCTGGTGCGTAACTAATGATGTTGCCACTAGTTTCCTTCTCAGTCAAGTTCCACAGAGCAGAGCTATTGAAAAATAGCTTTCTTTCAGAATTCTGTAAGGATCTCTATACTAAAATCCCCAAAGTATACTTTGCAAGACTTGGCCTTATGAACATCTTTAATGTAATTTTTGAATCATAAGTAGCACAGCCCACTAGAGAAATAAAGATGCTTTTAAAATAAAAATATAGGGCACATTTTCAATTGGACAACAATGCATATTCCAGATTCAGGCCCCCAGTTTTGCACATGCACTTTTTGGCATGCACACATCTGAGCCTGTAAGTGTAGACAAATGTGGATGGTTGGCGGTCTAGCCACTCCCATGCCTTATACAAATGTCATAAGAAAAGCCTGATTAAACACCACTGACATTCAATA
Organism: Dermochelys coriacea; assembly: GCF_009764565.3. Classification (NCBI taxonomy): domain Eukaryota; kingdom Metazoa; phylum Chordata; order Testudines; family Dermochelyidae; genus Dermochelys; species Dermochelys coriacea. Next base: position 117,146,562 of record NC_050069.1, read on the forward strand.
AAATTGCTTTTGCTGTTGCGCATACTGATTGCCAGTGCCCAGCACAGGTAACTGTATGCTCAATGACTGAACAACAAATGGTAAAAGTGCAAAAGAGAAAATAAAATTTCACTGCAGTTGGGAGAAATCTTGAAAAACCCTGTGTTAAACCCTAGTCCTCTGAACTGCTGAGCAGCATGCTTAGCTCCTCGTCACGTCAGCAGGCTGCTTGTCACCTTGCCAGACTGGGCCACTCGTGAATATAGTAGGAAGCAGCCAAAGAGAAATAATATTGGGTTGATGCCAGTTATTGATTTGAGGAATGAACTATAGTGAGAATGCAAAATGCAGTGTAGGAGCTGCAATGGGACAGTGTGGAAGCTTGAGGGACACTTATCTATTCCCTTTTACTAGCAGAACAAATAATGTACAGGGAGAGCATGTTTTTTTGCTTGGGCAGTTTCTGCTGGATATATCTGCTAACAGGAATATCAAAAATATTGTGCCCTACAGTGTTCCTTTAGTACTCCATCGTGCACCCACCTTTCCAAGGCTATTCATAATAAGTCAGTCCAATGAATACAACTACTTTCTACACAGCATCCCACAGTGCTTTACAAAGTAGAACAAAACACGTAATGATAAACATAAAATAGTCATATATGGCACAGTAATAAGCAGTAATATAACAAAAACACAAGTATCATTGCTATAATGAGATGAATAGAAATTAAAACTCTATATCCAGCATTCCTTCTCTTAAACTTTGGGAAAGTTCAGACCCTCTGATCTGAAGTTTTTGGCTCAGGTAGCAGTGCTACCTAAACTGGTCAAGTCCTGCAAAACATTTTCTGCAAACGTTCCTTTACATTTTTGAAATAAATTCTCTCTAACTGTGTCCTTTTTGTATTCACATTGTAGCAATTTAATTTACTGGAAGAATATCGATGGTGCCAGATCATTATAAGGGGATATTCATGGAAAGCAAATTCTGAATTTGTAATTGCAAATGTTTGCATCTGAAACCTGATTTTTTTTAAGCTTACTTCATTCAAATTATGTCTACTGTGCAGCTGGAAGTGTTGACTAGTCCTCTGACTGGTAGAGGTACATGCACTAGCCTGAGCACAAAATAGCCTGGCTGCTGCAGAGTACAACCCCATCCAAGAGGATTCTCTGCACCTTGAAGTCTTTAAACCATGATTTGAGGACTTCAATAGCTCAGACATAGGTAAGAGGTTTATCGCAGGAGTGGGTGGGTGAGATTCTGTCGCCTGCATTGTGCAGGAGGTCAGACTAGATGATCAGAATGGTCCCTTCTGACCTTAGTATCTATGAATCTATGAATGCTAGGTATATACTCAGGTGGCTAGCCCAAGCCACCTCTTGTGTTGCTGCAGCCACACTGCTGGTTTTTTACATTCTAGCTCGAGCAGAGATATCCATGCTTGGAACTGCAGCTGAGAGGTGTAATGTAGAAACACCCCCCCCCCCACAATGAGTGAAACAGAAATACACTTTGGTATGAAAAATTTCACCCACTTCTATTTGTTAGCTTTTGGTATAATGCAAGTGTTGCCACAACCTGACTCCCAGCCCTGCACACAAATGTCCAGCTCGAGTTTAGTGATGTCTTGAAACTGGAGCTAGCTGACTCATAGGGGTGGCGGGTTGAAGCTCAAGTGCTGCTGACTCTCAAGCTTAGTAAAGCAGTGGGGATAATCCTACAGCTTCTCTATGCTCAAGTGTTGTTTTGCAGTGAGGCTGTTCTCACTAGAGCTAGGCTAATTCCAGAGGAGTTAACTTAAGTGTAGCTAATGCTGTAGTGAGCATAAATCCGGTAAAAAGAGTCCCCTCCTAATGCCCACGTGGGCATAAATCATTCCAGCTAGGAGGCATAGCTGGCTGTATTGTCTGACTGAGCTGGCTACACCATCCCATGGAAATAGGGGAGGGACTGTGAACTTCTGATGTTCAATCCATCCCAGAGCTCTCACAGAGGTGGGATGGTTTTCCCTCATCTCCAATGCTGGCTGAGGAAAAATGAGACCGTATTTATGGTATTTGGTTATGTTGAGTGCAATGATACCTTTAGCCTGGAAATGGGTTAAAATCAATGGCAATTTGTATATATTCAGTATTGCCAACCCTGAGCATTCAAAAATCATAAGTCATGCTCAAAAGAATGTGTGTCTTTTTATTCTCTTCTGTTACTTTTAACAATGAGACAAGGTGGGTGAGGTAATATTGGCCCAAGTTCTGAAAGCTTTTGCATCTCACGGAGCTCTTCTTCAGATCTTAACAATCTAATTAAATGATTCCAGGATACCAAATACCATGATTCACAATAAGATTGTGAAGGTTGGCAATAGCGTTTTGTGTAAAAGAAAAGTTAAAATGGTAGGAACAGTGCCAAATTGGACCACCGCGGGAGTTGTTGATTATGCTGCCTGTCTGTCAGATTAGCAGCATTGCTCTGGGAAGCAAGGGGATGGGAAGAGGAAGGAAATTTGACCTGGGAAAGAAATAAAGACGACATAAGACTTGTAGCAAAGTGGATATAGGCCTTTTGCCATGACTGTGGAATTTTTCGTTCTATTGGGTAAACTATTGGACAGTCAGAAAAGTCAAAGGGATTTAGGGCGAACCAAAGTTTGGAAGAGCTCTAAATGGGAAGGGGAGCCCTGCTCAAGATGCAACAGCAGAAGTTACTGTAAGTAACTGTTTCAGTCTCATCACCAGAAAATACTATTGATAATATTCAAGCAAGTATTTGTGCCTGTATATTTCTGCCAACCCTCCCTTCCATTCAGATTGCAACATTGGCCAATGCTTTAATGGGGCAGTCTGCCCCAAGCAAGGTATTAATTCAAAACAGTCAACTCAGAAATGAAATCAATTCTATGGGAAAAAGGAAAAACAAAAATCCATGCAAGTGAAAAAAGAGCCAAACCATTGATAACCTTCCAGTCCATGAATGAATGCCAACTTATCCTTAGGTTTCAGAGTAGCAGCCGTGTTAGTCTGTATTCGCAAAAAGAAAAGGAGTACTTGTGGCACCTTAGAGACTAACAAATTTATTAGAGCATAAGCTTTCGTGAGCTACAGCTCACTTCATCGGATGAAGTGAGCTGTAGCTCACGAAAGCTTATGCTCTAATAAATTTGTTAGTCTCTAAGGTGCCACAAGTACTCCTTTTCTTTTTGCGAACTTATCCTTAGGCAGTGAAATACCCAATAGATAATTCAAAACTTTGAAAGGCATCCATATCATCGCTCATCCATACAAGGGAAAAGACAGATAATGCTTTTGATGGTGGGCTGGGTTTTTTATTAATAAAAAAAGTCTCCTAAAATAAAGTGGATCGCAAGATAAATTTCCATTCTCTCTGCCAAAGACACATTTACACAAGAGGCCTGTGCTCTACCCAATACAAATGTGTTACCCTGCAACAATTCTCCAGGATCCTAGTGCCCCAGGAGAGCTAATAAAGGTAGCTAACAAAATCCCATACAGATGAACTATGGCAATGAGCATGAAGGAATGTTCTACAGATGGATAAGTGGGAGTTTTGTATATGGCCACTGTGTGTGTGTGCACATGCGCATGTGTGCTGGTGGGGGATGGGAGGGAGTAAATCCCACAATTGTACAAAAAAAGCACCGTCCATGTCAACTGTCTCCTTCATAACATGAGCAGGAAGCAATCCAGACATGTCACTCTCACTTTCTGCCTCTTTTTTTTTTTTCTTTTCTTTTGCCACAACTAGGGAGACAGAGTGAAGTTTGTTCTGGCTGAAAGCTGATGGACACAGGTGGTACCAGCAGCTGCAAGCTTTTTAGCTCTTGTTGGCTCCACTTATTAGAACATGTATTGTATGTTTAATACATTGCATCTCATTGTGTGGAAACAACAGTTTGAGGCTGGCAGAGCAGGGCTTGTTGGTTCACTATTGTCTCTCATATTACTGTGTGAGAGAAGGTGAAGGTAAAGGCTGCTCCTTATTAGGATAATTAGAAGCTGGGACTCCAGAAGAAAAATTGGTAGCACTGCAAAAAAAAAAAAAGCAGCTGCCCTTGATTGCAGTAACACATTAGACACTATAAGGTAGCTGTGCCAATCTGCATTTTGCAACAGTGAGTAATGGAAAGTGAATTTTCAAGGTGGTATTATGGGGGGGTCAAATTTTTGCCATCTGAAATGGGCTGAAATTATTTTTTAAAAAATGCTTGTGTCTCTGAGTAGAGAACTGTTGGGAGGCCCATGAGTGATGGGGTATTTACCTCCTCTCTGCCCTTTTGGCCATAGGCATTACCATATAGCTTTGCAGTGTTAGACAATGCTGTTTGACTGTGACACATTTGGAGGAGGGGCTTCCAGTAATAATAAGAGTTGATTCAGGTTGAATCACTATGGTTTGCAGTAACTCACGGGCACTTTATGGATAGCGGTTGATAACTAAGGGAAGTTACTGTCTAGACTGCGTATTTGTAGTAGCTCTCTAATTAGAATATGTTGTTTATTAGTGGTTTCTGAGTACCCTTTGCTGTAAAAATCAATAGACCTGCTTCTGATCTCACACTTGTTTTAAACGACTGTCTATTGACTGCCATTAAATTTGTCCTGATTTACACCATACTGAGAACAGGTTTCAGAGTAGCAGCCGTGTTAGTCTGTATCCGCAAAAAGAACAGGAAGACTTGTGGCACCTTAGAGAACAGAATGTCACTCAGCATCTTGATTTGAGCTTAAGTTTTTGTGAGCTATAGCTCACTGCAGTGAAGTGAACTGAAGTGAGCTGTAGCTCACGAAAGCTTATGCTCAAATAAATTTGTTAGTCTCTAAGGTGCCACAAGTCCTCCTTTTCTTTTTGCGAATACAGACTAACACGGCTGCTACTGTGAAACTCAGCATCTTCTGTTTGTTGGGGAGAGTGCATGTGGTGGGGAGGCCAATATATGTTTGTATTTTAAATTAAGAGCCAAAGCCTGCTTGGCTTACTCTTCCAAACAGTCTGACTTCATGGAGATCACTCCCATGAACAAGGAAAAAAACAAGATTTAGCTTTATCTATGAACCTTATTTGAAAGATCCTTGAAAGAAAAGTTTCAAAGCATAGTCCACAATAACTAGAAGTAGTCACTAATGATACAAGATACCATCCAGTACTCCTTACTCAGATCAAACCCCCACAGCTTTAACTTCACCTACTGTTGATTCTCTGTGAAGGGCAAGAGATGTGTGTGCTTAACTCCCATGGATATCGATATATGTGTGCACAGAGCAAGGTCTATATATAGTCCTGTGTTTCAAGATCACAAAGAGAGAGAGAGAGAGAGAGAGAGAGAGAGAGAGAATCATTCTGATCCACATTAACGTGTTAAAATTCTCTGTGGGCAAGTTGGAATACTATGCGGATTTTGACGTATTTGAAAAATTATGCTCAAGCACTTGTCAAAGTCACTGTTAACAATTTATTGGGATTGTTCTCCGCATAAAACTCCAATAATATGAAAAACTGAAGTTGTGTAATGTACACTTTCATTCATTTTGCATGATGAAGACTTATTCTCATAAAACCATATTCTATCCTAGGTCTTTGTGTAAAATTCCCACTGTCAGCAATGGAAGTTGTACAAATGGTTCTGGGGTGGAATGAATAATATATATACAACAACTGGTACTTTTGATTTTTTTTCAAAAAGAAAAGGAGTACTTGTGGCACCTTAGAGACTAACAAATTTATTAGAGCATAAGCTTTCGTGAGCTACAGCTCATCGGATGCATCCGATGAAGTGAGCTGTAGCTCACGAAAGCTTATGCTCTAATAAATTTGTTAGTCTCTAAGGTGCCACAAGTTCTCCTTTTCTTTTTGCGAATACAGACTAACACGGCTGCTACTCTGAAACCTTTGATTTTTTTTAAAATCCACCACATACCTTAGATTGTGAGAATACAGATTTTAAGTCTGAGTTCAATATTTGGTAATGTTAGGAGCTGTCTGCTTAACTGTTACAAAATACATGGATTAGATTTATGTAAGATTAAAATAGTACATATTGAAATGTTAGATGCAGTATATAATGAGGTATTTATGGAAGCCTGATATATTAGTAAGGGAAAGGTAACACTTTCGGTCAAGACTATAAGCTTGATTCTCCCCTCACACTTGGTGTGCAATTGTATCACCTAATTTACATTGGTGTGAGAGAAGGCCCATTGTATGTTTTCCTCTGGCATACATAGGAGAAAAAAGTACTTGAAAAGTCACAGTTCACAATAAACAGCCACCTTCCAGGCCTTAAAAATTGCAGTGAAGAGATTAAGTAGATATTCTGCCCTCTATTACAACATAGAGCTACATGTATTTGATACTAACACAGCAGTGTAACTTCAGCAAGCACATGGTATAGTATTTTTCTGATCCACTGAATGCTGAAGTATACTACAGTGTGTACTGTCAGATTAATGCACTTTAGCTATAACTGAAAGCAAAACTTGATGTAAAATACATTCAGCTTGTTTGACTCAGAGTATTTTATTCTTTTCTCAATGCTGTTCCCATACTAAATATAGAAAATTAATATTACCCAATTATTAACACACTTCTCAATTATCTCAAGCAGTCATCCCCAAATGTGACACAGGAACAGAGGGCTACAGAAATGAAGTGATGAACTGTGACTTCTTATCCAAGTCGATGGATCATGCCAATCATTAGAACCAAGTTTTCCAATGTGCAGATTAACATTTCCTGAGACATTAAGTCAAGTCATTCTGAACACAGCTTGATTACTAGATGTAATCAAAGCCAGGCCTGCTATTTTGAGTCAGTTTTTTCCAGCCAGAATAAGCACTGTTATTACCCATTCTTGCTTTTCCTGGTTTTTATCTGATTTACAGGCTGGAAAAGCAGAAATGTCATAAGCAACAGAGAGAAAAGTAGGCTAAGTAGAAACTTGCCGTGGATTTGGCCTCATTTCACTCACACCTTTCCCTGTATAGCAAATAGACTCCTGAGAGAAAGCATCAATGCCATGTAAATCTAATTGGAAAAGTAATAAACAGAAAGCTACATGGATGGTTTTCTTGTTACTTATAACCCTGGAAGTAGCCTAAAAATTGAATCTGTTTTCATTGAATCTCTTATAACAGGTTTAGGAATGGGAAGGGTAAGAAAAAAAATCCATGCTTTTCCTGACTCCTCATGGCATAAGCATTTATTGGCACATACAACAATCATCAGTAGAACATGAGCTGGTAGTGTTTGCAATTTTCTTTCAATTTTCCCCTGTGTTCCTTATATTGAATCTAGAGGGTATTTTCTGTCTCATTTAAAAAAAAAAATTAGTAGGGTTTGTAGACTGACTAATTAAAATCATGAGACAACAAGTTGATAGAGCTTTTGGAGAAAAGTCCGCCTTCAAAATGTTAACTGTCCATTGTACTATGCTTTGGAATAGAACTGGGAATAGGTCTGGACTCTATAATGGATACCGAACTAAAAAATCAGAGGGGGTGATGCCATCACCAGATGGGAGATGAAAATAGAGGAAAAGGATGTTTTAAAATAACACAGAGCCAAATCTTTAATCAGTTTTTATTTACTACAGACTGAGGCAAAGGTTCTTTCGTTATAATACTGGTACCTGTATCTATATTTTGTAGAACTTTACATGTTGAAAGAAGAGTAAAGATATTAACTATTTAATCCCCATGTTAGTAGTATTATCTGTATTTTATGGTTGGATACTGTGGCATGAAGATGGAGTGACTTACCCACATCTGGTCAATGAATAAGTGGCATGACCAGATTTAGAACTCAGAACCCATTGATGTCTAGCCCAGGTTTTTTGCTATCAGCCTGTTGAAGTTTATGGGTGTTGGCCTGAGTAAGGCGCTCAAGAACTGACTTACATTTGAATCATGAAATTGGTATCTGTAAAGATAAGGTGAAGCAGGTGACATCTCAGTATGGGAAATGGGTGTTTGTAACAGCACAATCTAACACTAGCTAGCTTACAATAAGAATAACTATGTAAGGTTGATTTTTTCTAGTTCCCTGATGAAAGAGCTAGGACATCTTGTTTGGGACAAGTCAAGTTAAAACCTTCACTTCTTTGTCCACTTCTTAGAGTGACTTTACTATATTTAAATTGATCCCTGGATGCTATTGGTTAGCTGGCCTTTTTACAGAATGGTGATGGACATTCCATTACACTATATGTTGGTTAAGACACAAACTTCCTAAAGCAATGGAAAATCTATTCATTTGGTAATGCCAGTTGGGGTCTAATGGATAGAGATAAGAAGTGAGAGTTTTTCTGTGCTAGCATAACATAAATGTCTATTACCATTACAGATTTCTGATCCTTATTCTTCCACTGTCTTGTTGTATGACCTTGGGCAAATCATTTAACAAGCCAAATTATCTGTTTACTCAACTTTAAGCTAGGTATAATAATACTTGCTTGCTTCATAGGGGCTGATTAAGTTTAATTTATGCTTGTTTTTGAAGAGCCTTGGTTGAAAGGCACTACAAAAGTACAGAGTGCTGTTTTTATTTTATCTTCTCTTTCTGTCCTCTATCCTCTGTTTATTATGTCTTCTTAGTATTTTGTTTTGCACAAGCCGATCAACAGCTCTTTCAAAACATAAAGAGGCATATATCAACAAGGAGGCAATATTATTACAGAAAAAATACTCCCTAGGGTAAAATTCAGCCTGGTACAGACATAAGTAGTGCATAGCTCCCAGACAAAAGAAAGAATTTGTTGTGTTATGCAGGTTGACCATGCAAACACATTTTTTTATTGCAAATTGTGCCATAGACTAACATATCATCTAATTCTTAGTAATAAATGCTGATAGTGCTGTCTGTCTTTAGCAATAGTTGTGGTATCTGATGCATAAAGAACACAAGCCGTTGCCATTCCCAGTCAATATCTTGAGATCTACAGTCATTTGTTCTGTAAAGAGTAGAGAGAGAAGCATTAGAGAAATCTCATCTCTTTTAGGTCTCTGCCAAGAGCCTGCAATTTATGTGGCTCAAATATGGGGGTGAAATCCTGGCCCCGCTGATGTCAATGGCAATACTTCTATTAACTTTAATGGGGACGTGATTTTACCCTAAATGTGTATTTTTCTTTCTCCTTTTTACTATTACTAGTAGGGTATCAATAAGGCCTGCCAGGTATACATCCTCTATACCACACTGGGGTTAATAGAAGAAACCACTGGGGTAAGACAGTATTGGGGAATGATGAGGAGTAATAAGATTAAATTAAGAAAGGAAGTTTTATTATTAAATTATTAGATTATGGAATAATCGCCCTAGAGATATGATGGAAGCACCATCCTTTGAGACATTTAAAACTAGACATAACAGGACCTTAAAGGCTTGATCCTGCCCACTGAAGTCAGTGCTAAAGATGAGACAAGGCACTAAATAACCTTTCCCAGACCTGAAGAAGAGCTCTGTGTAGCTTGAAAGCTTGTCTCTCTCACCAACAGCAGTTGGTCCAATAAAAGATCTTGTCTTTCTAATATCCTGGGACCATCATGGCTACAACAACACTGCATATAACCTCTTTGTGACCATTTACTCATTAAAATGGGGATAATGAGTGACACTCGTCCACCTTTGTAAAGCACTTTGAGATCTGTAACGTTTTAGAATATGCTTAATTATTGCTCATGATGTATGAGGCAAAGAATGCAGCTTGATTTTTCCAGTCCTAAACTGACTTTGCACTGTGCTGGCACTGAATAGTGTCTTTTGAACGGTGCAGTAAGCAGATTGCATATGAAAGTAGAAGAGAATACACACACAACCCTCCAGTGTCATTCCCTCACTCCCATCACTTCTCAGAGTATGAATAAACATTATAATAGTTTCAGAAACTACAGCTGCATCTCTACCATTTCTCCTTTTATACTCCACAGTAAAAAGACCTTGTTCTTCCACAATGTATGTATTTCTTTATCATTTTATTGATGATGTTGATGGTAAAGGCAAGAACTGTGATGCAGAAGATCTAGGATCAATTACTGGTTCTGCCACAGACTTTCTGATTGGCCTGGGACAAGTCAACTAATACCTTTGTGATTTCATTCCCTATCTGTAAAATGGGGATAATGACACTTCCTTTGTCCAACTATCTAGAGGCAGGGACTGTCTCTTATTTGCATGTGAACAGCATCTAGCACAGTGCTAGGCTGGTACTCAGGAAACCTGACTCTGCCATTAGCCTGCTGGGTGACCTTGGGCAAGTCACTTCGCCTCTCTGTGCCTTGGTTTCCCCATCTGTAAAGTTGGGTTAATGACACTGACCTCTTCTGTAAATTATTTGGAGATCTACAGATGGAAAGCACTATATAAGAGCTAGGTATTGTTATAACGTGTATTACACTACCCTCTAGGAATTCCAGTTGGGTCTGGGTTCTCATTGTGCTACACACTCACATTATATGCTAGATTCTGCCCGCAAATGGCTACAGTCCAAACAGCCAAAGGAAATACTGAAGCACAGAGTGAGTGATTTGTCCCAGGTCACACTGGAAGTTTGTGGCAGGGCTAGGAATTGATCCCAGCTTTTCTCAGTCCCAGTTTAGTGCCTTAACCACACAACCATCCTTCCTCCTCCTCACTGTAAAGATACTTTGCATACATTGAGTAATTCCATTTTATGACTTTTCCTGTGTAAGTAATTACCATAGTTGCCAGAAAGATGTGGAACAGGGGCCTCCCAATCTTTTAGTGCTACACCAATACAATATCAGTAGTAGTAATAATAATAGCCCAAGCCAGGGGCTATACACAGAATTCAGGGGGAAGAAATCCCCTCACAGAACACCAGCAGAACTATTTTTCTGGCTTCTACTCCAGCCTCAAAACTTGGGTAGCATCTGTGCCACTTCTACGTTCCCCATACTCCACAAGGGTAATGGCTGGCGAATTTATGCTGTGGATGATCAATGAGCCCCTTCCCTGCTCTTCCACTAAATCACCAGGGTATGTTGGTACACACAGCGGGCACACTCCCTCTGTGATTCCTCATATTTTTCCCCTCCATCGTGCAGTGCAACCACCCCTAGCACTGGCAGAGCTCTCTGGGACCAGGGAGATGGGGAGAGGCAGGAAAGGAGGGAGATTTGCTCCGCCATAAATAAAGCTGTCTGAGAAACAGACACGGTATATTTAATCAGTTTGTTTTTAGCTTTTCTTAACTGAAGAAACAGCTTTGTCAGTTGATTCTCCACATAATTATAGAGCTAGTGCACAGCACCTTCTCTGCTGGTGGAAAGCTAGAACATACTTGCAGAGTTATTAGTATTCTTGTATAGTTGTTTGCTGTCTGCTGGGGCAATTATCTTGCTGTAATTTAGGTCACTAATGATATTATAAGATGGTTTGATGATGGTGTAATTTCTTTTGATGATGTTGTTACTGGATATATCAGCTGGTTTTGAAACCATAAAACACAAGATTTCATATCTTCCCAGAGAGGAGGAAGGGAAGAAAGGGTGGTGGCCGTGAGGCGGTAGGGGTTGAGGGGGAGAAACAATCAATGCTGTGCTGATCTGCTATTTGGAGTGAATGATCATTTCTTAGCATGGCAGAGCTGGCAGCAGTGCTTCTCCTATCAGGATTTTGACTGTGCTTCTGTGCTTATCTCTCAGCACGACCAGTGAAATCTGTGAGCTCACACTACAAGCCACGGTATCCTGTCAGGTTTGAAATTATTTCCGACAGGCTGCAAAAACAATTGGCCCCTCACTTCAGCTGCTTTTACACTAGTTGAAGTCTAATTTATAAGATAGATCATTCGCTTCACTGGTTCTGTCCCTGATACTTTTCAAGCGATGGCTGGTGTTCATGACTCTTGTTGTGCGTGCCAGACTTTTTTTTTTTCTTTTTCCTTTTTTTCAATTCGCATCCCTTTTTGGTAGAGACAACTTTTTTTATTTAGCAGATTATTGCTGTGCAGGTAGCTCATTGTTCATGTGCAGTTTGACCTTCGCACACTTAGCAAGCTGATTTGACCAAGCTTTAGTTATAATGCTCTTCAGTAAGCTTGATTTAGGAAGTAGCTTTTAATTCTTTATGTTCCACCCTCTTTAATACAGTAAGTGCGAGTTTGATTTTCACCCCAAGAGGCAATGTACAATTAGTGTTAGAGTGGTGCTGGGCATGTAAAGCAGCAACATTTTTTAGTGATGGTATTAAACAATAGCCTAAGAGCTAGGAGATTACTATTATTATGGAAGAAGATGGCTATCCAATTGTAAGCAAGTTCCTTCCAGTCCCCAGGGGAATACAAATGTAGACTGGGATTTTCAAAGGAGTCCAAGACACCCAACTCCCACTGACTTACAATTGAAAATCTGACCCTTAACTTTTGGATGAAGCATAAAGATGAGATCACTTGTGGTCTTTAAAGCTCCCATTTATAGTGGTGTGAAATAGTCACAATGAAATAGGAAAAAATCAGGATTTGAATGTGTTTTCATTCCACTGTGAATTCAGGTTTCAGAGTATCAACCGTGTTAGTCTGTATTTGCAAAAATAAAGGAGTACTTGTGGCACCTTAGAGACTAACAAATTTATTTGAGCATAAGCTTTGTGAGCTACAGCTCACTTCATCGGATGCATTTGGTGGAAACTACAGAGGGGAGATTTATATACACACACAGAGAACATGAAACAATGGGTTTTATCATACACACTGTAAGGAGAGTGATCACTTAAGATGAGCCATCACCAAGGTAGGCTATTTCCAGCAGTTAACAAGATCATCTGAGGAACAGTGGGGTGTGGGGTGGGGCGTTCTGGATACTCTCATAAAGAACCAACCTTCCACACAAACTTCCTCGTGGCTGGACTTTACAAAAACTAGACAAGCCATTTACAACACACACTTTGCTTCTCTACAAAAGAAAAAGGACACTAAGCTATCTAAACTACTACATGCCACAAGGGGCCACAACAGTGATTCCCGTAACCCACCCAGCAATATTGTTAATCTATCCAACTATACTCTTAACCCAGCAGAAGAATCTGTCCTATCTCGGGGCCTCTCCTTTTGCCCCTCCACCCCCACGAACATGATAGAGTTCTGTGGTGACCTAGAATCCTATTTTCGACGTCTCCAACTCAAGGAATATTTCCAACACACCTCTGACCAACATATTAACCCACAGAGACCTTCCTAGCAACACTACAAAAAGAAGGATTCTGGGTGGACTCCTCCTGAAGGTCGAAACAGCAGACTGGACTTCTACATAGAGTGCTTCTGCCGATGTGCACGGGCTGAAATTGTGGAAAAGCAGCATCACTTGCCCCATAACCTTAGCCGTGCAGAACACAATGCCATCCACAGCCTCAGAAACAACTCTGACATCATAATCAAAAAGGCTGACAAAGGAGGTACTGTCGTCATCATGAATAGGTCGGATTATGAACAAGAGGCTACTAGGCAGCTCTCTAACACCACTTTCTACAAGCCATTGCCCTTTGATCCCACTGAGAGTTACCAAAAGAAACTACAGCATTTGCTCAAGAAACTCCCTGAAAAAGCACAAGAACAAATCCGCACAGACACACCCCTAGAACCCTGACCTGGGGTATTCTATCTGCTACCCAAGATCCATAAACCTGGAAATCCTGGATACCCGATCATCTCAGGCATTGGCACCCTGACAGCAGGATTGTCTGGCTATGTAGACTCCCTCCTCAGGCCCTACGTTACCAGCACTCCCAGCTATCTTCGAGACACCACTGACTTCCTGAGGAAACTACAATCCATTGATGATCTTCCTAAAAACACCATCCTAGCCACTATGGATGTAGAAGCCCTCTACACCAACATTCCCCACAAAGATGGACTACAAGCCGTCAGGAACAGTATCCCCGATAATGTCATGACTAACCTGGTGGCTGAACTTTGTGACTTTGTCCTGACCCATAACTATTTCACATTTGGTGACAATGTATACCTTCAAATCAGTGGCACTGTGATGGGTACCCGCATGGCCCCACAGTATGCCAACATTTTTATGGCTGACTTAGAACGACGCTTCCTCAGCTCTCGTCTCCTAATGCCCCTACTCTACTTGCGCTACATTGATGACATCTTCATCATCTGGACCCATGGAAAAGAAGCCCTTGAGGAATTCCACCATGATTTCAACAATTTCCATCCCACCATCAACCTCAGCCTGGACCAGTCCACACAAGAGATCCACTTCCTGGACACTACGGTGCTAATACGCGATGGTCACATAATCATCACCCTATATCGGAAACCTACTGACCGCTATTCCTACCTACATGCCTCTAGCTTTCATCCAGATCATACCACACGATCCATTGTCTACAGCCAAGCGCTACGATATAACCGCATTTGCTCCAACCCCTCAGACAGAGACAAACACCTACAAGATCTCTATCATGCATTCCTACAACTACAATAGCCACCTGCTGAAGTGAAGAAACAGATTGACAGAGCCAGAAGAGTACCCAGAAGTCACCTACTACAGGACAGGCCCAACAAAAAAATAACAGAACGCCACTAGCCATCACCTTCAGCCCCCAACTAAAACCTCTCCAACGCATCGTCAAGGATCTACAACCTATCCTGAAGGACGACCCATCACTCTCACAGATCTTGGGAGACAGGCCAGTCCTTGCTTACAGACAGCCCCCCAATCTGGAGCAAATACTCACCAGCAACCACACACCACACAACAGAACCACTAACCCAGGAACCTCTCCTTGCAACAAAGCCCGTTGCCAACTCTGTCCATATATCTATTCAGGGGACACCATCATAGGGCCTAATCACATCAGCCACATTATCAGAGGCTCGTTCACCTGCGCATCTACCAATGTGATATATGCCATCATGGGCCAGCAATGCCCCTCTGCCATGTACATTAGTCAAACTGGACAGTCTCTACGTAAAAGAATAAATGGACACAAATCAGACGTCAAGAATTATAACATTCAAAAACCAGTTGGAGAACACTTCAATCTCTCCGGTCACTCGATTACAGACCTGAGGGTGACTATCCTTCAACAAAAAAGCTTCAAAAACAGACTCCAGCGAGAGACTGCTGAATTGGAATTAATTTGCAAACTGGATACAATTAACTTAGGCTTGAATAGAGACTGGGAATGGATGAGTCATTACACAAAGTAAAACTATTTCCCCATGTTATTTCTCCCCCCACCCCACCCCCCACTGTTCCTCAGATGTTCTTGTTAACTGCTGGAAATAGCCTACCTTGCTTGTCACCATGAAAGGTTTTCCCCCTCCCCCCCCCCCCCCCCCCCGCTGCTGGTGATGGCTCATCTTAAGTGATCACTCTCCTTACAGTGTGTATGATAAACCCATTGTTTCGTGTTCTCTGTGTGTTTATATAAATCTCCCCTCTGTATTTTCCACCAAATGCATCCGATGAAGTGAGCTGTAGCTCACGAAAGCTTATGCTCAAATAAATGTGTTAGTCTCTAAGGTGCCACTGTGAATTCACAATCAGTTCCATTTTCATGAATGTTTTTGTGCTAAAATGGCTCTATATTTGAGAAAAGTTGTTCCCACCATGAAAACATGTAAAATGTTGTGTAATTTTTGAACACTATGAAATTTCAGGGAGTTGGGAGAGGGCACCATAATGGGAAAAACATGTCAGGAATGTATACAAAAAATAATGGCAAATGTACTATAATTTTTCATAGCCCTCATACTACTGTACTTTCTTAAAGTGTGTTAATTTGAATGTCCTAGTCAAAATCCATGTCAAATAGCTGCATTCTATACACCCTGGGTCTTCCAAATTATTTGCAGCGATGTAATCATTTTATGCCCCCATCCTACAGACACCAAAGTACATGCTTAACTTTAAGCTTGTGAATACTTCCACTGAACTCTGTGTAGTTAATTTTATGCAGTGGGGCCTAGTTAACAGAGCACTGGAGTAGGACTTGGGAGATCTGGTTCCTAATACCTAGCTCAGCCATTAGTTTGCAGGTTGACCTGGGGCAAGTCTCTCTCTGCCTCAGTGTTACCATCAGTAAAATGGGCATAATAATTCTTAACTCCTTTGTAAAATGCTTTAAGAGGTACTGATTAAAAGCGCTATATTAGAGCTAGGTATTATTAAATGTTTTCATGATCAGAGCAACACTGTGGACTACATAGGATGCTCTATGTTGGTCTTGGCCGTCAAATCAATGGGATTACTCAGGAGCATAAATCTGAACATGGCTGAAGTGCTTTGCTGGATCAGGACCAGAGCTGGATCAGGATCAGTATCTTACAGGTTGAAGCCCCAAATGAACAGGCTATTGCTAAGAGACTGACATTTGCTGTTTTTGTAAATGTTATGTGACTATCCAATGATCAGAACATTGTGGTCACAAGTAGGTAAGTTCAACTAGAGGCACACAAAATTCTTATTTCCAGACCTTTCCCTTTATAATTCCTCTGAATGGTTCCAAGGTGATGGATGACAGGGTGGTGCAACATTTGATAGATGGCTTGATTATTTTAACAATTAAATATAATATGAACATTTGGGAAGGTTCCACAGAAGTCTCATTTTTTGTCTTTGTTAACTATGGTGTGCATAATTAATTTACAAGTATGTAAAGGCTGCAGCACAAAGAAATGGAAGAAAATTGAAGCAATACTGAATATTTAATGAAATGTCACTCATTCAAAACTCATTAATATACATAGGGTAATAATCTGATAGATTTGAATATTGTAGTATTTTTTTCTTGTAAAGTTGTTTGGCTTACACTTTAATATATAATAACCTAATATAGTCTGTGGGCCAAATCCCAATTTGCTTTACACACTTTCAAAGAGGCCATAAGAAGTTTAAAAGCCATGGTCTCCTGTGCTGGGGTCAAAAGCAGTGGAAAGTCCAAATGGTAGACATTTCATTCTTCTGAATGCTTCAGAAATTTCTCAAACAGCAAAACTAAACTAGTCCCTTGGCCTTTTTCTATTTTAAAAACTGTTCCATATGCTTCTGTGCTCTTTGGGCTTAGTGGTGGGAGGATGTGTTATGCTGTTGTACATTCATCAGCTGGAGATGGACAGATATTTTTTTCTATTTGCTTGCCTGGAGCAGGGGTTCAAACTCATTGCTACTGATCAGAAGAAAGAAGGATGTGGTGCCATCCTACTGTCCTACTATAGAGCAGACTGGAAATCAGATTTTTTATCCTGCAAGAAATTCTTATATTTTAAAACTTGTTTGTCTCAAATTGGAACAAAAAGTCCAAAAATAAATTCTGGAAAAAAAAATTAATTTGGAATTGTCAAAAATAATCTGGGTTTGAGAAACAAATGGGGTTTGAGAGCAATTCACCCTTAGGCAGATTGTGCTATATAGCTATACAATGAATCAGCTATGGCAACGCTTCAGCTAAGTTATCCGCTTTTATTGCTTTGTATCTCCTTCCTGTTGATGAAATACATCAAATGAGGTTGGCATTAAGAGAACCTCTGGATTAGAAGGTGCATTTATTTGGATTTTTTGGTGCTCTGCCAATTAAAACAAAATCCCAGTTTAATGGCGTACAATAAATTTGATTTAGAGATATGTCTTCATTATTCTGATACTTCTGTATTCTGTGAAGCAAAAGAAAATTAGGTCCATTTCTGCCCTCATATGCACACAGTTCCCGCTGATTATGGCTTAGATTCAGGAAAGCATCCTTGTTCAAGAAAGTACTTAAGTATATAGTTAAGTCCCATTGTAGTCAGTTGGATTTACTTGCTTAACTGCTTTCCTGAACAGAAATGCTTAACTGCTTTTTCAGAATCTGGGCCTAAAAAGGTGAAAGTTTGGGCTCACTGGTCCATATTAATTGCTAGTGTGATGCCATTGACTTCCAGTATATATACAATTAGTGTAATTAAAATACCTGCTTTAGGATCAACCTGCCCTCTCCTTTCATAAACCAAAATAATGTTTGTTTGTTTGTTTGTTTGTTTGTTTGTTTGTTTGTTTGTTTGTTTGTTTGTTTGTTTGTTTGTTTGTTTGTTTGGGGTTTTTTTTACAAATATCCAAGTTTATTTAAAAGATCTCTTCAATTTGGTTTCTGGCTGAATTTTCAAATTTCCTATCATTGCAATTATGAACCGAATGTCAAATTTGCTAAAGGGTTCATGAATAACAGGTCTTCAAAGATTTTTACACAGTGTGTGGGAAAAATCCAGTAATTTTTGTGGCACATGTTGCATCTATACAATCAGATCTTTCAGAATAACTGTAGAAATTAATGCCTGTGTTTTCTGTCCTTTAAAATAACGTAAGACTGCAAAATAGCAAGAGTGTGTTTGTACTCTGAAAAAGCAACTTTGTAAAATGTATCCAGGGGTTCCCACTTTCATTGTGTTTCAGTGACTTCTGAAACAAATACTCTTAGTTTATAAGTACATTACTAACTCTACTAGTTATCAATTTGGCAAACTTAATCCAGGATGAGAGTCAAGATGGCTTCTATCTGATTTATGTAATATCACTTGTAATAAAGAGTCTTCTGATCAAAAGCATCCTTCACTAACACATGTGAAACCCAACTGTCCTCAGATCATGCTCTTAATTACACATGACATGTGCAAGTTTGTTGCCTTCATAGAGGTTGCAAGATACTTTACCGAGGGCATAATATGAAGATAATGGGTTTCTCTAGATGACCCTAGAAATAAAGTTTAGTTAACAATTTAGTTGATTGCCTGGAAGCCAGAAAAGAATCCGGCTCACTCTCCCAGAGTTGTGTTGCCTCTGTTAAACATCTTATTGTTTCAACAGATATGACTCTGAATACACAGGGAGCTAATTTTTCATAGATTCATAGATACTAAGGTCAGAAGGGACCATTCTGATCATCTAGTCCGACCTCCTGCACAGCGCAGGCCACAGAATCTCACCCACCCACTCCTACGAAAAACCTCACCTATGTCTGAGCTATTGAAGTCCTTAAATCATGGTTTAAAGACTTCAAGGAGCAGAGAAGCCTCCCTCAAGTCACCCATTCCCCATGCTACAGAGGAAGGCGAAAAACCTCCAGGGCCTCTCCAATCTGCCCTGGAGGAAAATTCCTTCCCGACCCCAAATATGGCAATCAGCTAAACCCTGAGCATATAGGCAAGATTCACCAGCCAGATACTACAGAAAATTCTTTCCTGGGTAACTCAGATCTCATCCATCTAATATTCCATCTCAGGGGATTAGGCCTATTTACCCTGAATATTTAAAGATCAATTACTTACCAAAATCCCATTATCCCATCATACCATCTCCTCCATAAACTTATCAAGTAGAATCTTAAAACCAGATAGATCTTTTGCCCCCACTGCTTCCCTTGGAAGGCTATTCCAAAACTTCACTCCTCTGATGGTTAAAAACCTTCGTCTGATTTCAAGTCTAAACTTCCTGGTGGCCAGTTTATACCCATTTGTTCTTGTGTCCACATTGGTGCTGAGCTTAAATAATTCCTCTCCCTCTCCTGTATTTATCCCTCTGATATATTTATAGAGAGCAATCATATCTCCCCTCAACCTTTTTTTAGTTAGACTAAACAAGCCAAGCTCCTTAAGTCTCCTTTCATAAGACAAGTTTTCCATTCCTTGGATCATCCTAGTAGCCCTTCTCTGTACCTGCTCCAGTTTGAATTCATCCTTTTTAAACTTGGGAGACCAGAACTGCATGCAGTATTCTAGGTGAGGACTCACCAGTGCCTTGTATAATGGTACTAAAACCTCCTTATCCCTACTGGAAATGCCTCTCCGGATGCATCCCAAAACCGCATTAGCTTTTTTCACAGTTTGCTGAGTAAGTGTGTGCCATTTAGAATAGTACATTAAGAACCTCATTCAGCCATCAACTGTTGCTAGTCTAGGATTAGTGGCTCCTTGTGTCAAGGTCATAGATGATAATCTGCCCAAAACTCAGCAGCAGAGACAGGAGGTTGAAATATCAGATTAGTTTCTAGGACTTTCAATGGGAAAATACTTTCAATATTTAAACTTTTCTGCTGGAGCCTTCAAGATCTAAAAAGGGTTAGAAATCACTCAAGTTGTCTTCATAGTCAGTTTGATTCCAAGAAATATAAACTGCCTCCTAAAGGGGACCTCTCCTGAGCTTTGTTTGCATTTTTCAGAATAATAATAAAGATTTTTAGAAGCTCTCCACTTAGTGAGAGGACAGAGATTGTCTGTTCTCTTTGTTAAGGAACTTCTGAAAGAATGTGTAGCATCTCTGGAATATTAAAATGAAGGCAATCATCACTTATTCTTCTGGGATTAGAAACTAAACTACACACAGATTAAAGAGTGTCCTGAAGAGATTTGCTGATGTGAGATCATTTTCAAGTGTTATTTTTACAGAACTTATATCTAGTCAGGGACAGCAAAGTCAGGGTGCAGCACTTAGTTTCTTTCTAATTATTCATCTTTTCCATTAATGTCTTGGCTTATTTTGTGGTTTATAGTAATTCTATTAAAATATTGAGATTGGGCTAAATCCTGCAGTCCTTGCAGCAAAAACTCCCATTGACTTCAAACTCCTTTTAACTTCAGTTGGTGTTTTAACTAAGCAAGGATTGCAGGATTGGGCCAATTAAGACAAAACAAATGTTTGCATCCAGGTAGCAAGTGTGGATAATGATACTGTATACACTTAAAAAAAATCCTTGTTTAATCCCCAAAATGACAAAACCCCAGGTAAGTACTACATGCATTTCTTTTTAACTGAAACTAGCAGCAGAGGGAGAGGATCCAATTAGCAAAAGTTTCCTTGTCTGATGGAATAACATAAAAATTCCAATGAAGTGTTTATTTTCCAGCAACAGTGTTATTAATTATAATAGACCTCTTCCAACTGTGCCCCAAAGACAGGATGAAGTGCCAAGCAGGTGGTGGAGAGAAGTAGGGCTGGCCAGAAAACAACAATTGTAATTTGTGAAAAATTTTAAAGTTTCACATTTTGGTTTTGTGCCAATGTAGAATAATACTGAGACCTTTCAAATTTTTTCACAAAATGGGAGCAAGCTACAAGCAATAGCCCAGTAGTTAAGACACTTGCCTGGGATTGGGGAGACCTAGGTTCAAATCCCTGGTCTGAATCAGGTAGAATATAGTTCATGCACCTGTGGTTCCCATAACCCACGTGAGGGGTTAACAGCCAGGCTATGGGCAATGATATGTTTCCACAAAACATTTCACTTTTGACAAAAAAATGTTTAGTCAAAAACGTTTTGACCAGCTCTGTAGAGGCATCCCTTGAGAAACAAGTCTTCGCCTGTCAGATACAGAGTTTTATTGTTTGTTTGATTGTTGCTTGCTTCATTTTGTTGTCTGTGTAATATAATTCCTGATGAGTTACAGAAATAAAAAACCTGAGGTGAAATCCTGGCCCCAATAAAGTTCTTGGAAGTTTTGCCATTGACTTCAGCAGGGTGAGTATTTCACACGGATCCCTTCCCAAAAAAGCTCAAAGTCTAAGAACCAGACTCTTATATCCTTACTCATATTGGAGTATGTTACTCCTCAAATAGTCTAACTGAAGTCAACAGGAGACATCTGTGAAATAAGGTAACACCCATATTCATGCTAAATTTCAGGAACTAGCCTAAAATTAGACTTTGCAAGCATAGGAGAGGATAACAATAGACAAAGGTAAGAGGTAGGGAAAGGAAATACAAGGTTTACAACATAAAGATAACAGGCCAAATTACGAACATCTTCCTTGCAATGTTTAGATAGTTACATGAGTAGTCCCAAGCAAGCAAATGGGACTTCTTCCAGGAGTCATGCTCACCAGTGCGTGCCAATGAGGTTGATAGCATGCTGCATATGAAGCTCTTAAATGCTATATGGTGATTTTTATTTATTTATTCATCATTATTTTATTTGATTTTACCTTGAGGTAAGGTAGAAAGAGTAACGAAGAGTAGCTTACACTTTTGTGGAGAGCAGGGAGGAGGGCAGAATTACCATAGAAGAAACAGATGAAGTACATCTTTTTAAAGTAAAAAAAACCCTTGCAAATATTTGCAACAAAAAGTAATAAATTGGGGTTGCTTGAATTATGACAGTGCATTTCTAACGCGTTTCTCTCTTTAGCATCTGTGTGCTCCACAAAACTCAGTAGTACATTGTATCCTCTAAAAGGGTGAACTCTCCTCTCCTTACTATGTCAAAGTCATGATTTTAGAATGATCAGATCCTAATGGTTGGCTCTCAGGGACTCAATTCTACAGTTGATCTGCATGGGCGTGAAGGTCCAGCCACATGGATCTGATTTCAGGATCTGAGCCCAGGGCAGTATTTTAAGGGCAATTCATGACATAATTAACTGAACATTCTGTCATTAAAAATGTTTGCACTCTACTGTTAACTATGGAGAAAAAATCATATTTTTTAAAAACAGGTTTTTCATAATAACACCTGCATCACAGAAGGCAAACCAAAAGCTTAAAGAAATACACAAGGCAAATAAGTGAAACAATTTAGGTGGGGACATGGGTCTTTTTACAAAGTTGTGTAAGGAAAGAATATGTAACAATCTTAAATCTTAAAAATAAATACATCTGCTATTAAAAATATGTAGTTCAGTCTTTCATTGCATTATCAACAGACAATAGATTTCTTGTCTTCCACTGTCTTAGGACATATTGATTGTAAATTCTTTGGGGCAGGATTCATTTTTCATTATATTGTGTGAAATGCTTAGCACAATGGGGCATTGCCAAGAAGACAAATGACAATGACATAAGACCACATTTTCATAACTGACTCCAAACTTTGCATGCCGACAGCATATGTGAATGGAAATTGCCAAATGAGGGCCCTGATATTTCAATAAGTTGTCCATGTATATTTGTGTGCACACAAATGTATATCAGTTTTCACATATTCATGCAACTTGGAGAGTTTCCATGTGCACATGGACAGATTGTTACTTATGTAGATATTCCATACAAAACACACTGCTCAAAACATTAAAGTTATAAAGTCAAGCACTCAAAAGTTAGGCAATGTGCAACCTTATTTCTTCCCAACTGTGTCTATGAATTATGATATAGTCACACGCTGCCTCCACAGATTTCATTGTTGGGGCACCACCCTAAGAACTAAAGGCAGAAAAGGCATTCTCCTGGGTATCCTACCTGATTTTGGGTAGTTTCCAAACAAACTCATCTGCCCTGAGACACTTGCAAGCCCAGGGAGGAGCGAGATTAGCCCTCTGCAAACCTTTGCAGCTGTCTGTAAGGAGATGTTCCTTTCTCCGCAGCTAATTCATGGGTTCCTCAGGGCTCAAAGAAAAACTATCTAAACACACAATTTAGTTATGATTGGCTGGAGGGGAGAGGAGAAGACCCTGACATCCCACCTAGAAGAACCCATTTGGCATGTGGAACTAGGCTAGTCATTACCCCTGCTTTTCTTCATTTAGGGAGAGGCAGTGAATATAGATGAGCTGAATTAAGAGGGGAAAAATTCATTGAATAGACTAGTTGACCAGCAGTCTTCTGAGCAAACTTGAGAACAATGTGGCCTTCAGTGGCCATGATGCAGCCAGCATACTGTGGTGGTGTATAAAGTGCTCCCTTATTTCAGTTTAAAAGACTTTAATTGCCTTATCAGATCAAAGCTAAGCATCTGTGTTTTTCAGTTGTGGGGCATCGTGTGTCTGGCTCCCCTCTGGCTCTCACTAATCCCCCAGATTATCACAGCTCTCTAAAACTGCTCTTGAAAACCCTGTGAAAAATAGGACTTCATGTGGGTGTGTGAGAAGCAAGGAGGGAAGTAATAAGGTTGTCTGCATCTGAAGTATCCATATCATCATGGCACGTGGTTCAGCAACAAGGTGCTGAAAATTCCATTTTCCTAGCACTCTCTGGTAGACTATACTAGCTTCCAGAGAGAAAGAAAGTATATTTTATTCATTTGCGGCTGTCTATTGGCAATGGCTGTTTTGCATTTAAGGATTTATTCTGAATCTCCTCTCATCCTATATATATGAAAAATATGATTTTTCTTTAATGAGGTGCTGTACTTTAATTTTTATAAAAAGAAAAGGAGTACTTGTGGCACCTTAGAGACTAACAAATTTATTAGAGCATAAGCTTTCGTGAGCTACAGCTCACTTCATCGGATGCGAATACAGACTAACACGGCTGCTACTCTGAAACCTTTAATTTTTATAGATGCTATAGCATTCAATGTTTCTAGTGATCTAATATAGTTCAGTCTCTCATAGGCCAGATTGTGGCTGGCCCTGGCACAAGTTAAGGGAGGGAGACAGTGAAAGAAGCCTTCCCTACTTTGCAGATCCATAACGGGGTCTTGGCTTTTTTGAGCACACATGTGCTCCCTGTCAGCCCTCCACAGGAAAGTTAGTCTGCTCTAGAAGGGTTCTGAGGCTGTGCTATGTAAACCCTCTGGTTTAAATGAGCGTAGATCCTCAACAAAGCAAGATAGTAGCACATGCATTAAAAATACATTTGTTGATACGTGACAGATCATTTGAGTAAGAAATGTATCTTGATTTGTTTTTTATTGTAGGTCTCTGATTTCAACAGTTTTATGTAAAATAGAGACTCTTATAAAACATATCCTGGAAAATTGTAATTTTACAAGTAAAAGTAAAATCTTTAAACTGGGATGGAAAAATACCTAAAATGGCTGTTTCATTATTTCACCCAATATTTAAACCATTTATGTTAAAGATGCAACATGAAAAATAAAGTGTGTACCTATTCTGTCTACTTAGAATA
This sequence comes from Dermochelys coriacea, assembly GCF_009764565.3. Taxonomy (NCBI): domain Eukaryota; kingdom Metazoa; phylum Chordata; order Testudines; family Dermochelyidae; genus Dermochelys; species Dermochelys coriacea. The sequence continues at coordinate 117,171,346 of NC_050069.1, forward strand.
AAACAGGGATATCCATAGAATTCCTGCAACTGTAAAGGAATGCCTAATCCAAAAGGTAAATGTACAAAGTAACATCATTGCATTTGTAGTGATATATATACTACATATTTTTAAAAAAAGAAAAGGAGTACTTGTGGCACCTTAGAGACTAACAAATTTATTAGAGCATAAGCTTTCGTGAGCTACAGCTCACTTCATCGGATGCATTTGGTGGAAAAAACAGAGGAGAGATTTATATACACACACACAGAGAACATGAAACAATGGGTTTATCATACACACTGTAAGGAGAGTGATCACTTAAGATAAGCCATCACCAGCAGCAGGGGGGGGGAGGAAAGGAGGAAAACCTTTCATGGTGACAAGCAAGGTAGGCTAATTCCAGCAGTTAACAAGAATATCAGAGGAACAGTGGGGGGTGGGGTGGGAGGGAGAAATACCATGGGGAAATAGTTTTACTTTGTGTAATGACTCATCCATTCCCAGTCTCTATTCAAGCCTAAGTTAATTGTATCCAGTTTGCAAATTAATTCCAATTCAGCAGTCTCTCGTTGGAGTCTGTTTTTGAAGCTTTTTTGTTGAAGTATAGCCACTCTTAGGTCTGTGATCGAGTGACCAGAGAGATTGAAGTGTTCTCCAACTGGTTTTTGAATGTTATAATTCTTGATGTCTGATTTGTGTCCATTCATTCTTTTACGTAGAGACTGTCCAGTTTGGCCAATGTACATGGCAGAGGGGCATTGCTGGCCCATGATGGCATATATCACATTGGTAGATGCGCAGGTGAACGAGCCTCTGATAGTGTGGCTGATGTGATTAGGCCCTATGATGGTATCCCCTGAATAGATATATGGACAGAGTTGGCAATGGGCTTTGTTGCAAGGATAGGTTCCTGGGTTAGTGGTTCTGTTGTGTGGTGTGTGGTTGCTGGTGAGTATTTGCTTCAGATTGGGGGGCTGTCTGTAAGCAAGGACTGGTCTGTCTCCCAAGATCTGTGAGAGTGATGGGTCGTCCTTCAGGATAGGTTGTAGATCCTTGATGATGCGTTGGAGAGGTTTTAGTTGGGGGCTGAAGGTGATGGCTAGTGGCGTTCTGTTGTTTTCTTTGTTGGGCCTGTCCTGTAGTAGGTGACTTCTGGGTACTCTTCTGGCTCTGTCAATCTGTTTCTTCACTTCAGCAGGTGGCTATTGTAGTTGTAGGAATGCATGATAGAGATCTTGTAGGTGTTTGTCTCTGTCTGAGGGGTTGGAGCAAATGCGGTTATATCGTAGCGCTTGGCTGTAGACAATGGATCGAGTGGTATGATCTGGATGAAAGCTAGAGGCATGTAGGTAGGAATAGCGGTCAGTAGGTTTCCGATATAGGGTGGTGTTTATGTGACCATCGCTTATTAGCACCGTAGTGTCCAGGAAGTGGATCTCTTGTGTGGACTGGTCCAGGCTGAGGTTGATGGTGGGATGGAAATTGTTGAAATCATGGTGGAATTCCTCAAGAGCTTCTTTTCCATAGGTCCAGATGATGAAGATGTCATCAATGTAGCGCAAGTAGAGTAGGAGCATTAGGGGACGAGAGCTGAGGAAGCGTTGTTCTAAGTCAGCCATAAAAATGTTGGCATACTGTGGGGCCATGCGGGTACCCATCGCAGTGCCGCTGATTTGAAGGTATACATTGTCACCAAATGTGAAATAGTTATGGGTCAGGACAAAGTCACAAAGTTCAGCCACCAGGTTAGCCGTGACAGTATCGGGGATACTGTTCCTGACGGCGTGTTGTCCATCTTTGTGTGGAATGTTGGTGTAGAGGGCTTCTACATCCATAGTGGCTAGGATGGTGTTTTTAGGAAGATCACCAATGGACTGTAGTTTCCTCAGGAAGTCAGTGGTGTCTCGAAGATAGCTGGGAGTGCTGGTAACGAAGGGCCTGAGGAGGGAGTCTACATAGCCAGACAATCCTGCTGTCAGGGTGCCAATGCCTGAGATGATGGGGCGTCCAGGATTTCTAGGTTTATGGATCTTGGGTAGCAGATAGAATACCCCAGGTCGGGGCTCCAGGGGTGTGTCTGTGCGGATTTGTTCTTGTGCTTTTTCAGGGAGTTTCTCTACACCAACATTCCACACAAAGATGGACTACAAGCCGTCAGGAACAGTATCCCCAATACTGTCACGGCTAACCTGGTGGCTGAACTTTGTGACTTTGTCCTGACCCATAACTATTTAACATTTGGTGACAATGTATACCTTCAAATCAGCGGCACTGCGATGGGTACCCACATGGCCCCACAGTATGCCAACATTTTTATGGCTGACTTAGAACAACGCTTCCTCAGCTCTCGTCCCCTAATGCCCCTACTCTACTTGCGCTACATTGATGACATCTTCATCATCTGGACCCATGGAAAAGAAGCCCTTGAGGAATTCCACCATGATTTCAACAATTTCCATCCCACCATCAACCTCAGCCTGGACCAGTCCACACAAGAGATCCACTTCCTGGACACTACGGTGCTAATAAGCGATGGTCACATAAACACCACCCTATATCGGAAACCTACTGACCACTATTCCTACCTACATGCCTCTAGCTTTCATCCAGATCATACCACTCGATCCATTGTCTACAGCCAAGCGCTACGATATAACCGCATTTGCTCCAACCCCTCAGACAGAGACAAACACCTACAAGATCTCTATCATGCATTCCTACAACTACAATACCCACCTGCTGAAGTGAAAAAACAGATTGACAGAGCCAGAAGAGTACCCAGAAGTCACCTACTACAGGACAGGCCCAACAAAGAAAACAACAGAACACCACTAGCCATCACCTTCAGCCCCCAACTAAAACCTCTCCAACGCATCGTCAAGGATCTACAACCTATCCTGAAGGACGACCCATCACTCTCACAGATCTTGGGAGACAGACCAGTCCTTGCTTACAGACAGCCCCCCAATCTGAAGCAAATACTCACCAGCAACCACACACCACTCAACAGAACCACTAACCCAGGAACCTATCCTTGCAACAAAGCCCGTTGCCAACTCTGTCCACATATCTATTCAGGGGATACCATCATAGGACCTAATCACATCAGCCACACTATTAGAGGCTCGTTCACCTGCGCATCTACCAATGTGATATATGCCATCATGTGTCAGCAATGCCCCTCTGCCATGTACATTGGCCAAACTGGACAGTCTCTACGTAAAAGAATGAATGGACACAAATCAGACGTCAAGAATTATAACATTCAAAAACCAGTTGGAGAACACTTCAATCTCTCTGGTCACTCGATCACAGACCTAAGAGTGGCTATACTTCAACAAAAAAGCTTCAAAAACAGACTCCAATGAGAGACTGCTGAATTGGAATTAATTTGCAAACTGGATACAATTAACTTAGGCTTGAATAGAGACTGGGAATGGATGAGTCATTACACAAAGTAAAACTATTTCCCCATGGTATTTCTCCCTTCCACCCCACCCCCCATTGTTCCTCTGATATTCTTGTTAACTGCTGGAATTAGCCTACCTTGCTTGTCACCATGAAAGGTTTTCCTCCTTTCCCCCCCCTGCTGCTGGTGATGGCTTATCTTAAGTGATCACTCTCCTTACAGTGTGTATGATAAACCCATTGTTTCATGTTCTCTGTGTGTGTGTATATAAATCTCTCCTCTGTTTTTTCCACCAAATGCATCCGATGAAGTGAGCTGTAGCTCACGAAAGCTAATGCTCTAATAAATCTGTTAGTCTCTAAGGTGCCACAAGTACTCCTTTTCTTTTTGCGAATACAGACTAACACGGCTGCTATTCTGAAACCTACATATTTTTAAAGTTCCATATGCAAATAGGGGCTAGATTATCCCCTAGATTACAAACTGAAGCAAAGGCAGATTTCTAGAATGCAGTTCTGTTGTAGAGCTGACTTTAAACAGATACTGTTCAATTCTGGCAGAATACATGGAAATCCACTTAACTGAAAGTCATGTGAGAGGTACAGGAGCAGTTCAGACTACCAACAGTATTAAAATCCACCTGCATATCTGGGGCAGCCATCACTGTAGTATTGGAACGCCAATTAATAAATCTAGGAAATAAATAATTGTTTCAAATATAGAGCATCAATATGAATATTGCCCAGTTCTGGAATAGGAACTGAAGGTTCCAATTCTGCAAACACCTACATGCTTAATTTTACTTATGTGAATAGTTCTATGGATTTAAGTAATAAGTTAAGTAAAGCATGTGTGTAAGTGTTGCAGGATCAGGGCCTAATTTAGTTACCTCTTAACAGTTATTCATTCATATGTGAAATGAGTTTATGATCACTACTTAGGCATTAAACCCCAGACCACCGTAACAATTTGCACCTTTGCTGGAAGTCTCACCAGGGAGCCCATGGATTAAAATCTGGAGGAGTTTCCTCCCCAGCTCACCCTTCTCCTTTGCTGGTCAGTAGGAGCTCCCCTCCTGTTTACTTTAAATGCTGAGAGAGGCCATGGCCATGGCATATAAATTACTTCTTACCCTGGGAGACTGGCCATTGAGGTCTGTATTGAGGGCAAGGCCTATAGGCAGGCTTGCTCAAAGAAGCCAGCAGTGTTGCTATCCAGACTCTACCTGTTCTGTGAAAAAACAGAAGACTTCAATATGCAGTGCTGTCAATCTGGCACCTTTCATGAGCACTAAATCCACTTCAGAGGAAAAGAACTAATGAAAACAGAAGGCAAAGCCTTTAATACTTAAAGGAGACAATAAGTTCATGCCAAGAAAGCTGCTTTTCTTCTTTTATCAGTTCTGTCTGCGGCTAGTTGCGGGGGCGGGGGGAAGAAGGGGATGGGAATTCTCCTCAAGGTCACAGACGCTGAAAACAAAATATTAGCAACATTGAAAATCTTGACAATTTAGGCAGTTTATGATTTTTCCTTTCTTTTTCCTAATTTTTTTTAAAAGATTGAGTGTCCGACATTGACATAAATCTAGGAGAACTGACCCGTAAAGTAATTAGAAGAGGAATTTGCCCTTTCCTCCACCCTCTCATCTCAAAGCCAGATCAGATGAAAGGCAAACTCTGTTTACTTCCTGATCTGTCTAATTTCTGTAACAAGGACCATCCCCAACTTCATCTTCGTGCAGCTGCTAAAAGTGAAACTCAAGAGGCTGCCCCAGGCACTGCAGCACCTTCTCAGAATGGTTCAACCTTAATGGATTAGTTTTCCTCTGCACAGGTGGCAATTTAACAAGAGAAGACCAAACTTTTTACACTTATGAGATCTCTGGTTAATGGCATCAAATATCAGAAGAGTTAAACAGAGCAAAAAGTGTAGGGAGCCTCCCTTTTTAATCTCCTCCTACCTTAACTCCCTCCATGCACATCATATTTAGAAAGAAAATTGGTCACAATTTTCATACTCGGACTCCTAAAATTAGGTTCCTAAATAAAAGTGTTGAGCCATCACAAATCCCATTGAAGTTAATGGGAACTACTGGTGCTTTGAAAATCAGGGCACTTCTATTTGAATGCTATATCTTTAGGCACCCAGGTTTGAAAATTTTAGTCATAAACAATATCAATTTTTAAAAGCAGTAATACAAAAAATCTTTTTGGCTTTTAAATCGGTAATCCTACCAAACAAACAATAATTTAGAATTCCAGAACCAAGTGCATGTCTGATAGGTGCATTCAGTTAGTAGAAAAGAAATAAAACAAATAAAACAACACTGCCATTTATATATATATATATATGATTATTAGATAGATAGATTATTTTTTCTATCTATCTCACACCTAAACACAGTGTCCTTAGCAATGATATTTTTCTACTGTGTTAAGGATTTATCATAATAATCAATGGCCAACATTTCAAACTTAGGTGTCTGAAATCAGTTTACCAGGTGTTGGGTACCATAGGAAAACGTTCTGTAGATAGACATATCTGTACTTAGGCCACCTAAATGAGTGGCCTGAATTACTAAAGGTTTTGAGCACTGGTAGCTCCCACTGCAGTGGCTCACAAGGTCAGGGCTGGCATATTTTGAAAGTTTGTTGTCTCATCCACTAGTTGGATGTGTCCTAAAATCTTCCTATCAACATCTAAAACATGTGAGATCAGTTTGACTGCAGCAGAGAGAAACAACCCAAGCAGACAACTTCAGGAGATTTGAGAAAGACCAGTAAAAACTTTATATCAAAATATCCTGGCTATTAGAGCAGATCACCAGCCCTGCTACAGTTAGGATTTGGACTCGTTTCTGTTTAAAGCTCAACTCTTCTAAATTCTCTAAAATCTACATGGTTATTTGGATTGCCCTGTAATTTGGTGTGCCTCACGGGAATATTAACTAGTAGTCTCTTCACCTATCTTTAGGGAAATCTACAGATACACAAACAATATTTTTGTGATGTATTTATTTTGTACATATTGCTGTAACAATTTGTCCTGCTTTAAAATAGGCACAGCATGTTCTACAAATAAGTCCCTGTACCAAAGTGCTTGTGCTTATCATTACAGAAAATAACATCCCTGAAAAACATTGCTTGCAGGAACAATGATCAAAATTGAATATTAGATCTGTTGGAACTAAACTTTGCTGAACAAGGCTGGTTCTTAATCACCCCGTGAATGATGAGCTGCATGGCTATACCAAATTCATGAAAATAAAAAGTATGATTCCACTTTTCACCACAGCATATTATATCCATCTTTCTATAGACAAGTGTGTCTATTACACTGAATTGAAGCTTTGCCCTTAGAGAGGCATCATGTATAATCAAGTAGATATGAGCTGCATTCTAGATTCATCATAACTATATAGGTACAGTATTCTTGTATAGTACATTCATCAGGTTTTATTGAGAGGTGAAATTCTCAGGCACTGTGCAAAGTCTAATGGAATGAAATTGGCATGGGCAAACCTATGCAAAGAAGACAGAGCCAGTTCCCTGCACAACTTGATTATAGAGTATAGGGCCTTAGCTCAGCTAATCTTTAGCAACTTTTGGTCTATGCTGAGTTTGTGGCCAGTAAATTTGCAATGGATGGTAGGGCCACATTGCAGTTTGGAGGGGTTTTACATGGGCACTTCATCCATTGCAAACGGCAAAATTACAGGCCACATACCTCAGCATAGACTGAACCTGCAGCTGTGCAGTGGTCTGGGTATTATGCAAGAGGCCGTGGAGTTTTGCTGAGTCACCTTTACTCTTCCATGAATATTGGAGTCACAGTGATTCCATCTTTGGGGAATCCATGACATCAGAAAAAAAATCATTTTTAGCATGTGCACATAACACAATTAAAGGTTCCACCTTCTGTCTCTTTCCCCTGCTTCTCCCACAATTTGCAGTAAAGCTCCTCCACAGTATGGATTGTCCCAGACATGCCGCATTTTCTGAAAAGACCAACTTCATCCCCCCAAAGCAAACAGAAGTTCAAAGTATCTTTTATTTGAGGTCAGCCTACTTAATTTGCATAGAAACAATTGGTTTAATATAAACTGCACAGGTTTTAGACTTCTAAAGACTGTAATATATCATCTTAACAAAGAGCTAGATCCTCATATCCTTATTCACCTTGAGTACAACTTTATCCCAGGAATAGTCTGACTGAAATGAACCTGTGATTAGGTACTGCTCAAGAGATAAGAATAGGACAATCTGGCCCTTGGGAATAAATTTTCCCACAGATTATCTCTGTATCTGTGAAACTGGGTATATATTAGTAATTGGACAGACTGAGAAGTAACATCAAAGTTTACTTTCTGATTTACCGGTTTACAGATTTACCAATTTGCTATCCTTCAAAATGAAAAGAATGCCAGATTTGTATGTTCTACAGTTTTGGGGGTGGCAAATTCCTAGAAGTAGTGGGGAAGGTTTGGACAAATATGACTGGTTTTAGCAAAGGATTTAAATTAGTGACATGCAGCTATCTGAAACAGGTATATCTTGAGTCATTGTAGTGAATGTAAATTACTTTCAACCTATGTTCTTTTATACATCCTTCAGCTAAATCAGAAATCAAAATACATAATCTAGCAAGATGGTTTCAGGGAAACCAAGAAGATTTATGACACATTTGGAGATTTGTGAGCTACAGACTAATTAATGGATTGCACTCATCCATATATTGTGTGTAATTTTTTCATTCATGATAGATTATAATATTGACAACCCTTCATATTAACTTTTAATAATAATATTTATTTAATAATTAAAGGATAATTTAATACAGTATAAATTAAAAATATTCTTCATTTTGCCTGTTTAAGAAAATCAAGAGTAAGAGAGAGAAAAAAACAGTGAAAACTGCTTACAAAAATTATATTAGACTATGAAGAAATGATAGTCTTGCTATAATTCAGAGCCCAATCCTGCAAACACTTACTACTGGGTTTACTACCCTGAATAGTTCCATTCAAATCAATAAGAGAAATTGGTGAATTTTACATATGTAACTGCAGAATTCACCTAAGGATCTCTGCACTTATTTCTAGTCAGCTCTTCATCTTGTACATCATGCTAAGTGTAGCTCAAAAATTCACCCACCAGATTTAAATAGTGAAACAGTGATATTTAAAAATATCAGCTTAACTGCATAATGATCAATTTTTAATATTCAGATCTGTAAAAGCATTTTTTTATCCCCAGGATGAACTGCATAGTCTATTAGAATAAACACAAGTTCTGTCCACTAACATGGCTCATTAAGTGGACTGAGGTCATCTGATGAGTGGCCATACAGTAGCATTAACTTGAGTACAACACTACAGGAAATTCTTTCTTGTGCTGTGAGAGTGCAGCTCGTTTCAGAAGACACCTCTCAGCCAAAACAAAATTCCCACTCTCTACCAATACCTCTAATTAAGCAAGAGATGTATACCACTCACTAATACAGCAATGCTATTCTGGCATCATCAGTTAATAATGTTCATATTACCCTTTTACCATAGATTATTTGTTAGCGCTGGGTCCAACACAATGTTCATTATGGTATATAATATTCCTGGGGAAAAGATATGATAATTCCATAATTCTAAATCTTGGCATGAGAAGAATTTGCTGATTAAATTGAACATGGATCCCAGAAGCTAAATTACTTTTTTTCTTTTCTTTTTTTCTTTTCTCAGGCCTTCATTTGTGTGTCTAATTGTCTGTTGTACATGAACAGTGTCAGAATAGGTCCCTCAGTACAAGTGAGTACTTGCAGCCATTAAAAGCGCTAATTATTACGGTGCGTGTCCATGTGTACTGAAATATTTGTTTTTCTGAGTAACCATTGGAGACAATAAGAAAAGGAGTACTTGTGGCACCTTAGAGACTAACAAATTTATTAGAGCATAAGCTTTCGTGAGCTACAGCTCACTTTGTAGCTCACGAAAGCTTATGCTCTAATAAATTTGTTAGTCTCTAAGGTGCCACAAGTACTCCTTTTCTTTTTGCGAATACAGACTAACACGGCTGCTACTCTGAAACATTGGAGACAATGACATTTTCAGTTCAGATGTTCCTATCCAAAAGATAATACCTAGGTTTAGCTGGATTTTAAGTTAGAAAACAGGAAAGGAGTGGCAACGAGCAATGAACTTTTTTTGAAAACGCTTTTTATCTTTCTTACTTAATAATTGTGCAAGAATGAAACATCAAAGAAATCTAGGAGAAAGGTGAGGAACATCTAGTAGAAAAAAAAAAATCCACTTAGTAACTTCTTAAACTTCATGCCAGAAGGTACAAACTGATTAGTGACGTACAGGTTTGTTACTGGAACAGCTGAACTTGTTGGATAAGATTGTCCGTTGTTTGATCAGTAATAATGATCTATACCCAATTACCTGCTAAACTGTGACATGGTTCTCAGTAAGAAAAGGAGTACTTGTGGCACCTTAGAGACTAACAAATTTATTAGAGCATAAGCTTTCGTGAGCTACAGCTCACTTCATCGGATGCATTTGGTGGAAAAAGCAGAGGAGAGATTTATATACACACACACAGAGAACATGAAACAATGGGTTTATCATACACACTGTAAGGAGAGTGATCACTTAAGATGAGCCATCACCAGCAGCAGGGGGGGGAAGGAGGAAAACCTTCATGGTGACAAGCAGGTAGGCTAATTCCAGCAGTTAACAAGAATATCAGAGGAACAGTGGGGGGTGGGGTGGGAGGGAGAAATACCATGGGGAAATAGTTTTACTTTGTGTAATGACTCATCCATTCCCAGTCTCTATTCAAGCCTAAGTTAATTGTATCCAGTTTGCAAATTAATTCCAATTCAGCAGTCTCTCGTTGGAGTCTGTTTTTGAAGCTTTTTTGTTGAAGTATAGCCACTCTTAGGTCTGTGATCGAGTGACCAGAGAGATTGAAGTGTTCTCCAACTGGTTTTTGAATGTTATAATTCTTGACGTCTGATTTGTGTCCATTCATTCTTTTACGTAGAGACTGTCCAGTTTGGCCAATGTACATGGCAGAGGGGCATTGCTGGCACATGATGGCATATATCACATTGGTAGATGCACAGGTGAACGAGCCTCTGATGGTGTGGCTGATGTGATTAGGCCCTATGATGGTATCCCCTGAATAGATATGTGGACAGAGTTGGCAACGGGCTTTGTTGCAAGGATAGGTTCCTGGGTTAGTGGTTCTGTTGTGTGGTGTGTGGTTGCTGGTGAGTATTTGCTTCAGATTGGGGGGCTGTCTGTAAGCAAGGACTGGTCTGTCTCCCAAGATCTGAGAGAGCGATGGCTCGTCCTTCAGGATAGGTTGTAGATCCTTGATGATGCGTTGGAGGGGTTTTAGTTGGGGGCTGAAGGTGATGGCTAGTGGCGTTCTGTTGTTTTCTTTGTTGGGCCTGTCCTGTAGTAGGTGACTTCTGGGTACTCTTCTGGCTCTGTCAATCTGTTTCTTCACTTCAGCAGGCGGGTACTGTAGTTGTAGGAATGCATGATAGAGATCTTGTAGGTGTTTGTCTCTGTCTGAGGGGTTGGAGCAAATGCGGTTATATCGTAGCGCTTGGCTGTAGACAATGGATCGAGTGGTATGATCTGGATGAAAGCTAGAGGCATGTAGGTAGGAATAGCGGTCAGTAGGTTTCCGATATAGGGTGGTGTTTATGTGACCATCGCTTATTAGCACCGTAGTGTCCAGGAAGTGGATCTCTTGTGTGGACTGGTCCAGGCTGAGGTTGATGGTGGGATGGAAATTGTTGAAATCATGGTGGAATTCCTCAAGAGCTTCTTTTCCATGGGTCCAGATGATGAAGATGTCATCAATGTAGCGCAAGTAGAGTAGGGGCATTAGGGAACGAGAGCTGAGGAAGCGTTGTTCTAAGTCAGCCATAAAAATGTTGGCATACTGTGGGGCCATGCGGGTACCCATCGCAGTGCCGCTGATTTGAAGGTATACATTGTCACCAAATGTGAAATAGTTATGGGTCAGGACAAAGTCACAAAGTTCTGCCACCAGGTTAGCCGTGACAGTATCGGGGATACTGTTCCTGACGGCTTGTAGTCCATCTTTGTGTGGAATGTTGGTGTAGAGGGCTTCTACATCCATAGTGGCTAGGATGGTGTTTTTAGGAAGATCACCAATGGACTGTAGTTTCCTCAGGAAATCGGTGGTGTCTCGAAGATAGCTGGGAGTGCTGGTAACGAAGGGCCTGAGGAGGGAGTCTACATAGCCAGACAATCCTGCTGTCAGGGTGCCAATGCCTGAGATGATGGGGCGTCCAGGATTTCCAGGTTTATGGATCTTGGGTAGCAGATAGAATACCCCAGGTCCTGGCTCCAGGGGTGTGTCTGTGCGGATTTGTTCTTGTGCTTTTTCAGGGAGTTTCTTGAGCAAATGCTGTAGTTTCTTTTGGTAACTCTCAGTGGGATCAGAGGGTAATGGCTTGTAGAAAGTGGTGTTGGAGAGCTGCCTAGTAGCCTCTTGTTCATACTCTGACCTATTCATGATGACGACAGCACCTCCTTTGTCAGCCTTTTTGATTATGATGTCAGAGTTGTTTCTGAGGCTGTGGATGGCACTGTGTTCTGCATGGCTGAGGTTATGGGGTAAGCGATGCTGCTTTTCCACAATTTCAGCTCGTGCACGTCGGCGGAAGCAGTCTATGTAGAAATCCAGGCTGCTGTTTCGACCTTCAGGAGGAGTCCACCTAGAATCCTTCTTTTTGTAGTGTTGGCAGGAAGGTCTCTGTGGGTTAATATGTTGGTCAGAGGTGTGTTGGAAATATTCCTTGAGTCTGAGACGTCGAAAATAGGATTCTAGGTCATAATCAAATCATCATAATCAAAAAGGCTGACAAAGGAGGTGCTGTCGTCATCATGAATAGGTCAGAGTATGAACAAGAGGCTACTAGGCAGCTCTCCAACACCACTTTCTACAAGCCATTACCCTCTGATCCCACTGAGAGTTACCAAAAGAAACTACAGCATTTGCTCAAGAAACTCCCTGAAAAAGCACAAGAACAAATCCGCACAGACACACCCCTGGAGCCAGGACCTGGGGTATTCTATCTGCTACCCAAGATCCATAAACCTGGAAATCCTGGACGCCCCATCATCTCAGGCATTGGCACCCTGACAGCAGGATTGTCTGGCTATGTAGACTCCCTCCTCAGGCCCTTCGTTACCAGCACTCCCAGCTATCTTCGAGACACCACCGATTTCCTGAGGAAACTACAGTCCATTGGTGATCTTCCTAAAAACACCATCCTAGCCACTATGGATGTAGAAGCCCTCTACACCAACATTCCACACAAAGATGGACTACAAGCCGTCAGGAACAGTATCCCCGATACTGTCACGGCTAACCTGGTGGCAGAACTTTGTGACTTTGTCCTGACCCATAACTATTTCACATTTGGTGACAATGTATACCTTCAAATCAGCGGCACTGCGATGGGTACCCGCATGGCCCCACAGTATGCCAACATTTTTATGGCTGACTTAGAACAACGCTTCCTCAGCTCTCGTTCCCTAATGCCCCTACTCTACTTGCGCTACATTGATGACATCTTCATCATCTGGACCCATGGAAAAGAAGCTCTTGAGGAATTCCACCATGATTTCAACAATTTCCATCCCACCATCAACCTCAGCCTGGACCAGTCCACACAAGAGATCCACTTCCTGGACACTACGGTGCTAATAAGCGATGGTCACATAAACACCACCCTATATCGGAAACCTACTGACCGCTATTCCTACCTACATGCCTCTAGCTTTCATCCAGATCATACCACTCGATCCATTGTCTACAGCCAAGCGCTACGATATAACCGCATTTGCTCCAACCCCTCAGACAGAGACAAACACCTACAAGATCTCTATCATGCATTCCTACAACTACAGTACCCGCCTGCTGAAGTGAAGAAACAGATTGACAGAGCCAGAAGAGTACCCAGAAGTCACCTACTACAGGACAGGCCCAACAAAGAAAACAACAGAACGCCACTAGCCATCACCTTCAGCCCCCAACTAAAACCCCTCCAACGCATCTTCAAGGATCTACAACCTATCCTGAAGGACGAGCCATCGCTCTCTCAGATCTTGGGAGACAGACCAGTCCTTGCTTACAGACAGCCCCCCAATCTGAAGCAAATACTCACCAGCAACCACACACCACACAACAGAACCACTAACCCAGGAACCTATCCTTGCAACAAAGCCCGTTGCCAACTCTGTCCACATATCTATTCAGGGGATACCATCATAGGGCCTAATCACATCAGCCACACCATCAGAGGCTCGTTCACCTGTGCATCTACCAATGTGATATATGCCATCATGTGCCAGCAATGCCCCTCTGCCATGTACATTGGCCAAACTGGACAGTCTCTACGTAAAAGAATGAATGGACACAAATCAGACGTCAAGAATTATAACATTCAAAAACCAGTTGGAGAACACTTCAATCTCTCTGGTCACTCGATCACAGACCTAAGAGTGGCTATACTTCAACAAAAAAGCTTCAAAAACAGACTCCAACGAGAGACTGCTGAATTGGAATTAATTTGCAAACTGGATACAATTAACTTAGGCTTGAATAGAGACTGGGAATGGATGAGTCATTACACAAAGTAAAACTATTTCCCCATGGTATTTCTCCCTCCCACCCCACCCCCCACTGTTCCTCTGATATTCTTGTTAACTGCTGGAATTAGCCTACCTGCTTGTCACCATGAAAGGTTTTCCTCCTTCCCCCCCCTGCTGCTGGTGATGGCTCATCTTAAGTGATCACTCTCCTTACAGTGTGTATGATAAACCCATTGTTTCATGTTCTCTGTGTGTGTGTATATAAATCTCTCCTCTGCTTTTTCCACCAAATGCATCCGATGAAGTGAGCTGTAGCTCACGAAAGCTTATGCTCTAATAAATTTGTTAGTCTCTAAGGTGCCACAAGTACTCCTTTTCTTTTTGCGAATACAGACTAACACGGCTGCTACTCTGAAACCTATGGTTCTCAGTAGTATTTCACCACTTTTCTATAATCTTGGTGTTGGGAAAGAAAGTGAAAAACATACCGGTAACTAATATTTCAAACACAAGTTTTCAATCACAATAGTTCAAACACAAAATTACTGTGATATACCATGTTATAAAGAAGTGTCTGTTATGAGAAGGAAAAAAGATTGAACTCTATTTTTTTATCCCGAATCACTGATAGCATTATGCATTTTCACAGGTTTCAGAGTAGCAGCCGTGTTAGTCTGTATTCGCAAAAAGAAAAGGAGTACTTGTGGCACCTTAGAGACTAACAAATTTATTAGAGCATAAGCTTTTGTGAGCTACAGCATCCAATGAAGTGAGCTGTAGCTCACGAAAGCTTATGCTCTAATAAATTTGTTAGTCTCTAAGGTGCCACAAGTACTCCTTTTCATTATGCATTTTGTATGGTATAAAAGAGAGACATAAAATAAGAGTCTGTGGGAAAAGCCAGATTTGGGACAGAAATTGAAAAAATAGCAGGAATATTCTCAAGAAAATGCTCTTTAACCTTCTTGCAAATGACACAAGCTATTGTTTGGAACTCCCTATGGGCTATATCTAATTCACACACCTGCCCTGTCTGACTTAGTAACATAAGTTTACAGTGACAAAGTCTGATCAACCTGATAATGCTAATGAGCGTGATCCAAAGCTCATTAAAGTCAATGGAAAGTCTCCCATTGACTTCAGTGGGTTCTGGGGCAGGGCCTAAATGAACTATTGATTAAAAATACCCTGATATGTTTTGCCAGATACTATATTTAAAGTCTGGCAAATAAATTCCTCCAAGCTTGAAAACAAAATATGATGTCCTGAAATTTAAAAGCACAAACATCTTTACCTGGTTCAAGCATATACACAATGGCCCAGATCTTCACCCCAGTATAAATCGGCATAATCCCATTGACTTCAGTGGAGCTGCATCAATTTACAACAGCTAATGAGAGCTATAGCTACAAAATTAACACAAATAACACAGGGTTTTATATCAGGCTTCAAAATGCTCCATGTAAAAATATTTGCTTTTTTTTTAAACCTCAGGAATCTGTTTTGTTTAACACACTTAGTGACATGAATCCTGACAATCATTTTCATTCTTCTTCTGGCCAATTTCCAGATCAGTTATTTACTTTCTTTCTCCCTAAACTCCCTCTGCAGCTTCAATCGGCTATAGAATTCTGCTTCAATTCCTGTCTTGAACTGTTTGTGTAATGGTGCCATGCTCTATTAAACAGCTGCTGCATTTGTTCTCAGACTAATTCAGGGATAGGTAAAGTGATAACTACATGTCTGTCTGTCTGTCTCCAGGGTCTGGTACTGCAAGGAGTTGAGTTTCTTTTGGGAGGTGCTTAGCATCCTCTTCTTAAAACACTGGGGATTAGATCCACAAAGGGATTTAGATGTCTAACTGCCACATTAGGCACCTAAATCCAAAAGGTAGATTCTCAAAACCCCTGCTCAACTGCTACCTAACACTGTAAGTGCCTAAATTTCCTAGGCTCCTAAGTTTCCATCAGTAACATCTCCTAGGTACTTAAATTTGTGCCAGTGTGCATGCACACAGCCACTTCCGTCCTGATGCTGCTGAGCTTCAAAGTATCTAAGGTTTCTCAAATTAGGCATTCCCACAACTGTCCTGCCTGCAGGGCTAGATCTAATAAGCACGCTCAGAGGTCATATTAGATCATTGCCACTGGATCAGACCTTCCACAAACCCAGCCAAAGGAGGAGATGGAACCTCTTCACCCCACCCCCAATACCCTAGAGCCCAGTGCTTAGAACACTCACAAAGGCTGTGGGAGACCAAGGTTCAAATCCCCATGCCGAGTGATTTTGGAGCGAGGACTTTACCCTTGAGATGGGTTTAACTGCCCTAGTCACTGCAGTATAGTGTGTTGTGGTGTGGGTGTCTCTGTCTCTCCTGTTGAAACTGTCCACCTTGTATAAAATACTTAAATATTCATTGGTCTAGAGAGAAAGGAAGAATAACACTTTAGCCAGCCAGTCAGGGTGCTCCCCAAGGAGATCCGTATTCAATGTTCTGCTCCAATTTTGGCATTTCCAAATGGCTCACTTGGGTGGTTCTCTGCTCAGCATGCTGGCTTCAGTGAATTGGGACACCTAACTCAGAGCTGTGGATTCCACTGAGTTGCAGGGTGCCTAAAATTAGATGTCATGATGCGAAGTCTAAGTCCCCCCTGGATTTGGCCCTGGGAGTGGGATCAGACTCTTAGGGGTACAGCCTCTTAGGGTTGATTCATACCAGCTAAGGATCTGGTCCTTGGTTTTTGCTGCATAGTATTTTATTTGTGAAGTCCCTTGGGAGGAAATGTAGGGTGTCTACCATCAAACTAATCAGACTGAATAAGAAATTCAAGAGTCAACTCTCTGTTCGTACTTTTTCTCTTCCTTGCTAATTTTTCTGTGGGTTTTAATTCAGTTTCTGTAAGCTTTGTGAGTTAACAGTGCAGCTTAGTTTTTGAAAGAGAGTTTGCTTGCTCTGGGTTTTTCAGACTCTCAGCTCCATCTCTGACTCACTCCAGGTGGGAGTATATGAAAAATTTTCAGACTCACCCTCTCTTTGATTGACATCACCATTATTTCCCATACTATTTTTATCTGCCTTCTCAAGGAAAGTAAGCACAGTGCAGCCTGTCAATTTCTAGTCAATTCTTCATCTGTGCTGTGCAGCTTGAAGGTTTCAGTGACATTTTTAAAGCTGCTTAGATGATCTTTACATGGAAGCTTAAAGAAATGCTATTTGCATTAGAACGGATACATCTGAATGATTGCTATTTCTTATTCACTGCAATTGAAAGAGTGATTGCAGCTTGGATAGGCATATACCCACACTATCTTTAAGCTAGCTAGCGTGCTAAAAATAGCAATGAAGATAGCAGCACAGCCTGTACAAACGTACCCAGGCAGGGCTTGTTCTAGGGGGTGGGCGAGCAGGGCAGTCTCCCTGGACACCAACTTCCATTGTTGCCCTTGGGCTTTTTCTTGTTGTGGATTAGTTGCTTAACCACTGTGGGAGACTCCAGAAATGCTTTCTGCCTTGGGCGGCAAAGGGCCACTCTGTCCTGTGCCCTGGGACCCTGGTATGTACTTGGTTTGCTAGTCTGTGCCACTGTATCTTTAGCCCACAAAAGCTTATGCCCAAATAAATTTGTTAGTCTCTAAGGTGCCACAAGTACTCCCCATTGTTTCTGTATCTTAACTGCTATTTTTAGCATGCTAGCTAGTTTAAAGCTAATGCATGCAAGTCTACCTGAGCTGCAAATCACACCTTCGATTGCATTGTAAACATACCCTTCCCCTCCATTTCCTATCTGTAAAATGGGATGAACAGCACTTACTAACCTTGCAGATATTGTGTGAAAACAAATTCATTACTGTCTGTGAGGTGTCTGTTGTAGTGATGGGAACCCACTAACACCCAGATGAAACACAAAGAAAGATAAGACAAATGCAAAGACCCAGAGAGTGGTATCAATTTACATCTTTTGCTGTTGTTATTAAAGGTCCTATAAAAGTACAAGGTATTATTATATTTAATTAACAGTTTAGACTTCAGGCACTATGGCTCAAATCCAGCTTCCACTTCCACAGGTACAGGGGTGTGTCTACTCTGTTCCACAAGGTGAGGGGAACTTTAATGTTTGGCCTCACTCCATGCAGGCTCCATTGCTGATGATTATGCCACATCAAAAGGTCCACTCCTACTCATCTTCTTTCGTCCCCTCCTCCTGGTGGGAGGTGAAAGAAAACAGAATAAGTCTACAAAGGCTACTCCACTTCCCCACAACTCTACCCAGCCATCAGTATTTCCTCTGTTCCACATCCTAGTGTAAAGAATCCCCGTGGAGCTCAGTTTGACTGTATGCAGGGAACTGCAATGACTCTCTGCTGCCCACTCTTCCTCATAATCAACACCCATATTGGACCTTGTGCAGCCATGTTAGCAGCTGCAAGATTTGTTCCAGAGAGCATAGCTACTGTGAAGTCCATAGGTATCTGATTTATGGACTAGCTTGAAATGTGCTGAAATTCCTGCTAGCACAGTTGTTCTCTGTGGTTATTTAGTCACAATCAGCTGCTGATGGCTGCTCCAACTACAATGCTCCCACCCACAACATGAAGGCTATTCTGTTAGCCAGTTAGCATGAGAACCAAATGCTGGAGAAAATCTTTTCCAACTGATTGTACTACACTTAACAACTTCCGCTCCTTGATTACTGAGGAAACCATTAGAAGAAGAAAATGTGTAGATCTTTCATCATGCTTGCAAAAACTTAAAGGGAGGGGGGGGAGGAAGAGTTCTATCAGTTATTTAGTGTTCTCAAGAGCAATTATTCCATTATTTCCTCTATCTTGCTTATTGTCTGCTATTTAATTACTTCCATATCAAGCTCTTTAACTCCAGCACACAACCTCCTGCAGGTTTTTAAAAGCCTGATTTGAGTCTGTGTCTGGCAGCTTCAGTTGTGTTCCCTTTTATCTCTCACAACTCCATGGTATTTCACTTACAAAAACAGACCCAATCCTGCAAAGACGTTCACTTATGCTTAACTTTACACGTTATGAACAGTCCAATTGATGCCAATGAAACTACTCAGAATATGTAAATTATATACATTGAGTGTTGTAGCCATGTTGGTCCCAGGAGAGACACAGAGAGACATACACACATAGGGAGTGTGAAGTAATATCTTTCATTGGATCAACTTCTGATGCTGAGAGAGACAAGCTTTCAGTCTTACACAGAGCTCTTCTTCAGGTCTGGAAAACTTCCCATCAGAAGTTGGTCCCATAAAAGATATTAACTCACCCACCTTGTGTCTCTAAGGCCACATCTAGATGCTATACGTATGGCGCTGCAGCAGCACCACTGTACCGACACGGCTGCACCGTGTCTGGAGAAGACTCTCTTATCAATGGGAGAGAACTCTTCCATTGGCATAATAAAACCATCTCTGTGAGCAGAAGCTATGACAGCGGGCTAAGCTCTCCCACTGACATAGTGCTGTGCACACGAGCACTTATGTCGGTGTCACTTATGTCGCTCACGCTGGGGGTGTTTTTTTCACACACCTGAGCAACGTAAGTTATGCTGACATAGGCTGTAGTGTAGACATAGCCTTAGTTAGATACAAACATAACTCTTTGCAGGTTCTAGACCATAATGTAATATTCTGTAGTAATCACCAAAGCATTTGAAACTCTACTGTAAACTGTAATGGCCTGGGCCATTAATAATAATGTAGGGATTGTAGTTTTAATAAAGATCTGAAGTAAAGTTAGGCTATAAAATATTGTATTTGCTGTAGAATGAAAATAAATTCCAACTCAATGAATGAAAATTTATTTCTGATATCTGTAGGATAATGTGATGTCATCTTCAACCATGTAAGCACTCTGTGGCAGAGACTGTACAGCCTCTAGCACAGTGCTGTCCTGGTCATAACTGTGGCTCCTACACATTACTGAAATACAAACTATACGTGATAATTTTAATTAAAAAAAACCTTTCTAGACCAAATATTCAAATCTGAGCAGGTAAAATTTTCAAAATCTACATTTTAGGGCACTCAAAACTATAGTTAGACAGTGCTAGCTTCATCTGCATGCCCAAATCCTATAGGTAGGCATCTAGCTAATTGGTTTGCATGTATATTATGATGTTTATAATCCCAAACACAGATACAGAAAGTTGGGCAACCTGGTTATTAGCTATGAAAAATAGGGTAACCAAATAGTTAAAAGCAGAAAATTACACTTGCAGTTTCGAAGGCTGAAGGCCATTTTAAAAATCTGACCTGTTTTTTTTTAAACAAACTGACATTCATTTGAGTCTAGGAGTGAAGGAACAGATTTTGTATTTAATTGCCCCAAATATAATCTTTAAATAGCTAAAACGAAGTGCAGTTTCTACACTGGATGTTGTGTGATACTGTGGAAGGGAGCACTGAGCTTTTTAAATCTGCAAACAGTAGGAAAAAACTTCTTTGACAAGTAGGCATTCCCTGTGGCTTGAGATAGACAAAGATGCAGCACTGGTCTCTGGACATCCTGGCACTGGAAAAGACAAATCTTGAAAATACTTATGGTGTGCCCATTTTCAATAGTGAATATAATTTTTTAGACAGAATCAGTTGTGAGGTCAACTTTAGGGCCAACTTTTAGAAGATGCTTCTGTTCAACTTCCAAGACCCTAATCCTACATTCAGTAATGCGTGGGCAAGAACTGCGGCCTAATTCTGCACCTGCATTTTTGCTGTTACTATCAATTTTTGGTGAAACCATGCAGGCCTCAATATTAGCATTCAGACATTAGAATGTTCTTTGTACCTGCAGGTCAGGTAGTTTGGCAGCTAAGTGCTAACATTTGTACTTAGAATTGATTGTGTCCACAGATCAGATAGTTAGTTTATGCTATGGTTTTCAATGGTGAAAGGAAATTTGGATATACAATTCTGATTAATTCTAATAATGGACAGTGGGCATGCAAATCTTCTAGGCAACTTTGAAAACATTATCTCTAAATTCTGTCTTCTGTATCCACAATTGATGCCACCTAAAAACTGCACTGGCAATGAATCATGGACACAGAATGAAAGACTGCCCCTTTGAAAAAACAGGGCTAAAAGGATGACCCTATCAGGCTGGTCGGAAAAGGCCACAGGTGGTGCTTGCCACAGTCCTCAGGAGGACGAAAGGAGAGATTGAGTCTTAGAGAGAAAAACTGAAACAAAAGGGGCAACACAGTTCCTCACCTCTTTTTCACATAGGCTGAGGATGCCTAGAAGACCTGTGCATAGAAACAGAAGACCTCCAGGAATAGATTTTGGAGAATTAATCCTTTGTTTCTCTTCTCTGTTACAAAACTTTCTGATAGCATGACCAACACCTTTCCAATGAGTTCTGCTGATGTGGTTTCTGTAGAGTCCATTTTTATTTCCTATTTCCTATCCTGTATGATTTGGGTCTTGTAAATAGTGTTAATACATACAATAATTATAATTCTCCTTGACTGCATCATATTTAAAGGTGTAAGCTTCTCAATCCATCTCCTTGAAGCAGATTACCCAGGAGAGAATTTGTACAATCCAGCTGGAGCTGCTCTGATCCCATTAACTGAATAGTGAGGAGAATATTTGAATCAGACTCCAGAGCATAGCAAAACCCTTATCTCATTAAAAGGAAAGCTGAAGAGACTGTACCACAGGGGTGTAACCTTGGGTGTCCCTTTGAACGTCTGGTTGAGTCACATGGGTGAGGGCTGAATGGAGGTGGTATTGAGGCATTTGGGTGAGGTATCTGTGACAATATCTCTTTGGGTGTGTGTTCTACCCCTCAGTCTGACAATTTCTAAAGGTGCCATGTGGGACAAACAACCAAATGAGGTACAAAATGAAAATAAGAGTACTGGCAATTTAAAATGAAGTGCAATTAATTAATCTATGTATTTACCATTGGTGACATTATAATAAAAAGCCTTTGGGGTCACTATTTTATAGGAACTTCCCTCATTTGGAAGATTTTATTTCCTAGTGTGTGTATGTGTGTATATCTATCTATCTATCTAATCTATTTATCTATCTATCTATATATATCTTTGTAGAATTGTCATGGCCTCATCTTTGTCTTTTTTTGTCTACCTGCCTTCAATATAAACACCTTTAGGTGACAAGCAGTAGTCAGTGGCTTCAGGACTTGAGTATCTTCATAATGGGGTGTTTTATTATCTTTCCCAGGGAATTCAGGAGTGCTGGAAGGCAATGAGGCAGCTGACCCCTCCTCTTCTATGTAGGAGGGGAGAGTTCTGTGTGCAGAGGGTTACCTGCCGTGTGTGTTAGGATGGACAATCCAGGCCAATAATAACCATGCCCATGTCTTTTGTGCTGTATAAAAGATGCTGCTCTGCAAAGTGTATTATTTGTTTTTCTTTCTTCTTCAAGACTGCCAAATGCAGACTTCTTCCTGCCTCTTTTCCTCCATCACCGGCTCCCACTCAGCAGGGCTCCCTAGCATGCTCTCTGATGGTGACACACACTCTATTGAACCCTGCTGGAGATTGGAAGTCCCCAGCATGAGACAAATAAACAGCTTCCCCCCCCCGAAACTTCCCAGACTGACGTATTGTAAACTAAAATAGATGAGAATTTGAAACTTAAGTTGATCAACACTGGTGAGGCGTGCATAACATACTTTATGAAACAAATGCTTTGAATTAGGACACATTGGAAAGGTTAGGGCTGATTAATAGCTACGGCACTCAGACTTCTGAGATACATTTTTTTTTTTTTTTGCTGTGGGCCAGGATGGAATTGCAAACATATTCATTAGCAATAATGTGCTTGTTTGTCATTGAACCACCAAGTAAGCACTAACACAAGCCAAGAAATACTTCGGGATACTCTGTTGCAAGGAAATCAAAGCAAGATTGCCACAGTCGGCCACTGAATTAATTGGGATTTGTCTATATGAAGTCAATTTTGAAGAAGGGAAAGACTGAAAGGCTGCTAGACTGAGCTCAGTTAGATATCATTTGCAAGGAGTGTTGTAAATAGTCTCCAATATTTCAACTGGAGATCAATCAAAAGCTGCACTCCCCCTTCTCCCCAGCATGATCCAAACACCACAAGACTTAGAGATAATTTTCATCAGGACAGTATGAGTAAGCTAGAACTAGGTGAAGGATAGGGGCCCTGTCATTCCCATAATACTTGCTCCACAGGGGGAACTCACCATATAGATCATGGTGTGGAGTGAAGGCATCCGCCTCCACAGCACCACCACCCCCTTCTCTGGAATCTATTGAGGGCTAGGGTCTTGGGGACCCACAGCTAGGGAGGAGATTGAGGGATTGCACATTCTCCTCCTACTGATTCCATGGAAAAGTTTAAGTCTAAGGCTCTCTAATTTTCTCTCACCCTCCTTTCATGCTGGGCAACCTTCCTGCAAGATGGGATTCTAGAGCCCTTGCTAGCTGAGGAAACACCCCTCTGTCTGATTGCACTGAAACCACTCTGTCACCAAGCAGGAATGTCACAATCGCTATGAGAATGACTGCCCTCATAAGGAAAGGATCCCTTGGGAATTGCAGAGTATAACAAAATTATACCACCTGTTTTAAAGGGCGTAGGGGCTGGGCATAAGTTTCTGCGAAAACTTCCAGCAGTGTTGCCTATTCTCATGAATTTATTGTCAGTCTTGCAATATTTTATGCTATTCTTAAAGTTCCAAATCCTGCAAAAGTCTCATTTTTTTATTAGAAAGTAAGTTTATAGTCCTGATGGTTTCAGAGAACAGCTTGAAAATGTGAACCTTAATTAAAATAAAAACAGAAGGATAATAAATATGACCCTCCATTTATTATTTTTTAAAACATTTATGATTTTGTGGGGGCCTGACACAGGATTTTTAAACACGTGTGGTTGGCAGTTCTGGGATCCTCACAGGGGTACTACACTGGGATGGGACAAACAGGTGCCAAGTTAGCTTTGTAACCTTTCTGCTGCTATCTTAGAGGTCTTTGCCCCAACCCCTTTTCTTTATATTCAAGATGTCTGAAGCTATGTCTACACTTAAAACATTACAGGTGTCTACCCTACAATGGTGCTCCAGCTGATGTAAGTCGTCCACTATATCGACTTAATGACTCCACCTCTGCGAGAGGCGTAGTGCTTAGATTGATGTAGTTAGAGTGATGCAGTGTCCATATAGACACTGTGTTACTTATATCGCCTGTTGACAGATATGCATGGGGCTGAAAGCTGGAGCCCCACCCTAGTGCTGACAGCCTGAGCTGTCAGTCTGAGGCAGGGCTCACAGCCAGAGCCCCTCACCCCACTCCCGGTTCAGGCTGTGAGCATCAGGGCGGCAGGGCTCCACCTGTCAGTGTCCCACAATGCCCCACTTCAGTCAGTGGAAGTGCTCATAGTGAGGACATGAATCACCACATAGTGTGGATGTGAACCTCTGCTTTAAGTACTGTTGTACGTCAACTTAAGTCGACTTAATTTTGTAGTGTAGAAAAGCCCCAAGTCAATGGAAGAATTTTTCTATCAACCTAGTGCTGTCTACACTGGTGGTTAGGTTGACATAGCTGTATCTCTGAGGGGTTTGGATGTTTCACCCCCCTGAGCGATACAGCTGGTTTGACTTAACTTTTCAGTGTAGAACAGCCCTAAGTAACTACATAAACCAAAGATTTTCAAAAGTCAGTCGTGATTTTGGGTGCCCAGTTTGAGACACTACAGAGGGATTGTCAGAATGTGCTGAGTACCCACTGAAAAGGGTATCAAGTAGACCTTTCAGAAAAACATCACGAGTCACTTCTGAAAATCTTGGACATTCAACTGCTGGTTTCATGATTGGAGCACCATCATGAATCTGACTTTCTAAACCTGGACGAGCTTTTCCAGTTTTAAATCCCAAGTGTTAAGCATTTAATTAATTAGTATCATACCTCTCAGAAAACAGAAAGCAATGAATGATTATTCCAAGACTTAAAGGAGTGGTTCTCAAACTTTTGTACTGGTGACCCCTTTCACATAGCAAGTCTCTGAGTGCGACCTGCCTAATAAATTAAAAACACTTTTTAATATATTTAACACCATTATAAATGTTGGAGGCAAAGCAGGGTTAAGGGTGGAAGCCAACAGCTCGCGACCCTCCATGTAATAACCTTGCAACCCCCTAATGGGTCCTGACCCCCAGTTTGAGAACCCCTGACTATCATGAATAGTTCTCTGAAGACATCCACACAGTTTGCAGGGGCAGTCAAAAAAGCAAATGGGATGTTAGGAATCATTAAAAAAGGGATAGAGAATAAGATGGAGACTATCTTATTTCCTTTATAGAAATCCATGTACACCCACATCTTGAACACTATGTACAGATGTGGTTCCCTCATCTCAAAAAAGATATACTGGCATTAGAAAAGGTTCAGAAAAGGGCAACTAAAATGATTAGGGGTTTGGAATGGGTCCCATATGAGGAGAGATTAAAGAAGCTAGAACTTTTCAGCTTGGAAAAGAGGAGACTAAGGGGGGAATGATAGAGATAAATAAAATCATGATTGGTGTGGAGAAAGTGAATAAGGAAAAGTTGTTTACTTGTTCCCATAATATAAGAACAAGGGGCCACCAAATGAAATTAATGGGCAGCAGGTTTAAAACAAATAAAAGGAAGTTCTTCTTCACTCAGCGCACAGTCAACCTGTGGAACTCCTTGCCTGAGGAGGTTGTGAAGGTTAGGACTATAACAGGGTTTAAAAGAGAACTGGATAAATTCATGGAGGTTAAGTCCATTAATGGCTATTAGCCAGGATAGGTGAGCAATGGTGTCCCTAGCCTTTGTTTGTCAGAGGGTGGAGATGGATGGCAGGAGAGAGATCACTTGTTCATTACCTGTTAGGTTCACTCCCTCTGGGGCACCTGGCATTGGCCACTGTCGCTGGACAGGATACTGGGCTGGATGGACCTTTGGTCTGACCCAGTATGGCCATTCTTATGTTATATTTTTAAAGGATCATGATGTGTCTTCTACAATTTCCATAAATAGGGATATCAATGTGATAATGAGATCACAAGTACCACTTGAGGAAGTTAGTATTGTCATATACCTGCAGGGCTCTTTTATTGTCTGTTTTAAGTGCTCTATCAGCCTGGGTTTGGGTTTGGGTTTTAGAAAAAAAACACTTTCTTCCTGAACAAATGGCTTAGTACCTATTTTGTGGACACCAATTGTTTCTACTTATTCTTATCTTTTGTGCTATGAACCTTTGAGCCAGTGCTACAATTACTAACTAGACTAATTTGTACAGTAACAATCGGGAACCAAGGTGCAAGAAATTATAGCTTCTCAATCCTTTTTTCCCCCTTTTAAGCAGTTTGCTTGTGATTACAGAGTTTTGCTTTCTATGCTATAAAATCATTTTTAAAAGTTCAAATTTACTTAATCCATAAAACTAATTTATGGTTGTGCAAGTAGAGGAAACAAAGGTTGCCAATTCACAGCCTGAGTTATTTAAAAATGACTGAGGTGGGCAGTTTTTCCCCCTCTCCCATTTCTGATGACTTTTCACGTGTAAATGCTGGCCTGCATTGTGCATGAGCTTACAAGAAAGAAGACTTATGCAGATGGAGAGATCTTACCTAGGGTTATCATCTTTCAGGTTCCCCCAAAGTGAACACTACTGGGGGTGGGGGGGGGGGAGGCAGGGGAGCTGGAGGGGAAGTACAGCTGGAATGGTGCTGGAGGGGTGTGTGTGTACTGGAAGGAGTACTTGGGGGGAGTGGGTGGGAGTACTTGGGGCCTCACTCTCGAGGTGTGGGGGCAGTGTCATGCACTGTTACGTTGGCAGGGTGTCTGGCACAGGCCCAGGATGCAGCGCCAGCCACCTGTCAGTGCCTCCTTGCCTCTCCCCCTCCCCAGGGCTGGGAGCCAGGGCCCGGATGGGCGGGAGTCAGCTGCTGCACCTACAATAGGGGAACCAATCGGGATGCGGAGCCAGCTTTTTCTGAGCTGCAATGTCTGCTCCACAAAAATCCTGGAAGTTGCTTCTTTAAAAAATCCACCCAGACAAAAGGTGGAGGATCAAAAAAAGAGAAAATGTCCAGGAAAACCCAAATGTTTGGTAACCTTATCCTTACACAATACTGTGAAAGGAAGATGAGTGTGACCTCTGACTCGATAAGGATATACAAAGGATAGCAAAATGAAACAAAACAAAACAAAAACAAAACCCATATGGCAAAAGTCTCAGAGCCCAGGTCAACTGACTTAGGCTTGCAGGACTCGTGCTCTGGGGCTACAATTTGTACTAGGGCTGGAGCTCAGGCTCTGAAAACCAGAACCTCGCCTGGTGCATGGGCTCCAGACCAAGCCCAAATGTCTACATTGCTATTTTAGCCCCACAGTGTAAGCCCTGCAAGACCAAGTCAATTGACCTGGGCTCTGAGACTTGTTGCCATATGGGTTTTGTTTTTGTTTTGTTTTGTTTCATTTTTCTAGATGGTGTTTTTGCAGCATAGACTTACCCATACTCTGTCATACTCTTACTATTTACTCTGTTAAGTATATGTGTACCTTTAAGAATACAAATAGCTGCATTGTAATCAATGGAGCTACACATATCCTTAATGTTAAATGTGCTGAGTTTATAAGTAAAAACTCTGGGTAAAAATCTGGCCCCATTGAAGTCAATGGCAATTCCTTGCCCTCCACCCTCCTTGACTTCAATGGAGATCAGGTTTTCACTGTGTGATTTCCCACCCACACCCAGCAGCTCATACAACTAATTCAATATTTTATGGGGTCAGGCCAGTTTTCATTTTATTCAAATGGTTTCACCAACTTAAAGTAGTAGCAAATTATTTATTTTTAACCATATGATTTTCTCCCTCTCCCTTTTAACCATGGTCTCTGCTAAATGAATTGCTGATCTCAGTTACATAGACCCCTATTCAGCCAAATATTTAAGCATGTGCTTAAATTTAAATCTCAGTGAAGTCCCTTTGTTGGGATGGATTTAAAGACATGTTTAAAGTTTAGCACATGCTAATTATCTGCATTATAGAAACCACAATCACAATGGGCTAGGTCCACAAAGGGACTTAGGTGTGGTAACATCAAACTTTTAGACACTCTGTCACCTAGAGAAATTCACAGCCCTGAGTCAGGTCTGATCTACCCTACAGACCTATATATCCATATAATTACATTGCTTGGGGTGTGAAAAATCCAGACCTCTGAGTGACATAATCTGTAGTGACCTAACCCTCATTGTAGACAGGGCTATGTCAGCGGGAGAGCTTCTCCCATCAACACAGCTACCATTTCTCAGGGAGGTGGACTAACTATACCAACAGGAGAGTTCTCTCCCATCATCTTAGAGCATCTTCATTTAAGCACTACAGCAGCGCAGCTGCACCGATGCAGCACTCTAAGAGTAGATCTGACCTTAGGCACTTAGGGACAGATGCATACTGCATCTGGGAGACAGCCTCCCACCCTAGGTCCACACGTGTGTTTGTGGGGTCACCCTAGCTCATTAATAGCTGTGTAGACATTGCAGCTTGGATTGGAGCTTGGGCTCCCAAATGTGGGGGGGGGGGAGGTTACTTGAGAGCCTGAGCCCCAGCCCCAAGCCGCACCATCTCTGTGTGTGTATATAAATCTCCGCACTGTATTTTCCACCAAATGCATCCGATGAAGTGAGCTGTAGCTCACGAAAGCTTATGCTCAAATAAATTTGTTAGTCTCTAAGGTGCCACAAGTACTCCTTTTCTTTTTGCGAATACAGACTAACACGGCTGCTACTCTGAAACATCAACACAGCTATTTTTAGCACATTAGCATGAGCTCCACTAGCATGAGTCAAACCCTAAGAATGGGATTCACAGTGGCCAGCAATTTGAGCAAGGAGCCACCTAAGCTAGCCAGTAAGAAATGCTCAGGAAGGTCTTAGGCACTACCCGGTTAGGGAAGTAGGCAGAGGAGGTGGTGGTGCCAACTCTACTCTGCCAGTAGCCCAGTGGTTAGAGCCCCCATTTAGATTATGGCATACCTAGGTTCAAATCCCCATTCTACCTGATGTGGAACAGATTCTTTAACATGGGTTTCCCACCTCCCAGAAGAGTGCCCCTAGTACTAGGCTACAGGGTATTCTAGGGTACTTCTCAATCTCAACCTCAACTCGTGAAGCTGTTCCATTTTGTACAAAATAATGAACTATTCAGTTAATGCTTCTGATTAACTGAAAACAGGAGTGGGAAAGAGGATGGGGAGAACAATTTTTTTTAAAAAATTGCTTCTGGTTTTTTTGTTACGCATGCCAAGAATGTATGCACCCATAAAGTGGGTTAGGCAATAGGCTCCCTCTTATAACTGTGTTTTGTGTGAAAAATACTGAAGATTTAAGCATAGATCTTGCAAATGCTTTAATCACATGCTTCATTTTACTCATGTGAATGAAGTATAGCTTCATTATGTACCTCCAGATGATATCCCATGAACACAGAGTCTTATAGCTCTCTGTAGCTTGGCATTTGGAAAAGAAATAAACCGTTCCCGGAAGGTTTCTTGCAGGCCAGCTGATTTTCTTTTTTAATTGGCTAAATGGTGGGTATTTACTTTAGTTTTTACTATTTCTTCTTCCTGGTGCACCACGCCAACCCACAAAATATTCCGGATTTAATGGATCACTAAAAAATAGAACAATAGGGATAATAACATTTCAGACTGGAAATAAGGCGTACATTTTTAACAATGTGAGTAATTAAACAATTTACCAAGGGTCGTGGTAGATTCTCCATCACTGACAATTTTTAAATTGATTGGATGTTTTTCTAAATGATCTGCTCTAGGAATAATTTTGGGGCAGTTCTATGGCTTGTGTTATACAGGAGGTCAGACTAGATGATCACAATGGTCCCTTCTGGTCTTGGAATCTATGAATAAACTGTATCAAATAGATTAAGAGAAAAGAAGGAATGCTGGGTATATCTGTCTCCCTATGGAAGTTATTCCAGTTTAATTCAAGTGGAAATTGCAAGAGTTGTGTACATTGGTCCTCTGAAGACATCTGAATCAAGCCAGTTTTAATTAATCTTATCAATCATTTCAGAATAATCAAATTAACAAAAAAAATGTAGTTGACTCTTTGATTCCAGCAGCAGTCACATTTTATCATCTGAAAAAATAGCTTTCCCTTTGTATTTTAAATGACTGAAATTTGAAAAATAGATTTTTTAACTTCATAAAGGGCAGTAAATGTTATTACTAAAGTGGTTGGTCAACTTGTCACTGTTCTGTTCTGAAGCTTGGAGTAACACACACACAACGGACTTATTGATATAAATAGTGTCTTTTTAAGAGGAGGCAAGTGACACAGTTCCTTAGCAGAGGTTCATTTATTAAAACCTAAGTAATCCTCACTCTTTCAAAAGATTTGAGCTTAGTGAAAGTAAAGTATGTATTAATGATACAGATAAACTCAAAGACATTGGAGATATTCCATAACTCAGTGCAATATAATTATGAATAATTGTATGGAGTCAAGTATGTTATGACAAGCTTTGATAGTTACACTGTACTTTTCAGAAGCTATAGGCAACTTTAAGTATGTTAACTGTAATTTAATAGTTTGACTTCTGGCACTTAGCTGGCATAAAGAGTTGCATGCACTGCTTCATGGACGACAGGGATGCACAATATATAGTGCCAAAGTGAGTTAGGTGCCTTACTTCCATATATTAGTTCAATTTTAAGCATGCAGTTCTGCAAACATGCATGTAACTTTGCCCACTTGGGGGTTTACAGGACCAGGCGCTTACTATGTACTGTGGTGGATTGATCCCCACCTACTGTTCAGATAGGACTTGATCTTGCAAAGTGTGGGGCAATGTGGCCCAATGTCACAATGGACTTAGGCACATTCTTAACTTTAAGTCACTGGGACTACATGATTAAGCACAAAGCTTTGCTGGATCAGGCCAGAGCACTCAGAAACTTGCAGAATCAAACTTGGCTGACTAAGGAGTCCAGGCTAAGAGACTGAAATAAAATGTTCGTATTACCAGCTAAGAGTAGGTTGTATTTGCTTTTAATAAGCATGGCCATCATTTGCATGCTGGGGTCTACTTAGTCCGCAATCAGTGAACTCAGTTTAGCCGGGAATTTAAGCACATGCCTAACTTTAAGCACATGAATATTCCCACTGACTTCAGTGAGACTACTTGTGTGCTTGAGTGCCTTGCTGCATTGGGAGCAGTAAGATGTTTCAGGCTGGAAGTGAATGGCCAGTCCCCAAAGTTCATCTTTTTCTATGCATTTTTCTCTTCTTCACAGTGAATGTAGTGTTCATGAAATAAGTAGAACTGGCAGATAAACTGATCTGGTCTGCAGAGACTATTGTACGCAAAGCATGGGAAAGAGCAATATTGTTTTAGGTTATGTCTACACTGCACACCTTACAGTGGCACAGCTGTGCCACTACAGCCTTGCTGCTGTAAAGTGTGCAGTGTAGGTAGCCACTCTTTGTCAGCGGAAGAGAGATCGCCTGCTGACAAAATAAAACCGCCGCCAATTAGGGGTGTGCTTTTTGTTGGTAAAATTTTTGTTGGTCTGTGTGTGTTTTTTTCACATCCCTGACTGACAAAAGTTTTACTGACCAAAGTGCAGTGTAGACATAGCCTTCTTGTAGCACCCTGTTCAACATTCTTTTGGACGGACCATCTTCAGGCACCTAGGCAGTTTGTTGCCCTATTTTCCTGAACACCACAGGAAAAAAGAAAAGACTCCCGGAATGGGGTTTAACTAGACCACAATCTTATTAATTTAACACAGCTGAGAAAGTTTCCAGCAATAACTTGTTCAGTGCAGGTCATCCTTCCTTCTGTAATTCGTACCACTTAGAGAAGTTCTGCCCTCAGCCACACCACCCTCCACACCTTCAACCTGGCCCCAGCACCATTGCTGGGACCCCACTGCCCTGCCCTCTTATTTGGGTTGAGGGTGTAGGTTCCCCAACATCTTGAGGGGCTGCCCCCCACAAATCTTGCTTCCAGTGCCATTTTATCAGGGAACTGGAACCAGTACTTAATGAGCACCTGCAGTGGACACCTGAACAGTTGTGGCAACATGAAAACATTATGATCTGTCATACCCACTGGGTTCCTGGGTTCCTAAGAGGAAGGGTGGGGAGGAGCAGAAGCTGCAGCTAGCAAGAGATGTCAAGAGTAACAAGAAGGGTTTCTTCAGGTATGTTGGCAACAAGAAGAAAGCCAAGGAAAGTGTGGGCCCCTTACTGAATGAGGGAGGCAAGCTAGTGACAGAGGATGTGGAAAAAGCTAATGTACTCAATGCTTTTTTTGCCTCTGTTTTCACTAACAAGGTCAGCTCCCAGACTGCTGTGCTGGGCATCACAAAATGGGGAAGAGATGGCCAGCCCTCTGTAGAGATAGAGGTGGTTAGGGACTATTTAGAAAAGCTGGACGTGCACAAGTCCATGGGGCCGGACGAATTGCATCCGAGAGTGCTGAAGGAATTGGCGGCTGTGATTGCAGAGCCCTTGGCCATTATCTTTGAAAACTCGTGGTGAACGGGGGAAGTCCCGGATGACTGGAAAAAGGCTAATGTAGTGCCCATCTTTAAAAAAGGGAAGAAGGAGGATCCTGGGAATTACAGGCCAGTCAGCCTCACCTCAGTCCCTGGAAAAATCATGGAGCAGGTCCTCAAAGAATCAATCCTGAAGCACTTAGAGGAGAGGAAAGTGATCAGGAACAGTCAGCATGGATTCACCAAGGGAAGGTCATGCCTGACTAATCTAATCGCCTTTTATGATGAGATTACTGGTTCTGTGGATGAAGGGAAAGCAGTGGATGTATTGTTTCTTGACTTTAGCAAAGCTTTTGACACGGTCTCCCACAGCATTCTTGTCAGCAAGTTAAGGAAGTATGGGCCGGATGAATGCACTATAAGGTGGGTAGAAAGCTGGCTAGATTGTCGGGCTCAATGGGTAGTGATCAATGGCTCCATGTCTAGTTGGCAGCCGGTGTCAAGTGGAGTGCCCCAGGGGTCGGTCCTGGGGCCCGTTTTGTTCAATATCTTCATAAATGATCTGGAGGATGGTGTGGATTGCACTCTCAGCAAATTTGCGGATGATACTAAACTGGGAGGAGTGGTAGATACGCTGGAGGGGAGGGATAGGATACAGAAGGACCTAGACAAATTGGAGGATTGGGCCAAAAGAAATCTAATGAGGTTCAATAAGGATAAGTGCAGGGTCCTGCACTTAGGATGGAAGAATCCAATGCACCGCTACAGACTAGGGACCGAATGGCTCGGCAGCAGTTCTGCGGAAAAGGACCTAGGGGTGACAGTGGACGAGAAGCTGGATATGAGTCAGCAGTGTGCCCTTGTTGCCAAGAAGGCCAATGGCATTTTGGGATGTATAAGTAGGGGCATAGCGAGCAGATCGAGGGACGTGATCGTTCCCCTCTATTCGACACTGGTGAGGCCTCATCTGGAGTACTGTGTCCAGTTTTGGGCCCCACACTACAAGAAGGATGTGGATAAATTGGAAAGAGTACAGCGAAGGGCAACAAAAATGATTAGGGGTCTAGAGCACATGACTTATGAGGAGAGGCTGAGGGAGCTGGGATTGTTTAGTCTGCAGAAGAGAAGAATGAGGGGGGATTTGATAGCTGCTTTCAACTACCTGAAAGGGGGTTTCAAAGAGGATGGCTCTAGACTGTTCTCAATGGTAGCAGATGACAGAACGAGGAGTAATGGTCTCAAGTTGCAATGGGGGAGGTTTAGATTGGATATTAGGAAAAACTTTTTCACTAAGAGGGTGGTGAAACACTGGAATGCGTTACCTAGGGAGGTGGTAGAATCTCCTTCCTTAGAGGTTTTTAAGGTCAGGCTTGACAAAGCCCTGGCTAGGATGATTTAACTGGGACTTGGTCCTGCTTTGAGCAGGGGGTTGGACTAGATGACCTTCTGGGGTCCCTTCCAACCCTGATATTCTATGATTCTATGATTCTATGATTCATCCCAGGCCAACCTGGCAGTGAGGGAAAAATTCCTTCCCAGCCCACAAAAGGTGACTAGCATGATACCCTGAGCAAGACCCAGAAACCCTGGTCCCGCTTTAATACCAAGAGGAGGGGGTGCTGTTGCCCCTAGGCACAGAATGGTGCCCCAGACAGGGAAAGGGGCTTATAAGCACTACTTTTGGGTGCCAGGAACCAATTGGCTTCGGCTGCAGCCATGTATCCAGATATTCAACTAAAGGCCCCCCTTCCTTCTCTTCCCAAGCATATGAGAAGACTGAGGACCCATGAGGGCCAGATTTTTAAAGGTATTTAGGCACCTCAAGATTCAAATAGACACCTTATGGGATTTTTAAAAGTGCCAACTTGAGTTAGGTGCCTTACTCCCATTGATTTTAATGGGAATTAGGCACCTGATCCACATAGATGCTTTTGAAAATCCCATGCAACAGCTGTTTGCATTGTGAGGTGCCTAAATACCTTTAAAATTTGGCTCTCAGGCACTTAAGAGGCTTAATCCCTTTTGAAAGCCAATAGGACTCCTAAATGCCTATGGCACTGTTGAAAGCTTTACCCTATGTCACTAATATATTGCATTTGAATCTGTGGAAACTAGAAACTAGAATATATATTTATCCCTAGACAGTGGAAAAACATAGGGCTGGATCCTGCAAGATGCTTCATCCATCCCAGGGTCAGGACTGTATATTGTTATTTCAACACTTATTGCAAGTATACGGGCTGCACCACAGTTTCCACTCCTAGGACCTCATTATCTTAATGGAGTTCCTTTTTTCCCCCGTTCTGAAAAAAACTAGTACCCTTTATAAAGCCAATATCATGCAAATATCAAACAGAGGCAATGGAAACATTTGCACCATTCCCAATCATTTTAATTGAATATGTAGTCTGTGTATAGAACTGTAATTCTGTCCAGAAGCTGCTTGTCAAGCCATGTTTTTATTGTATTTACCTGATTTGTTTGGCTTTAATCGTATTTACTTTTGAAGGTCAGCTGTCCTGCTCTGAAATGGTTAGTGGTTTTTTTCCATAGGGAGAAAATCAAAGAGTATATGCACTCTTCTGATTTGGACTTCATGATAAAATAGGGAACTGTTTTACTGTTTGTGTTTATTTCATACTCTTATCACTATAATTATATGTATCTGAGTAGCTCTCAGAGGTCCTAGCCATGATCAGGGGCTCCATTGTGCTAGCTGCTGTATTTATACACAATAGGAAACAGTCCATGCCCCCAGAGCTTTCAAGCAAGACAGACAAAAGGTGAGAGAAACAAAGGCTGGGCCATCCTGGGGAGCGAGAGCTCCTCCAGCCCTGGGGCTGTGGCAAGGGGAGATTTTTCCATTGGCCCCAAATCCACCACTGCTCCCTACCCCCAGCAGTGCAAAGTTAGCCTCCCCTAGCCTCCATTACATGCCACCTATAATGATTATCCTTATTTTACAGAGGGGTAAATGAGGCACAAGAATTAACCCCACATTTCCTGAGACCCACTCCAGTGCCATAGCCACAAGACTGCCCTTTCCCTCTCTCTATTTGTATTACGGTAGGACCTGGGGCTCTGATCAGATTCAGAGCCCTGCTTTGCTGTGAGCTATACTAGAAGAGGTCGACATGGGTCCCTACCCCAAATAGCTTATACTAGGAAA
The DNA here is from genome assembly GCF_009764565.3 of Dermochelys coriacea. NCBI lineage: Eukaryota > Metazoa > Chordata > Testudines > Dermochelyidae > Dermochelys > Dermochelys coriacea. The sequence continues at coordinate 117,207,067 of NC_050069.1, forward strand.
ACAAGCAACATATGAAAGGTAGTTTAGAGGAAGACAATCAGATATATATAACTTTGCTCTCTCTCATATACATACACACATACATACACTTTGTTTTTTTGCAATTTGAGACTAATATGTAGTTATTTGGACAAAGTTTCATGTTTAGTTTTGATGAGGTAAATATCCCATTGTGCTTTGAAGAAAAGGGATATTATCCTGGGATCTAAACACCTCCAATCTTTGAGGTATTTGAATTTTGGATAAAAAAATTGACTATCTTCATTTGGATGTCCTACACAGTAGATCTTCGACTCAGTTTGGACAGGTTATGGAGAATAGGCCCAAAAACTGCAGTTTACTCTTTTTCTTAATAGACCAACTAGCCCCACACTCTTTCATGTCCCATACCATGACCACTGGAGAACTTTATGGGTTAGGAATTAAACTCTCCAAAGTCCCAATCTAGTGCTTTAGCTACAAGACTATATTTCCACTCGCAAATACTTACACTTGCAAATTTAAAACTCTGTTTCTTCTATGACTATTCCCTCTTATGCCTGACAATCAGTTTGTATAAATACTTTTACCAGAAACACTTGACTTAATAAACGTTTGTAGATAGTGAACAGAAAGGAACTGTGAGCATGGCCAAAGTGTATTCAATTAAAAATAAATAAAAATAGAGACAATATTCCAGGAAGAATCCTAAGCAGCAGTAATAGTAAGTAATGTGCCCAGGTGTAAGTGTTTGCAGCATTGGGTGCTTAACAAGTCATTCCTTCTGAATCAGTCTATTGAAGTAAGTGGAAAGACTGTAATGTATTAGACAGTGACTCCCCTCCATCAATATGCAAAGATATGTCTTTGTCTCTCCATAGTTTTTGCTCGATTGTTTTTTGGGGGAACTCTTTATTTTCTCTCCTCAGTGGTTCTTACAATTTAAGGGGGCTGATTTAAAGTTATTTAATAATGGAAGATTCTGATTGTAATGCTTGCTGATGATGAATATGCAATTGCATGAGACTTTGGGGTTTTGACACGTGACAATATTCTTTGTGAAGCCTGCCTGTACCAGAAACCAATGTAAATCCATCAGAAAAAAATAGGCATTAAAAGAAGTGGTAGCTTTTAAAATAAATTTAATCATTTTTAAAAGTATGTGCTATACAAATATCCATAAAGTTTGAAAGGAATTGTTCTCTATTCATAAACATTAACTTTAAGTCAGTGAGGTGCATGCTCATGCATAAATACCACTATCATCAGGATCTGCTGCAGTGCTCAGAAGAGGGAAAGTTGCTGAGTGCCAACATTTCTGGCAGCTGGCAGTGTACTAGGACTCTAGAAAACCAGATGAAATGGAGCACTTTCCTAGAGCTCCCCTAATTGGAAAGGAATTTATAATTCTTTTCTCTCCATAGTATTGTCTCATAGTATTCTCCCAGGGGTGCTGGAACAATTTGTGTAGTGGGGGTGCTGACGAGCCATTGAACCAAACTGTAAACCCTGTATATAATGGAAACCACTTCAAGCCAGGGGGTGTGGCAGCACCCACAGCACCCCTAGTTCCAGCACCTATGCCCCCTCTTCTATGTCTTACCCCCAGAGTTAAGTGATGGACAATTTAACTTATTATCTCCAAAAAAATAATTACTATTTAGGTAATGCAGGTAATGCTATGCAGGTAGGAGTACAGTAGGACACCTTAGGCAAATAATGAATATTTCTTGACTTCCTGCAAAATTCCTCCATTCAGGACACAACTTTCAGTTGACTCCTAAGCTTGCACATTTGGTTACTGTTAATTTCTGGAAAGGTAAGTGAAATGAATATGATTTTAGCAAGCTAGTGTAGCCATTTCAGGACTTCCATCAAACTCCTGGGGACAACCACATAATATGCCATGGCTGACAGTTTCTGTATTAGAGAAGGTCAGAGGTCAGCAATAGATAGGTGCTATTAGTAGAGCTGAGTGGAGAAGCTGGCATTACTCCTGCCTACACAAAGTAGCTTTAGGCCGTGCAATTGTGTTCTGGAGCTTCCTTTATTTGTGTATTGTAGTGCATAGGAGCCCCAGTCATGGACTAGGACCAGCTGGGTGCTATACAAACACAGAACAAAGACAGTCCCTGCCCCATGGAGATTAAAGCTGTCCTTGCCCATTCACCGTATTCTTACCTTGTAAATTTTCAGTACGGCACAGGTATCAAATAACAGTTTAAACTAAATGTAGACTGATTGTAAATTAATTCTATGGATTAGAATATCAAACGGCAGTATAAGATCCTTTGAGCACTAAACTGCTGGCATTTTTCCACTTACTAGTCTAATGGATGTAGTCAAAGGATGCCAGTAGGTAATCCCACAGCAGGCAGTTGATTCTCAGGCGTAGAGCTCTGTTTACACCTTAGCCAACTACCATCATCAACACCATGAGGAAGTATAGCTAGTTGAACCTAACCACATTTAGGCCAAATTTTTAAAAACTAGCTGTCTAAATTAGGCTGACAAATCCATATTTTTGCACCTTGATAAGTGGTCTGATTTTCATTGTATTGGGTACGCAGTACTTCCCATTGACTTCAGTTCCAACTGTATGGTGCTCCCTCAGAGTTTTGAAAATGAAGCCACTTATTTAGGTTCCCCAAAATGGATTTATAAGCCTCATTTAGACAACTTGAAAAACAATTTATCTACTTTAGGTACTCATATGGCAACTATGCCCATTGTATCTGAGTGAAGACAGTGAAACTGTCTTTCAAAATATTGGTTTTAAATTTTGTTTTCAAGCACAGAACTCTATATATCAAGTCACATTCTGTGGCTTACAGTTTCAGACTTCACCTTCCTTCCTTTCTCTCTTATTCAGAGTGTTTTTTGTATTGACTCCATGACTATCTGCATGTAGAGGCAGGTGACTGCAATCTGTTTGCTGACTACACTAATCATACTGTATGTACTTCTTAATAGTACTGAATCAGCAATATTTCAATAGCACATTTTCTATTTTCCATGGTGGGGGAGTATTGCAAGGGAGAGGAATCTTCTTCATGACAAGGTCTATTATTTATGTCTAACAAAAGATGTTGCACATGATGAGTAAGGTTGAATGTCTGTCTCCTTTTCTTGCTTTTTAGACTTTTAAGGATTCAGGTTATAACATGAGCTATTATAGCTCTCCAAGTCTGTAAGCCTAGTATGGAGGAATTATGAATTAAGTTAAATTAATGGTAGGAAAGGAAGGACTCAAGGTAACAAGTATTAAAAAAAAATAACATGTAGAATATTAAGGGTGTAGCCTGGCCCCACTGAACCTAAAGGCAAAGCTCCAATTGACTTCAGCGATGCCAGGATTTTATTCCAGAGCTCTCTGTTGGCTTGAGCATGAATTTTAAAAACATTGACACATCATTTGGGTGGATGGGATCGAGGTGCACGATATTTTCAAAAGGCTTTAAGGCAAACAATATGTTTCAGTTTTAACCAGCTCCAAATACATAAATAATTAACCCTCCTCTTACCTCAGTTTGTTTATGTGGCTCTTAAGAATCATATCTATCTTTCAACAGGGGAAAATAAATTGGGTTGTATGATGTAAGAACTGTCCCAAACTGCACAGGATTCAAAGGAGGGCCCTGATGTTTACAATAATATTGATGATTTTATATCTCATGTTCATGCTTTTCTGCTCTTTTTCATTTCAGCCAGGACTGGAAAAGGAATTGCCATAATAACACAAACAAAATATTTGCATCACTATACAGAATTGAATCTCATGAAAAGTGATGTGAAAGCACTGGACAAGTAGGGTTTGTTTATCGCCAAAATACAAGATACTTTATGAGTGGCTCTTCTCTGTCTGGGGCATCCATCTCTAATTTTAGGCAGACATCTAACTGGAACCAAAGATATTTAAGTTGTCATGCGATGTGTGATTACTGCTCTTCCAATCCTCGACCTCAAGCTGAGAGATTTTCTATTAGGCAAAACTGAACAAATGTGCAACAGACGCAGTACTAAATAGAAGTGCAGGAAATATTTGTAATGAAATTTTGTTGACTACAATGGGACCAGGATTTTGTCTGACAAATTCTGTGCATTCCCATTTAGAGATGCTGAAGGCCTGCTGGCCCATCAATATTGTCTAAATAAGTAGTCAGGTTGTGAAGTACTGTGTGTGTGTGTGTGTGTGTGTGTGTGTGTGCGCGCGCGCACGCACATGTGCAACAACAAAAAGGCCTGCAAATTGAAGGCCTGGTACCATGCCATTGATATTGATGGGAGGGAGGGAGTCTTTTTGTTGATGTCAGTGAACTTTGGATCAGACTCTAACACAAAGGAAATTACAAAGTATTAGAGAATTTGACTTCTGTTCAGTGTAATATTAAATTACTATAGATTGGAGGAAAGTCCAAATAGTGAGTATAGAGAAACAAAAGGATCTTGCATTCTTAAAGAAAATGGGATATAGTAATCACATTCAGGAAAAAAAATGCAATAAGGAAAACAATTTGATGTAATGTTCTGTTGGCAAAAAAGATATCTCATTTTCAATTTAATATTAAAGAATTGCACACATTAATTCTCTTCAGTTTTCCAATATACATGTATGAGCTGCAGATTGAGCTATGCTATTCATCATAAGTATTATTTGCCAATATAATATCCAGAATACTGACTCTAATGGGAGAGGACAACTTACATTCCCCATATTACTAGTTCTCCACATACTGTATATGTCACGATATAGTAGCATTATTAGTTGTTTTAAAAAATTAAAATGTATACAGCATTGTTGACAGTACATTCAGTTTCTTATATATGTAGTAGTAGAGAGGGTATTTGATATCTAAGATAAGAGAATACTAAGAGCAGACTTGACACAGTGTTGAATTATTTACACATATTATTCTAAAAGTTATATCAATTATTTGCTTTTAATCAATTGATTCTACTGGCTTTCTTCAATAAAGGCAATAAAAAAAGCAACATTTTCATCCAGATATTAGAGCACAGGACTGGGATTAATGAAAACTGGATTCTGTTCCTAACTCTACCTCTAGCTCACTGGGAGACCATAAATAAGTCATTTGGCCTGCATTTTCAAAAGTAACTTTGAAATTAAGGGGCTCTGTGTAGGCACAAGAGTCCACCTGTGTGCATCTCTTCATAGGATCAGAGCTTTATAAGTTTTCTGAGGCAAGGACCTTCTCTTTATCTGTGTTTTAACAGAGTCCAAAGCCACAGGTCACCGGTTCTTACTGAGGACTTTGGGTGTTACTGCAATATAAATGTTTGTTATTATTGTTAATAATAACAACTCTGGGAGACTAACACCGAGACCAGAATGGGAGAAATAATTGTATTTGCATACTATCGGAGATCCACTGTTCTGCAGCCTAAAACTTGAAGAATTGACATCCTTTTGGTTAAGGTGGTCACAAAGAGCTGGCAAGCTCCTTAACTTGGTCCTCAGCACTCCAAAATTTGTTACAAATAAATAGGCATGTAGCCCAGTCTGCAATATGGACACACAATAGCAATTTGCCTTCTTTTTCTTTTTTTTTCCTTTTTTTTGGTCTATTTCAGAAATAAATACCAAAGAGAATTCTTTTCTGTCCCGTCTGTGCCATATGCCAGTTTCACATACACAGAGCATTTCATTAGAAATTGAACTCATCCCAGCTCTTGTGGCTTGGACTCCTGTCCTGGTTACAGTAAAGAATAAAAGATGTTAATCGTTTTAAGTGGGAGTGCTACATGTTTTGAGAATAGCTTCAGAATGTATTCTTTCAACAGCAAAGGTTACATTAGAGCTCTGGAATTCTTGTTGAGAGGCTGCAACAATTAGAGAAGCTTTCCTTTTCCTATTCCTTTTCTTAATCAGATTGTTTAAGGGCTTCTTAGGTAACAAAAACCATGAGAAAAGAATGAGAATCCTAAAACCATCATAATAGGCACAAAAATAGGGCCAATTTTCCCATTACACAACTAAATTGGAAAGAAAGGAAATAAAGACATCAGCGGATGAAATTAATGCAGTTATAGCATACTGTAGTCAGAGTAGTTTGTTTGCTCTAATCTCATATGTGGTATAAGAAAGTGTGTATTTTTTTAAAAAAAAATGGACCCCAGCTGCAACTAATCACAAATAAGCTAGGTGGAATCAACAGTGATGATCTAGTAGAGAAGTAAATGCTTCTTGTTTTTTCTGGAAGAAAAAAAGAACCAAATATTCCAAAATGTAAGGTGGCGGAGATTAATAAATAAAGACTGCTATTATTGTACTTTGTTAATACAGTATAAATCTTTGTTAGAGCCCCTAATTAGTGAAAAAATAATATAGTTGCAGAAGCAAACCCACATTACCTCCATAGAACTTTCTAGCTGGAACCAAATTAGATTTGCAAAGCTTAAACATGACCATGACACAAATTAAAACAAAAAACAAACAAACAAAAAATCTTTAACTTTAGCAAAGTTACTTAAAACCCAATCTAGAAAATCACTTAGGCCCAGATTTTAGAGGTATTTAGGCACTGTTGTGCTCAGTATTGCAATGTCTGATTTAGGAGCCAAACAATCATTTTCAAAAGTGATGTAGGATTTAGGCATTTAGGAGCTCCTAAATGCCTAAATCACTTTTGAAAATGAGATGTAGGCTCCAAATATGTTAGCCATTGCAATGCTGAGTACAGCCATACCTAACCACTTTTAAAAATCTGGGCCTTAACCAATTACATTACTTTAAGCATGAATATTCCCATTGACATCAATGGGCCTACTCAACTTGGTTCTGTTCCCAGATCTGCCACTGGGTGCTGGGTGCCCTTTGGCAACGCCCTGTATTGTTCTGTGTCTCAGTTTCCCCATCTGTAAAATAAAGTTAATATTTCCTTTTTAAAGTGATTTGAGATCTACAAATTAAAAGGTCTATATAAATACTAGATATTATTATTACTACTACCCATAGGCTAATATTTACACACATGCTTAAGTGCTTTGCTGGATCAGGACAACAACATGTACATTTCTCAGTTTTCTCAGCAGAATGGAGAATTCTTATCTAACTCACAGGGGTGTTGGGCTGTTTCATTAATGACTGTAAAACACAGTGAAATCCAAAGAATGTTACATTTAGTGCAAAGTGTCATTACTAATTTTTTGTGTGTTGTTTTATTCTATTTTTGAGTGTAAATGTTAAAGTACAAATATTATAAAAGCACACAACAAGATTAACAAAATCACATACAATGATGACCATGGAGATTTCTGTCTTGTCAGGAAATTGGTTCTGTGAATGAGCTCAGATTCAGGCCACTTTGTATGATTTGTGTGCCCACTCTTACTAATAAATGGAAGATTAAATTACTGCCAAGTAGGACGTATTTTAAGGGCTGCGTGGATGTATATAGTATAAGGGCCTAGTGCTGGCCCTCTCCAAAAGGGGTGAATTTCACCCATGGTGACTGACAACAATGCACAACTTTCTGTTTGGAAGTTTAGATAAAATGAGGGCATAAAAAGGTAACATGGGACTAAGTGGCGGGAGACAGAAATAGTAGAGTGAAGGAAGTTTTACATTTTGCTGTTCCATATACCTTCTGAATGTAGAATCATAGAAATGTTGGGCTGGGCAGGGCCTCAAGAGGTCATCTAGTCCAGCTGAACTGAGGCAGGACCAACTGTACTTTTAGACTGCCCTGACAGGTGTTTGTCTAACCTGTTCTTAAAAACCTCCAATGACAGGGATTCCACAACCTCCCTTGGAAACTTATTCCAGAGCTCAAGTACCCTTATAGTTAGAAAGCTTTTTCCTAATATCTAACCTAAATCTCTCTTGCTGCCAATTAAGCCCATTACTCTTTGCTCTACCTTCAGTGAGCATGGAGAACAATTCATCACAGCCCTCTCAATAACAGTGCGTAACATATTTGAAGACTATTATCAGGTCCCCCCTCAGTTGTCTTTTCTCAAGACTAAACATGCCCTTTTTTTCACCTTTCCTCATAGGTCAGGTTTTCTAAACCTTGTATCATTTTTGTTGGTGTTCTCTGAACTCCCTCCAATTTGTCCACATATTTCCTAAAGTACGGTGCCCAGAACTGGACACAGTACTCCATCTAAGGCATCACCAGCACTGAGTAGAGCAGAACAATTACCTCCTGTGTCTTACATATCATATTCCTATTAATACACCCCAAAATGATTATTAGCCTTTTTAGCAACTACATCACCTTGTTGACTAATTTTCAATTTATGATCCACCACAACCCCCAGATCCTTTACAGCAGTATTACTGCCTAGACAGTTGTGTATTTGATGTGTCCTTCCTAAGTGAAGTACTTTGCACTTGTCTTTACTGAATTTCATCTTGTTGATTTCAGACCAGTTCTCCATTTTGTCAAGGTTGTTTTGAATTCTGATTCTGTCCTCCAAATTACTAGTAACATCTCCCAGCTTGGTGTCATCCAGAAATTTTATAAGGATATTCTCCACTCCATTATCCAAGTCATTAATTAAAATGTTGCATAGTACCAGACCCAGGACAGACCCTTGTAGGGAGTCACTAGATATGTCCTTCCAATTTGATAGTGAACCACTGATAACTACTCTCTAAGTCTGGTCTTGAACCAGTTTTGCACTCATTTTATAGTAATTTTGTCTAAACCACATTTCCCTAATTTGCTTGTGACAATGTCATGTGATACTATGTCAAAAACATCACTAAACCCAAGACGTCTACAGCTAAGATTTGATTTTATTCCTAACTAGAATTACTCCAGATTCTTACTGATATAAGAATTTGGCCTCAGTGTTTTAAATTGTTCTCAAGGTGGTTTAAAAATATGTGGCATAGTTTGCAGCTACTCTGAAATGTGCATATCATATCACAAGTAACATAACAAAACATAAAACTCAGTCATTGCAAACACTCCAAATCAGCCTTGAATTGAGTTTGGTCTTTATCCCTGCACCAGTTTTGATTCATCTAAATTCTTTTGTGTGCATGTACTTTTCTTGAAAGTAGTATGCCAGTGTTTTGCTCATTCCTGATATCAGTGAATGTTTCAGGTTGCAGTTTGACGATATTCATTAGGACAGATCACCTGATGGAAATCAGTTTCAATCTACAAAATAAAATGTTCTAGAATGGTGAGTATCTCACTTCTAATTTTGCTCAAAACTATACTTTTTTGCAAAATCATAGAAGTGAACAAAATTTGTTAAGCCCAAGCTAAGTTTTGTTTACATTCTTTTGGTCATTATTATTATTTATGAATTGTACAACACCAACCATGTGCCAGGGACTCCAAGTGGCTCAAATGAAAACAAAACAAAAATAGTGATTTAATCAGGTATAGGGTATGCAATCTGGATCTGATTTAAAAATGTAGGTGGTTCCAGTTGGAATCAGAAGAGTTTAGTCATATCAGTATTAGTCTTACATAACCATATTTAATCCAGCAGGTAAACTCAAACACATTTCTACAAATACTACCTTACTGGGAACTCTGTGAGATGTGTTAATATAGTTCCTGGCTAGGCAGTGTGGATTTTCAGTTTGCAAAGCAGTTTCACTATGGTAGTTAAAATGTGTTAGCAAAACCTAAATCTTAGAATGTACTATATATTATAGATGGGCAAATAGTTCATAAGAATAATTTATTTTGTGAATTTCAACTCCTTTTTATGAATTGTCCACAAACAGAATATTATTTTTCTTGATCATATTAGTTATTAGAAATAATTTGAACAATTTTGTGTATAAGTAGTTCATCTGAAGTATTTGATAATCAAAATTTGAGCTGATTTCACTGGCCATATAGGTCACATGCCATGTCTATATACTTGGACAGGATTAAGCCTAACTGTTTGAATTGGGTTTCCACTGTGAAAATTTATGATTACCAATTTAGGATTCATTTTCTCAAAATTATCTGAAATGTATACTTAAAATATGTTGTTTTGGTGAACCTTCCTGTCAATCATTCATTAGCATGATCAGATAAAGTGCACATGAAATATATAGGAACACAGTTCAAGTGAATTCATTTAAAAATTGCAATGAACATTTTGTAGTCAGTTTTTGTTCAATATTCACCCAGTTCTGCTGAAAATTAAATAATTTCTAAAGAAAATGAAAGGCCACCTGATACATGTAGAGTTGACCGCATGCAGAAAGAAACTTTTGAAGATATTATTCAGATAACAAGGCTCCTCATGGAAAAAAAGCAGCTAACAATTAATTCATCATTGAATATCCCATAGTAAGAATGTTCCAACTTGTCTGGGCAGAAGCAAACTTGTGTTTCAAAAAGACAGTTAAAATAAGAATGAAAAAACATGCAGCCTGTTGGAGTCATCATACATACCAATGTTTCAAAATGGGGAGGCGTAGGAGTGTTCGGTAGAATTCTAAATTAGCAGGGTGTGTTCCAAAGCAGATTTATTCAATCAGTGGTTCTTTAGACTCCAGACCAGCAGTGATTTCAGATTTAACTTGTTCATGCATGCTTCAACATAGGAGGCAGGTTTCCGAACTGGCTCATCAGTGTAAAAGTTCCTATACTGAATCTGTCGGATTCCCCTTCAAAAAAGAATACTTAGCAATGCTCTAGTATTTCAAAGAACTTCACAAACATTAACTAGTTAGATTTCACAACACCCCGGTGTGTCAGACAATTAAATATGAAAATTCCCATTTGCTGGATGAGGACGCTGAGGGACAGAAGTTAAGACTAGAGGATCTCAGTGGCTCTGAGATGGAGAGTAAAAGCCATGATTATATAAAAACTGAACCTCTCACAGTGGCAGATAAGTGTCAGTGGATATCTCCCTTCCTTGTTTACTGTTTAATAATGGCAGAGGAGGCCATCAAAATTGCTGGCTAGTGATGGTTATGAAATACCATTAGATACATACATTCCCAAAGTACACTGCTCCATGTGTAAGGGTCTGTTGGTCGCTTTCTGAAACTTAGTATGTTTTTTGGGTTGGAGGGGAGGGTTGTTTTTGGTTAGTCATCTCCCAATACCAGGATAAAGGGGAAGGGGCGAAAAGGAGTCAGGGATTCTTAGGCGAACAGGACCAATGAGCAGAGGCCAGCACTGCAAGTCAGCCAGATTGACATGGCAGGCAGGTCAATGAGGAAGTTGAAAGCCCAGAGCCCATCCTCTGTTTGAGCACCCACCAGCCACAGCCTGGGTGCCATCAAAGAGGTGATGGGGGATGCTGCCAAACAGCTCTTCGGATGCTCGAGAAAGGGATTGGGGGAGGGAGGAGACCAGCAAGTGGTGGGGGAAGGGGCTTGGGGAGGGAGCAGAATGGGAGTGGGAAGAGGCAGAGTGAGGGCAAGGTCTTGGGGGAAGGCTGGAGTGAGGGCAGGGCCTGGGAACAGATCGGGGTGTGAAGCATCACTGGGGAAAAGTAAAAGTTGGCGCCGATGATCCTGGGGATATGCCAGACAAGCAGTGTCACAGCAGCACATCCAGATCCAGGAAGAAGATGCCAGACTTGTAAATTTGTTGTAACTGTAAAGTTAATTGCACTTGAGAGACTGTTGCACCGCGCTGCACTCCAGCCATTTCCTCCTTACTATGCTTATGCTGTGAAGTGCTTTTTAATCCCCAAGGAAATGGTTTTGGGTGTGACTACACTGTATCTATATTTTTAAGTGAAGTGAGGGGATTACTGGTTAAAAGGGTAACAAGTGAGTTAGGAGTATCCTGGAGCAGGTACACCCTCATCCCTGCCCAGAGGTGCCCATGAAGAGACTGAGGTAAACATCCAGGAACCTCGACCTCAGCTGTCCCTGTGTGATGCAAGTCCTGTTCACATGGGGCTGGGAGGGAAAGTCAAGGTGGGCAGATACCAGGGTGAAATGAATTGGGGCAGGGACTCAGATCCTTTCATCACTTGTTTCAGCCGGGGTACTGTGCACATAGAGAAATTCCCCTACTACACATTCTGACAAATCTCCTGCTTATACATATGTTACTCGAAGGTTGTATCTGAGATCCATACACAAGCTAGCTGATTTACATACACTGGCATCAGTTTTAGGGTCTGGCCTCATTGCAGTCAATACAAGATCCCACTGGGTGCTCTAACTTATGCCTTGTTGCCTGTGGCCTTCAGGAAACATTCTGGCTGCCATGAATAGCCAAACTACAAAGATACTCTAACCACACCTTTGACTACGAGCTGAAAACATGTCCACCACCACTGAGGTGGAGTGGCATAAAGCCTCTATAGCAGCTCTTCATTACCCAGGCATACGATCTGCAGAACTCCTGATTAGCAGGTTAAGGTGGTTTCATGGCCTGTTTGCACTCTTGGAGCAACACAAAAGGGTCATAAATAGAGCTAGTTTAATTTTTTTATGAAAAGTAGAGTTTCATCAGAAAAACATTTTTGCAGGAAAACATCTGATGACCAAAAAAATAAATTTCTGATGGAAAACTTTGAAATGAATCAAATTTGTTTAGTTTTTAATACATTTTTTGTTTCGTTTTGGAATTCGAAACCAGATTTTTTTAAAATAGATTTTTTGTCCCTCCGCCCCTCCCCACACTGAGAACAATAAAATGAATAGAGTCCAAGACTTGTGGGAATTTTATTTCCTTTCTTTTTTTCCTGTACTCCATTCTAACTTTTTAAATGGTCCTTTGCTATGAAAAAGTTAGCAACAAAAAGAAAAATGCAACAGAGTAAACATGTCCACTATAAAAGTTGAATTTCAAAAGTTGATTTTTTTTAAAAAAAATTAGAGATTGGGGGAACATTTCAGAATTTTGTAAACTCCTTGCTTTTTAAAATCTGATCTGAATAAAAAATATCTATTTAAATAGAATTGAAATGAAAATTTCAATTCAAATCAAAATGATCCAAACATTTCTATTTTTTTTCTCATTTTCCTGAAAAAATGTAACATTAAAATTTTTGTTTTGAAATTTTTCTTTGGAGGGGAAAAAAGGTTTTTTCCCACCAATTCTAGTCCAAAGGGACTTCTCAGCTGGGTAAGTTTGGAGTGGAAAATTGATCATCTAAAGGAGAAAAACTTCATACTACAATCAAATGCACCTTCTATTTTGTTTTTCTCCCATCACTTTCATTTTTGTCCATTCATCTTGTCTAGCTTGTTTGTCTGGGGCAGCTAAGGGGGAAGCAGCTGTCAAGAAGGTAATTTTGTCCCACTTTTCACTGATCTATGGTCTTTCCTAAATTCTTCCTTAAAGATGCAAGCTTACTTGAAAGTCTTCCTCAACTCTTGCATGCAACTCTAAAATATATGGTTTGTTTACATATAATATTTTGTTAGACCATTTAGGCTATCTCCACTAAGTCTCCTCTGAAACTATAACAGGAAGCTGGAGAAAGATATTATTCTCCTAAATACGAACAGGCATAGAAACAACAGCTCTATGAGACAACCATATCAAATGTTTCTGGTCTAACTCCTAAACTCTGGTGGTTGATATCTGCTCTCAGTTATTCCCCCCCCCCCATTCCCCAGACGTTCTTGTCAACTGCTGGAAATGGCCCACCTTGATAATCACTACAAAAGGGTTTCTCCCTCCCACCACCCGGCCGCCGCTCTCCTGCTGGTAGTAGCTTATTTTAAGTGATCACTCTGGTTACAGTGTGTATGGTCGCACCCATTGTTTTATGTTCTCTGTGTATATAAATCTCCCCATTGTATTTTCCAATGAATGCATCCGATGAAGTGAGCTGTAACTCACAAAAGCTTATGCTCTAATAAATTTGTTAGTCTCTAAGGTGCCACAAGTCCTCCTTTTCTTTTTGCGGATACAGACTAACACAGCTGCTATTCAGTTACCTTAGTGCAATTCCCACTGCAGTCAATAACAATAATAGCCATGTAAAAGAGGCAGAATTGTGCCCCTTGGTGTGTAAGAAAGGAAGCATAAGGTGCTGCATGCTCACAATGATGATCACACTCAGTTCCCCATGTTATTTCTCCCCCCCACCCCACCCACCACTGTTCCTCAGACGTTCTTGTTAACTGCTGGAAATGGCCCACCTTGATTATCACCATAAAAGGTTTTCCTCCTCCCCCCCTTCTGCTGGTAATAGCCCATCTTAAGTGATCACTCTCCTTACAGTGTGTATGATAAAACCCATTGTTTCATGTTCTCTGTGTGTGTATATAAATCTCCCCACTGTATTTTCCACCGAATGCATCCGATGAAGTGAGCTGTAGCTCACAAAAGCTTATGCTCAAATAAATTGTTAGTCTCTAAGGTGCCACAAGTACTCCTTTTCTTTTTGCGAATACAGACTAACACGGCTGCTACTCTGAAACCTGTATCCAAGGAATATCATTACTGAACGCTTTGTAAGACAGCCATCTGTTCACATTAGTTTTAGCTATAGCTGCAGTTTCAGGTGAACTCTTTCTCTAGAAGACAGTTAATATGATAGTAGGTTTCAGAGGAGCAGCCATGTTAATCTGTATCCGCAAAAAGAACAGGAGGACTTGTGGCACCTTAGAGACTAACACATTTATTTGAGCATAAGCTTTCGTGAGCTACAGCTCACTTCATTGCGTGCATGCATGCTGTAGCTCATGAAAGCTTATGCTCAAATAAATTTGTTCTTCTCTAAGGTGCCACAAGTCCTCCTGTTCTTAATATGATGGTAGAATAATTTGAAGACCTTTTCAGGTGAAAAGGTGAAATAAAATTAGACAGGAACAATACTAGTGACCTAATTTCTGGTATCAGCAGCACCTTAGTCAGGATTTTCAAAGCAGAGTGCATTTGAGATCACAGTGTTAGTAGTGGACAGAAAAGAAATGGGGAATTCTCATAAGTCAAAGGCTGGAATAGAATATTCTTCTTATATTTATATACACATATATATTTATAAGCAAAATACTTCATTAAGATAGAGTTAATGGTCAGAATGTATCTCACTTATTTAGAAAAGGTCCACAGAATACTATATAACCTCTGTCTGGAATCTTTGGATGGTATGTTTTTTTGAAGTAGAGGCTCAAAATGTCTATGTACATTGCTTAGCACAATGGGGCCTGCGGTCTATAGATTCTACTTTACCTGCCTGCCTTCCACATGCTCAGCAGAGATTCTCAGCAGTTGCCACTTGTCATGCAAGCCTTTCCTAAGTGAGAAAATAAATTACAGCCCTGTGATGTTTCATGAGCCCCACATGGAGGGGAAGGAAATGTTTTCAATATATATAGTTAACAAATTACTGGGACTATCCATATTGATGAGAACTGTTGTGATACTGATGTTTGTTCAACGTACATGGTGTTCAGAGCAATGGTAGAACTGTATCTTATATATAACAGGGAAGGGGAAATACTCAAAATAGGTCATAGCCTGTTCAGGTTTATAAACTTATTAAAAAAAAAGATTGGCCCAGATCCACTTGTGCTATGGTTGCTTTGCACCAGTTTGGCAGTGCCAGCCAGATAGCAAACCATAAAGCAACCAGTGTAGAATTCCTCCAAGCATTGTGGGTTGCCTCTAGATGGTGTAGGGCAGTATATCTAGAGAGTGTTTTTCTATGTTGCCTCTACACCCCAACAGTTCCCAACTGCTTTAACAGCCTGTAGGGGCCATAGGCAGACAAGCACAAATTCAGTTAGCACTTGAGGGTGCTCTCCCTTACCCCTTATCCCTGACTGCCCCCAGGATTTCATAAAAGATAGTTCACTCACTTTTGCCTCTCCCTCATCCCCTAAACTGCACTGAGTGCAGAACAAAGTCTATGACTGAGGCCAATACATCTATATGTACTATACAAATGTGGAACTTCTATCAACAATTAAGAAAAAATTCTTTCCCAGGGAAGATGCTTTGGTTCCATTCAATTGCAGCTCATTTCAAAATTATATTACTTGAACATTCTATCATGGGAATAATTCAAATGGGGCAGAAAGCTTTCTGTACTTGATGGAGTTTCCCTGCCATGTGATTCACAACAATGTATTTTGAATAATAGCAAACTCCATTAAAAAGCAATTTCATTTAGATTATATCAACAATAGAGTGTACACACACAGGAATCACCTGAAGCTCACATGAAGCACTTGCTAATGCATGTGTTGATTTAATCCAAAATGTGGTTTAATTTTAAAAAGGTAAATTGGAACAACTTGCTCCATGTGCCTGAAAATATGCTGTCTATATTTCGCCTTGCACTGATAATAATCTTATATGAAATGGCATATGGAATACTATCCTATCAAAAACTTCTGCGGACATCCAGGATGAGAATGAAGCCAAGGAAAAATATAGGAATGAGGTATACTGTTTTCCAAAGCATCTAAGTGACTTAGGACCATAAATCCCATTTTCAAAAAGACTTAGGCTCCTAAGTGCCTAAATCACTTTTGAAAATGGGAGTTTATCTCCTAAATTGTTTAAATGCTTTTGAAAATGTTATCCCAGATCTAACTGGGTATTAGGATTGCTTACATCTGTGCTTCACTTTGTCATTTACTTTGCTGCCTGACCTTGGGCAAGTTACTTGGGCCCAAATCTTCCAAGGTATTTAGCTAACTAACTCTCATTGACTTCCCTGGAGGTTAGGCACCTAAATATCTTTGAGGAGCTGGATCTCAGTGCTTGAGTCTGTTGATCTTTAAAATAAATATTAATCTGCTCTTACAGAGGTGCTAGTAAAGCTAACTAACTGATCAATGTTGTGAAGTGCTTTGAGCTTCTCGGATGGAATGTACTATATTCATATAACCCATTTTATTATTTATTTGGACGAGGTGCTTTATACTATATTTTGAAACATGGGGCCCAAACTTACACTTTGTATAAAGATATGAAGTAAAGTGGATAACAAGATATAGCAGAAAGGAAGACAAGGGTTATTAAAATAGGGTTGTCTATTTTTTGTACTTGTAGTGGGTCAGATTCTGGCTTCCAGTCTGGCTGCTTTGTGCCTCTCTAGTAGAGCAAAGTAGCTGGAAAGCCAGGTTAACTCAGTCCCTGGGCATTCACCTTGCAAAGAGGAATCACCAGGTGGCATAGTGCCAGTATAGAGACTCTATGGCACAGACTGTCTTGGCCTCTATGTAAGGGGTGTGTTCAGGGTACTTCTGAGCCCTGGCTGTTCCAGGCTGCCACAGAACAGCCCCTTGTGAGCTGTGGGTAGCCAGGTGTAAATTAAATTAAAATAGTCTTTGGGCTGGTCTAACTTATAATGGGCACTAAAATTATCTCAAGTGACCCCCAGAATGAGGGAAACTGCAAAAGTGGGCTAAGATATTAATCCTTCTTGAACTATACCATATGCAGCTCCGAGGCAAGGCCAATATGTTTTAACCAACCTTAGTTTATATTACTGAAACAGTTTTAGTTTGTTTGTTGCTATGGGTTTATTTAGAGAGGAACTCGGGTATGAAGTAGGCAAGGAGCGAGGTGAGAAGGGGGATCAAGAGAGGGACTGAGGTAAAAGGAAAGGTGAAACTGAAAGGTAGGAGGTGAGGAGGGGAAAGGCAGGATGCAGCAGCATAATGGACAGGAAAAGAGGTTATTTTGGAAAATACGTTGAACCCAACTCCTTTTTTTTTTTTTTTTTTACACAAGGTGATTCAGTGCCTGTGTATCAGATCATGTCTCAACTGCAAAAGATTTGTTGCAAGAAGAAAATCATAAAACTAACAGGTGCCAAGAAGATGCCTGTTTCCAGGTTTGAAGAAAAACGAAGGGGCCAGAAGTTAATTTGAGCTACAAAAGTTGAGAAAGAAGCAAGAGCCCTAGGGGAGAGTGAAAAGGTATCACTTCTTCCTTGAGAAGCCTCTTTCACTAGGCACCACCAATGAGCTGTGTGTGTTTGTTTATCTTGAAAGTCTACCTCTGTTTCTCTACCCCATTTCTCACTGGATTATCAGATGAAAAGGCTGGCGCTGCAAAAAATACAATCTAGCTTTTCCCCCATCATAATTACAAATAATATTTTGTGAAGTGCCCAGGGGCTTCTTGGCCATTGGTGCCCTATAAATAAAAGATAATCATCATCATTATTATTATTATGTTATTATATTAATAAGGAAAATGAACGCTGCAGTTAGAAACACCAAATGCCTGACCACTCCTTTTTATTTTTCAGGGGAGGGAAGGCAAAAGGGGCCAGCTAGCTTTACTACCTAACAAGTGTTAGGCTTTTCCTATCCTGAATTGGTAAATATTTTATATGGTTAGTTGAATTGCTCAAAAAGCAACAAAACCAATCAGTAGGGGCCAAATGACAAACACCACTGAACATCCCTCCCCAACCCCCGCCCCTCCATATACACACACACAAAGGAAGCAGGCAGAGGATTTTATACTTCGCCTGTAAACTGATTCCAGAGCTAAAGCTGTGAAGGAAAGCTCACAAGAACTGCAGTTAGCCAACTGCCATATGCCCTGACAAAGCTACCAACAGCAGCAGTGAGCCCAGGGAGTGCTTTTATCATTAGCCCCTCACCCAGCAGTGGAGGAAACTCATTTAGCCCCATGCTGGACTTTCATTAGGACAGACTTGCATCAGATGGTCACAGTGTTTTGGTGCCAGTGTCGCATGGCCCTTTGTTGGGGACGTGGCCATATCTCACCCCAGCAGGGATTCCCAGATTGGAGCTCTTGTCATCGACAGATGCCAAGACAGCAGCAGTAGCAGCCACAACGGCAGCTTGACTTGGTGCTATCTTTTATGTTGGCATTTTGTGGCCTTAAACCTTTACTTTTTAAATATCCTCCTTACTGTTAGTTCTGTTCTAAGTAGGACTGAGGGAGAGGGAGGAGAAAGCAAGAAATGCCTGAAATTATCATTTGAAACTGCAGCAAATAGCAAGGAAACTGTCACTGACAATCATTATTTCTAACCTTGGCTCTGTAATAAAAAGTCAATGAAGCAAGAGATGTCAATATACTCTAATAACAAAGATGTGACTTTTTTTTCCTCCCCACATCTTCAGTTACTTATGTTAAAAACGTACAAAAGTGGAACACAGGCATCAAAAAGTGAAACGTATTTGTCTTCTTCAAAAAAATCATTTCAGCATTACTGTTTGCATTATTCACATTACAGAATTTTGGGGGAGCTGTAGTGAAATGTACATTTTTAAACGCTGGCTTGTGGGTTGACGTTTCTCTAAAATCCGTAACAATTCTGTCAAAGAGCGAGTGAAAAATAAGAAGAAATAACAAAGGTGGCAGGTGGCCTTGATTGTTTTTATTACCATTCCTCCCAAAGAAAAGAGGGATGTTCAAAATTTAAATTCCCAACTTTTTTTTTTAGACAAGTGCACTACAGTACAGTGTAGATATTTTATAAAATGAAGTATGCTAACAAAGAAAATCGTTTGATTTGCAAACTCTGCAGACTCAACCAGCCTCCTTTAATGAACTGCTATGAACAAAATCAAAACAAAAACAAAAACCTAAAAGCAAATCCGGAGCCATACAAGAAATTAGAAAATGTATCTCCTTATCTGGCCCTCATCACCATGCTCACAGCTCACAGTCTTTAACAGATTTGTCCTGACAACATCCTTCTGAGCAAGGGAAATAATATTATCCCCCTTTTACAGATGGGGAACCAAGGCACAGAGAAACTAGGCTCAGATTTTAAAGGTCTAATTCCAACTGAAATCATTTGAAATCAATGGGAATTAGGTACCTAAATACCTATAAAAATCTGGCCCCAAGCAATTTGGCCAAAGTTACATCAGTAACGTGTAACAGAGCAGGGAACTGAACCTAGGTCTCCTGAATCCAAGACCAGTTCTCAGATGGCTGCATCAACCTTCCGCTCAACCTTTATTATCACTCACATATTTAACTATCACAGTTAATTCAACTAGCCAGTATTCCCCATTGATTTATGTCAAAGAGGCCTTGCTTTGCTATATAATGCATTTATATAGACAAGGTGGTGTTGTGTAAACTTCATGAGATTAGGTTCCAAAAGCTGAGAGTTTTAAATGCACTAGTTAATATTTTGTGATAATTTGTTAGTTCTGACAAAATCAGAAGATTGAGGGCTTGAGTCTCTACTCCATGATACCAGGTTTACGTGAGCGTAATTTCATTGGGCCAGATCCAGTGACCTTAATGGAAGTATGCTAATTTACTCCAGCTGAAGATCTGGTCCATTGACATGAGTGCGGTGACATCAGCCTAAATCTGGGGCAACAGAGTGGAGACTCAGAACCGTTATGTAAATCTGAGGTTGAAGAGACTAATAAAGAGGAGGTAAAGTGAATCAGTGTGTATGGTAATACTTCATTTTTAGGTGTATGTTCAAGAGAATGTCTTTAATTTTTAGATGCAAAATCAGCACTGATTAAATTTAGGGCCTGAAGTGGTGAGATGCCGGCCACCATAGTAATGTCAATTAATGTTTGTCCCTGATTTGCCTTGCCTACTGTATATTTAGCAGTGGTTTTCAAAGTCATTGCTGCTGCAGGTGGTTCTCTTGTAGAAGAGAGCTGTTTTTTTTTTTTTTTTTTTTTACAAATTTTTGATTTATGGGGAAACCATCTCTGCAGGAAAACCATGCATTTCTTCTGAAAGAAGTACTGTGAATAGCTTTTTTGCCCATTTGTTTCTAGGAAGCAAATAGAAAGGAGAAATGTAAGCTTATGAAAAATCAAGTCAGGAAAGTACTCTAAATGGAATTGAAGAGCAATTATCTTATTTAGCATATAGGCTGCTTTGATTTTTTTAAAAAAACTAAGCAAAATTAAAACAAATAAGAATAAAAAAACATTAGCCATTAAATGGCTAAACCAAGAAATGTAGTAGTAACACAAGGAACAGTTAATAATGTCCCAGCATTTCAACCAGTTAGTGCTCGAGATAACAATTGAGCTTTAATGTTACTGAACTAGGCCATCACAAGTCTCTGAAAGCATGTCAGGTAATATGAGGTTTAGTATATAAATTCAAGTCCATGTGCAGGTGAACTGTGTTGAAGCGCCACCTACTGAAACATTGCTACAACACCCCTTCCCAGCTTAGTAAGTTTGTCAGCAGGCCTGAAACTGGCATTTGCTTTAGTACTGCAAAAAAATGATTCAATATATATATAATAAAATCCTATTTTGTCAGACAGAGTTTCTTTTATGAATCATCTTGCATCTACCACATTTATTACTATTTTCATGCTGTTTGTGTGTGTGTGTGTGTGTGTGTAAAATACAAAGAAGAAAGCAGTGTGTGAAATGACAAAAGGTTGGATTATTTTACAAAAGAGACATCTCGGCATCAGGGGGTAGGCTAGCCCTTACTTTTAATTGCTTCCATTTGTCCTCTGACTTGATTTAGAATGAAATAGATTTCAATGAATGTGTTCTGACCACAGGAAGGAAAAATGTTAAACATTTTAATTATATAGGGAGTGAAACAAAACAAAAGTAGAAAAATGAAAATAAAATATAAAGAAAGAAAAGCTAATTAATGGAACATTAATATAAGAATTTAATGTAACGAAGCTCAGTCTGGTTTGTAGAATGGAAAGGAAACCAACTTTATCATCTTCAAAAGAAATGAGCACAGTTTAGTACTGAGCATACTGTACCCAGCACAACTGGTTTGGCATTAACCGAGCTATCTGCACCGAAAGACTGGTTATGATTTGGAACTGACTTTGACCTACATAGTTCAGAAACTGTGGGCTGGATTCTGTACTCTTGCAATCAGTGGGAATTTTTGGAGCATCAGGAATTCAACATCAGGCTATTAAATACTCAACTTATAATTATTTAAAAAAACTGATGCTAATAAACTCTATCAGTTTGTATCATCAGTCCCATTCTCTACTGCAAACATTTGCCGCGGACCTAAATGTGACAGAAAAGGGGCACATTCTGTAATGTGGTGTCCATGCACAATGCTTCATGCAAATGCTTTCATGAACATTCTGCAAGCACTATCATGATTATGGGAGGTAATACATTTTAGTATTTATACATGCAGCTAATAGAATTTACATGGGAAAAATCAGAATCCAGGTGGATATTCTGCATATAAATTCTATTACAGACTAGTTATCACTCATATGTGTCACCTGCCCACAGGTGAGAATGATTAAAAAGTGGGGAGTGGAGGAGCTGCAGAAATGGAGATCAGGCAGAGGCCTCTTTGAGTGCTGGTCTACAGTGTGTCTCAGCTTGTGCAAAACTTGGTGCTGTTTTGAAAGTTTTATTACTTTCCTAAAATCTTGGTCAAGTTCATTAGGGTTTGTATTCTGTTGGTGAACCTTGAGCAAGTTTGAAGCAAACGAGGCCCAGCTTGTCATTTTGGGTGGAAACCATCAAAAATTCAATTTTTTAAAAAACCTGAAACTAGGCAAAACTTCGCGGTTTCAGTTGAGTTTTACTTTGAGTTTGTAGTTTTTATCAAATCAAAGTGAAAAACTTAAAGACCATGAAGCTTAGCCTTGCTGAAATGAAAGTGGAAAAAGATTAGTACTCCTGCACCCCCCAAACTGTCAAGTTATGCATAGCTCACTCCCAAAACAATTGTGGTGGTGATGTTTTCAGAAATTTTTGGCCACAGATTTGCATGATTGATTAGAAGGTACTCTGTCATCAGTTAGGGCTTGATGCTGATCCACTGAAATCAGTTAGAGTTTTGCCATTGACTTCAAGCCGTTCAGTGAGCTGTAGCTCACGAAAGCTTATGCTCAAATAAATTTGTTAATCGCTAAGGTGCCACAAGTCCTCCTTTTCTTTTTTCAGTAGCAAAAAGTGATTAAAAACATCACCATTTATACAATAGACTGAAAAAATTTTCGAACTTTCTTGAGTAAATGTATTTTTTCAAGTATGTAAATAAAAATGTACATGACAAACTGTAACAGCCCCCAAAGCAGGTATGCAAAGAAGGCAAAATAGGCAGGTAATAAATAATGGAGTTTTGTGTGTTTTGTTTTTGTAAGTATCTAAGTACATATTTATATTGTGTGTTTACACAATAGACCACAGTGTCAGCTTTCAGCCTCATAACTGCTATAGCAGAGTTTAAAGAAAAATTACTACTATTAAAAGATAAGATATTAAACTGCAAGAAATTACATTTGTTTAATGTTAAAGAGTCAGACTCCAAGCAATATGGTGAAGTTCAGACATGCAACTCAGTTGAAGTTAATAGACTCTTGCTTACACCACCTAAGAAATTAGTACATTTTGTGTTTATAGCTGCAGAGGTTACAAAACAGAACCCCAGACTGAAAAGCATTTGATCCATATCTGAATTTGGCAAATCCCTCTCGCTATATAATGGGTCAAGCCAAAATAAGCAAAGCCAGCACAAAGGTCCGACCATCAAAGTTAACTGAGTTCAAAATCCAGAGGCGAATGTGACTGCCTGAGCCCATTTCTTAAATTTCCAGTGCATTTTCTCTGGGCATGGAAGGGATCTTTAAACAGTGAGCCATTGGTTTCTTTAACTTCTTTGCGTCTTGACATCTTGTAATTTATTGTGTCATAACTATCTGCATTATATGAGATTCTATGCAAAACTCAAAACTATATTAAAACAAACTATTGATTAAGCAAAATTGCGTGAATGCAGATGGTCAGATCTTTTTGAGTGTACTAGAAATTTTAATTCAAGAAAATTAACAAATTTTTAGCTCTGAACACATCCATCTGCTGGGCTGCATGGTGTCATCTTGTCTCATCTGTAGAGCCTAAAGAAATGGGACTAATTACATCTGTGCCCTACATCCAAAATTACCCTTCCATCAGATTCAGAAAAAGATGTACACAAAATCAATTTTGAGCATAGCCATATCAACATGGTTGCTTACATCCAAATGCCAGTGGATTGATTTGCCTACGAAAACTGCTTTTCCATGTGCAAAAGTAAAACTCCACACCTCAGACCACTACAAAAACCAACTAACACCAATAAAACTCAGAGCTAGAGTTTGCGTTTTACAGGCAGACAAGCGACAGAGTGGGTGTGGAGGGGCCGTAATGCTTTCTGGAATATCCCAGTGAGCACTTGCCATAGCTCCAAGACCCTTGGGGAGGTTGCAGCATATGCTGTGCTCAGGGCCCAGATAGACTCACAGTTACTATGGTGATGAGAGCAATACAAGTACCTGGACAGACAGATGGACCCATTGGCCAATGTGCAGGGGGAGAGGTCATGGTCTCATACCATTGAAGGCAGCCCGCACCTGAAGAGGTGACAGCAATGAGCAAGACCTTCCTAAAATCATAGAAATGTAGGGCTGCAAGGGATCTTAGAAGTCATCAACTCCAGCCCCCCCTGCTCTGCAGCAGGACCAAGTAGACTTAGATCATCATGAAAGGTGTTTGTCTATTCTGTTCTTAAAAACCTCCAGGGATGGGGATTCCACAACCTCATTTGGAAGCCATTTCCAGAGTTTAATTAGCCTTATAGTTAGAAAAGTTTTCCTAATATGTAACCTAAATTTCCCTTGCTGAAGATTAAGCCCATTATTTCTTCTCTACATGAAGTGGACATGAGGAACAATTGATCACCATTCCTTTTATAACAGCCCTTAACATATTTGAAAACTGTTATCAGGTCCCCCCCCTCAGTCTTCTTTTCTCAAGACTAAACATGCCCCTTTTTCCACCTTTCCTGATAGGTCAGATTTCCGAAACCTTCTGTCACTTTTGGCCTCCTCTGGATACTCTCCAGTTTATCCACATCTTTCTTAAAGTGTGGCACCCAGAACTGGACACAGTACTTCAGCTGAGGCCTCGCCAGTGCTGAGTAGATCAGGACGATTAACCCCGTTATACATGCAATACACCTGTTAATACACTTGTGATAAATAAAGTGTGTGTGTTGTGTGTGTGTGTGGGGGGTAGCTCTTGAGAAGTTACGCCCATACATTTGGGACAGTGGTTCTACCTGCAGACTGACCAGGCTGCACTGAAGTGGCTTCACACAATCAAAGAGGCTAATAAAAAACTTCTTCGGTGTAGTTTAGCTCTTCAAGACTTTGATTTTGAAATACAACACATTTCAGAAGCCTCTAACAAAGTGGCTGATGCACTCTCCCAGAAAGGTTTCCCAGAATCAGCCAGGTAAAAATGTCCCTGCGTTCTAAGTCATTGTAGTCCTTAAAATGTAAAAAGTATTGTTTAGTTCTTCATGTAATTATTAGTAAAATTAGAGGTGCATGTACTTATTAACTCTGTTTCCTAAACCTCCAGGAACAAATCCCAGCCGGTGTGGACCCGACCTAAACCAGGCTGGCCAGCACCATCTGTGACTGTGGGCGGGGGCGTGTGATAAAGTGGGGGGATAGCTCCCTTTGATGGACACCCAGCCAGCCAGTTAGCTGTAAAATCCCTCTTGGTAGATGTTCTCTACTTGCTTTACCTGTAAAGAGTTAAAAAGTCCCCCAGGTAGAGGGGAAAAAAAGAGGGCACTTGACCAAAAGAGCCAATGGGAAGGCTAGAACTTTTTAAAATTGGGAAAGAAACTTTCCATTTGTCTGTTGTTCTCTCTGGGCTGCAGGGACATGGAGCAGCAATGCTATAAGTAGGAATGCTGTGTAAAGTTGAACCAGGTATGAAAAATTATCTTCCATACCTAGAAGGAATCATTTGGATAGGGAATGTTTAGGTAAATACGATCAGGTTTATTTCTTTATTTTTGGTTTGTGGATCTCCTCTGTGCTAACCCCAGGTGCTTTTGTTTGCTTGTAACCTTTAAGCTGAACTCCCAAGAAAGCTATTTTGGGTGCTTAATTTTTTGGAATTGCTCTTTTAAAATCTAGAAAAGCTTAAGTTCCAGATGTATTTTCTTCATTTTTGTTTTAATAAAATTTACCTTTTTTTAGAACAGGATTGGGTTTTTGGTGTCCTAAGAGGTTTGTGTATATGTTGTTTGATTAGCTGGTGGCAACAGCTAGTTTCCTTTGTTTTCTTTCTCAGCTCTTCCCCAGATGGGGGGAGGGGGGAAAGAGGAAGGACTTGAGGGTACCCCACAGAGAGGAATTCCCAAGTGCTCCTTCCTGGGTCCAAGGGGGTTTTTTGCATTTGAGTAGTGGCAGCATTTACCAAGCCAAGGTCAGAGAAAAGCTGTAACTTTGGGAGTTTAATACAAGCGTGAAGTGGCAAGTATTACTTTTTAGAATCCTTGCGGGCCCCAATATTCTGCACTAGAAGTGACAGAGTGGGGATTCAGCCTTGACAACACTCTGGAATGATATTAACCTTTTTCACAGCCGCATCACATTGTGGACTCAGTCAATTTGTGATCCACTTGCAGATCTGTTCCAGCAGTACTACCCGTCCACACTGGTTGGTGCCTGGGTGAAGGTGCAAGGAGGAGGTGCAATCTCCTTGCATGCTCCCCACCTTGTGCACATATACAGAGGTCCACTGCAATCTATCAGTGAAAGAAATGGATAAAATTTTGGCCCTCTACCTCCCCCATCTATTGCAGCATGAAGATAAATAAAACCACAGAAATGGGGAGGAGGTAGGAGTCAAAGAGATAGATAGCTGCATGATAATATCCCCATTTTGCTGTGTAACCACCAACAGGGCCCAGATCCTCAAAGTTATTTAGGCACCTAACTTCACTGTTTTAAAAGGGTGTTAGGTGCCTAAATATCTTTTGAAGATTTGGGCTCATGTGTGTGGACCTCCAAAGTAATAGTGGAGGGAAGTAATACAGAAAAGGGGCCAATCAGGGAACAGAGGAAGTGTGTGGCCTGTTCCTCTCTAATAAAGACAATTAATCAGGGAAAAGGCATCTAAGTTAGATACACATCAGTTTCCACTACTCACTGACATGAGCGGACTCATGGAGCATAAGTGGCAGTGGGGAACCCAGAGCAGAACAGTAACTAACCAGGCAGTGCTGTGATAATAGGGTTAGAGCCTCAAAGAGGTAGGCAGTAGAGATCTCTATTTTCAGGCAATGATCTGTAGGATCTCCAGATCTTGGCCAATGGCCATGTCCGCCCAACCCTTCTGCAACCCAGCTCTGCCAACTGAAAATATGGAGTGCATTTGCAATGCTGAGGAGCCCACCAAGATCTGCAAATAAATTTTCTCTTCCTTCACCTTTTAATGTGGAAAGAGGACATACTGGCTTTTAGCAAGGCAGATATATTATTGTTAATAATATTTATCAAGCATTGTCTTCCAGTGCATGGAGGAGCATTAGCCATATATTCATAAGGCCCTATGAATATCCCTGTGATAAAAGGACACACTCTAAATGGAGCATTCCAGAACCCTAAAAGAATAAAGTGTGGTATTAAACCCCAAATCACTAATGGAGCCCCACAAGTTCAGTTTACAACCTTTTTTTATGCATTATAACCAGTGTTGTCATTAATCATGTTTTCTTTACAATTTTCAAATAAAAATCATTTGATTTGTGTACATTGCAAGAAGATCAGGATGTAATGAGGATCTGCCAGGAATGGTTCTAATTTAATGTTTTCTGGAGTTCATTTATGGAAATCTGGAAGGATTTTGAAAGCAATGTGACTTTGTCAAAATGAATAAAGGTACATCTTAAATGATATTTGGCAGCTAAAATCATTCTAACTTACTCGAAATTCATGATTTACAGTACAGGCACAGGGATTCCCTAGTGTTCTTTCCCCAGCACAGCCAACCCTTGCTAGTGCAGGGCTTGTGTTATCTCTTTCTGAAGTCAGTGGAAAGACTCCCATTGATTTTGACTGGGAGCTAGATCACAGATTGAATGGGACCTGGAAACTGATTTCTGAGCAGGTCAAAACTCGGGACCATTCATTTCAAGGAGCCACATCCATGTGGGTCTCTCAGACTCACACACTTTAAAGCCAGAAGGGAATATCATGATCATCTAGTCTGACTCCTGCATATTGCAGGCCACAGAACCTCACCCACCCACTCCTGTAATAGGCCCATAATCACTGGCTGATTACTGAAGTGCTCAAAACTTGTTAAAACCAGCAAGTGACCTATGCCCAATGCTGCAGAGGAAGGAGAAACTCCCACCCCGGTCCCTATGTCTTTGCAGCATAGGCACTGACTTCTTCTCTACCTGAGGGGTACTTGACCACCCTCTCTGCCCCAGGCCCCACCCCCACACTCCACCCCTTCCCCCAACCCCCTGCCCCACCTCCTCCTGCCTCTGCCCCACCTCTTTCCACTCCTCCCCTGAGCGTGCCCTGTCCCTGCTCCTCTCCGTCCCTCCCAGTGCCTCCTGCATGCTACAGAACAGCTGATCATGGCGGGTGAGAGGCGCTGGGAGGGAGGGGGAGGAGTTGATCACTGGGGCTGCTGGTGGGTGAGAGGCACTGAGGGGAGGTGGAAGGGGACCGCTAATCACCCACTAATTTTTTTCCATGGTGCTCCCGACACCCATGGAGTCGGTGCCTATGCTTTGCAGGGATCTTTGCAGATTAAAACCTTGCTTTTTTATGAAAATCAATGAAATTTGACATTTTGGAATTTCACATGCTTCTATATGATAGTGGCACTATTATAAAAAAAACAATATTTCTAGGTGCCACATCATTGCCATTGGTCATATAGAAGCACGTGAAAGCCTTGTTTGGGGTGCATCAGGTAACCAGTTTTTGCTTCACTAGTAAAAGAGATTTTTGGAAGAATTTCAGAATTTGACCCTGGAGTAAAATTTAAAAAATGGCTATTTCTGCCAGGAAATACAGGGGTTTTTTTTGTAAATATGATGCCAGTTCACAAAAAAAGCAAAATTGGGAATTTTCATTTGCCATTTTTTGTAGTGAGCAGGGTTTTGTTTTGGTTTGGTTGAGGGTTTTGCCTCCCTCAAAAAATCAGCCAAAATAATTTCAAAAGATTGTTATAATTTTCCCAATACTATGATGTTAACACTCTGCAGATATAAATGGCAGAAGGTTGCCCTCTCCCCACACCTGTTTCAGGCTTACTTTGAAGCTGGTGAGTGTAAATGCATCAGTACACTGGATCAGAAGTCAGGAGATATGGATTGTATTCTGGCTCAGCCACAGACCTGCTATGTGAAATTGGTCACGTCTCCATGCCTTTGTTTGCCTATCTACCCTCACCTGTCTGGTCAATTTAAATTGAAAGCTCTTTAGGGCAGGTGCTATCTCTTACTATGTGTTTATCCAGTACCCAGAACAATGAAGCTCTTATCTTCCTTGGGGCCCCTGCACTCCACTGTAATTGAAATAATAATAAAATTAATGCAACTCTTTTGACTTCAGTGGAATCAGACTTCTTTTACATGATTTGAATTTGGGCCTTAATATCTTTAGTAGGTGGATACAATAATGCTTGTGTGTAAACACCGCCAGGAGTGGGACCTCAGTTCATAAGAACAGCTTTGTTTTACATTCTGAAGCACTGTCTTTGCAAAAAGAAGACAAAAAACTCTTTTAAAAAAATTAAAGCTTGTGTTTAGAGATTTCTGTTATTTGTGGCCAGATGTGCTGAAATAGAGACAGTCGGAAAGTCACTGCAATAGTCTCCAGCCACACAGAAGTGAACTCTGACCTATTCCCTGTCTGGGTCTCCAGTTAATTTCCATTCTAGTAGAATCATTGATGATGCTGGCATTCAAACTCTTATTTTAAGACCGAATAAGCAACAGTATTTTCAATTTATTTTCCCCGCCAATAACACTGGCTTTAGGACCAAAAGAATTGCCATACTAGAACAGATACATGATCCAGCTAGTCCAGTTATCCTGTCTCTGACAGTGGCCAGAACTAGATATGTCAGAGGAAGGTGTCAGAATCCTGCAACTGGCAGATGGGGGATAATTGGTCCCTGACAGTAGGTTTCCTCCTGATCTCAAATGGTTTGACCCTGGCTTAAATCCTGAAGCATGTGGTTCAATCTTCTTTCCAAAAGGTTTGTTCTCTATTGTAGAGCTGGCTATTCCTATTATTTATAGAAATGTCCAATCAGTTTTTGAACCATGCTATGATTTTGACCTCAACAATATTCTGTGGCAATAAGTTCCACTGGTTAATTACATATTACCTGAAAAAGTATTTTTATATCAGTTTGAATTTGCCACCTTTGTAATACCATTGAATGTATCCTTGTTCTTGTGTTATAAAACAAAGAAAACAGAAGCTCCCAGTCTACCTTCTCTGTATTATATATACCTTCTCATTTATTTTATATATTACCATGTCCCCTCCTTTTTCATCTCCTTTCTAAGGCAAATCATCACAATCCTTTCAATTTCTCATCACATGAGAGTTTTTCCTTGATCATTCCCTTCTCTGAACCCCTCACCCCCGCAATCCTTCAATATCTTTTTTGCAATAGGATGACCAATACTGCACACAGAATTCCAGATGAGCCCTCACCATTGATTTATATAATGGCATTATAATATTTTCCATGTTATTCTGAATTCCATTCTTTATGTATCCTAACATTTTGTCTCGCCCCCCCCCCTTTTTTTTAACTACACCTGTGCATTGAGCAGAGGTTTTCATTAAGCTGTTTACAATGACACCCAGGTCACTGATATAATACCAAAGCCAGATATCAGTTGGTGCTCTCCATTGTTCTTCTAGTACTTCTTTCTTGCCATCAAGACATCTAAGCATAAATGTTGGGGCTCTTAATCTAATGTTCTCCATGCTGCCATAAGATAAAGCAATGCAGTCCTCATGCCATAAAAGAGTTCCAGTACTTAAGTGAAATTTTGATTTTGTTTGTTTGTTTTAGGAGGTATAAGTTCCTTGTATATAGAGAATGAGCTTGTCCCTAGCTTTTGCACTGGCATGCAGGGAGGTTGCAAGGAGAATATCCTCTCCCCTTATACACACAGTGCATGCCGCTAAGACAATCACAGTCTCGGCACTTAAGGGAGTAAAGAAATTGCTCTCTCATCAAACCCCTGGGGTCACTAAATACCTGCTTTTAACAAAGGCCTGCAGAGATAGCCGGCTACATAAAAAGTAGCATACCATACCATCTAAAGGAATGGTGCAGCGGTCAGCCTCACCTGTGCTTGTTTGAGCTGAAGGGCTCCCTGGGGCACAGGACCTCCATGCCACAATCTTGCCCGGAGAAAGCAAAAGAATAGACCCA
Organism: Dermochelys coriacea; assembly: GCF_009764565.3. Taxonomy (NCBI): domain Eukaryota; kingdom Metazoa; phylum Chordata; order Testudines; family Dermochelyidae; genus Dermochelys; species Dermochelys coriacea. The sequence continues at coordinate 117,238,109 of NC_050069.1, forward strand.
CAGATCATCCAAGTGTACTAAGGTGATAATACTTGTCATAACTGGTCTCCATGGGCTCACTTGCAACCCCTAACCCTACCTGATCTTCCTCTTCATTCCAGGGATATTGCCCCATTCAGTGAACAGCACAGTAATTTGACACTGCCTTAAAAGCTATTATCAAATTAAATGCTGCTTAAAAAACTCAGTGGATCTGGATCATGATAGGTGAGTTCTTCTACCCTCCTGTCTTTTCTCAAAGTCACCTCTTGTATATTCTCTGTTCCATAGTTAGGCCAATGTCCTCCATCTGCAATTGCTGCTATCTTCTGCTCAGTCATTCATAGATTTTTAAGGTCAGAAGGGACCATTCAAATCAGCTAGTCTGACCTACATAACGTAAGCCAAAGAGTTTCACCCACTTACCCCTGTGTTGTTCAAACTACTTAATGAGATGGGGTAGGAGCAACAGGGATCCATCATGTTAAATCGCCTTCTTCTCCGTAGCTGAGAAAAGAAGGACCAAGTATTTATATATAGGAGGAGGCTGCTGAAGTTTCACTATTTTTAATAGCGAATACACAGGAAAATATTGAGAAAAGAAAACAATTTCTAGTCTTACTGTATTTTTCATCATCCCTGACCTGGTTGGTTTCTCCACAGAAATGGAACTATTTGTCTCCTTTCTTAACAGTTAAAACTAACCTGTCTTGGAGAAGCTAATGAACTACACAATAGTACACTCGAGACTGGAGGTATTGGACCCAGTCCCCACACAGGAAAAATTCTTTTTAATACACCACAGTAAGTCACACTCACTAAAGTCAGAATCACATGATTAGGCCCACATGTGTTTGGTAGCTAATATTTTCTCATTTTAATTTTGCATCCTTTTTTGGTTTTGGTGACAGGAGCAAGCCAAAGGAAATCTGAGACCAGGGCTTGGGTCTCTGGTCATTTTGAGTCACCTTTTGCGCTTCCTGTATATTGCCAGGAGTTGACAGCCCCATAGACTTATTTCCACAATTTGCTGAGCATCTCCTGTATAGTGATGACTTGCTGAGACCAATCACACAACTTAGGGAGGTACTCTTCATCACACAGGATCAGGTCCAATATTTGAATCTAGCCAAATTGGATTTACAGCTTGTCAGCAATAATCCTCTGTGAACAAAGTGACAGGGTGCCAAAGATCAGCATGGCTGGATCATTGGAATATGTGCCCCATGTCACTGTGAGCCTTATATTAATACACTGATTTAGGATTAAGGTAAAGAACTAACACCTTATTCAAGGCATACTTTGTGGCTGGATTTCTTCAGTTTACTTGTGATTGTACCAATAGAGTTGTTAGAGGGTAGGAATTTATTTAGCTTCTTGAATCATCACCATAATTATTAACTAAATTCTAGAAGCAGTTTCTTTACCTCAAGACATATGAAAGTAAGCACTTCACTTTCATTTTAATATCACCTATGTATATCCCTCTGTTCAATCTGGATTATTGGTGATAATGTATGAGCCAGAAAGAACCTAGCTTGACTCTAAGGGCTCAAGCTGAGTTTTCAGAACTTCCAGTTTAAAAAAAGGAACACATTTTTAAACTTTTATAACCTCCAAAAATTTAAGATGTATTAAAAGAGACACAATACATGTGAAACCTCACAATGCCATTTTTACAGAACACTTTTTACAGTAGAAACTCACTTTAATACTAACTGTTAGCAATAGTCTCAAATCAAATCCTCAGATCTGACAACCCCCAAACTCTGGGGAAGCTTGGAATATGAACCCATGCTGAATTTCATTCCAGTAATGACAGTCCTCATAAAAGGCTAAACAAAACCACAGAACAGTCAAAACCTTACAGGGATTTAGAATCCGGATTCAGCACCAGATTATCTGACACTGTAAATTGATGAATCTTCACTGATTTCAAGTTACACCAGCAAAGATATTTCATCTTGGGCCCATCTATATTTACAATACTGTAACTGTGCTCTAAGGACAGAATTCTAGCCTCAGAAATGCACTCACAATTTGACTTCCATGGGAATTGCACGAGTGCATCTGAGAGCAGACTACGGTTCCAAATTACTTGCGGATCATTTTACATCAGCTAATTCATACTGTTTTCTTTTCAGTGACCTATTTGTCTTAGGTTGAAAGAGTTTTGTCCTAATTGTTCTGAGAATGGAGGAGGGGATTGCTTCCATGTGGAAACATGAAATAAGGAAGTGAATTGTCCCCCTAAATTTAAGAACATAAGAATATAGGACTGGAAGGGGCCTTCTGATTCTTCCAGTCCCGGTAACCTGGGATTTTATACTGTAGTTCAAGGTGGTTTTCCAACATTTTCCTATTTTATTTGTTGTTTACTTGCTTTTGTTTTTCCTTTGTAACTTTTCAAAATTTCTCCAATTTGGGAAAAGTTACAGAGTGGCAAAAGAAAAAATGAAATGCTGTAATTCTGCCATTTCCTAACTCCTTCTTCCAATTGTTTTGAAATTTTCCTCATAAAAAATGAACAGCTTTGAATGAAACGTTTCACATGTAAATTTTTGTTGTTGTTGGAAACATTTCATTGAAGAAAGATTTCTTGACCAGTTCTATCTTTGAACTGGGTAGCTTTGCAGGGAGTGCATGGGAAAAGAATTCTCCATATCCTATCCCAGACAATGGAGCAGATATGGTGCTGCTTGCAATCATTACTGCAACCCTGTGGCTTCAACAGCTACTAAGTCTATAACACATCTCCTTTTTGTGGAGGAGGATTGGAGGATCCATAGAGAAGTGGATCCTCTCTTTGGCTCACCCCTAACTTGACCACTGCATAGTGACCCTCAGGGAATCTCTACAAAACTGAGCTTTGAGGCTATGCAACCCCTGCATAGCCATCCTAAATCCTACTCTCTTTATACACTGGAAGCACCCAATATCCATTGTCATGGGTCATCTTAGTTCCCACAGAAGAGAAGGCAAGATTTGATACTAGCTTCAGGTATCAGAATTAGCAAAGACAGAACTTGTGTTATAGAAGCACAGAAATGTAAGGCTGGAAGGGACTTTGAGATGTCATTAAGTCCCAGCCCCCTCTGCTGAGGCTGGACCAAGTTAACCTAGCCCTGTAAAGCAGTAGGTGCAATAAACTTGAGCAATGAGAAAACGGCTTCTCCATTATTTGACTTTTGATGATTTGCTTAAAAACATTGCATATGCCAAAACTGAGGTTATAATCTGCTCCCACTGAAGGCAATGGAAGTTTTGTTATTAATTTCAATGGGACCAGGATGAGGTCCTTGTATTGAGAAGGATTATTTGCCCTACTTTTTTAGACAGCAGTTTTCATAGACTATTAAACAATAAAATCCAACAGGATTTTAAATTGAATTCCAAGTTATTTTAATTACCTTCAGGGTTTTACTTTTTACAAAATAAATAAATGGACAAACATGCCTAGTAGGAATCATTTAAACACCTCAGTGCTGATAGGTTGTTCTTCACTTCCTTGTTTGGTTTGTTTTTGAAATTTTGTTTCAGAAATCAGAGTGAATAAATGAAACATAATTACATAAATATGTTAAATCCTATGGACGGGCAATTGTAAAGCAAAGCTGGAAAGCTGGTGGCAGCTTTTGCATTTCATTATTGATTAGGGGCCAGACTTCCCAAGTATTTATGTACCTAAAGATACAGGTAGTCACCTAGTGAAATTTACAGAAGTGCCTAACCCAGTTAGATTCCTAATGTCCCCTGGATTTCACTGAAGTCAATGAGCATTATGTGTTAATATCAGAAGAATTGGACCCCACAACATCTGAGTAATCTATTGCATGATTTAGTAATGCTTCATTATGCTACTAAAGCAAATAAAAAATATAAAACAGGTGTCATAAATATATATTGTATATATACTATTCAACATACAGATTGTTACTATAAGTATGGTACATTGGGAAAGAACACTTTGTACAGTACATAGAATACCCGGCAGTAATATTTTACTATTCTTATTGAAATGCTACAGGAAATTATGGAATACTAACCATAATTTTACTGATAAAAACAAAAACTTACTTCCAGGTGTGTCTGCAAAACTGTATCATAAATCATCTCAAACAAGGGACTTTTGTGGTTAACATTACCTTGGTGGCAAAACCTGAAGAAAAGGGAAAGGAATTACTGCTTGTATATGCAATTTATGGTGGAAAGTAATGTTTTGGACACTAACAACTGAAGGATGCTGAACGCAGATGATTTTACAGTGGCTCAATGTCCCCCAATCACTAGGTTATAGGTACTACTGATAGTTTCTTAGGAAAAGGAGGGAATTAGGGATGAGTGAACCAGCTGAAATAAAAGAGCAATTGATGCAGATCCTCAGCCAAAATGTGTTCTTTTTCTAAGGTGGTTTGGAAAATTTGCTATTTTTTTTAAATTAAATTTCTGTACACCTGTATGATTTCTGATTTCAACCTATTTGGGAATCTCATGTTTTATCTTTTAAAAAATATTTTGTTTTTAACATCCTTCCTGTGTTACTGTTGGTGCACAGGGCAAAAACTAGTCTCTTCTATTCCTCTCTGTCATTTTTACCGCACTGGTAGCCTGGCTCTGTTTCTACAACTGGTGAGGTAATTTTACAAGGCCTTGTACTCAACTCTCCCCACTTTATCCAGGCTTGGGACCAGCAACAACATCAAGATACAGCTGGCAGGATTTATTATTAATATTTATTCAATGTGAACATCCCAAAGGTATTGGAGCAGTGCAAATTTGTAAGAAGACAGTCTATGAAGTGACGAGCTCATATTCCAAAACAACACAAACAGAGAAGGGTGGGGAAAAGGGATGCAACATATAAACCTACTGACCAGTATAATGATAAGCACGTCTTGTTTGTGAAATGTTTTTTGTTTTGTTGTTATGGATAAACTATGCTTTAACAGCCCCTGTACCTTGTTATTGTTTGTTGGCAGTAGAAGCAGTTCTAATGATAATTTCCTAAATGAGTTAATTTCCTAACTGTTATCCATAGGCTTGCTAGCTTTCCCATAAACATAGACATCCAAGGATCCAATCTTTACTTTGTGCATATGTGTAACCCCTGTCTACTTTAATAGGAGTTACTTACCTACTGGGAGGAGATTAGACCCCCTCAGGATTTCAGGAATTATCATTAAAGAACTAAGTGTTATCAGTCTATTCAAATGAGAACCCAGTAATTTATTTTAAAGTAGCCTATACCAGATTTTTTTTTTTGGCCATAATTCAAACTGTAAATCTGGGGTGGGGAGTAATCAAAGTTTCTGTGAGGCAGTCAAAGATTCTCAGTTTTTCAATGCTATAAAAATAATAGATTATTATTATCTACCCATCTTCTTTTTGATAAATATGGATTTTAGTGTAATTATTTTTATAACTACCAGCAGAAAAAACATGTATTTATTATTGTCCAATTCCCTCAAAACATAAAGAAATAAGCAAAAATGTAACAGAGTAGACTACAACTCTAACAGTACATGTTTATATTGTCACTGTTACATACCATCATTGTCCAGCCATGCCGGAAGAAAAACAGGAGGTAATGGAAGTGGTTTAATTAGGCCAGAACATTATTCACTGAAAATACCTGGGAGTACCCAGCAATCAAATGTACAGTGCAGGTCATCATCTTTTCCTTAATAATTTCTCAATAATCCCCAACCTGGTCCCAGACATCCCATTGTTGTCACTTGGCCTTTCTCCCTTGCTACGAGGGTTAAGGAGGGCTGTAGAAAATAGGGATGTTGGCTCCCTGTGATACTAGATGTAGGAGCCTTGAACCCTTCTTCCTTAGTTTCCTTAAGGGATGCTTTTCTTTAAATCCTTTTGCAATATATTTTTACCCGATAACCATATCCCTTTTATAACAAGTGTCTGCACGGCACATCTGCCACAAGAAGGTGTTATACATGTCTATGTTATCATTGCCAAATACTATCACTTTCAAAAATATATATCTTTAAATTACACTCCTATATCCATATTTAGGCACCTAAAAATTAGTCTGATTTTCACAGGTATTGAGCACACAGCAGCAACAACTGATTGCTTTTGAGAATCAGATCACTTATTTAGGCTCCTGTTTTTTAAAATCTTGGTCAAGCTGTTTCTGGCAGTTAGAAAAGTGCCAGGAAGTCTCATAACTGGTGTGTATTGAAGAGGAGAGATGTAGTCCTACTCTTATTGAAGTTAAAGGCACATCTTAAATTGACTGCAATGGGAGCAGGAGCAGGATATTCAAAATTAAGATTGTTTATATTTAACCAAGTGAAGAAAGACACACATGTTCTTTTCCAGCAGAGTTTTAAAAATTTAAAATCGAGTCTAGTGGACTGTGGTTTAGGGAGATGTGTCAAAGCCCCATTCACTATTATAAGATATTCTGCACATCTCTGATATTATGCAATTCATTTCCATATGGAATTTAATCAGATATTATGGAATTAGAGACAAGGTCGGTGCGGTAATATCTTTCATTGGACCAACTTGTGTGGGTGAAAGAGACAAGCTGTCAAGCTTACACAGAAGTCTTCTTCAGGTCTCTCAAAAGCTTGTCTCTTTCACCCACACAAGTTGGCCCAATAAAAGATATTACCTCATCCACCATATCTCTCTGTTATGGAAATAATCAGTTCATGAATTTAATAAAATTGATCATGTATTTTAGGCATATTTTTGTCACCTATCATATTGTTTATCAAAGCACTAAATTCTCTTAAATTGATGCATTTAATTATTGTTTTGATCGAAGGAGATTCTTTCTTTCCATTTTCTGAAACACCAGCCCTGATCTTTGGAGTCAGTGCCAAAAATTCCATTAAGAGAAAGGGCTCCATCTGAGCTCTCTGCCATGACAGATACTTTGTAAAGGCTCTTTACAATCTTCATGCAAGCAATTCAACTTGAAAACAATAGGAATTACATGACAACTTTTCCTGAGTGGCAATATGCTTTAAATAGACATTAATAGCTAACACGTTGTAAATGTTACAATTACACAGGTTTCAAAGGGAGACAAATACCTTTTTGTTTTAACACTTAGCCAAGTTAATTCTTTCTAAAATTAAAGACAAAGCTTGCTGGCTGTTCTTCAGACATCAAAATGATCTACAGGATAGGTACCCATATGCAGCCTAGAAATGGGTAACAATACGACCATGTAGATTTCTGGCAACAGATTCAGTAGCCTGCTAAGAATTAGTTTTTATGTGTATGGCTTTTTCAGCTCAGGATCCTCTCTCTCTGTCTCTTCCTGTTCATAGTTATTGCATTCAGATCACTTTTACAATAATGATGTTCTCCTTTTGTATCCATGTTTGAGACTTTACATCTATCCTATATAGGCTAATGATTGGTTTTGCCCCTCCAAATACAGCCATGTCAGTAGGTATTAATAATACCGTAAAAGCAATAACACTATTTCCATAAACTGACCTTCTCTTCTGATGGCTTTGCCCCATTTTCTGCAGCTCAGTTTAATGATTTGAAGAATATTCAGTGATGAAACCATTCCAAAGCATAAATTATTCAGCACCAGGGGAAAAAAAGTGTTCCATTTCATAATTTTCCTTAAATGACTCAGTCACTGAAGTGTCTGTAGATAGAATAATCATTCTGACTCTTGTAAACTTGCTCAGATGTTTTATAAAAATGGCTAAAAAGAATGAGAAATTCACCCTGTGGAACAAACTTCTTCCCCGAAAATAAATTCTGTTCCATCTGTTTTTGCAATAAAAAGATGTGTTGAATTGTGAATGATACAGAAAACATGAGAAAAATCCATTTTTGCAGATGCTATACCATGCCACATTCAGAAGGGAATTTTATTTAAAAGCTACAAATAGGAAAGATCAAAGGGAAAGATCAAAGGGCTTGAGTAGAATTAACATGACTGTACATATTTTAAGGGCTTGACATTACACAGCACAGACAATCAAACACAGAGGCAAATTAGATCTTATATTTGTAAAAGTAAAACTGTAGCCCATGTGCAATTTGATATGAGCATATTTACTATTACCACCTCAGTTGCATCTTTAAGAACATTTTCCTTCTGGGCTGCTTTCTCCTCTGTGCTCAAATACAGTGTCAAATTCTACTGGAATTCTGTGTAGGGAAGTGATCCCACAGCCTGGCAAAGGAATATTTTTTTTCCCTCCATGGCATGTGGGTGTCAGCTGGTCTTCCTTGGCTTTTCTTTCCTGACCACTTCCTTGACTTTACAAATCTGCCTGATGTGTTGGGATGAAGCAAAACTTCTGCTGAACTGCATTGTCTTTCTTAGTGTCATTTTACTTGAATTGTGAGGAATTTTCTCTAAATACTGTACTATGAGCCATAAATTCTCAACAAAATTAATATGCAATATGCAGGAGTGCCTGTTTGTTCTGTCCAAACTTTGATCTTAAGTTTATACAAAAGTCTGAATCTTGGCCATACAGCTAACTACCAGTATGCATTCCAGTTGTACAATAAGTTTCCTTTAAGAATCACATGCATTGCCATACAAGGAAAATGTGCATTAATTAATGTCTGTACAAAGAGGAACAAAGAGCGGAATCTCAATTGTCCCTGCACCATAGAGAGAGCTAGGAAATTTTTATGATGATGATATTTCAGCACAGAACAGAAACGGAGTTTTACAAAGATTTTTGCTAACTATTTTTCTGACCAGTTTTGCTGGAGAATAGGGTGACCAGACCTGCAGATGGTACCAAATAAATAAATAAGTCCCAGTGAGGTCTATAGATTCATAAAAGTCCCTTTCCCTTAGTGCTTCTGAGATCTGAAAGTGCGGAGCCATAAGTCACCAATGAAGTTTTGAAAAAGGACACATGCAATATGTACTATGATATAATGCTATAAGCATAATCTACCATTGCCCAAGATCTGGGATAATGTCATCTGATATTAGGAACAACCTGGCTGCTCTAAGAAGTCTGGCACCCAAATCAAGCAAGATCTTAATCAAATCATGTAGACCATCATATTTTAGCAATTTGATGGGCTTCTGTCTTGCTTTTACCCTTATTACTGTGTCACTGAAGAGAAGCTGTAATTCCTGAAGAGTCCCAGAATGGTAAATGCAGTTCAGGGCTGGACACTTGCTCGTTTCTGCACTTTGAAAGGTAATTGAATAGGAACAAGTACAAGTGCAATTGAATATGTAGGCTAGAGGCACTAGTTTGCAGCCTCAAAGAGGTCATGCAGAAATGAATTTTTAAAAAGGATATAAAATTGCATCTAAGATAGATGAGTGCAAAAGCAATATTTAAATGAAATTGTTATGGATATAAGTCACTTGCCAGGCATTCTAACTATTTCCAACATAAAATATGTTTTCACTTCATATATAAAACATTGTTATTATTCACATCTTATGTCATGTTAACATATTAAAACTTAAATGTTTAATGCATATATTACAATTCTGTGTCATCATTAACACAGCTGATGAATACCCTTTAACAAAAATAATGGAAAAGATATGTCAAGGGAGATAATTTTTACAATTAGAATAAAAATAAGTAACCTAAAGTGTGATCAGATAAAAACGACTAATTCAAAGTTCCACAACCTCTTTCCTCGCTCATGGGGATCTAACTGCCATTTGTTTTTCTATTAAATGACATTTCAAATATTTTATTATAAACATAAATCACATCTCCTTTTGAGATGGCAAATGACAAACCAAATCTGAGGTCTGACTTGCATTTCTATGCCCTGCCCAAGACTAAATGGATGAGCAGCTGCTTTATAGATTGTATTTGAAAGATACACAAAGAGAGGCAGTGGGTTATGGAAAACATGTCACTTGAAAGTGACATCTGCCCTCATAATTCATGAGTGTCATACCCAGACATGTCACCTCTATAGACATCAGTTACACATCCTGGGTGACAAGTTCCAGAGTAAAAGAGTTTGGTATTATTTAAATAAAATCACCCCAATATGTTGTAAAATATATACCTTTTCTTCATCTGGATATTCTCTTTCAAATGGTAAAGTAAACTGTAAGTTATTCCCCCAAAACAGCAGATGGGAGAGGCAGAAAGGTGTGTAATTGTGTTTGGGCACAACTGTGTTTATGTGTACATATGAACCAAAGATCTGACACTACTGACCTTTCTCCAGTGTTTAATTTGTGCCACACTTGCCAGGGCTGAGCCCCAGCACCTCTAAGCTTGGCAGTTCATAGCCCTGGCACCTCTGGGTTTGCTGCATAAGTTATGAAAGTGAAAAAATTGATTGAGCACCTCTTTCATTACAAATTAAGCACTGCCTCTCTCACAGTCAGTCACACCAAGGCTGAGGCTTCTTATATAAGTAAGGTACTACTTTGCATGTGTAAGGGTAGTAGACTCAGGTCCTGTATTATCATGCACTAAATTACTTTTGTCAAACCTCAGGATTGCTCTCACTTGTGGTGTCTTGTACCCAGTGTGGGGTGGTCAGGAATGATTGCTGTAGAGACATCATGCCACCCGCTGATTCCCCATCACTAGCAATCTCCAGCAGCTGGGATGTGGTGGTTTGGTTTTGTGTTTAATCAATCTGCCAAAGTCATATTCTTCCTTTCCCCATAAATATTGATATCCCCTTCTGCTCCAAATTATACCGGTCCAACATCGAGTATTGGCAAGATTCAGTTTTGCTTCAGTTGTATGTATAAATATCACTTATTTAGGTCTGTTATGTTATCCGCTTGCAGGGTTAGAAATAGGAGCCTTGACCCATGGGACAGGAAATATTTCTAGATGCTCAAATGGATACACAGAATTTACTTCTAGCACCGCAAGGGAAAGAGATCAGAGGTTCTAAAGTTCTGACATTTTTACATTTGTTTAAATCATTTGTAGAGATTTTTATGGCTCCCTTTGAGTGGTGTACAGTAGAGTCATAGCAATGAAGGCTTCACAGTTGGAAAGATAAAATAAATAGTTCCAATAAAATATTTAAAAACTCTCTGAAACATATGTAGAATATTTTTCTCTGTAACATATGTGATATCTATGGCATACATGTCACAGTGTTTCCAACTCTTTGTAATTTTATCACAAATCTTGTAATATTTGGTGTTTTTCTTCAATCTCCAGTTCCTGGAGTCAAGTGATTAAGGGAGAACCTCAGCTTTCCTTTAAACAAATAAGATAAGTTTCTAGTCCTTATGGCTGCAGAGAAAAGTTTGAAAATGTGAACCCTAAAGGCTGATAAACTGAAAGACAAGTAAATATAACAAAATATTTATCACTTTTTAAAATTTCATGATTTTTAAGCCAGGTTCATGATTTTGAGGTCTGACTTATGATTTCTGAATGCTTGAGGTTGGCAATATACAATGATGATCATGTGGTGTAAAGATTTTTTTTTTAGTACTTGTTTGAAATGACCTGCATAACTCACCCATGGTTTAATCAGTTGTATATAATGTACTCACCCCAAACTCATATTGATAAAGTCTTTTGTACCACACCATTCCTTATGTGATGTATGTTTAAAATGTATTATAGAGAGACATCAGTCTTTCCAGAGTTGCAATGAAATATTATACAATCCTGTTGTGTGTCCCTTCTAATTTTGGGTTAGAACATTTGTTTGGCCTGGTTACTTTGCCAGATTTCATTAGATGGCAAAGGAGGTTGTCTCTGCAAAGACTGAAGAAAATTCATCCCACTGTTTTTGAATTACAAATCATTAATTGATTGTAAATGTTTAGCTTTTGTCTTATATTCCTTTGTTTCACTGTGGCACAGAAGAGCTTAAAAAGAGATTTTTTTAAAGGCTTTTAGGTTTGTAAAAATGCCAATAGAAGTTTCTAGGTGCAAAATGCTCATAGTTAAATGCTTACATACTTTTTAAAAATCTGGCCCTTTTATCCTTTAGATTTTTTTATAGTTTAAAGAACCTTCATAGTTAAATCTCCTTAAAAATGTTTGCATCTGCTATATTTGAAAAGAGCTGCTTATATTTAAGCAAAACTATTAATAATGTTTGGTATGGATCGTTTAGGGTCAAATCTTGGAATGTTTTTGCTATTGACTTCAGTTGGGGAAATACTGGGTATGTTCAGTGTGTGATAGTTGTTTACACTTTAAAAATATAGATCTTACTTTAGTTCACATGATGCTGATTCCGCTGTAACAAGTGGGGGGCAGAGGGGAGAGGCCAGTTTGTCATCATTGGGAGTAATAGCAAGTGGCAGCCGTTTAGAAAAAGAGCACCTTGACAGTCCTTTAACTTCACTCTTAATGGAAACAAGGGATGGTAGCCAGTCTGAAAGAGATCCATTTTTCAAGGAATTCTGTGAAGGATGAAATTATTTGTCAGCTTCTACCAAATGAAAAACTTTCAGTATGAACAATAATAGTGCAGAAATGCCCCCAAACACTTCACATGTAGCCAATCCACAAGATTTCAGTGAATTTAAACTGTATGGGGAGTTTAGCATGCTATATTATTCTGTTACTTGGATCATTCAGGGAGAAAAAGTGGTCTGAGACATGGTGGTAAATTTCTTAAAGGACTTATTTTTAAATTAATATTAATTCAGCAATTAATTGATATTCTTGCAAATTCTCAGAAAAAATCATTCTGTACTCAAAGAGTAAGGGCTGTAATTTTGAAATGGGTATGCTGTATTTCTCATATATTAAAAAAAATGGTTGAATCCTTGGGTTAAGTACAAAACTCACCTCTGCCCTAATTATGGAACCAGGATAGGCACATAATAGGCCATCTACATTTGTAACTAAGTTCTCTTTGTTATCCATCCTGTAAACCTAAAGAAATGCATGATGCTGGTTGAAAAGAAAATGTAGAGTAAACAAATGGCTTCTGACTTAATAATTAAAATGCATATTACAGAATGAAAAGAACATGCATAAAAATTCCAAGGAAAAAAAAGATGTACTAGGGCTTGTATGATTATGAGAATAATGAGAGTATTAATGAAAAATATTCCAAGATTCCACATAAATCTTAGAAAAAAATGTGTGGTATTATGGTGTTTGAAAAAATAGTATGGGCTCATGTCATTAATGACTGCATAATAATGGACATACTCAAAGGTCAAGGTTGCACCTACAACTTCAAATTATCATTTTCTGACTTTTGAGTTCTTAACCATTAAGCTTTAAAATCTCATAACATAATTCTTTGTATGGAATAGTTACATATAGGGCCCTACCAAATTTACAGACTGAAAAATGCATCACAGACTGTGAAATCTCATCTCCCGCTGTGAATTCCGGTCTTTTGTGTGCTTATACTCTATACTATACAGATTTCACGGGGGGAAACTAGTGTTTCTCAAATTGGGGGGCCTGACCCAAAAGGAAGTTGCAGGATGGTCACACGATTATTTTAGGGGGATCGTGGTATTGCCACCTTTACTTCTGCACTGACTTCAGAGCTGGGTGGCCGGATAGCAGTGACTGTTAGCTAGGCGCCCAGCTCTGAAGGCCGCTCCTGGCCAGCAGCAGCACAGAAGTAAGGGTGGCAATACCATACCATGACACCCTTACTTCTGCACTGCTGCCTTCAGAGCTGGGCGGCCGGATAGTGGCAGCTGCCAACTGAGGGCCCAGATCTGCAGGCGGCAGCACAGAAGTAAGGGTAGCAGTACCGCAACCCCCCCTACAATAACCTTGTGACCCCCCTCAAAACTCCTTTTTGGATCAGGACTCATCATTACAACACCGTGAAATTTCAGATTTAAATATCTGAAATCATGAATTTTATGATTTTTTAAAATTTAATGACCAAGAAATTGCCAAAAATGGACCGTGAATTTGGTAGGGCCCTAGTTATATACTAAATTACCTAATTTATTAACACTGACCTTTTCAAAGGAGCCTGAGAGTTTGGCACCTTGTCCACTTAGACATCTTTGAAAATTTCATCCTAAATGATGGATATAACTAAACAAACTGCTGTGTCATCTCAAGTTTGTTTATTTTTAACCATTGTCCTACAAAAGCATATGCATGTTTGTGTGCAGATACATACAATACTTAGTGTTAAAACGTCAACACTTGTCAACTTATCACACAAATGTGTCTGAGATATCACAGTTATTTCTTATTCAAAACACACAGAATTATAGTGTTTCATGTATCACTGTGTGATAATCTTTTGCCTAATAGTGACTTTTAATGCTATCTATTGTATATACATACAAACAGACATACATAGACCAAGATTTTCCAAAAATGAATGCTTAAAGTTAGGTTCTTAAGCAATCCATTAATATGTGGCCTGATTTTCAAAGGAGTTGTGCCCCAAGCAGCTCCCACTGAAGTCAATAAGAGCTGTTGGGTGCTCATCACAGTTGAAAGTCAGCACAGGTGCCTATCTGTGAATTTAAGAGACTAACCACAAGAGCCTATTTTAAAAAATATTTTTGCCATATTTTTTCAGCCGGAAGGACTGTCAGAAAAAAATTAATTTCAGAAAATTATTCCCAATTCTGCCTTCAGATATCATACAAAAGTGCAGCTTCCACTTAAATCAGTGGGTGCTGTACCTGTTTATCTGAGGGCAGAATTTGGCTCTTTGTACATACTTAGAGAAACTGCTCGAATATACGCAGAGTTATTAAATTTAGGTTATTATATTTCCAAGGAGTAAAGAGGCTAAGGTGATCATCCACTTGTCTGACTTTGATTTAGCAGCTATAGCTTTGATTCTGCAATAGTCACACACTCTTAGAATCTCAGTCATTATGTTTGTAGCCACCTAGCTTGAGGTAATTCCCTGACCTAATCTTGCCACTTTTTGCTTCTTGAAATTTGAATCCTACATTCTTGGAATGATTTACTCTTGAACCCAGACCACCTAAATCTCATCAAACATGATCTCTTTGTTCCATTTCTAGATAAATGTTACACCATCAATATCCCTCGAGTACTAGTCCTAGTAAATATTTGTCATTTCCTACATTAAGACCTTTGGAGATTGTGAGGACACGCAGAGTACTTCTCATCAGGTAAAAAAGAGAAAAAAAACGTATTTCATTATGAAGGATTATAGGCATTTCAGGTGTTTTGAATGTGGTTCTTAGAACTATATTTTAGTCAAAATTCAGTCATTCCTTTGTTACAGTGATGAAGATCAAACCAAACATTAGGGTTTGGTCTGGGAACATGAGTGGTTACTTAAATACTATCAAATTGTAGTCAGGTTCAAGTTTATTGTTACAGAAATGTTTGCTCAGCTAATGTACTGCAAATCAAATAAAATGTGTTTAACGATGGAAAAATCAAATAGAGTGCTACATGCCATCAGAAAGAAAAATAATGGAAAGAGATTTATAATACTCTACTTCCGAGGAGAGACAGAGCCTGTACCTGTAAGGTGCTGAGAGACCTCAATTCCCATTGGCTCCCAGGGCAGAATCCATCTGAGCTGGGCTTAGCACAGAACTGGAGGGGGAGGGAAAGATGGCTTCTTGTTATCTCAGCAATAACCCAGTCCTAGGGCTGACAACTTAGCATTCCTCACTGCTGCTCTAAATTATGCCCAACTGGGAATGCTACCTCTGCTGGATTTCAGGTTGTGTGCATAACTCCATCATGAGTCTCGTAAGATTTGAGAGTCTGTTTGAAGTCTCATGTGATCTCAGATTACTTGGCTTCAAAATTTCCCTCATTCAAAATGACAGCTATTTTTTTCACTATGATGAAAGCCAAACTACTCTCAGCCAAGATGGCTGCCATGCACAGGGAAGTTAGAATTAATAAATATTAATAATAAAAATGGCCCCAATAAAAATGGCTGCCACGTCCTACTGTAGTCAATGAAACTGAAGCCAGCCTGCCCTTGGAGAAGATGGCCAAGCAACTACCATTTCTTTCAAGTCATTGTGAATGTTCACATGCTTGCGTGCACACACACACCCATTTAGTGGTTATCACATGAATACTGGTTATCTACTTTTGCTTTTTAACAAAAATAAATGACTTTTGTTTTTTAAAGTGTCAAAAAATGTAAAATACATAGTTAATGAGTCTGGCCCATCTTGTTCATAACTACTTAGTGAACATGAGGCGGGTAAGGTATTGAGCTGTTCTGAAGAGTAGAACCTTAACGAGGGTTCTTTTCCCATTTCAGTTCACTTCATTTTATTTTACTTTGCAGGAAAGTATGTCTTTGTAACTCACTATGCTAGGCAACATGCCCGTTGTGACATGAGATGTCAGGTTCTGTCAGTCACGTCATCTGATGTGATGTGAAGGAGCCTAATATGACGTGATCAATGCCCAGCTGAATGTGTACTTTGTCACTGTGGTATAGTATTCATGTGATGGGTTCTCTGGAAAGAAATGTAGTTAAAAAAACCAGGCTTCTCAGGGAAGAAAACTATACAATTTTGTAAATGAAATTGTAATCATGTCCTTGCCAGGCACACATGAAAATTCATGTTCCCTCAACAGGGTATGGCCACTATAGTCAGCATGTAAGGTAGGGTGGTTTTTTGTTTGTTTGTTTTTTGTTTTATTTTTTTAATGGCACTTTTCATCCAAAGATGAAATTCACTGGGGCAGCGGATCCGCACAAGGTCTGTGCCCCACTTCAAATTCCAGGTGATATCTATTTTGGGAGTGGAATTTAAGTGGTTCACAAGCCTTTTGATCGTCCTGTGCTTGGGATGAATTTCACTTCTGTGTGGGTAATGTAATATGCTTTGTGGGAAATTATATTACAGAACAGGTGAAAGGTCTGCTTCTGCAATCCCTCTGTACATGGAGCTCCCAGTTAAGTCAAAAGCAGTTCCATTGGAGAAGGGCTTCTGTCAGTCCCTAAGTACATTCACTGGTACTGAAATAAAATTTCCTGAAGTATATCATTCCTGTGTTAGTTCCTTTTGGAGGATGAACCAGAAGATAGATCTGCACTGTGGATCTCCATTACATAATCCACATTAGTTCCATGTATAAAATATCCATTAATGCCAAGAGTATTTCTTCAGGTGAATTGAGTTCAGAAAATGCTATATCCTTCAGACAGAAAGGATAGTCATATGGTTAAGATTCTATTCTATTCTATTCCATTCCAATTTCTTATATGACCTGCACACCTTGAACAGCATATGTGGCATGTGAGTCTCTTTTTGTCCCTTTTTCTCTACAAGGAAAAGATAATTTTATTTTCATTTTAAAAATATTTACTTTTTAAATGTCTGTTGCATTCTATGAGATTGTTATTGAATACAAGGTCAAAGAAGTGCATTTTGCACTTGGAACAGAAGGTGATGATGTTTGAGACCGTTGTTAGATCCTGTGGGAGTTCAGCTTTGTACCTGCCACTGATTAATCTTGATCTCCTGAAAGATTTCACCTTGTGGTGGACAGCTCTGTTGTGCCTGAGGAGCAGAGTTGTCAACCATAGTGCTCATCCTGGAGTTTCCGGTGATCTTTTAAACATCCTGGGCCCAGATCTCTGAGCACTTAGAAGATAAAGATAGATATTGAAACTGAGTTGATATTACACTGGACAGGAACCCAGGAATGGTCTGTTAAATTCCCGGCTCTGCCACATCTTTCCTTTGTTATCTTGGGCAAACCACTTAATCTCTCTGTGTCCGAATTCCCTGTCCATCAAATTAGGAAAATAATACTTCCCTTTTCTCATCCTTTGTCTGTGCTCTCTACTTAGATGGCAAGCTCTTTCGGGAAGGGACTCTTTTATTATGTCTTTGTACATTAATGACAATGGGCCCTTGATCTGGTTTGGTGTCTCTAGAGGCTACTGTCTTACAAATAATAACAACTTTATGGATCAGGCATTCATAGTGTTGACTCGAGGCAGACCTGTAGACAAAAATATGTAAGGAGTACTGATTTTTTAACCTCTGCAAAATGATCATGGTTAGCCAGTAGAAAGATGCATGAATGCCAACTGTCATTACCAAAATATTCATACGACTAGAGGGAAAAAAATATATGAAGGAGAAAATGAAACTCTCTATTCTCTATAGTTAAATATTTATACACCTTGTCAAAGGTTCAGCACTAGCAAGTAGGGTGAGAGCACAACATTGTCTATTACCTCTTGCCATCACCTTTCCCTTTTTTATGAGTTTTTAGATAGAGATAGTTAAGTACTTAAACATTTATAACACTAGCCGTGCAAGTTCTGTTCTCAGTTACATTGGTATAAATCCAGAGTAACACTACTGAAGCTGGAGTTGCTCCCTCTTCATGCTAGTGTAACTGAGAGCGGAATTTGGTCCACTATGATCACTATCCACTTATTACAAGAGGTAATACACTACAACAACATTTTTGTAGTCTTGTACACTTATTACACAATCCACTTATTAGTTATCATTTCTCCTTTATCTTGTTGATTTTTGACCTCCACCTGGTCACCAAAAAGTGTTTTTGAAGCTAAAGCTTATTTCAATCTTATGCTCTATGTGTGCAACTGATTCATCACTGTGCTCTTATGAAAAAAATAATCTGGCAAATACATTGTAATTCAGACCCAAAATTCACATGAGAACAGTAAAGCTGACTTTGATGTTAAGAACTGGTCCACATTTCATCAGAGGACCTTCCAATAGACATCCTTTCATCTTACTAGAACTGTTGGCTTCCAAGGACATGTCTGGCTCCTCTCTCTTGTCAATGCCAATTCTCTGGAATGCTGTAACCTAATTACACTAGCAGTCCTATTGGAACATATATGAGTCATGAGAGCTGGCAAAGCCAGAAGAAGAAAGAAGCTAGTCATGTCCCAAGGATCCAAAATTACTGTTATTTCTAATGGATAGATATTAGAAACAGAAGCTCATTTCTCTCTTTGGGAGATTCTCTGATGAAAGATAAAATTAGTATTATTTTTGTAACATGCAGCTCAGGGACCAATTCCTTGCAATGCTACGCACTGAACGCCCATTAACTTAATAGAATCATATTCAACAAATTGCTCTGGCCAGTATGCAGCTATAGCCTGGTTTAGGATGAAGTCACTTTTAGCACACTCTTTCATGAGTTTTGTTTGCAAGTACATGGGTCACCTGAAACATAGTGAATTTGCTAGGTTATTTTTCTTTTCCTAAGGAGAATGAAAAAAGAACTGGTTCAGTTTACATTTCAAAGATGAAACACTAAACATGTTACCCTAGGGATTATATTCTGGTCTCATTGAAATTAAGAGGAGTTTGGCAATTGATTTCAGTGAACCAAGATTTAGCGTATGTGTACTTAAAACAGTTGATCCTTAAGCCAGTATACCATGTAATGTCCCTCTCTTTAAAATTCCTTGTCAAAATCCACTCATGGCTGCAATATTCTAAACCATGACCCATCATGAGTTCTTGCAAATCTTGCTGATTTCCTAACTCAGACTGAGTAGCACCTTACTCCACAGGTAGCCCCACTGAATTCAGCTGGGCTACTCCGGCAGCGAGCTAGCATTCAACATGAGAAAGGGGATCCGAAACTGGCGGGAAATTAATTAGGTGCACCCATCATTCATTTTAATTCATACTGAGAAGCAAATTCCAAAAACCAAAGGTAGATTTATTTTCAACCAGAACATGAATCAACTCAGATAAAAGGGTGGAGGGTGGTGGCAGCACAATGAAAAATAGTTTCTGGGTGGTTTCAGATGTCTGGTTTTTATCGCAATTTACCTAAGGAGCATATTGATTTTAAAATAACTTTTTTTATGTAGGTGTTTAGAGTTCATGATGTACCTCTCTCATTCAGTATTTCATTTAGCAAAAAATCACACTGTTGATCTTTTGGATGTGTATAATTTCTCCATGTTATGGCTGCGATCTAGCAAGTGTGTTGTTAGCGCTTGAGTTGACCCACTGAAATCAGTGGGACTATTCAGATGCTTAAAATTGTATGCTTGCTTGATTGCTTTGCTAATTCAATTATTAAATGTATTATGTGATATCATATTTGTAATACACCTAATATATTACACCACCAAATAATATATTTCTCTAGTAAAGGGAGCAGAATGGGACATGGGGCCCAGAAACAATCTGATGTTCTCTCAGAGGAGTGCCTAAGAATTGGTCCCTTCACATGGGAGAGGTTTGGTGGGCTGTGGAGGAGGCAAAGGACACTGTTTCTAAGCCTATGGGAGATGGAAGATTGAGCTCCTTTCCAAGGAGCTCTACAATCATGGTCTACCCCAGTTGTGCTTGCATTGTACTTCCCCTTAATGGGGATGAAGAAATGGAAAGTTGGAGTTTGTTGTACCTGGACCAGATTAAAATACTCCAGAATTCTGGAAGAGTTTGAATTCTATATCCAGACAGGCTTAAATCTCAAAATTCATGTCTCTAGACTATATCAACAACTTTAAAGACTAATATCATAATCCCATACAAATGTATAAGCAGGCTGGTAAATGTCCTCCTATAATTATTCTGTACCATTGCAGGTTTATTACTATTATAAAAAGGCTTTTACAAAAAAATTATCAATTTTTATGTAGCTAAACAATCAAAATAACGTATGTGCTTGCTTATGATACAAAGCTGCACTGGTACTATCATTTCCATCATTATGTCTCTGACTAAAAATTCATAGTCTTATTTTGGTCACTACCATCTTAATGCAAACTAGGAACTGGAGTATTGGAGATGAGGCTGGGAGGGCTGGGGAGAATAATTCCAGCCATCTTGCTTTGAGGAAGAGAGCCATTGGGCCAGTCACTGCGGCAATAGCTGTTGTCTTGGTGAAGTAAATCTTTTAAGAGAGAGAAAGAGAGAGAGGCTAAGTACTCAGGCATAAAACTTGATCTTTTGGAAGTTCAGGTGAACACTAGCTCTTCAATCTGAAGGCAAAGGACAGCAATTTATGGTGAGCCTTAAACTGCAATCTGAAGGCAAAGGACAGCAGTTTACGGTGAGCCTTAAACTTCCATTCAGGATTTAAAAGGTGAGGGTCAAATTCTGCCCTCAGATACATGGGTAGAAAGATATCTGGGGGTAGAATTTGGCCCTGTAGGTTTAGGAATGAAAACTGCCAATTAGATAGGCCAAAACCAAAACCCAGGCTCTGAACACCCTCAAACGTTGGAATACTACAGATCCTGAATTGAACTCTGTAGATAGACCCATCTCTGCTCACATTCATATCTGTCCTCTCCCAAAATATATTACTACAGATATTTCATTGCCCCTGTGTTACATTCTGGGCTGCAATCCAGACCAGTGAAGAGTTGCGTCACCTCTTGCCTTATAACCCTTAAGTTCCTTAAATCCTTGTTACGGTAGATCTCTGCCTGGGATGCCCACAGTCAGCAACAAGCATGCACTTAATTTCTATGTGTTGGACAGCCCTGATCCAAGGTTTTGGGTCCAGAAGCCTGTCTGCAATACCACAGACTTCCCCTGGTCTCCACTAGCCTTTGTTAACAACTGGTGAGGTGACTCCTCAGCCCTGAATTTCCCCCAAAACACATGTTCTGAAATGCCCTTTCCTGTCCTGGAACAATCAGAGGAACACAGATGCTGGAACTAGGGGTTTTGGGGGGTGCTGCAGCACCCCTTGACTTGAAGTGGTTGCCATTAGATACAGGATTTACAGTTTGGTTCAATGGCTCACAACACCCCCACTATAAAAATTGTTCCAGCACCCCTGCAGAGGAATCTTGTCATGCCTTTACAGAGTCAGTATTCAACAATTTGTTACTTTAACTGGAATTACCAAACAGTTCAGTTCAAACACAACACTGGATTGGTTTAGATTAAAATAAAACAAATGTATTTAATTCCAGAGAGATTTTAAATGAGTACAAGTATAAGGATTAAAGTTAGAAATGGTTACAAGAGACATAAAGATAAAATACTTTGTAGTACCTAAAACTTAACAAGCCAGACTGGGTTCAAGTTAAATTCCTCACTGCATGTTTCCATCAAGATGGCTAATGGAACTCCTGGCTCAGGGTCTACCAGAATCAAAGGGCTGGTACTTTTGTCTTCTTAGGTGAAAGATAGACATTTTGGATTCAGTACCCCTGTCTTTTATAGTCCATTGAATCTTTAAAATGGATACTACTGAAGGATCCTCCCAGATAAAATTATATTTCCAGCTGTGAGGTAGGCAACATGGAATCTGCTTGAAGCGAGTGTCCTGCTGCTTCTTCCCCTGCTGGGGTTCTTTGCTAAAATGCAAATTATTTAGTTCTTGCCCCCTTCAATGCAATTGAATGAACGTTAGACATAGGATTGTCAATCTCCTTCCCTGCCATGATAGCATAAGGTTGTCTCCACCCCTTGTTAGCTCGATGGGTCTGTTTACACGATATGTGAATACATTTTCATTCTTTTTCAAAGTACATTGGAAGTAACTCCCAGGTGGGGAAACTATATTCTTTTCTCTGGGGTACGGTAACTCCTGCTTGGCTGGCAACACATATGAATAATTATAATTTTAGATTTAGTTTATGTCCCTGACTTTGCATCAGTTGCTTGCACCCACATTATGATTAATTATATTATATTATATTGTATTGTATTATATTAATAACCAGTGAGTGATGAGCTTTTCACTGACACTTTGCATGATGCTAATCAGATACATTTCATGATATTAAAGAATTGGGATACACTTGAACTGATTAATCCAGCTGTAATTGATTACCAGATATTTGGGTGTCCCTTTTCTTCAGGCTGTTCTTAATGTCACACCATGTAAGGATCTTTTTGTTCCTCCATTTGCATAGTCCATGCAAAAAGAAAAGGAGTACTTGTGGCACCTTAGAGACTAACAAATTTATTAGAGCATAAGCTTTCGTGAGCTACAGCTCACTTCATCGGATGCATTTGGTGGAAAAAGCAGAGGAGAGATTTATATACACACACACACACAGAGAACATGAAACAATGGGTTTATCATACACACTGTAAGGAGAGTGATCACTTAAGATAAGCCATCACTAGCAGCAGGGGGGGGAAAGGAGGAAAACCTTTCATGGTGACAAGCAAGGTAGGCTAATTCCAGCAGTTAACAAGAATATCAGAGGAACAGTGGGGGGTGGGGTGGGAGGGAGAAATACCATGGGGAAATAGCTTTACTTTGTGTAATGACTCATCCATTCCCAGTCTCTATTCAAGCCTAAGTTAATTGTATCCAGTTTGCAAATTAATTCCAATTCAGCAGTCTCTCGTTGGAGTCTGTTTTTGAAGCTTTTTTGTTGAAGTATAGCCATTCTTAGGTCTGTGATCGAGTGACCAGAGAGATTGAAGTGTTCTCCAACTGGTTTTTGAATGTTATAATTCTTGACGTCTGATTTGTGTCCATTCATTCTTTTGCGTAGAGACTGTCCAGTTTGGCCAATGTACATGGCAGAGGGGCATTGCTGGCACATGATGGCATATATCACATTGGTAGATGCGCAGGTGAACGAGCCTCTGATTGTGTGGCTGATGTGATTAGGCCCTATGATGGTATCCCCTGAATAGATATGTGGACAGAGTTGGCAACGGGCTTTGTTGCAAGGATAGGTTCCTGGGTTAGTGGTTCTGTTGTGTGGTGTGTGGTTGCTGGTGAGTATTTGCTTCAGATTGGGGGGCTGTCTGTAAGCAAGGACTGGTCTGTCTCCCAAGATCTGTGAGAGTGATGGGTCGTCCTTCAGGATAGGTTGTAGATCCTTGATGATGCGTTGGAGAGGTTTTAGTTGGGGGCTGAAGGTGATGGCTAGTGGCGTTCTGTTGTTTTCTTTGTTGGGCCTGTCCTGTAGTAGGTGACTTCTGGGTACTCTTCTGGCTCTGTCAATCTGTTTCTTCACTTCAGCAGGTGGGTATTGTAGTTGTAGGAATGCATGATAGAGATCTTGTAGGTGTTTGTCTCTGTCTGAGGGGTTGGAGCAAATGCGGTTATATCGTAGCGCTTGGCTGTAGACAATGGATCGAGTGGTATGATCTGGATGAAAGCTAGAGGCATGTAGGTAGGAATAGCGGTCAGTAGGTTTCCGATATAGGGTGGTGTTTATGTGACCATCGCTTATTAGCACCGTAGTGTCCAGGAAGTGGATCTCTTGTGTGGACTGGTCCAGGTTGAGGTTGATGGTGGGATGGAAATTGTTGAAATCATGGTGGAATTCCTCAAGAGCTTCTTTTCCATGGGTCCAGATGATGAAGATGTCATCAATGTAGCGCAAGTAGAGTAGGGGCATTAGGGGACGAGAGCTGAGGAAGCGTTGTTCTAAGTCAGCCATAAAAATGTTGGCATACTGTGGGGCCATGCGGGTACCCATCGCAGTGCCGCTGACTTGAAGGTATACATTGTCACCAAATGTGAAATAGTTATGGGTCAGGACAAAGTCACAAAGTTCAGCCACCAGGTTAGCCGTGACAGTATCGGGGATACTGTTCCTGACGGCTTGTAGTCCATCTTTGTGTGGAATGTTGGTGTAGAGGGCTTCTATATCCATAGTGGCTAGGATGGTGTTTTTAGGAAGATCACCAATGGACTGTAGTTTCCTCAGGAAGTCAGTGGTGTCTCGAAGATAGCTGGGAGTGCTGGTAACGAAGGGCCTGAGGAGGGAGTCTACATAGCCAGACAATCCTGCTGTCAGGGTGCCAATGCCTGAGATGATGGGGCGTCCAGGATTTCCAGGTTTATGGATCTTGGGTAGCAGATAGAATACCCCAGGTCGGGGCTCCAGGGGTGTGTCTGTGCGGATTTGTTCTTGTGCTTTTTCAGGGAGTTTCTTGAGCAAATGCTGTAGTTTCTTTTGGTAACTCTCAGTGGGATCAGAGGGTAATGGCTTGTAGAAAGTGGTGTTGGAGAGCTGCCTAGTAGCCTCTTGTCCATACTCCGACCTATTCATGATGACGACAGCACCTCCTTTGTCAGCCTTTTTGATTATGATGTCAGAGTTGTTTCTGAGGCTGTGGATGGCACTGTGTTCTGCATGGCTGAGGTTATGGGGTAAGCGATGCTGCTTTTCCACAATTTCAGCTCGTGCACGTTGGCGGAAGCAGTCTATGTAGAAATCCAGGCTGTTGTTTCGACCTTCAGGAGGAGTCCACCCAGAATCCTTCTTTTTGTAGTGTTGGCAGGAAGGTCTCTGTGGGTTAGGGGCTGTGCAGAATTTCAGTCCTTGCCTTCTGGGGAATTGCAGGGGCTTCATCTCTGCTCCCAGGGGAAATATAGTGCCTTAAATGAAGTAGGAAGTTGGTCAATGTCTCAGAAGATTTTCCACATTAACCCATGGAGAGGAACCAGCACAATGTGGGGAATAATCTATATCCAGTAAAGGAATTCATGTATCTGTCAACATGACCCTCCCTATGCAGGGAGTTCTGGCCAAGCAGTTACTGCTGGTTCAGGTGTTTGTCTCCTCCTGTTCTCTAATACCAAGAAGAGAGATTAATTATGTAGGTGAGGCAAAGGAACACAATTAGATGTAATGTGATGAAATATAAAAAGGGAATATTTAGACAGACTTTCAAGATCAATTAACTCTACCAGGCTGTGATTCAGGGTATGTCTACACTACAACACCAGAGCCCCTGGTTAGAGCATGGGTTAAAAAAGTCTTGATTTAGGGTTAAAAAACAATGTAGACACTCAAGAGTTCCCTAACACAGGTCAGCTGGCTCAAGTCTCATTAATCCCAGGTTTACATTGCAGTGTAGACACACGCATAGTCTCCAAGGAGATGTGATGGAATCTCCATCACTGGGACTTTTAAAACTAGTTTGGAGAAAGCACTAGTAGGCAGGGGACTGTAGGGAGCAATCTTGCATTGGAAGGGAGGTGAAGTGTATAATCTAATAGGACTTTTACACCTCTGGTTTTTATGACACTGTGAGTAGAGATAGGAAGTGAAGTGGGGGAAGAGATAGCAGTTAATGAGTTAGGATGCTGGTTAGTTTTCAGTTTATGTTTCTTCAGCTAGCTAGAAAATCTAGGAGTTGCTAACCAATTTCCCCCTTCAAACATCCATTGTGAATTCAATAAAAATGATTTTGCTTAGACACACACCAGCCGTCCTTGCATTTTGTGAAAGTGACAGTTCAACAGTGCTATTATGTTTACATCTGGTAGTTAGGCGATTGCATTCTGTTTATGTCTAGTGATCAGTAGCTGCAATGTGATAGGCTGTACTGCAGGGAACAGTAAAAATGTTTCTCTGTTGCTTGACTGGTCTTTGTTCACTGCAGGATGGCAATTATAACCATAACATTTGAGGAGAAATATAAAAAAATAATAGGTCACTTCAATTTTGGTGACAAAAAAATTCCATAGTTTGATTAGTTTCAGTGCCCTGTCTGAATAAAATGTTTTTTTTCTTTTTTACTATAATTTCTGTGACACACAGCTTTCTGTTCCAATGGATTGAGTGACTTAGTGTCTTGCTATGCTGTACATACATTTTAAGTATAATTTGCCCACTTTTTCTCCATTTATGAGCCACTTTACTTAGTTTGAATTTTAAAGAGAATATTATGTTATAGTACAACAGTATTTTATTTTTAATTATTTTGTGTGTGTGTGTGAGTGTGTGTGTGTGTGTGAGTGTGTATACAACACCCCAAGTGCTTGGGATATGAAGGGAGAACTATTATCTATTAAAATGATGTGACTTAATTGCCATAGCAAATGTGTAGAAAATTGCATCTAAATTATGGGCATTATAAATATAATAATTACATTTTATGGCTCATCCTCTTTTTTTAAAGAAATCTGGCCCCACGTGTCAAGGAATTCTTAATTAGATCATGGAGCTTTTTAATTCTAACCATATCCTTAACTTTTGGCATATGAATAGTCCCAATGAATTTAAGCACTACTCATGGGCTTAAAATTAAGCATGTGTTTAAGTGCTTTGCTGGCTTGGTGTTTAAGACACTGTTTTTAATACCTCCCAGTTCAGCAGTCAGAATACACAATACATTTATTCAGTGCTGAGCTGCCAAAATCTTAACAACCGGTTCTCTCCTCACCCCACGTGGGGGTCGTTGCCCACCACCGCCCACCGGGACTCCTGCCCCATCCACCCCCCTTCCCTGTCCTCTGACTGTACCCAGAACCAGGCAGGAGGGTCTCATGGGCCACCATAGTGGGTGCCCACCCCGCCCCTCAGAGCCAGAGGGACTTGCCGGGGGGCAAGGTGGGGAGTCCCGGCAGTGCTTACCTGCGGCAGCACCCAGGAAGCAGAGCACCCACCGGCAGCTCCCCACCCCGTGCCCGGCCCCAGCTCACCTCACCTCCACTCCACCTCCTCCCCTGAACGTGGCTCCCCGCTCTGCTTCGCTGCCTCCCCCAGGCTTCCTGAGAATCAGCTGTTCACGCGGGAAGCCGGGGCGGGCTGAGAAGCAAGCGGTGGCTTCGCACTCAGGCCCAGGGAGGTGGAGGTGAGCTGGGGCGGGAAGCGGTTCCCCTGCCCACCCCGGCTTCCCGCGTGAACAGCTGATTCGCAGGAAGCCTGGGGGAGGCGGAGAAGCAGAGCGGGGCGGTGCATTCAGGGGCGAGGCGGGGAGCTGCCAGTGGGTGGTCCACACCCACCAAATTTTCCCCTTGGGTGCTCCATCCCTGGAGCACCCATGGAGTCGGTCCTAAGAATGCTGTGGGGTGAGTCTAAGAAGAGGTCATGATACTCAAGCCTAACCATGTCCTGTAATTGGGAATCCTATAGTAAGGGACAGTACAGCTGAGTAGTTGTGGTGGATTTAATTCCTGCCAACAGCCAGGCAGAATAGCCACATAAAACCTGATTATTTAGTTTTCATGGTGGATTTGAGAGTTTCACCCTCATATAATCCCCTACCCTTGACCTGTACTTTTGCTGTATAAAGTATATATGAAAGAAAGGTTATTAGAAGATGTTTAGTGTAGTGCTTTTATATGACCCTGTCATGTAGTAATCAGTATCTTAACACAGTTGGAATTTAATATATTGTGCTAAATAACAGCTTCTATTTCTGTTTAATTTGTGGAAGCCCGTTAATAGTAGTGACGGTCCAAACTGGAACACTGGCTGGGAACTCTCCAAACTTTGAGAAAGTTCAGATTTGATGCCAGATATGGAGTCAGTACTCTCTCAGACCTCTCTCTGTAATCAGCTTTGGAATAATGATTCCAAATATCCTTAGGAGTGTGGAAAAGTACAGATCTGGATCCAATTCTAGATTCAAACTTTGCAAATAAGGTTTTCACTTTGCAAGGGCCGTTGAAGCCAATGGAATGCACAGGCTGTTTCTGTGTCATTGCTGATTTACAGAAACTGAATTCACACTGTTGCAAGTGTGTTCCCATCCCCCCCACCACCACAACACACACACACAAAAGTGGCTCCATACCAAAAGAAGTGGGTTGCCCATATTTGAGAAAATTATTATTCAGGCTATGAAGCCTTTTCAGACAGTTGTTCAAATCAACACTAAAACAGGCAGTCTTCCTTCCCTCAGAAGTGTGGGGGCAGACAACTGAAGGGTAAAGTAGTATATCTTCCACTTCTTTTAGAGGAAAATATATCTACTTTACGTACCAATTCAGCTCCGGAGAATAATTTAATCATACTTGTAAATGGCATTCCAACAAAAAAAGTCATCAGATCTGACAGCACCTGACTGACTTATGGAAAACTAGAACTATTTGCTGATGTTAGAAAATGTTAACCCTTCTGCAGGAAAATTTTAGATGCTGACACCAAGAATCAGCAAAAAGTTTACAAAAAAAGAGGCAAATGATGTTCAAATGCCTACTCTTATCCAATACTCTTTGCAGAACTTCTTGGTGCATCTTGAGCTGAACATATTGCCCTCTGTATATGTGCAGAATTCCCTTTAGGTGACACTGCATAGCCCCAGCCAGCCCTTAGGGAGCTATCCTGAAGTGCCCTCAGCTGATTACAGTGGAATTGATTGAGCTAAGCATCTCCCAGGAGGGGCTCAGCAACTTGCTGGATTGTGTCCTTAGTTTAGAGTGCAGTGTCAGTTTTGTGAGTGGCATTCCCATCCATTTTTAGGAGACCTTATTATTTATGGAGGGCCAGATTAAGGGCCACAGGTCCATGCTGAGGGCTCTAGCTCCTCCACAATCTCCACTTATATTTTTAAAATATTATGTT
Source organism: Dermochelys coriacea (assembly GCF_009764565.3). Classification (NCBI taxonomy): domain Eukaryota; kingdom Metazoa; phylum Chordata; order Testudines; family Dermochelyidae; genus Dermochelys; species Dermochelys coriacea. Next base: position 117,267,185 of record NC_050069.1, read on the forward strand.
TCTAGCAAGGACACGCTGGAACACATGAATTGAGTATAACTGATGCCTGTCTGAGTTTGCAGATAGCCTGAAACAATGGCTCCATGATGTGTGAAATACCTTATTTATATTAACTCTTAAACCTGCTGCCAAACCAAGGAGTATCAGGCTCATGGTACTTGGGTGGGGGTGGGCCCTATGTGGGATGCACCTAGAACCCCCTAATTTGGTGCTGCATAGGCCCCAAGTAGGGATACCCTTAAAATTTTCAGAGAGTTGCTGTGTTTTCTGGTCACTGAAGAACTAGTTTCCTGGAGTGCTATAAAGAATCCATGTTCATGGACAGTTACCATGCTGGAATGCCAACATTCATGAACAGTTCAACCTGTGGATTTTTCAAACAATGTAATGTACATCCATCTGACTGCAAAACATTTCTTCTGCTGCTGATCACCTGTATCTGAAACAAAGTTTTTTCAACAAAAAGTCAAACTCTTTTGTGTATCTTGAACCTGTGTCACCCAGTGAAACAGTGGAAGGATAATACAATCAGGCCTCCAGATCACCCAGCTATCACAAAAGCCTTTCTTGGAGCTCCACCAAGAAGTGTTCCAGCAGACAGGATGTTCAATTCAGCTGAAGATCTCTACACTGAACATCATTGCAGGTTCTTTCCAGAACCTTGACTTATTTATTTATGTTGTAATTTATCTAGTGCTGTTAGCCATAGTGATCCCAGATGCTGTACAAATTCAGACATCATTGTTTTTAAAAGTGCATTGCCAATTATTAAGTGAAATTACTAAGGGCGTTGTCTATCTTAAATACAGGCAATGCTCTCAACAAAAAGTGTGTGCAAAAATAATCCCTCCAAATTGTACTAACCATCCCTAGTGTACTGAGTCTTGCAGTGGGAATGTGTGTGGAGAACGTAGGGGCCTCTTTCAACCTGCGCACCATGAAGGGTGTCACCATGTTGACTCCAAAGAGGCCAGCAAGAAAGAAATTCAGTGGAAGGCACGGGGGATGAGGGGCACAGGATGTATCTGTGTGAAGGCAATGGCTCTAAAGCCCTGCACAGATGTTGAAAGGGGACAGTACCTATTCCTTGAGATCCTAAACTGAAATAGTGGCCTCCAAAGCAATGATCTCATCACCTGCCCATAGATTGGAGGAAAGGATTTTGTCTTGCCTGCCCTGCTCACTTGAGTGTCTATATAAAACCCAGTTTCTAACATTTTGTATGGGTAGAGTGAACAGCAATCTTAGGGCCTGATTCTGCTGAATTTCCACATCCAAAAGACTTTAGTTTCAGGACCGGAGCACTGTAACCTTCCTGCTCTAAAGAGCTCCAGTCCCAACCTAAGTAAGTAACCCTGCAAAGGAGATGTGAAGAGTAGAGCAGGTTGAAAATTTTCCGACAGAACCATTTTCTATCAGAAACACTGATTCGATGACATTGAAATGTTTCATGGCAATTAATTTTAACAGAATATAATATAACAAAATGCCAACAATAAAGTCAAAATGAACCATGTCAAGCATCTCAAAACAAAGCACTTCAATAATGTCATTTTGCTGTTTCCAATTGTTTCAGAAATTTTGTTCTGATTCAGGACAAAAGAAAATGTTGGGATTTTGCACAGAATGTGAATTCTGAGTTTCAGCTAGTTTGCGTGAATAAGGACTGTGCATGTGAGTAAACTTGCTCACATGTGTAACAGTTTGCAGGATGGAGGCCTCAGATTATCAACTCTTTTGGGGCAAGACCAAGACGCACAACTCCTTCCCTGTGTGCCAATCAATGGTGCTCTTAAATGACTAGTAGGGTGGGATCTTAGGCATTCCAATGCTGAGCACCAGATTATTTGACTTTTAGGAACCTAGAAAACCACAGGAACAGCACTGTGATCCAAACCTGAGGTACCGGCCTAGGATTCCTGTACAACGAATATGGAGAGATAGGTCCCTTAGAATAAGATCCACAAAAGCCAACACACTAGGCATGGAACTGCCTGAGATAGCCAATGGAAGATGCAGACCATAGGGGTGTGCAAAGCCCCAGCCCACTCATAGAGATAGGCGCCAAAGGGCATATCTATACTCACTGATGGTAGCATGTAGGGTATGTATAGCTACACACTGCAGTGAAAAGCAGACTGCATCTACACTCAGTGTAGTTTGTAGCTACACAAGGTAGTGAAAGGCTTTGGCAGCGGGGAGTCAATGGGAAGGCACTGCTTGGGTGTGATGAGAACTGTGTAGGGTACAGACCCGAAGGTTCTGGTTTGTCTTAACTCTACTCACCAAAGCAGTGCTTCACCATCTACACTGCTATTTATACCTGAGCTAAGGATGTGTGCAGTGCATATGCTCTACATGCTGCCATAAGGGAGTGTGTAGAATAGACATATCCTAAGTCCATACTGCAGGGAGGCGCCTATCTCTGCTTGTGATCCATGAATGGAAACCTGCCTCCTGGAGTCAGGTGACAAGTTGTTTCTTGTCAGAATGAGATGCTTGCCTCATTCCCCACAAAACCACCACAAGAGGTGTCTGTTTTATAGCTTTTAGCCTACAGGTTAGAACACTCACCTGAGCTGTGTGAGACCCAGGTTCAGTTCCCATCTCTGCTTGTCAGGCAGAAAGGATTTGAATAGGGGTCTCCCACTTCTCAGGAGAGAGTTCTAACAACTAAGCTGAAGAGCTCCCTCAGTTTCTCCTGTTGAAGCTGTTCTACTGTGGATAAATAATGAAAGAGTTGGAGACTGGACCTACGATCTTCCACCACCCACAGGGATGCCCTTAGCACTGGACTATAGAATCATTCCCTCTCTCTCTCTCTCTCTCTCTCTCTCTCCCAATGGCCATTTAAGCACATAACCACAGTGGAACAGTCATTGGGCCAGAGAGAGAAAATGAGAATGAGACTGTAGTCCAAAGGTTAGGGCACGCATGTGAGATGGGGAAAACCATGGGTCCAGTCCCCCTGCTCCAATTGCTATTTCATTATTTATCCACAGTGGAACAGTTTTAACAGGAGAGCGTGAGGAAGCCCTACATCAGAATAGCCTCTGGCTCAGTGGTTAGAGTGCTCCTCTGAGAGGTGGGAGACCCCTATTTAAATCCTCTGTCTCCTTCTAGCACAAAGGGAGGAATTGAACATGATTCTCCCACATCCCAGGCAAGTGCTCTAACCAATTGACTAAAAGTTGTAAGAGCAGCACCTCCTCCTCATCCTGCAGATGGATTTTGAATGGAAGTTCATCCAGTAGGTATCCACAAATCAGGTCCAGTGTGAGACTTAGGCAGCTGAATTGCCTGATTTTCCCCAGTTTGTCAATCATCTGGGGGCTTTGGCCTGAGATAGGTGTCCGCACACCTATGATGGGGCAGCAGTCCACATATGCCAGAATCTAAAACTTAGGTGCCTAGACAACTTTTATAGTGGAAAGTTAGGCACCGCATAAGATTAAGCACCTGTGGGGTTAGCCAGCAGCCAAGTAGAAGTTTAACAGTAGTGCCATGCACAGGAACGTAGGCACCTAACTCTGAATTTTAGACACTTAAGTTGCTTCCTAAGTCACACCCTTAGTGAGCATATATCTGTAAACATGCAATGCACTAAATAAGTGCTTACTGAGTGCATGTGGTTTACATGCTCCCCCAGCAGGGGAAGCTCATCTAGAGATCTGCCCTGCAGCCCCCAGGATGTATTGGTAGGAATAACAACTCTGACTGCATCAACACTTTCATTCAAAACAAACATTGAACATAAACCTGCAAGTGTAAGGAGTGGTAATTTTTTACCATTTTTTCCTGTTAATGATGAAAACAAATGAGCATGATTTATCTCTTTGACAAGTTATGTGGGTGTGAATCTTTAATTAGCATATAACAGGTTTAGACTCTGAGTCCCCATAGGGCGTGGGAATCACTTAAAGAAGAAAATCCCACTTGGTAATCTCTTCCTAAGAAAGCCAAGAATGTTATTTTAAAAGATACCTGTAAAGATGAAGATAGCAATCTTCATGCATGTCAAGGTAAAATGCAAGCCATTTTATCTCCCAGAAACTCAGTGACCATGCTTTGATGACAAGCCAGATGGCAGCTGTTCCCCAAGCCCTGTGCCAAGAAAGATGATTGGAGCTGCAATTTACCTTCCGTGGTATAGCTCGATGCTGGAGCATACCACAGCTGTGAATCAGGCTTCTGCCAGTAGGTGTATGCACAGTTGGTTTCCTCCCAATTTGGATTCAGCAGGTAAGAGGCTGTATCAGTACCCAGCAATTATGAAATTGGCATGCATCAGATTGTTTACTCACAGTAATATTCCTACTGGACTTTATTAAAACACCATCTGTTGTCAGTGCAGACAAAGAATCAAAGCAGAACTATCCACCGAGTGAGTGTATATGTGTGTGTTCAGCCATGTTGTAGGATTAAGTTAGGCTGCTGAAAGAACACATTTTTGTCCCTTTAAAGGTAGCTTTTAAGAATACGCTTAGGTTCCTAATGGAGTTTTTTCTCTAATACCAACTAGACAAAAAATAATTTGTGGTCAAAATGAAGTTGTCTGTCTGTGCGTCATGTGGGAATGGAAGGAAATGAGTGCATGCGTATGGGTGGAACCCAACAACATTAGTTTTACTACAAATTAAAGCTGAAATGTTTGAAGGCAAAGGCATCTGACTGAATGATGCTCAGTTAGAGCAAACTTCTGAGTTATTGTTTAGTATAAAGGGTGAGTAATAAAGGATATCTGCCAATAATAATACCTTCAGGGCTTGAGAAACAAGGGACAAGCTTTTACAATCAGCTGCTTTCTCTTACTTTCTTTTTAATTCTTCAGATGGGGATCAGATATTCCTAATACACAGCTGGTCTCCATAAATGGCCAAATGTAATTTTTTCATACACCAGCATGCCATTCCAGGTGAAATTAATTAGTCAGAATTCTTCATCAGGTAACATACTTATAAAATGTGATGCAAGTAATTAAATATGCAAATATAGGGAAGAGAGCACTAAAACTCAGATATGTCATTTCAGTTCCACAAAAAGGCATCTGTCAATTTAGAACTTGAATGCACACACTCACTCTCTCTCTCACACACATACACATACATACACACACAGACACACACACCTTTTAAAAAATAAAAATGTAAACAAGTCCCAGTTCAGATTGTAAGATTAAAGCTGTAATAAAAGGAGAGAACACAAGCCAAGAACACCCCAAGGGAGAAGAAACAAAGTGCACTAAAATGCCTAGGTTGTTTAAGAACCAAGTGTTTGGAGGTCTCTCTTTGCTGAATGAGGAAGTGGGAGTATTTTAGTGGACTCACAGGGAAAATGTACAGTACTATAAGGAGTCTCTGTAGTCTGTTTTGCTCAGTATTTCTAGACACCAGAAGGACAAATTTAGCCCTCATATAAGTATTGCACCTGGCTAAAAGGGCTATGATTTGTCCCATATTTCTTTGCCAGGCTCTGTACTGTTATGATATGGGCCATTATCTATAAAGTACACATGGGGCTAAATTCTGCCCTTAATTAAACGCATGGTGCCTCAGGTTGCAAAAGTGTAACTGAGTGCAGAATGTGTCACCATTCCTAGGACTAAGGTCTAAATCATAGACTATATGTCATGCATGCGGATTGTTGTAATTAATTATATCTCGGTTGAGATAGATCTATTATTTTAAAGGTTTGTAATAGTCGCCTATTTCACACACACTATGTGCTGCCAAAATCCAGCTCCAATTCCATTGTAAACCGCAGATGACAGCTCTTCTAAAGTTAAGATCATTAAGCCTCGATGCAAAATGTGGTTTCCTTCAACTATGATTTTCTTTATAATGGGATGAAGATAACACACCAAATGCTGCCCTAACTTACATCCCCTGCCAAATCATTGCAGTCATTTTGGCCCAGATCCTCAAAGGTATTTAGGCACTTAACTTCCCTGGGAATTTGTCCATCACTTCCTTTAGTGTAGCTGAGGTCCATATTTAGCTCCTGTGATGTATAAAACGTCCATAGATGCAAATAGGATGAGTACCCCAGAGTGACAGTTCTGGCAGAAGCGGAAGTACAGTACCACTAGCCACCTGCAAAACCCATTCTGTCATGGGGGGGTGGAGCTGTGTAGGGCAACCTACAAAGTGGACCAGGTCAGCTCCAGAGGAGGCAGAGTCAGGCTGGCCAGGAGATGTGCAGATTCAACACATCTCCTAGGGACCTTCCACTGTACAATCAACGAGCCCTCTCCTGGCCGAACTTCACAGAGCAGACAGACAGCAGGATGTGTATGAATGTATGAATCTGCAACCCAAACCACAGCTCTAATTTTAGATATCACAGCCCTGACAGCATTCCTTTTAATTACCTGAGTAATTGTCAGACTTTCTTGCATGCAGTAGGAGAACTGGGAGAAAAAGAGAACAGCACCTCAACTCCCTCTGCCCTATCCCCTTTGATGCTCAGCCATAGTGGACATAATCAAACAGCACCCTAGAAGAAATAAAACACTTTGTCATAATTTTAATGTACACAGTGTGTGGGTTCTGGCCTCCTTGCCACACCCACACATCTGGCTCTTTAGAACATTGGGCAATGTTGCTTTGAATGAAGCCCTAACGGGCTATATGGAACTTATGGTCCAGCCCTGATAAATGCTCATTCTTCCCAAATGTGAAAAATATTTGAAACACATTTTTAAAATGCTCTGCTGATGCTGAAAATCACAGTTTCCCTGATAACATCAGCCTTCCAGAAAGACATGAAACAAGGCCCCCACTGCGTAATAAGCTTTTGTTCTCCATATCCATGCAGTCTTTCAGCTTCCTTTAAGAAAAGAGACAAAAACAAACAACAAACTCTAAGCTGCCAACTGCTCCACAATGGAATTTTTTTATGATCCACAATTCCATTAGGAATTCAGCAGAGGCAACTAATAACAAGAACCAAACAACCCACTCCCCAATGTACAGCGCACAGAAATGACCTGCTAAAAAAGATGAATTCCAAATATTTTCACCATCAGCAGAGCCCTGTGCTGTTACTCTGTGGACACTGCTGGCACAAGTGCCAGTTCCCTCTCTACCTGTGTATTGACACATTCAAAATAGTCTGTCACACTGTGCAATGCAAACATGCTGAGGCTGTGCAACATCTGTGCCAACACTTCTGCATCCTTATAAATCATGTCCTGGCTCTTGCTGGGGTAACAAGGAAGAAAACATTGGCATATAATGTAAATCATTCTATGTCCTCTGGAATAGAATAATAATTGAGTTGATTTACCAGCTATGCATTGTTCCTGGAGATGTGGGGGAAGTATTGGCAAAGAAAGGCCTTCTTCCAACAAAAGAAAGGATTTGCTGAGCTATACAAAAGTGATTGAAATAATCAGCTAGGCTGAGCATGGGGGCTTCACCTCACTGCAGGCTGAAATGTAACTAATTCACCTCTGATCATGTCCAGAAGAAAAATGTACAGGATTCTAGTATTATTGAACCAGATACCTGGTGAACATGTAGGGGCAAATTGTGCCCTCATACATATATGCCTGGATTTCTCCAAAGTCAAGGGCAGCCAGCCACATGCATTCAAAGGCAGAATTTAGACATTAGATAGTATTAGACAACAATATTTGTTGATTTTAAAATGGAAATTAATAATATATGTTTTTTTAAATCATTGGGCAGAAAAAAAAATTCACCAAATGGTGAATGGCTAATAAATGGTCTTGTATTTACATTCTCTAACTTGAAATCCAAAGGTGAAATCCTGCCTCCATAGAGCTCAATAGCAAAACTTCTACTAAAAAGAAAAGGAGTACTTGTGGCACCTTAGAGACTAACAAATTTATTTGAGCATAAGCTTTCGTGAGCTGAAGTGAGCTGTAGCTCACGAAAGCTTATGCTCTAATAAATTTGTTAGTCTCTAAGGTGCCACAAGTACTCCTTTTCTTTTTGCGAATAACACGGCTGCTATTCTGAAACTGTAAGGAGAGTGATCACTTAAGATGAGCTATTACCAGCAGAAGGGGGGGGGGGAGGAAAACCTTTCATGGTGACAAGCAAGGTGGGCCATTTCCAGCAGTTACAAGAACATCTGAGGAACAGTGGGGGGTGGGGTGTTCCTCAGATGTTCTTGTTAACTGCTGGAAATGGCCCACCTTGCTTGTCACCATGAAAGGTTTTTCTCCTTCCCCCCCCCCCCCCCCCCCCGCTGGTGATGGCTCATCTTAAGTGATCACTCTCCTTACAGTGTGTATGATAAAACCCACTGTTTCATGTTCTCTGTGTGTGTATATAAATCTCCCCACTGTATTTTCCACTGAATGCATCCGATGAAGTGAGCTGTAGCTCATGAAAGCTTATGATCAAATAAATTTGTTAGTCTCTAAGGTGCCAGAAGCACTCCTTTTCTTTTTGCGAATACAGACTAACACGGCTGCTATTCTAAAACTTCTACTGATTTCAATATTTCAACCCAAAGTTCATCTTTGAAATGTAAATTTCTATTTGTATTTCAAAGTCTATAATGTACTTCATAAGTCCTTATGCATTTTCTCTCCCTCGTTTTTACATAAAAACAAACTCACTATCTCACAGAGCATCTCCCAGTTACAACAAAAGAACACCCAATTCACAGCAAAATGCTAGTTTACTTTAGGGAAAGGAATGAGCATGCAAGTAAAGCCACACATATGGAATGAAATGTGCATCAAATGTATTCAGGGATCCTCGGTGTCCTCCATTGTGCAATCATCCTACTTCATTTCCCATGCAATATGGACACCAATAAAAGATGTAAAAGCAGGAATATCTCCTGCAGATGTTTTGTGATGCTGTAAGAGATTCCCAGGCACTCTCTCACATATGGTACTTGAATGCCCAATTACCACTCATTATTTAGATAGTATATTTCAAGGGTTAAGTAATATTCTCTGTATTTCTTTCCATCTTCTCTACCATGATTCTCCAGCCGTCCATACAAAACACTCTTCAATATTCTCTAAACATTATATTTTACCGTTCTATTGCTGAAATGGAAAACATGACATGAAGTCACTATATGTCAGAGGTAGAATTTAACTTCTCATACTTTCCAACACATATACAGATCTGTAGGATAAATTGTATGATACCAGAGTTTAATTTTGGGGCAAAGAACAAGAACAAACATAATACAATTAATTAATAATAATAATAATAAGCATCTGGGAAACATCATGCTTTGTTCTAAAATAACACTGTCATATATTTCTTTTAGCAGTTTACCTGTATGTGAATACCAAATATTCATAATTGACTTTTAGATCCCAGAATTTTACCTTTATACGTTCCTTCTATTGTGAAGGACACCAGCATACTTTACAAACTCTAGGCCTGATCCTGCAAATGTTTACTACAGAGTATAATGCCTGCTACCATAAGTCCCAAGTGAAATCCTAGCCCCACCAAAGTCAATGGGAGTTTCACACACCCTCTCCCCCAAAAATGACTTCAGTGAGAGTACCCACAATAGTAGACATTATGCCTGTTAGTAAGATTTACAGACTTTGGGCCTAGGGTGACCAGATGTCCCGATTTTATAGAGACAGTCTCGATATTGGGGGCTTTTTCTTATATAGGCGTCTATTATCCTCCACCCCAGTCCTGATTTCTCACACTTGCTATCTGCTTGGGCCCTATATACATGGTGGACCAATAAAATACAGCAACCAGCTGACAAATAACACATTGAATAACTGTCAAGGTAGAGAAAAATTTGTCCCAGGCACTGCAAGAGATGCCCCTATTTCCCCAAAATAAGAAGTGCCATGATAGCTTTAATGGTTATGCACAAAGTAGCCATGTCCTTATTTGTGAATGCCTCACCTGGGTGATCCCAGAAAATAAATTACATTGCACTCAGTTTACCTATCTCAGAAGGAAGAAGTGCTTGGTCAGTTCTTCTGGGCGTTAACCCTGTGGGGCCTGGACATTTAAAGTTATTCCAAATATGAGCCTTGAACCTGCAAATGCTTACTGGCAAGTGTAGGACTTGCTACCATAAGTAACAATAGCCACATTGCTGTCAGTAGGTCTGTTCTCAGTCACAAGTACTATGCTCATGGGTGTTTGCAGAATCACAATCTCAAATTAAATATAACTTTATAAAAATGTCTCCCACATACAGCCTCCATTTCCACTATCCTGGAGTAAAGCTGTGTCCTTTCCTCTAGCACAGCAACAATACAGTGCCTAGGGCTGTCAAGCACACTTCCTATACCACAGGCATTTGCCACTACTACATAACTTTACCAACAACTATCCTTAATTCAGCTCCCTGGCGAGTTGAGCAGTGTTGCTGTTCCTTAGGCATCTGCCACACCACTAGATGGCTACCACGGCCAAGTATACCAATGTCACCATGCCTCAGTGAGTCAAGGCTAAGGATGTCAGATTCAGGACAAACTGCTGAAAAATAGGGCAAACTCACCCCTGAACTGGTGGTTCTTCTTCCATAAGATATACCAAACCAGCAACAAAATTAAATTTCTGTCTCACCACACAGACTAATAAGAAGTCAAAAATGCAGTCTCCTTAGGTATCCCAGCCCTAGTTTCACCACCCAGACACTAGACTTTATGATGACTTGTTATTTAACACCATTTTAATCAAACCAAGGGTTCTCCTGATCCCAAAGGACAACCAACCACATATCCAGGTCAATATATAACTCAGATCTTACCTAATAATCACACTGTTGCTAATCATTTAGTGTCTAATATTAAAGGTTTATTTACATGATAAAAGAGGTGAGAATTAAAATGGTTAAAGGAATGAAATACATACAGTCATTGCAAAGTTCTTGGATCAGGTTTGTAGCAGTGATGGAATAAACTGCTGGCTTATAACATCTCTGGTAACAGCCGAATGATTGGAAGGTCCTCAGTCCATTGGTTGTAATGCTCCTGTTAATGTAAGTCCATAGTCCAGAGATCAGAGCAGGAAAGAGGCAAAATGGAGATGCCTCCAGGGCCTTTTATACTTTCTGTCATGTGGCGGGTCTGCTCTCAGTACAGTCAGTCAAAAAATACAGGCACAAGATGGAATTTTGGGTCACTAGTCTAGTTACATGTCCTTACGTGCTTCAGTGCGTCATAGTAGGGGCCATTACCCATATTCTAGCTAAAGGTCCACAGGAAAGTCCACCAGGTGGGGATAAGCTTTTTCCATGGTCCATTGTGTTTGCTGATGGGTCATCAACTTGAATAGTCCATTCACAATGTGCTGGCTAGGCTGGATGTAAAATACCTTGTGGGTGCTTCCACAGATGGAAACACAGTCAATATTCATAACTTCAGATACAAAAATGATACATACATACAAATAGGATAATCATATTCAGCAAACCATAACTTTTTCTATTGACACCTTACACGACATACTTTGTACAAAATTTGTTGCAACTGTATAACAGTGGTAGCAACAATGATATCACATTTTAATCATATTATATTGCAACCAACCACTAACCTAACCCTCCCCAGCAGAAGTCGGAACATAAAGAAATAAACAGGGAACATCCCCTCTACAGTCTCAAAAGATGGTAACTAAACATCTACATCCAATCCAGCGAAATCAGCAAACATCTACTTCACATGGGATATAAAAAAATGAAAGGCCAGGTCCCAAGCCTCCAGCTGATCAATGCAAGATCTGTGGTCCTTCAAAATTCAGTACCTGGCTGTCTGGCACCAGCCTTAGCTAATCTCATCTCCCAGGATACTGTATTATTACCCACGCTAAAGCAGTAGTCTAATCAGTGCTATCAAAACCATTGCTCAATGCTAGAGACCACACACACACACACAAAACCCTATAAATTAATCAGGATTTTCCCCTAAAAGGAAAGGAAGAATGTGAGAGGAATATTATTGTTGTTTTTGTTTGTATTTTAAAAAGAATTCAGGATGCACTCCGAGACTAATTTGATGGGGATCAGAGAGAGAGAGAATACACCTTTATGGACAATGAGTGCCACTCTACTGAAAAATAAAAAACAGTTTGCAAGATAAAGTACAATTGTAATCACTATAGTTTTACAAAGAGCTGCCTATAACATCTGAATAATTTATGCCACTGTAAGTTTATTTTTGTTCCTTGCTCTTTCATTCACTCATTCTTCCATTCTCATGTACAAAAGAAAGACGATTCAAGCAGTAAGTGCTAATGGTAGCTAAGGAATAGAGCTTTACTTCATTCCCAGAGCTTAAAAAAATGTTTTTGAGGAACAAGGAATCTCCACAGCAAGCCCAACCATTTAATAGGTCACATCCTCTACCAGTGTAAATTAACATAGCTCTATTGACTCAAAGAAGCAATGCTGATTTATATCAGCTCAGGATCTGGCCCCAAGGCTTTATATTCAGATCTGCTGCATTTTCCATATTGCATTCTGTTGCTTTCATTGCATATAGGTCCCAGTTGCCTCACTTCCCGTTCTACAGGCATAATGTGGTACATATTATTACTAGGAATTAGCAGAAACACTATCAGATTCAACTTCAGTGTAAGTAAATCCATTTTTGGTGTTCAAACTTTCTATTAATTTTAAATAAATTATAAAGCAATAGTGAAATTACAAATGCATGGAGACTTCTATTTTTCTGCTGAATTCTCTTTTGTTACCACCTCTTCCCACTGACCCTCATCCTACTTTTCTCTTTTCTCTTTTCTCCTCCTGTAGTGTCCTGCCTAATACATAAACTCTCTGGGACAGGAAATGTCTTCTTTGTTACTTGGCTGTACAGTGCCCAGCCTAACGGGAATCTTATCCTTGCCTTGTTTCTAACATATAAATTATAATAGTAGATGTAACAAGTATGATACACTGTGGAAATTAATAAACAAATACAGCAATAAAATGATGAAGAAAATATGTTACATCTGTCCTCCTTAGCTTAGATTGAATTTGACAAAAATATATACTCTATCTGTGGATATACAATAATACTGAAATAGGAAGTCATGTGACTCAAGATGGTGCTTTCTCTCCTTCCATATTTCCATTTTTAACTACAGATCTTTTAAAATGGGGAAAATCCTGGTCGCCAATCCAAACTTGCTGTTTTACAGATGATTTATCCTACCTCCAGCTTTCAGCCATCACTTTTAATTTTGAAGTGCAATTGTGTTTAGCAGTGCTACAGGGATTCATTATTTTCTTTAAGAACAACAAATTTCCCTGAACAGACACAAATAGCTGTTCTATATCAGAGTTTCACATCAGGCATCTAAGCAGACTATTTTTGGTGTTTCAGTAGCATTTAGCTCTACTGTTGATGTAGCGCACAGATTCTGAAATAGATTTTCACCAATCTCTAGATGAACAACTGAATAAAAAATGGACATTGGTCAAGGCGGGTATCAAGGCTGCCTTGATCCTGATGTGTAACGATAGGGAGGCTGCTTCGAATAATTAAAAGTCTTGCACTGCTGACTTCTCTTAATTCATGGGATCCTAGTGTATATAATTGGATGGAAGTGTGAACTTGATTACACTAGTGAACTTGGTTGCTGGGGAGGGGAGTCGAGAGTGATAACAGGCTTCTTTGTCATCAAAGGGTAAAGAAATGTGACAATCTGGGAACTAGTTTTAGGACCCCATCTGCTAAACCAGAGAGAAATCAAGATTTTACAGTTCTATAAATATTTTAGTGTATGCCATCATTTATGGACTTTGGCAGCTATCATAAAATCTCTCTGACTTTTGTTACAACTGCATATAGGGCCAGAAAATTGCATCTCATGGTAAACCATAAAAATCTAAGTAAAAGCACCATTCCTTTCAGTATATTCTAAAAATATACAACCTCCCTGTCAGTACATGGCAGGGTAGTTACCATCCCAAGATGCCTGTTTCTCTTGCATTTTTTTTATCTGATCTTACCTTGGTCTTTTCAAACCCTTTTGTATTTCAGTATCCTTTTATGTTCCATAAATAACAGCCATCACAATATAACATCTGAAATAGCTTTTACTTTGTCACAACAGACTGTAAGTAAGAGACACTTGGGTGATGATAATGCTGTGGATACAGGCGGTATTTATGCTGACCTTTTGTCTAATTGCTCCTGATATGATTTTCATTCTCTGGTAAGTTTCTTTAGAACCTTGAAGGGCAGCTAGCCTCAGAGCAGATTCTGCAGCTTTAATCCCCAAGACCCTTCTGTAGAAAAATATAATGAAGAGAAAGTTATCCCAGGATTAATAATGCCCCATTAAACCTTCCATCCTGTCCTGCATTATACAATGTCTTTTAAAGAGGCCTGGCCTTCACATATCTTTGGGGCCTGTAACTGTTGCGAATGTTTTAACATCAATATCATGTGCACAGCCATGCAGCATGAATCAGACCATAATTACATGTGATCATAGAAATGTAGGGCTGCAAGGGATCTCAAGAGGTCATCAAGTCCAGACCCTGCACTGAGGCAGGACCAAGTAAACCTAGTTCATCCCTGACAGGTGAGGGTCCAATCCATTCTCAAAAACCTCCAGTGATGGGGATTGTATAACCTACTTTGGCATCCCTATAACTGGGGATTGACATACCAACCTTACTAATATGTAATGATGCTTACTAATTTACATCTCCAAAGTTCCTATAATTATGCCTTCACTATTTATTTGTTTGTTTTTAACATGAGACAGGGTTAGGATAAATTTAAATGCCACAGTAGATACAAGAAAATAACATAATGCAAAACAAGCTACGGACAAATGTTCAGCAGAAGAGAGACAGAAAAATACAGCCACCTAGTTTACTTGAGTGAAACAGGAAGCTATGCAACTTCTTGCTATACCTATGCAAAATACTGCTGGCATACAAATTCAGGTTTTCACAAACATAATGGATAAGCTGTGCAAATATATTACAAAAATTCACTGACCAAAAAAACTGAATTCATTCTGGTTGTTTTTCCATCCATTTTTTTCTTTCTATCTGAAGATGTTGTGTGGTGCCCATTATCCCTGTATCTGAGCACCTTCATCTTTGCTTTTTGAAAATATTCTAGTTACTGAATTTCCTGGCAGAAATTATTATGGAGTTAATTTTAAAGCATATTAGGTAAAATTTGCAGAAAGTGATTTTTTAAAAATCAGTCAGTGTGAGCATTGGAAAACAGATTCTACAAGTTATGCTTATCTAATCGGCAAGCAGAAATGATACCGTATGACCCAAGATTCCAATCAAAGCTAGCCAAATAGTTCCAGTTTTGAATATTATATACAATAAGCTGTGAATCATCTACAGACCAAGAATTATTCACAGAAGTTTTTCAGCAAACAACTTTGGATAACAAATATATCTGAGGTAATCCTAAAATGGAGGTAGACAATTTAGGAAAAAAAAAGAAATCATTTCATATATTTTTTCACATTTTTTTATTCTGCTCTAGTGCATGTGAGTTTTTGCTGTCTGCCTCCTTTGAAACAGAAAAATGTACCATAGTCAGTCAATACATGAAAAATTGTAGACTGAGGGCCAAATTCATCCTTGATGTAACAACTACATTGGCTGCAATTGAATTACACCAGACATGAATTTAGCCCTTCATGTTTGGTGCCCAAGTGCCTACAAGAACTATTATTTAAAGGGAGAATTTAAATAACTTTTGTAAAAGCATTTTGATTATTCTGCACAGTTGTCATAATTATTGTCAACATTTTTGCCACAATGAACCATGGCAAGGTACATCATCTCACTGAAGTACATGTTATATACCAGAAATTCTGGTGTACATTGAAAAGACTTCTGTATGTGATAAAATATGGGGGTTTTAAGTGTTCATCATCTCCCCAAATTTGCTCTCTTCTTATTTAAAGCAGTAGAAGTAAACAGATTGAGTGAAATCCCCAGAACTATTAACAATTCATGTGTTTTCTATGGCAAACTGATTTGGATTAAACAAAATTGTCCTGCTGCATCTGATTTTAAACTTCCAATCAAATTCCCATCCTTTGCCTGGTTTTGATCAATGTAGTTAATTTTAAAACCATTTAAATAACCATCAGCTAAAGCCTATTTTCTTGAAAATTTATGAATTCCAGGGGTAGATAAG
This sequence comes from Dermochelys coriacea, assembly GCF_009764565.3. NCBI lineage: Eukaryota > Metazoa > Chordata > Testudines > Dermochelyidae > Dermochelys > Dermochelys coriacea. The sequence goes on from NC_050069.1 coordinate 117,283,293, forward strand.
AGTCATCTCAATATAAATTGCTTGATCCCAGCTCTGGAGACGTTTTGTAGCTTACAAAATTTTGAAGACACCATGTGATGTACATCTTTCCCTGAATCTTAATTCTCCTCATACACCCCAACATATTGTATAGCATGACCAACAAGCAGAACTCCTCTTACAATAAAACATTTGGGCAATAAACATAGTCCACATGGGATGTGTAACGAAAATCTTACTTTTATTATGGTCTTCCAGATGTTGCATCTTCAAACAAACATATTGTCTTTCTTCCCCTTGTGGCTTCAAAGATGTTTCTCTCTGAAAAATATTACCTTTATTCAGTGAAACTGGCTATTGTAGCAATTTACCTTAATGTTTTTTCCTTATGAATCCTCTTAAAAAAATTCTTGTCTGACTTATACCAGTGTAACTTACATTGATGACGATGGTGCTGCTCCTGATATATGAAGAGAGAAGAATCAGTCCCAGAGTCTCTGAACTTTTACAGGTATCTCTATTAGTGTTACTAAGATATAGGGCCTGATAGAAAGCCAGTGAAGTCAATGGGAGTTTTCCATGAATTTCAGTGGCCTCTGGATCAGGGTCATAGTGAGAATTAAACTGATGCTGGAGGAACCAGTGACAGCTGGAGGAAGAGCTGGGCAGCAATGAGGAACAACAAGCATGATGTGTGGAGGCTCTGATTTGCTCACATAAGGTACTGTGGGTGAAATCCTGGCTTCACTGAAGCCAGTGTCAAAACTGCCTTTGACTTCAATGCAGCCAGGATTTCACTCACCATTCCTGTGCAAATACTCAGTTTTAAGACACACTTACCACATACCTTTGTGTCAGTCGTTCAAATGTGTGCAGAAAGTAAATGCAGGAACAGTCTGAGCAAATTCATTTTTAAATCAGAAGAAATATTGGTGGTTTTCCAGTATTCACACAACTCTGTGAGCAGCTAAAAGATCAATGGGTAAACTTTAACAAAGGACTATGAGGAACAAATTAAGGGTGAAGTAGTGCTCCCACCACAACTAATGCTAACATCATACATATAAAGAATATAACTACAACAGCTTACATCCTTCATGATCAGATCATTCACCCTCCCTGCTTTCAAATGCAGTCCCTTCTGGGGTAAAATGCAACAGCCATAATACTACGATTAATAATAATACTTTCACTTTATATTTTCAAGACCCTTTACATATATGTATTAACGGAGCAACATCAACTTGATTTCTTTTTAACTGTCTAATTTTTTTTAAATCAATTTTCTGATAGAGTACCTTTTAAGTAAAAAGAAAAGGAGTACTTGTGGCACCTTAAAGGCTAACACATTTATTTGAGCGTAAGCTTTCGTGAGCTACAGCTCACTTCATCGGATGCATTTGGTGGAAAATACAGTGGGGAGATTTATATACACACACAGAGAACCTGAAACAATGGGTTTTATCATACATACTGTAAGGAGAGTGATCACTTAAGATGAACCATCACCAGCAGCAGGGGAGGGAAAGGAGGAAAACCTTTCATGGTGACAAGCAAGGTAGGCCATTTCCAGCAGTTAACAATAACATCTGAGGAACAGTGGGGGGTGGGGTGGGGGGAGAAATAACATTGGGAAATAGTTTTACTTTGTGTAATGACTCATCCATTCCCAGTCTCTATTCAAGCCTAAGTTAATTGTATCCAGTTTGCAAATTAATTCCAATTCAGCAGTCTCTCATTGGAGTCTGTTTTTGAAGTTTTTTTGTTGAAGGATAGCCACTCTCGGGTCTGTAATCGAGTGACCGGAGAGATTGAAGTGTTCTCCGACTGGGTTTTGAATATTATAATTCTTGATGTCTGATTTGTGTCCATTTATTCTTTTACGTAGAGACTGTCCAGTTTGACCAATGTACATGGCAGAGGGGCATTGCTGGCACATGATGGCATATATCACATTGGTAGATGCGCAGGTGAACAAGTCTCTGATAGTGTGGCTGATGTGATTAGGCCCTATGATGGTGTCCCCTGAATAGATATGTGGACCCATAACTATTTCACATTTGGGGACAATGTATACCTTCAAATCAGCAGCACTGCGATGGATACCCGCATGGCCCCACAGTATGCCAACATTTTTATGGCTGACTTAGAACAACGCTTCCTCAGCTCTCATCCCCTAATGCCCCTACTCTACTTGCGCTACATTGATGACATCTTCATCATCTGGACCCATGGAAAAGAAGCCCTTGAGGCATTCCACCATGATTTCAACAATTTCCATCAACCACCATCAGCCTGGACCAGTACACACAAGAGATCCACTTCCTGGACACTACGGTGCTAATATGCGATGGTCACAAAAACACCACCCTATATCGGAAACCTACTGACTGCTATTCCTACCTACATGCCTCTAGCTTTCATCCAGATCATACTACACGATCCATTGTCTACAGCCAAGCTCTATGATATAACCGCATTTGCTCCAACCCCTCAGACAGAGACAAACACCTACAAGATCTCTATCATGCATTCTTATAACTACAATACCCACCTGCTGAAGTGAAGAAACAGATTGACAGAGCCAGAAGAGTACCCAGAAGTCACCTACTACAGGACAGGTCCAACAAAGAAAATAACAGAATGCCACTAGCCATCACCTTCAGCCCCCAACTAAAACCTCTCCAACATATCATCAAGGATCTACAACCTATCCTGAAGGATGACCCATCACTCTCATAGATCTTGGGAGACAGGCCAGTCCTTGCTTACAGACAGCCCCCCAACCTGAAGCAAATACTCACCAGCAACCACACAACAGAACCACTAACCCAGGAACCTATCCTTGCAACAAAGCCCGTTGCCAACTCTGTCCACATATCTATTCAGGGGACACCATCATAGGGCCTAATCCCATCAGCCACACTATCAGAGGCTCGTTCACCTGCGCATCTACCAATGTGATATATGCCATCATGTGCCAGCAATGCCCCTCTGCCATGTACATTGGTCAAATTGGACAGTCTCTACGTAAAAGAATAAATGGACACAAATCAGACATCAAGAATTATAATATTCAAAACCCAGTCGGAGAACACTTCAATCTCTCCGGTCACTCGATTACAGACCCGAGAGTGGCTATCCTTCAACAAAAAAACTTCAAAAACAGACTCCAATGAGAGACTGCTGAATTTGAATTAATTTGCAAACTGGATACAATTAACTTAGGCTTGAATAGAGACTGGGAATGGATGAGTCATTACACAAAGTAAAACTATTTCTCCATGTTATTTCTCCCCCCCACCCCACCCCCCACTGTTCCTCAGATGTTCTTGTTAACTGCTGGAAATGGCCTACCTTGCTTGTCACCATGAAAGGTTTTCCTCCTTTCTCCCCCTGCTGCTGGTGATGGTTCATCTTAAGTAATCACTCTCCTTACAGTGTGTATGATAAAACCCATTGTTTCAGGTTCTCTGTGTGTGTATATAAATCTCCCCACTGTATTTTCCACCAAATGCATCCGATGAAGTGAGCTAAAGCTCACGAAAGCTTATGCTCAAATAAATTTGTTAGTCTCTAAGGTGCCACAAGTACTCCTTTTATTTTTGCGAATACGGACTAACATGGCTGCTACTCTGAAACCTACTTTTTAAGTAGTATCCCCTAATTTTTGTGAATTCCTTTTGAAAATTTACAGGTTTTTTCTGAGTAAACTGTAGAGCAAGGCCACCAAGCCTGCTTGGCTAGCCCTTCCGCTTATACCATGCCTGCTCGCTGCTTCTTCAGTTCCTGCTTTTCTACTTCTGTTGCTGGTCTATACCTTCTTATGGGACTTGGGAAAGTGTTTACGCATGAACGCCCCCAGAACAGTGCATAAGGGTAGCTTCCTCAAGCTAAGGCACGAGATTAGAAGAGCAACTGACACCCAACAAAACAATGAAACTGACTGTACAAAAGTGCTGTCACATAGCACAAAGAAAGAAAAAAAACTCAGGAAAAAACATTTTTTCTCTACTCTCATTCAGCTGGAGCAATCTTTGTAGTTATAACAATAACAGGTACAAAGTTTTCAGATGGAAATGTGATTTACACGTTCAAGGTGTCTCTGTAAATTAACACCTGTACTTTATACAGCAGTTTTTAGGGGAGAAAATGAAAAGGTGACTTCTCCAATTGAAACTGCAGGTGGAATGGAGTTTTTATCTAACTAGTGTTGCGAAAAAATGATAATGGTTGTTTTTTAATGATCTGGAATGATTAGAGAGTTAGTTGTAAGCATCTTATGAAAAAATTATGGGATCCTTCAAAAACACTCAGGCATTAATTCAATAATGACTCGTAAGGAAGACTGCCACATGGGGAATCACCAGCACCAGTTCCTACAGTACCTTGAGGTCGACAATCTAACTACTGAACATGCCCAATCTTGCTTACATTACAGCTACTGGTAAAATTTCTAAGGTTTGTAAATGTATGTGAATGGGTTTACCCTGTTTTCAGTCTGCAAGGGTGCTTCTCTTCTGTCTCTGGCCACATTTTAGGAAAGCATACCTATTCAGGACAGCACTTAAACACATGCTTAACATTATACATGTGCTTAAGTCCCTTGCTTAACTTTATGTATATGCTTAAATTCCATTGACTTCAATGAGGCTGTAGAAGATGAACAATCACATACTGATCAGGAGGAGTTGTTATATCTCAACTTCCCATTGAAAATACAGTCCTCTCCTTCAGCCTCCAACCCAACCCAACCCAAGTTTCCAGTCCTTCCCTTTAACATGGGGACTTTGGAGACTGGACCCTTGAATAGTCAGGGTCTTCCCCAGCTGGGCTCTCCCCCAAGGTGAAGACTCTTGTTGTTGTCACGTCTTCTTGGATTGGGTAGAAGAGGCCAGCGTATCCTTTCCACTAGTACAACCTTGGGATGCTAACCAGTCCCCTCTCTCCCCCACCCCCCGCCCCCAGACCACTTCTCACAACAGAGTAAAACAAATAATTTCAGATAAAGCTGCTGACCTGCACAATCAGTCACTTGCCTCCTCTGTAGGTTTGCTCAAGTTTGCACTGTCAGGTCTCAGGCAATGAGCTCCTGGCCAGTACTTCTCCCCACAGCTCAGGGCAGCCATTTGCCTTCTTCCTCTGCCTGCCTGCCTCTGAGCTGCTCTGCTCCCCTTTTAAGTCCCGCCTCCAGCTTCTGCAGACTTTGCAGGGGTGGTTTATTGAGATGTCTAGGCCTCCCTCTCTAAACAGGACCTGGGGTCTTGCTCTCCATGCCTAGGCCCATGGCCTCTTGGGAAAAGCAATCTGTGTTGTGGGGAGTCTTCATAGCATGGTGAAGTATATGGTTGTAATGAAAGCTAGCACTGCATAATTTTGGGGTGAGTGTCCTTCATGGTTTTCAACCAGAGAAGAGGGCATAGCCTGTCACTAGGGAGAAGGGGTTTCCGAGTAAGCAGTATCTTTGAGCATTTACAGCCAATTTCACAGCTAAACCTTCTTTTTCTATGACCAAATAGGCCACTTCCTGGGGGAACAGTTTCCTGCTTATATAGAGGACCAGGTGTTCCTCTCTCTCAACTTCCTGGGAAAGGACTGCTCCAAGTCCTACATCAGAGGCATCTGTTTGTAGTATAAACTTTTTTCTAAAGTCTGGGTGAAGTAGTACCGGCTCCTGGCACAGATAGTCTTTTAGCATCCTGAATGACCTGTTGCAGTCTTCCGACCAAATGATTCTCTTGGGATTAGTATCCTTCACAAGGTGTGTGACGGGTGCTGTAATTGTGGCAAAGTCTGGTATGAATCATCTATAATAGCCCACTAGATTAAAGATGTTTCGTACCTGTTTTTTGATTGTTGGGATGGGGCAAGTAGCTAAGGCCTGCCAATTAGTTGTTTACTCCCCCCAGTGGTTTAGCCAAGGTATATAACTTCCTGGTTCGCCATCTGGGCTGGGTTTGCAGTGAGTCCTGCACTCACAAGGACCTGTAGGACACAGGTGACATGTTGCATGTGGTCATCCTAATGACATCTGTAAATCACTATGTTATCGATGTATGCTGCCACGTATTGGCCATGTGGCCACAGTACTTGGTCCATGAGTTGTTGGAAAATGACTGTTGCTCCGGGAGGCCAAATGGCATAGTTTGGAATTGGTACAGAACAAATGGGGTGGAGAAAGCTGTCTGTTTCTGAGACACTGATGTCAGAGTACCTACCAGTACCTCTTCATGAAGTCTAGGGTGGAGATATATTTGGCAGCTCCCAGTCTTTTTAGCAATTCATCCGCCCTGGGTATAGGGTAGCCATCACATCTTAAGATGGCATTTACTTTTCTGAAATCAATACAGATGTGGGTGGCTCTATCGCATAGGACTTCTCAACTCACAATGAGGCTCTTCCACTGTTCCCAGCTCTAACAGGACTTGTAGCTCTGCTCATACAGTGTCTCACATTCTTCATGGAAGCGGTTGTCAGTTCTCACAGACCCTTTATCCTTGTTCAGTGGCATATGATGATGCATAAGATGTGTCCATCCTGGTAGTGTCAAAAATACTCCAGGGAAGGATTCACTCAATTTCTGCATTTGGACATTTTGCTCTGGTGAAAGCTATTCTCCCATCTATACATTTTGGGATCCTGGGGCCACTGGTGCCTGAGAGCCTAGTTCAGATTCAAGTCAATAGAGTGTTATGAAAAGCCTTTCTTGGGCTTTCCAGGCTTTCAAAAGGTTAACAATGTACACTTCCAATCAATTGGCCCCACTTGTTTCATCACCTCGAACAGCCCTGCTATCAGGCCAATGATTTTGACTCTGAAATTGGCAACAGTAACAGTACCCTGTTGCTAGATCTAAATTCTTGTTATAGACCTTTTCTTGGTTCTGTTGGGCTTTCCATATGTTTTCCTTTGAAAAGCCTTAAGCTTTTCTCATGACTGAAGTATGTATTGCACCACATTGGTTGTCTTTGCTCCTTGTTCCTCCCATGCTTCTTGAAGGAAGTGTAAAATCCCACAAGGATGTCTCCCATATAAGAATTCAAATGGGGAGAATCCCATGGACACCCTCAGAAACTCTCTGATGGCAAATAACAGTGGTGGAAGCAACTTGTCTCAGTGATGGGAACTGGATGTTACAAATTTCCTCAACATCTCTTTCAGTGTTTGGTTGAACCATTCAACTAGTCCATTCATCTGGGGGTGGTAAACAGACATCCTTAATGTCTGTACCTTTAGCAGAGCACATACTCTAGTTCCTTCATCAGGGGTGATAAAAAATTAGTTCTTTGATAGGTCAGGATCTCTCTCAATATCCCCACTCAGGTGAACAACTTCATAAACTCAGCCATAATGGCTGCCTCGTTCATAGAGAGGAGGGGAATGGCTTTGGGATATTGGGTCGCACAGTCCATGACCATTAGGATATGCTGGCACACTGCCACACTTTTCTTCAGTGGTCCCACCAGGTCCATCTCTATTCTTTCAAATGGTACCCCCACTACAGGGAGTGGGCTAGGGGGGCTTTTGGGGTCCTCTTGGGTCCAGCTAATTGACATTTGGGGCCAAATGTGTAGTAGTCTTTGATTTCTTTGTGTAGTCCTATCACCTGCTTAAGGGTCTTATCCCACCTGAGTGTCCTGCATGTGTTAATGGGTAAGTGAACTGTAACACTTCTCTTTGATACCTTCTTAGGATGAGGATCTGTATTTTATTGCTTTAGTTCGGTGGTCCCGCTCTAGGAGATATAACTGTGCTTGTCTATGTTTGAAGTGCAGTATTGTTTTAGCAGCTGAGGGTCCACTACTTCACTATTGTCTACTACCATTGATCCCAGGCTTGGGTTAAGGTTTCGGCATCTCTTTTTTCCCTTATAAAATCTATCTCACTGGTTAGAAGCTATATATCCAATGTTGTAGATTTTCATCATTCATTGGGGAAAGGTTAGGGCACCTGGTCTGGTGGGAGGTCCCTTCCCCAGGATCATCTGTTTCCCACAATCCAACCAGTGCCTTGGGCACCATGGTTTCTTTGGTCTCAGTGTGAGGGGTGGCCCCCAAGCATAGGTGATTACCTCCACACTTTTAGAATTTCTTTAAAGTATTTCCAGTCACTGCCTAGTATTACTGGATATGCCATGGTAGAAATTGGTCCTACAGAGAAGTTTCCCATATGTTTCACAACCAAGAATCAAACTTCTTTGGTAGTCGTACATCTCCATGTAAGCACTGGAGACAGATAGTTTCTCCTGGAGTGTACTCCTTACCTACCAACTGCTCTCTGACCAAAGTCTGGCTGCACCCTGAGTCAAGTAACCTGTGCATCTCTACTGCATTGACCTTTCCTGGTACCACTGTTGTAGCTGGGTCCTGTTTACGGGCTATGGAATCAGCCATCCAGGCTTGCCCATAGCCACATTTCATAAAGGGCAGTCACATTTCACGAAGGGGCTGTCTCATTGCCCACAGGAAAAACAACTTCCCTCAGTGGTGGTGGTTGCTGGTTCTTCACCTGGGATGAATTTGGTCTCCAGGATTGACCCCTTTTGAGGGTATAGATATTCTGCAGGTTTGCATTCTGTGTTGAACCCTGGTCCCAGAGTCTTGTTGTGGCCTCTGGCCATCATTAATACTAGGTCCAAGCTGTCATTCCCATCAGGCCTACATCCCCATCTAGCCCATGCCATGGGGTGAACCAGTCCCCTAGCTCCAGCACAACCACTCCAAGGTGTCTCAGAAGAGGGTCTGTTGGCAGGCATGTCACTATCCATTAAATTTGCCACATCCACTGATGTCTCAAGTCGATGCTTCCACACCCAGTCTCTTACCTGGACCAGGAGGATTTGGAAAAAACTCTTCTATTACCACCTGCTCTGCCACTTGTGCTACGGTTCATGTCATGGGTTGGAGCCAGAGCCAACATTGCTCCTGAAGTTTCTGGGCCAACATCCAAGGTCAGGCAGCTGGTGGATATATCTCTCTGTGGAAATGGTAGCAATGCATTGCAGATAGTTCAAAATGGTGGCTTTGATACAAGTGTAGTCTTGCACACTCACTGGCAACCTGGGATGGTCCTGTCATGTATAGGGCCAGCAGAATGGCCCAATGTTTGGGCTGCCATTGGGCTGCTGTGGCCACCCATTCAAACATAACAAGAAATGGCTTGGGGTCAATTTCTGATACCATCTTTGAAAGCTTCACTAGTATTGTGGTGGCTGGAATTGGATTAGGTTCACCTGCAGGAGGACCCACTGCTGTCCTCTGTGGTTGTATGAATTTCAATACCTGCTGAACAATACACAGTTGTTCTCATTGTTGGGCTGCCAGCTCTTAAACTAGCTGTTTTTGTTGCTGTTGTTGTTGTGTTGCTTGTTGCTGCTGTTGGGCAGCCATCTGCTCTACCAGCTGATGTTGTTACTGCTGTTGTGCCACCTGTTGCTGCTGGTTGTCAGTTACCCACCTTAACGATTTCTCCATATCCATCTTTCTGTTACTTTTGTCTACCTGATGAGATAAGGGTTTTGTTTGTTAGTTAGCTTGTTTGTTTTCTCTCTCCCGCCTCGCCCACCCATTAGCAGGGTAGGGATGAGCTTGCCCACATTTTCCACTGGTTGTAGAAGGTGAACAACCACCAACAGTGCTGCTGTAGTGGTCAGATGGAGTTGCAGCAGGTCATCTTCCCATTGAAAATACAGTCCTGTCCTTCAGCCCACCCCTCCCATCTAGGTTTTCCAGTCCTTCCCTTTAACACAGGAACTCTGGGGTCTGGGCTGGGTTCTCCCCCAAGATGAAGGCTCCTGTTGTCACATCTTCTTGGACTGGATAGAGGAGGCCGGGAACACCCTCTCGACTAGGCTCCAATCCAGAGCCCAATGGTGGGCAGCAATACCCTGCACCTTGGGGTACTAAGTAGTTCCTCTTTCCCCTGCCCCTGACCAATCCTACCCACGTCATCTTCTCACAATAGAGTAAATCAAATAATCTCAAATAAAATCTCTGACCTGCAGAATCAGTTGCCTGCCTCTCCTCTTTAGGTTTTGCTCAGGTTTGTGCTGTCTGGTCTCAGGCATTGAGCTCCTGGACAGAACTTCCCCCCAGAGATCAGAGCAGCCAGCTTGTGCCAGTATAGCTGGGTGGGACTGCCTAGGCCGAGAATTGTTCCTTAACCCCTTGCTCTTCAGTGTGGGGTTTACATATGCCATCACAAGGACATAAGTACATAAAGATAACCAGATGCTTAAGTGCTTTCCTGAATTGGGTCCTCTACCATTGGAATGAATTACTCCATTTATTTTAGTGTAGGAGGAGGCTTGGGTGTTTGGTTTGGAAAACAATCCAGATTAACAGATCTGTTGGCAACCAAGTGTGATAATACAATGGAAGGTGTCCTCTGTCTGGAGGTGTCCAGACAGCTTCACATCATCCATGTGTATCACACCACAGATTTCTCTTTCTGTGTCTTCTCATTTCAACAGCTAAAGTGACTGAAAAATGCAATAAGCATGTTGAGAAATTGATTCCCAAGCAGGAAGTGCAACTGGAAAGAATCCTATCAAAGCAGAAGCATGTTGCCATAAATGGATTCAATCAAAGGATACTAATGAGTCATAAATCAAGAGAGCACAGCTCACAATTCTGGTAATCAGCAGCAGACTCCCACATTAAACTGAAGCTTCAGTGTTTGGCTTCCTGTGGTCTATTGTTATGTCGACCTCAGAAATAAATGGAAGATGCAATTGCATTAGATGTTTTCTAACTCTAGTATTCAACTAAATGATCTGAAAGTTAACTGAGGGGATGAAATGAAGAAAAGGAATGACAGGCTTTTGGTTGATATACTGGACTGGAACTCAGGAGATTTTGGCTCTTCTTGGCTCTGCCAGAGACTTCCTGAGTGTCCCTGGGCAAGGCACTTAACCTCTCTGTGCCTCAATTCCCCATTTGTAAAATGGAAATACTAATGTTTCCCAAATTCAGAGGGTGTCATGGAGATGAATTTAACATATACGAGAGCCAGAGAAAATCCCTCCCTCCAGAAAAATATAATAAATAAAAATAAAGTAGGATTAGGGAACCCAGTAAAAATATTATCATCTAGGGATCTGATTTCCCCAACTCATGAGAGTGCACATTTGAGAAAAAAGGTGCAAGTTATGCCCCAGTGTCACACACAAAAAAAGTTACATCAGAAATGATGTTACCCATGTTCCTTTTGCAGGAGAAGGTGGGAGGGCCTTTCAAAAAGGACATGTGGCTGAATCCATTCTCCTGTATGATCCTCTTTAAAAGAGGGTTACAGAACAAACAATATTTTCCACTCTGCATATAGTACTGACACAGATTGTGGGGCCAATAGTGCAGATAAGGGACAGACTCTGGGGATCCGCTGTACACACCAGTGATAAGTATAATATATTATTTGTTATTAATATTGATGTCTTGGTGACAATGTATAATATAGTACTCACCAGGATGTGATCTATTTGTGGGGGTACTATTTTCATGATGTATTTGTTTTCTAATGAATCAGATATTTCTTGTCTTTAGGTTTTCATTTCAGGTGTCAGTCAATATTATTTGTACTATGTTGGTTGATTTTTGTGCCTAAATGTAACCATACGCTGAGTTTTCAGCAACATATGCATCATTGCCAACACCATTTCAAGCTGACAGCAATTCAAGAGTTTTGATACAGTACAGACCTGTCCATTTAAAAGTCTTCTTTTTAGGCACCATCTCTGAAAATATTGACACTACATATTAAGAAGAGCCCCCAGTTTTGGTTTCATGGATTCTGATTAATTGTCAGTTTCAGTTCACGTATTTCCACACCTGTTAGGGCAGACCCTCAGCTTGTGTAAATTGTGAAGCTGAAGATCTACCCTGTCAACATTTGTATTAATTTAGTTTCATTAGCACCCAGCCTATTAAATTCAGGATAAAACCATCAAATTTTTTTTGACCTTTTTATATTGCATGTGAACACAAGGAAGAAATCAGATGAGTACTATCACAGATTTTGTCACATGAGGAAAAATGAGATCATGAAACCCAAGCTAGAAGAATGTATGCCTATTAGTGCTGGGTAAATAGTGAATTCTTAAATATATTCATTTTGGCCATATTAACACATCCTTTGCACTCACTTTCAGTGAATCTTCACGTGATTAAGTTTTCCTAACATTAATATTCACAAAAAGTGATTTTTAAAAAAATTAAATATTTATCAAAATATTACAATAAATGAATGGATGTTCACATCCAAATAACACAAATAATCTTAGCTACTCTAACTAAATACCTTATACTAGACGAAGAAAAATGCTCCTAATATTTAAGGGATGGAAAATTAACATAATGTGTCATCCCATTAGTTATATCCATTCAAGTTTCCTTACAGACAACCATAAAAAATGTCAGAACTCAACATTTCTTTATCTCAAAATATAGATCAAGATGACAAAATCTTACCCTGATATTCAAGAAGAATTTGAAATAAAACACCAAATATTCATGGCAACTAAGGAAATGTTACATTTTACAAAAATATTCTCCATCTTTAGAATTTCTATAAAGAAGAGAAAGAATTTCACTGGATGAATAGTCTTCAAAGCAAGTAACATTTTTAGAGCTTGACCCAACCTCCATTGAAGTCAATGAAAGTCTTTCACTGATTTTGGTGGGCACTGGATCAGGCCCTTACTTAATAATGTCTATTCCCTAATCTGAATTGGAAGACTTCTGATCATCCAACAATGGTATGAATAGTCTAACTTGACTGATACCTGTTTGCTTCATTTCTGGAATACATACCTCCAAAAATACCCCACTGATTGTATTTAAATGTGAGTGGAAAAGTGTCTATGTATTAGTGGCTGCATAGCAAATAAGATAATAAAATATAGGGACTTTTCTATCACATAGAACTGCAAATGGTATTGAATAATGAAATAAACAAAATAATTAATGACAAGTTGAAAATGTTCAATAAATAGATTACTGCCTCCACCCATATCAACTATGTTAAATCACTTTAATTTAGCAGATATTAAGTTCATGAGGACCAGGGAAATGGACTTTAAAAGATTCCAGGCAGGCTGATGTCACTGTGCATGCATATGTTCTCAAGGACCAGGATCCAGCTGAGCCCAGGGAAAGGGAATCTTAGGGCATGTCTACACTGCTTTGCAGTTGAGACTATGGGGAGAAATTGCTGTGCGTGTAACCCACAAACCTTCTGGGTGTGGGGTTCTGTCCCATCTAGTGGCACTGAGACTACTTAAAGAAAGTTAAATGAGTCTGCACCACAGCCTTAGCAGCTCATGCTCTAGAGGCTCATGCATTATGCTCCAGAGGTCCCAGGTTCCATCCTACCTGCTGATGACCAGGGTCTGTCGGTGTTACATGCGCACCAAAGTGTTGTACTGTAGCTCCCCTGTGTGGATGCTGCAGGCGTGAAGTAAAAGGTTCCCCTTCACACAGGACTACATTAATGCAAACTAGGAACCTTTTAATTCACAGCTACGGCATCCTTATTGGAGAGTTACAGCACAGCACTTTGGTGTGTACTGCTATTCACAGGTAAGTATCATCTGCTTACTCCTGCTTCCAGATCATTAGTAAAACTGTGACAAAAACCTAGACCTAATGTCAATCTCTGCAAAAACTCACTTAACACGTCCTACTTCAAAACCACATTATCATTTATCATTACGTTTTACTTACAGACTTTTAGCCAATCTTAATCCATATGACAGCGCTCATATCTTAGCCAATTTGAACTGATTTTTTTAAAAAATGATTTTGTGAGTCACTGTTCCAAATGCTTTCCTAAAGTCCAGATATATCTCATCTACTACACTCCCTTCATCTACTCAGTTTGTAATTCAGCCCAAAGAAGGTACAATGTCAAGTTTATCTGGCACAATTTGTTTTAAATTCATGTTATTTTTTGATTGTGGTATCATTCTTCTCTAGAGGTTTACAGTTTTCAGAGTAGCAGCCGTGTTAGTCTGTATTCACAAAAAGAAAAGGAGTACTTGTGGCACCTTAAAGGCTAACAAATTTATTTGAGTATAAGCTTTCGTGAGCTACAGCTCACTTCATCGGATGCATTCAGTGGAAAATACAGTGGGGAGATTTATATACATAGAGAACATGAAACAATGGGTGTTACCATACACACTGTAACCAGAGCGATCACTTAAGGTGAGCTATTACCAGCAGGAGAGCGGGGGGGGGGGAGAGGGAGGAACCTTTTGTAGTGATAATCAAGGTGGGCCATTTCCAGCAGTTGACAAGAATGCAAGAATGTCTGTGGAACAGTGGGGGGTGGGGGGTGGGGGAGGGATAAACATGGGGAAATAGTTTTACTTTGTCTAATGACCCATCCACTCCGAGTCTCTATTCAAGCCTAAGTTAATTGTATCCAGTTTGCAACTTAATTCCAATTCAGCAGTCTCTCGTTGGAGTCTGTTTTTGAAGGTTTTTTTTGTTGAATTATTGCCACTTTTAGGTCTGTAATCAAGAGAGATTGAAGTGTTCTCCGACTGGTTTTTGAATGTTATAATTCTTGACATCTGATTTGTGTCCATTTATTCTTTTATGCAGAGACTGTCCAGTTTGACCTATGTACATGGCAGAGGGGCATTGCTGGCACATGATGGCATATATCACATTGGTAGATGTGCAGGTGAACGAGCCTCTGATACTCTGGCTGATATGATCAGGCCCTATGATGGTGTCCCCTGAATAGATATGTGGACAGAGTTGGCAACGGGCTTTGTTGCAAGGATAGGTTCCTGGGTTAGTGGTTCTGTTGTTTGGTGTGTGGTTGCTGGTGAGTATTTGCTTCAGGTTGGGGGGCTGTCTGTAAGCAAGGACTGGCCTGTCTCCTAAGATCTGTGAGAGTGATGGGTCATCCTTCAGGATAGGCTGTAGATCCTTGATGATGCGTTGGAAAGGTTTTAGTTGGGGGCTGAAGGTGATGGCTAGTGGCGTTCTGTTATTTTCTTTGTTGGGCCTGTCCTGTAGTAGGTGACTTCTGGGTACTCTTCTGGCTCTGTCAATCTGTTTCTTCACTTCAGCAGGTGGGTATTGTAGTTGTAAGAATGCTTGATAGAGATCTTGTAGGTGTTTGTCTCTGTCTGAGGGGTTGGAGCAAATGCAGTTGTATCGTACAGCTTGGCTGTAGACAATGGATCGTGTGGTGTGGTCTGGATGAAAGCTGGAGGCATGTAGATAGGAATAGCGGTCAGTAGGTTTCCAGTATAGTGTGGTATTTATGTGACCATCGCTTATTAGCACTGTAGTGTCCAGGAAGTGGATCTCTTGTGTGGACTGGTCCAGGTTTACAGATTTTCAGTCTTAATATTTGTTCCATTATTTTACTGAGGATTGAGGTTACATTTACCAGATGGTTACTAAAATGGTTTCTCTTCCACATTATTCTCCATCTCCTCCTCTCATTTCCTTTTAATTTCCAATACTGTATTCCAGTACTCTGTTATTTCCAATGCCCAGTGCTCTGACTTTTCAAAAATAACATCTTATAATTAAATAATTTCAAAAACAAATTCCCATAGGAATATGAAATATACCTCCTCTCATGTTGCTGCTTTGTGTATTTAATTTTTCCAAATATTTCCCTCTCTGCATTTTATCAAAAACCATATTGACTCACATCTTCCATACCTCTCTTATTTTCTTTGTAAATGCCTGACTGAAAAAGGCAGCTTAGTAGTTCTGTCATATTAAAATCATAATTGATTTTGCCTCTCTCCTCATTTGTTAATGCACCCACACTACTTTGTCACTAATAAACCTACTTATAATGAGTTTAGTCCAGAGAGGATATGTTTCTACCTCAACAAACCACCAAGCAATTTAGGACAGTTGGTAGTCTCTGTTTAAGGGAGGCCACAAACTGGAATAGAAATGTATGCTGGCCATAATTAAGGTACCTTGACGGAGCTGTTTGGGGAGTTTGCACAGACACTGTTTTTGCTATGTCCAGCTGTGGTCAGGCTAATTAATCCTTCACTCTCAAACCAGTAAAAACTAATGTTCAGTGACAATTCTGAGAAAGAAGTCTCAAATGCTAGTGCTGTGGTCATGGACCATTTTTATATGTGTATGGGTTTATCTTATTCCCTTTTGAGCTGCAGTGTGCTAGGGAAAAGTATGCTGACTGTAGAAAAGCCATTGAATACTTCAGTTATTGTACCATCCAATGTAATGCAAAAACATTAGCACATGGCCGGAAAAAATAGCCAAATGAAGTTACCCTCCACTATTTTCAGGTAAAAGAGAAAGATCACATCACTGAAGCCATGTATGAGCCAATATACTTATTTTTTCTTTGAATTATTCTACTGGAGAGATGTTTATATTTTCTGGGGTTTACATGGGATACCGGTACTGAAAACAGTAATGTATATGCATACAAACTTATACAGTAAGCTCTTTGAGGCACACACCATGATTTTGTTCTGTGTTTGAACAGTGCCTATCACAAGGGGGTCCTGGTCCATGACTGGAGCTTCTATGCACTACTGCGATACATAAATAAAACAGACTAATAAATACACCCAAAGGCCTTAAGATCCCCCTCAGTTTCTTAAAGTGAAGGAGGAAAGAAAAAATAGATATTGGGGTAAGGGAGCCTTCTCAGTAGTAGCTTCCCCTTCCTGGTATATATGCAGAAGCCCCTCACTAGGTCTGCAGGTGATTAAAGACTTGGTGGCAGGGGGAGGTTGCTGGCAGGTGGGGATAGGGGAGAAGGAGAGTGTTCACCCTTCTTCCAGCCTATGGAACAAACCAGGGGATCTACTATAGACAGAGGGCTCAATTCTCCCATGCATTACATCTTGTACAGTCATTTACGCCTGTGCAAAGTGAGGATTAAAATGCTACCACTAGGATTTGTTAGTGCTGACACTCACTTTGCAGAGTTATAAAGGCAGGGCCGAATCAGACCCACAGCCTGTAATGTGCCTGGGTCAGCTCTTTTGACAGACATCACTGGTCTCCAATAGATCCCTGTGAGACCTTCACGTTCACGGCATGAAATGCCCAGCATCTTCAGTGAGGCCTACTATGGGCAAATGTTGCGCCTCTTCTTTCCATCTTACCTTTGCCTCCCCCACAGTGGTGCTGGAACAATTTGTAAAGTGGGGGTGCTGAAAACCATTGAACCAAACTGTAAACCCTGTATATGATGGAAATCACTTCAAGCCAAAAGAACGAGGAGTCCTTGTGGCACCTTAGAGACTAACAAATGTATTTGGGCATAAGCTTTCATGGGCTAGAACCCACTTCATCAGATGCATGACGTGGGTTCTAGCCCACAAAAGCTTATGCCCAAATACATTTGTTAGTCTCTAAGGTGCCACAAGGACTCCTCATTGTTTTTGCTGATACAGACTAACACGGCTACTGCTCTGAAACACTTCAAGCCAAGGGGTGCTGCCGCACCCTCAGCACCCCTGGTTCCAGCACCCCTGCTCCCCCCCTTCCCTCAACACACACATAAACTACAGAAAAACCGGGAAGAAACTCCACGATCTGAAACTTTCCTACATGAAAATAACCTACGAAATGGTTAATATACATGTTTTTATCACTCCAATTACCATTTATAGTTATTACCAAAAGTACAGTTCAACCTAGTCTGGATTGGATATCATGCTGACCTTTCACACCAGTGCAAAGTGGGCATGAAATTTACAGAAGTTGAATGGCAATCATTTACACTCACTTTGCACTGGAGTAAACAATTACACAAGATGCAGGGAAACAAAGAATCTAGTCATGTAGCTCTGTTGTAAAACACAGAATAAAGAAAGCAAACCTAGAAAGACAATCTTTTCTAATAGTATTTTTAGTTCTCATTACACACAGTCATGGTTTCAAATGATAAAATACATGTTAACACATTCCAAAACACTTCTATTAAAATATTTTTTCAGTATTTCAGTACAGTAAATGATGCAACGCCTAAATTCCCTAGACAGTGCACAGAACATTGAGAATTAGTTTAACATTCTGACAGCCCTGCATTTTTATTTAAACAAGTTCTTCCCGACCAATTCCCTGCAGAAAAGTATTGTACCCTTTTGTTGATTGCAGTGGACATATTGCAGATCTCCAATTACCTTCCCAACAGACCACCCACTACAAGACGTTTTTGTGTTACTCGCACAGCTTGGCTCATTTCTCCTCTTACTCCCTCCTCCCCAGCCCCCCAGCATTCTCATACTCTACAAAGAGACTGACACACTTGCCTACCATCGGTGGTTTCATGGCACAGTGCAACCTAATCAATTACACCCCAACCATTAAAATAAATAAAATGCCTACAATTGTAATTATTAGACAGTTAAAAAGAAAATGCAACTCCTAATGGGAATTCGGTAGATTTCTGAACAAAACAGAATATTTTAACTGAAAAAGAGCATGTACCAAAGAAAAGACAAATGGATGAATTTTGGGGAAAAACCAGGATGCCTTTGGTTATTTATTCTTGAAAGTCAGTAATTATAGTGTTAAAGCCAAAAAAACTGTGGACTTTATGGACTGCTGCATCAGATAATGCTATTAATAGGAATATACATTAGCAATATAGTTGAGAATCAGTAATTTTACTATTTATGATTACTGCCATGTAATACTACCAAGAAATAAAAAAAGAAGCAGGGGTGAACAGACTATACTTATGTATCTGGAATACATGCTGAGGGATATGAACTTCATTGAGTATATGTAGGGCTTGATACTTCTTTACACTGAGGCCACTACATCACTCTGGCAGTGCAAAGGTACCTTAAAGTAGGAGTACACTACATATACATCCACTTTAAGACCATTTTATGCTTCTACAGTGGTGTAAAGGAACTGTAGTGTAAATGAGAATCAGGGTTGCAATTTCTATTCATATTATTGAGACGTCCAAGATCACATTCTATCTGATTCTGCCCACTGTCTGTCAGACAAAAAACAATCATTTCTTTACAGTGTTAAAAAAAAGAATATTGAATCAATAAAAAGATAATATTTTGTAAAGCTCAATTCTGCCCTAAAAAGTGACTATGCAAAAATGGTCCCTCCTTAGTCAATGCAACTACTGACTGTGTGTTCAAAATGACATCTTCATATTTTAGAGACGTATTTACCATTTTTAACCCCTGTAGAGCCAGTGTGACAAAGGATAAATCAGACAGGTTCTATTGCTCTATATGGATCATCAACCAAATTGTTTACTAAAATTCCAGACAATGAGCCCAGTGCAACTCTACTGAAGAAAAGAGGATTTCATGGATGGAACTGAGGGCAGAATTTGGCAATCAGTATCTTTATTACTATTGATGATTTATAAGGAGGAATTTCATAAAAACGTTGTTGTATTATATATAATGAAAGAAGATAAAATATGTATAGTACAGTAAAGTGACATTTTAAGTGATTTCTGACAGTGGGAGATGCAAAAACTTATGTAAATAGCTGTAGTACTATCCATCTCTGAATTGAATACAGTGTACACATACTTTAATTATCCACTTCATGAGGTGTGACTTTATTGGTAATTCAAATAACAATAACCAAACATAAACTTAAGCTTTCTACCCAAACTTTACTGTTTTCCCTGTATGTGCTCTATGTCGCAAACCCTATTTCCCCCACCTCTGAATGAGAGGAAGGCTGCAAAGCCTCTGATACCCTGGCTGGTAGTGTTGATAAGCTGTGCCTATGACTCATAAATAATTACTTTGCATCCCTATGTAGGGTTCTAACACCCATGTCTACAGTGGCTCAACAGACAAGCTCTGAGTGCTTATGAAGCATCCATATTGTTACACTAAACCAATCAGTTTGCTTCCATGTTACCTTTTCATTACTCCTAAGAGAACAAAATAATTACCCTTAAAGTGATTTGTAAAGTAAAAATGCTTTGAGTCGGTATTATAATGAAAAATACTATAGCTGTATTGCCGACAGAATTTTCGTAATGCTATGATGTCACTAATTTAGGGCCAGATCATGCCAGTCCCTAATGCATCCATGAAGAGGAATAAGAAGGACTAAACCCATTTCCCTGCATCCTTGCTGCATCCGTCTCAGGAACATGAGGGAGCCAGGCACCTGGTACTCCCTTTCAAGCACGTGGGTGGGGGCAGGTGGAACGTGAGAAGAGACAAGGCTCCACCCCCCCCCACCCTCCCAAAACAGACTGGCCAGCAGAGTTGAGCCAGTATGGAGGGGTGGGGGGAAATAAGATAATAATCCATTCTTCCATGGGCTTTCTGCTTTCATATCTTCAGTTTCCATGATATATATTTATCTAACTAGGTGTTTTACACCATACCCATCACTGTAGTAGCTGAATGCTTCAGGCACTCTGATAATATGCCCAATTTTCAATATGGAGGTGCTTTAAAAGAGAACAGTCACCTTTCAGTCTGAGCCTTCCACCACTAGGTCTTCCATTTTTCAGTGACCGATTCAAAATAGAGCTAGCAATTATTTTCCTGTATATTTCCATAATTTTGACCACCTTGAAATGTGATTTTTTGTTGAAATGTAGGCCAGGGATTCTTTTTGGGCTTTTACAAACAAGCGAGTTCCCATGTGATGATGACACTGATGAATCATTAGAATGCTACAGAAGAGCTTGGAATTGGCAAAAGTGCGGAGTGGCTTCACTGGAGTTAACTAGCATTCCTGAGAGGAACCAGACGGGCTTTTGCTTCTTTTTCTTACACACTATCAATGAAGTGTTTAATGAGTTACAATGGAAGGCAACTTTCCAATAGAATTCTTAACATAGTAGAAACAAATTACCTTTGAGATGGTTATCTTTTGGAATCATGATTAAAATGAAAACAAGACAACAGCAAACGTGTATTTATTGAGAGTACTAACTACCAGCTAGAAAAGACTGCCCTGATTTGAAGCAGATTAGTCTGTATGTCTTTCTGTGATGGCAACATAAAACTCCAAGTGAAAAATGTTGTGTGACATAACTGTAGCAGAATGCTAGCAGAAGACATCACATCAAGCAGCTGTTGTTTGAACTGGATACTTCCACTCTGCAATTCTCTTAGCATTAGATTATTTCAATAAATCAAAACACAAACCATATACTTGTTAGCTCAGATAATATTTCCAGGTTTGGGCATAATATATGGACAACAATTTTTATATTCAAACATTGGCATAAATACCATATTTATACTATCAAGTTGGAGTGAAAGTCTAGAGGAGGCTTGATGGATGAGATAGTGGTATGTAGTAAAAAAGATAGGAGTGTACTCACTGGATGATAATAAATAGTGAACAGCAAGCAACATCATTCACTGAGCACTGTCCAACCTGTGCACTGTATAAGGCAAAAGTACTCAGACAATAATTGTGTGTGATCATATAAGACTATAGGCTTGATCCTCAGTAAGTTAGTCTAACTATTTTGGAATCAATACATCAATTTACATCAGCTGAGGATCTGGCCCATATTGTATTTCATATGCAAAGGGGGCAGAGTTAAGGTTGTTTTGATACTCTTAACTTTAGCATTTCTTGACTTTTAAGTGCTTCACTTTACAACCTAGGACTAGCTTAGAGACTAACAAATTTGTTATTTTTAAAATTTAAATTTGTTAGTCTCTAAGGTGCCACCGGTACTCCTTTTCTTTTTGCGAATACAGACTAACACGGCTGCTACTCTGAAACCTAGGACTAGCTTGTGGCTGTTCTTTGAGCACTGGCCTTGAGGGGGGCACACAAGTAGCACCCACTCCTTGTGCATCTCATTCAAATGACAGTCACATGCACCATCCCTGCATTTGGGGTCATGTAGGGGCTGCTTCCTCCCTGTGCCCACAGGTGCATACATTGCCTCAGAGGGGGTGGGACATGGAAGGGAGGAGATGAGAACATTGCTATTTCCTTTCCATGCAGGTCTGCAAGGTTAGGTGACACATTGGAATAGGGAGCAGAGAAATCATTTAAGAATGGTATGCACTTCACAGACCATCTGTACACCAGGAAGCAATTGTTCTTCAGTGAGCCCCTCCACACAAGGCACCATCCCTTCCTCACCACCCTATGAGAGGTCTGATTTATTGTTTTTCTTGGTCATATGTTTTCCCACCAATTCAGTTTTCTATGAAGTTTAACATTTTTTAAACATTTGGATATTTGCCATCCTTTTATTTCTTTAAGGCATTTTATTGTACATATACATTGCAGCCGCTTAATTCTCACTTGATTTGCATATTTCTAATGTTCTGTAGTAGATGTATGGCTTTATCAGCAGTAGAACCTGGAGAATTCCTACTTCAGCCATCCAAAGACAAGAGCCCTCTAAATTCTACAAGTTTATTGAAGCTTGCCTAGCTCCAGATTTGCTCCAATATTTGTTAAAGTTCTCATGATTTTTATTCAAAGCTGTACTGAGTACACAGATTACAGTTCTCAGCCTGGTCAGCACTAAGGAAAGAAAAAAATCAAGCAGGAATTTCCTTAATACAATAGCATCTCTACAAATTCTCTGACTCTTTTAGTCTGTACACTATTTTGGAGTGACCCAGAGGATAAAAATAATACCTAATGCTCCGCAGTGGTCCATATATGTACATGGAGTTATCCCTGAACCTTACCCAAGTTCAATTTTATCCCATTCAGCCTTTAATCCTCCTTAATGAGAAAAGAGAGGTCAGCAGGAGTATAAACCTCCTTTCAGGCTTATTCCATTTATTGGGTCCAATAAATAGGACAGGATAGGGATGTTTGAAGAATTACTTATATGATAATCAAATAAATCACTATAGAGTCTGAACCCTGCAGGCTTCCTTGAGCTTTGCTAGTGACATATGCTTCTAAGCCTTAAAGGAGGTGGGTTTCTCTGTTAAGTGGTTTAATGTCTTCCCTCCTCTCCATCCTACTCTTACCCTTATTAGCTTTTTTGCATTACAGAGTAAGCTCATCGATTACAAGGGCTGGCACAAAGCGACTTAATGATGGGTCAGTCTTAATGAGAAAAGCGGCTGCTCTTGAAGTGGTGTGGCTCAGGCCTGCACCCTACTGAGACCTGGCATGTAGCGCTTAGCCTCCTTTTAGAGAGCAGAGCCATGGAAAATCAGCAGTGAACAGCCTGGTGCCTCTGAGGAGAATGGACCATGTGCATGGCTATTTAGCGCTGTAAAAGAGAGAGCATTTGCACAAATGAGAGTGAACATAAGGAGTCCTTCAGAGAAGAATGGGGCCTTGGCAAATTTATAGACTCCCCTGAAAGAAAGTGATTACAGATCATTATCCAATTGAGGCAGATTGATGGGTTGGGGTCAAAGTAATATTGCAGAGCTCACTAAAGGGACAATGCCTGTTTGTCAGTTGTATCCAGGAAAAGAAAGAGAAGGGAAACTACCACACAGAGTGCAAAACCTTAAGCTTTTCCAGCCTCTATCAAAAAGATAGTTTCTTATCTTTAGCCTTTGTGTTTAAAAACTAAAATTACAGAAGCAGTATCATTTGCTTAAAATTGGGCACTTAGTATTCTAAAGTAACTATACATTGCACAAGTAATGTATGCAAGAAACTATGGTCATTGATACTAATTCTCTAAAAGCCCATGATGAGCGCTAATATTAGTAACTACTACATTAAACGTCTATTGAACAACAACAACAATAATAATAATAATATAAAAGAAATCAAAACCATCTTGTAAGAAATATGAGCCTAACTTTCTGGTGAAAGAAGAATTGTTTTGCTAACAGCTACGGTTGAACAGATTTGATACTCTGGAACATCTGGTCAAGCAAAAGTCAACAACATGGACATTTAATAAAAGAAGAATAAATGTGTTTACATTTTTTCTTTTGTATTAATTTTTACGGCCTTTAAGAGTGGTCCGCATTCATGAACTTTTCAAACAGCAACAGAAATAGTAACAGGATGGCCTGAAAAGCAGATCAGAACATTATGATGCATTTGCCTTCCATTTTACCATATGATTTTGGAATCTAAAGAATCAGAGTGAATAAAAAAGAAATGTAGACATGAGAGAGCGGATGTGTGCTTTATATTTTATTTATTTATTGACTCTTCTATAGTGCTCATCAGCATAAAAGCAGAGAGCCACACAAACTTTAATGGATTTATCCTCAATACCCATGTGGGTGGGAAAGATGTATTGCCCCCTTTTTATAGAAAGGGCTTTGAGGTAGAGAGATTAGCGGCCTAATTCAAAGCCAGCTGCAGTCTATACTCCAACTGACTTCAACAGACTGGATTGGGCCTCAAGTGGCTTTCCTAAAGTCACACTGAAAGTCTGTGTCAGAGCCCGAATAGGAACCCAATCTCCAGCACATCAGACTGGGGCCATAGTGAAAAGACCAGCCTTCCTCTCCTGCAGTGGTTTGACAATCCATATTAAGGCAACAATCCAGCAAACAATTATGCACGTGTTTAACTTTCCTTACGTGAGTAGTCTCATTGAAATAACTGGGACCACTTCCATGAATACAGATAACTATGTATGTATTTGTTTGCAAAATTGGGGCCTTAGCAAATAAACAAACTGATCTTCTGTAAACATGTTAATTTACAGAAATATATATACAGGGGTTAGACTAGATGATCCCTGAGGCCCCTTCTAACAGCATGGTTCTGTGATTCTATGATATATTTTACATGACTCATGGAATCTCTTAAAATTGTAACAACAATAACAATGTATAAGTACTCTTGGCTTCATAGAAATGTACTCATCTGCAATAGCAAAAGGCATTTAGAATATCAGTAGAGATTCAGAATTCTCACTCCGGTAGGGTATCTGTTCTGTTCAGTGCATACTTTTCTGTTTTAGTTTCATTTTGTAATTAGAATCATCTTGTGCACTATACAGCAGCATGTTTCACACACAGCTCTCAAAATGTATCTGAGTATCCCTGCTGCAGGGAAAAGGATGAAATAGAAGGATTTATGTTTTTTGCAGCCAGTGCATTTCTATAATTCTGTGGGGAAAAAAACACTTTTTAGAATTTTAGTAATCAGATTGTCAACCTAACCTGTAATTTTGAATGCAGTTGAGTTTTCCGTGTAATTGACACAGTCGTTCTCCTCTTCACGTCACTCAGTTCGTTTTATGTCACATTGGCTTCAATGTACAGCCTGGAAAGGACCAAAATAGCATTAATCTCCCAGAAATGACTTAGAGGAGTCAAGGATATTTTAAAGGTAGATACGCAATACCATTCGGCATAAAGCACCAAACACCTCCTTGGAAATGAGTGATATAAAGGGCAGAGAGAGTAGAGTCAGTGGTGATTGGCCTACATGGGCCTCTTTGCAGAACTGGGGTTTTAACTTACACATGTACTAACTGCATTATACCATCTTGGCACTCTGCTTCTTTCCATCAGTGAAAGTGTGATATAGACCCTTTATATGCCTCATACCCTCTCAGATCTTGCAGTAAAGACAACAATTGTCTCCCTTAGCGGAGAGAGGATACCACACTCGGACAAAAGCACACTGCAATGAGATTTTTCACCCCTCCACCTTTTTTCTGCTTTGACCTAACCACATTCTTTCTTGCTATTATGAAACGGTCAAAGGTAGAATAAGCAGTAGCTACTCTCTTATAGAAGTGCTATGGGCACGATTTCTACCTGCCAGTCCTGCAGGAAATCCACATATGTGCAGCACTCCAAATGTTTTCAGAGTTAATCTGCTTTTTACTACCAGTAAGAATAACCTTGAGTACATATTGCACTGTCACAACATATTTTCTATGTGAACTGAAAAGTAAAACTGGTGCACAGAAAAAAAACTGCACATATTTTAAACGAGCAAATTCATAAACCATTTCTCTGAGAACAGAGCAATTTTGGGGGATCATAGGAAAACAGATGGTTGTTGGGGTTTTTTTGAGGCAAGCAACAGAGATTCACAGATTCCAAGGCCAGAAGGGACCACTGTGGTCATCTACTCTGACTTCCTGTATAACACAGGCCATAGAAGTTCTCCAAAATAATTCCTAAAGCAAATCTTTTAGAATAAACAATCAATCTTGATTTAAAAATTGTCAGTGATGGAGAATCCACCATGACCCTTGGTAAATACTTCCAATGATTAATTACCCTCACTGTTAAAAAATTATGCCTTATTTCCAGTCATGACTCCCTTCTGACCCTCCCATCAATAAAAATAGGATATTTAATCAATCGTATTTAAAATATATTACATAAAAAGAACAACAAATATGAAATACAAAAAGCCCCCAGACATATCTACTGGAACAAGGGAGGGAGGGAGAACATTGCTACTTCAAACACACTCAGTGCTATCTTTACTGTTGAATGGCCTTGGGGCTTGACCCAATGGATCCTTAGGTAAGCAAGAAAAAACAGAGTTGCAAACATAATCATACATCTGTTTTCCTATCATTCTAAGTGTTATATTCATCCACATGTAAAATATGAACAAGAGAATTGCAGAGAACTACACACTAGGTGTAACAGCTTTCCTAATCCAGGACGAATGCGGATTTTTTACTCAGGCAAATTTCTCTTTGACTTCAGTGACACTTTTGCTTGTGTTTGCAACTGTATGGGAGTTTGCCACCGACTTCAGTGGAGCCAGGATGTCACCCTGAGTGAACTATAGCTTTCTGGTTTGTGTTTGTTTTCATTGTTAGCAATAGCAGCAAATTACTGATCATTTGTTGTAGCTAAATACTTCCTTCACATACACATATGCACAAAGCTCCCACCTAAAACACTAGGGGTGATGTGAATGTGTGCGATGATAGAAGTTGGGCCATATTATGGTATAGAAATTCTTGT
The DNA here is from genome assembly GCF_009764565.3 of Dermochelys coriacea. Lineage (NCBI taxonomy): Eukaryota > Metazoa > Chordata > Testudines > Dermochelyidae > Dermochelys > Dermochelys coriacea. The sequence goes on from NC_050069.1 coordinate 117,310,114, forward strand.
GGTTGAACAGATCTGCCAGCAAAGCAAAACTGGAAGATTTTCACTAGTTGACATTTTTAAGAAAAAGAAAATAAACATTTACTTTCTAGTGCAGTTTAACTTTTTTTTTTTAGGAGGAGAGGGAAATTTCAACTCCATGGGTGAATTGTGCTTGTTAAAATATGTGTTTGCCTATCGCACCTTAACTTAATGATCAGCCACGTTCTCTGCCTTGGAACAACACATAGTGTGCATAGAGCTGGCAGAAGAAAGAAAAGAAATTCAGATATAATTTGCTAATTAAAAAAAGTGCCAATGTTGGCAATAAGTTCTTCAATTCTGCCTATAAACAACTTGAGTGGCAGAACACTATTGTCTACAGTTTATATATTCACTGCATTCTAGGGGAGAGCAACACTTGAAAGGAGATAATTATCTGATGTTGAGCTAGCTACTCAGCTGTGCCCATTGTCTGCTGGGTGCAGATGGCAGGGAAGGGGCGACAGAGCAATGGGTTGTGGTTCTCTGACTCCATGGCTGGTTCTACACTAGTCCTGATCCTGAATCCAGTGTACTTCAGAGCAGTTTTAAATGGCTGGCTATGGACCTCAAAGGGCTGCCCACCAGTAGAGACTAGTCAGAGTGGTTCATTCTTGACACACCCACTCCCATTACAATATGCCTCCTACTCTGGGGACTTTAAGGGAGGTTGGCATAGGAACTGTCTATACTGCCTTGACACCAGCTGGGAGCTCCTGCACATTGAAAGAATCTCTCAACTTCGGAGACTGTTGTAGAAAATCTGTCCTTTTATCTTGATTTCCACCTTGTCAATAGCTACCTTCCAAATTGTAATGTGTGTATTGCTTACTAGGGGAACACAGAATTAAACAGAGAATAGTAAACTATATCCCAGAGCCACACAAAGGAAAGCAATGTAACAGATCACTCTTTGGTCCAAGTTAACAGAGACAGGCTATTGTCATGCAAGCTGTCAAATACATAACTTGACCCTCCCCTTTACCAGTAACCAGCTGTGTTACTTCAGTCACTGTGGGCTACAACCTTTTACATAACAAATGGTATTTGCTTGTGTTGTATTATTTAAGAAAACAATATTAAGTTTCCCGTCATTAAAAAAAGTCTTTACATTCGCCATAGGTTTTTCTAAAGATGATCTTTGATGATGAATATCTGAATAATAATGGGCTGTAGAACCTTTTTCACTTCTAGGTCACTGGTTCTAATCAATCCCAGGTCTATAGTAAGATTGAAAGTTGTTATTATAGGCTGGATGTTCAGTGGCCTGCATGAAATGGTTTGGTGACTTAGCTTAGTAGCTGGCTGACATTATGTAAATACTCCTAAGAGCTTGTCTACATGGCGAGTTAGCATGCAGTAAGCCAGGGTGTGAATCCCCACTGCACGAGCCTGCCACAGAGTAATTCACAGTGTGGACCCTTCTACTGTGCACTAAGAGTTTCACAGAGCACTTTGACCTACTGCTGTTTCAGTAGCACATGGCGAGCTAGTGCCTGGCAAGCTAGTGCACTGTAGAATCACACCCTGGCTTGTCACGCATTAACTCTCTGTGTAGAGAAGCCCTAAGTTTGGCAACATAATAGGCAGACTTAGCAAAGAGGACTAAGCCTGGATTGTGAACTACACTTTTTACTCTTCCAGGGCACGACAGAGATGCATTAGTGGGTTGGGGAGCACTATACGGAAATGTGTGCTTCTATATTGTCGATAGAATGAAGAGTGCAGTGTCCAAAGCTGTCCACTAACAGAAACACTAGCCACAAATCCCTCATCCCTCCCCACAAAGATTCATGTGTAGGGGGATTAGTATGTCCCCACAGCAGCCCCACTAGCAGATAATTAGACACACAACATGTAAGGCCTGCTCAAAATCTCTATGGAACAAGAAGCCCAGTCAAGAAAATGCAAATTCCCCGTCTTCACTGAGCCCCAAATCTCTTCCCTCTCTGATTGGGATGGAGGGGGTACAGCTCAGCAGTCACGTAGGGAGCCCCAGAAGTCAATCAGGCAATATATCCCAGCCTAGCCCACAGACCCATTCCAAATAGAGCAGCATTTCACACGCTGTGACACGGGGGCCAACTGAGCTAACCATGCATCTCCCAGTACATATGCAAAACAGAAACTCATCTGATCATGGAACACCACATGGCAACATGTGACAAAATTCAATCACAGGTCACAAGTTACAGAGTGGCAAAATGGAATGCTGGTGTGAATTTTTTTTAATCAATTTTTCTAAATGTTATCAACTTTTTATTGATTTTTCATCAAAAAATGGAAAATTTTAAAGAAATTAACATGTTTTCAAGAAACACATCTGAAATGTTTGGCTTTCCTTGAATCAGTATTTTTTTTTATGAATTTTTATTTTGCATTTGAAAAATTTCAACCTGATCAATTATTTGTAGATACAGGGTAATCAAATCTTTTATGAGAGATAAACTGATCTCACCCCCCACCCCCACCCGCAGGGGCCAGAAAAGAATTTCCTTCCTCATTTAAAGCACTGTACATTTGGCAAGCACTGTACATTTAAAGCACTGTACACTGTACATATGCTGTTTGTGTGCCCTTCCTCTGAAGCATCAGCTAGTAACTACTGCCAGAAGCTGGATACTGGCCTTATTGGTAAATTATGTGGTCCAAACTTCGTACTAAGGAAGTGATGTATGGAGTTATACTAATATACGTGGTATATGTCATTGTCAAACTGACCCTGTGGCCTGATCTTGCTCCCACTGAAGTCAGTGGGAATCTGGCCATTATTTTCAATGGGAGAAGGATTGGGCCCATGCCCAGGGCATTAGAAAACCATGAAATGTGAATTGGATGGAAGCCAAACTAAGGCTAAATCTACACCACGAGGTAAAGATGTGACGTCCAGCCCACGTACACATACTAACACTAGTTCTCATCTAAGCGAAGGTACCACAGGCAATGGCAGTAGGTGCTGGCAGCCCTGAGTACGTAACCCAGCGGTGTCATCGCTGCCTGTGCTGCTCCAGCTACACTACTATTTTTAGCATGTTAGCTCAGATGACAGCTAGCACCAGTATGTCTGCGTGAGCTGGGAATCACACCCCTCGCTTGTAGTTCAGACGTAGCCTAAAGGTTTTCCAATAAATAATTAGATTATGTGTTTCTAAAATTGTTTCTGCAACTGCCTTCTCAAGAGAGCTATATTAAACCATTCAACTCACCAGCCAGTTTAGGCAAACGAGTCCCTCAGAGGTCATGCCCTGAGAGCTTACTGACTTCCCGCTGTAGATGTGGCAGAATGCACCTTTTGGGCTTGTCCTCAAGAGCTTCACTGAAAAATAAAAAAGATACAAGTTGCACCGTTCTGCCTGCAGGCAATTCAAACCTTTGCACCAGCAGCAGCACATGGAGCTGTTGAAATTGAATGTCATATTTAGAAGGAGATGGCTAAGCATAGATCTTGTATTCAGAATGAGACTCCTCGCCCTTCCTCCCTTCTCTTCCTTCAGGTGTGTGGGGAATTTCAGCTGTGGAGCAACACAACAAGGAGAAGGAGAGGAGGAGGGATCGCAGCACGAATCATCATTTTAAGTGGGGAGGTTTTTCATGTTTCTTCTCTCTTCTGATCTCTGGGAGGACAGTGAATTAAGTCATCAAGTGACAAGCCCTAACTTTTTTGATAATGGCATCTGCAGGCAAGAAGTACAAAGAGGAGCACGAATTGAGCTTTTATGGGCTCACATCAAAATGTGTTAGTACAGAAAACTGGATGTAGTGAGGCTTAATTTGTTAAACTCTTGAGGGCACTGAGGCCCAGATGACGATGTCAGATCCACATGGTGGATCTTGGAAATATTTATAAACTTAAGGGCCACTTTACCAAATCTCAGCTTTTGCTGATGTGACGTTCCTTCAAGCTATGAGGATGATGGGATCCACCTTTCCTTGTGGTTTGGAAGAGTCCTCAAAAGTTGTAGAAAAATCTGTGAAAGCCTCTCATAGCTTTAAAATAGACACGCTTAGGAAGCTTCTAATATTAAGCTACCAGAGACAGCCTTCCCACTACAGACTCTTCGCTTGTGTTTGTGATATGTGACATTTTTCTAAATCTTGTAAGGGATAATCCATCACATAACACTCTTTTGGATTGTGCTTTGAGGCTGTGCTCTTTTAGCACAAATGTAAATGTACTTCAAATTATGATGTTTCCCATTAGGAAGATGATCAGTGTACTTTCAAGGGAAAATATTACTAGAGAACCCGTTGTGTTCTAGTGGTCAGGTACCAGGAAAAAACAAAAGACATAAATCCAGCCCTAAGGCACAAGTACTGAAAGAGCCAACAATTGTCTGAACCGTTGTCTACTCTGCAGTTATGTTCAAGAAATGTGGGTCTTCAAATTCTGTATCACTTCTAGATCCACACACTGATGTGCTTTTATGTAACGGCTGAGTATGGCAGCATTCATGCCATGAACAGGTCCCATTGAAGTTTTGGATAGAGTAATATTTTTTCTCACGCACACACACACACACACACCCTGGTACAAGACACTATGGAACAGTGGTAGTTGCTTTATAGCAGGGGTTCTCAAATGGGGGGTCATGACCCCTTGGGGTCATGAGGGTATTATGTGGGGGGTCACCAGTTGTCAGCCTCCACCCCCAAACTCCACTTTGCCTCCAGCATTTATAATAGCGTTAAATATAAAAAAAGTGTTTTTAATTTATAAAGGGGAGGGGGTCGCACTCAGAATCTTGCTATGTGAAAGTAATACAAAAGTTTGAGAACCACTGTTTTATAGGGACGTTTCAAGACCAATTTTCAAACCCGCTACCAATGTTCCCCAAAAAGAAACAAAGTTTCCTCAAATTTTGCATGCCACATCTGATCTGAGGATAGGGGTTGTCTGCAAAGTTTGCTAATAGTCAATGAGTTTTAAAGTAATGACATTTTGAAAATTTAGCTGTGGTTCTCTTCTTTGTAATTATTCTCTCTCTTCTTTTTTGGCTCATTTTATTGCCAAAATGACTTGGACTAGAAACTCCAAATGTATTTGCATTGTAAGATATGCTGAAATGAAATGGTTTTAAATATTTCTGGGAGGGTTAGTGGGTCAGGGAATGTTTATGAGGATATAAAGAGGAGGTGTTAAATGTATAAACAGCAACTCTTAGAGTATAAATATTGATAAATATAAACTCATTGCTTCCTCATTCTGAATTTAGCAGAGGGGCAAAGTAGAAAACCAGTGGAGATCGGGTTGGGTCATAGTGGAGGTGAGCCTGGAGGCAACAGACCAGGAGGGATATGGACTGGGAGTAGTGGATTGGGGAGCACACAAAGGGGCAGCAAAGAGCCATGCTTGCTGATCTTGGAATGGAGAGGAATTCCTTCAGGAAGGATGGATCCTAAGAGGGGTGGGTGGGCACAAGACATCGTCAAGATGGAAATAAAGGCACATATAGAGGACCCTATAAATTTAGCCAGACAGAAAAAGGGAGTCATGGAAGGTGTGCTGGGAACAGGGGGCAGGAGGGACAAATTATGTGATTTATCTGCTCAGACTAACTAACCAACACAGCTTGAACAACAAACACCAACAATTCACCAGAACAGCATCAAAAGGTGGGAAGCTACAAATTAGGCACATATGGCAAAGGCAGATGATTGCAGGGAATATAATTAAGTATTATTTAATTAATTCCTGCCCTTCCTTACAGAAAATGATGGTAACTGAATTGACTTTAATGAGCTTGTCAGGAGCACAACAGAGGAGAGAATCTGGCCCATAGTCACCTACCCTTTATTTTCATTTGAGCAATTTACTAATAATTCAAACAGCTGATGGTGAATCTAAAATGCTGACTGCTTGGAGAATTTTTTTTAAGGGATCATTTTTAGATATATTATTGTAATATTAATTATTCAAAAACATCCACCATTTTAAATAATGGTGCTTATATTTTGTACTTTAATCCCGATCTCTGGGAAATATACTTCCATACACTGTAAGCCTTTGAGTGGAAAATACAAGAAAGCCAGACTTGGACATGCCTGGTTGTTTAATTAGGAACTTAAGTCAAAGGCATCCTGCTATAGGGAGACAACTGGGCAGCAGACTGTGACATTGCCATAGCCCTAGTTGTTTTTCTAGCCTTAAGCAATGCTGATCGTGGGCATTTTGACCCTGGCTAATTGCATACTGTTTCCTGTGAAGGCAAGAAGCTACTTCCACCCAGTGCTGCACTTTTAAGCTTCTCAACTCAGGCTGATAATTAAGCATTACAGCACAAAACTATTTTGATATATTACAAGAAGGCTGTCTGGTTGTTTCATTTGTCATTTTGTCACATGTTCATAGGCAGAGATGCTGTATCACCTTTCAGAAGACCAGGAAGGCGATAAACACGCTAACTTAAAGGCGAAGGGTCAGGACACTAGTAAAATCTCTGTTGACTATATAGCAAAGAGGACTTCAGTTTAAGATCTTCTCTGAAGGAAAGACATATCTATCAGCCTATACAATTATCAGTGATAAGGAATGGGGTGCTAATGGAGTACTTCAGTGGCAGTATATACTTATCTTGGAAGCAAAAATACATTCATTATAGGGAATCATTTGCTAATAATTATATGTATACTAATTAATGTTTATATAGATAATATAGTTAAAAATCTTGACGTCTAGCATTATAAAAATAAGTTGCTCAGACAGGAGGATTTTTGGGGTGGGAGGGAGGTTAGTGCTTAAAGACTGTGAGAGTAATGACATATCTTTAATATCCTAAAAGAAATGTAAACTAAATCATTCATCAAATTATAATCGACCATAAAGGCTTCACTGGGCCATTTTATTAGTTGATTAGATAAAATTAAATTTTAAAAAGAGACCTTAAATGAATCATAACCATCTTGTGGAATAACAAATATATTGTGTATGAGAAAATTAGCTCCATCTGACATGCACAGCCACCATATGTAAAATGCCCATTATATGTCCTGTCCCTTTGAAAATCATTTTATTGGAATGTATCAGTTAAACTAAAACACATGACCCTCCTTCTTGTGACATGAAAGAAACCACTGAAGAGAAGTTTCTTCTCCCCCCACTCCCCCCCGCATGTGAACTTTCTGGGAAAAAGCAGCTTCAAGGATTTTTATCAGTGTCTGTGTAATGACAAGTGCATCACATGCATCCTGAGCCATTAGCTGCCTAGATCTGAAAGAATTTGGTCAACATTTAGGAATTCACTTAATGAAAGGCTGGCCTATTAAAACTCTGCTAGCTTTGGAAGTTGATTGAGCCTCCCCCCCACCAACTTCCTGCATCATTGTAAATGATGCTATGCAGTGCCCTCATGTGATACAGCCTAGAAGACAACAAGCTAGCATTGTAACACCAAAACATCCAAGCACCAGGTGATCCATTTCTACTCTTAGCCGGGTTACGGTTAGCTTCTTGCTCTGACCTCTGCTACACAGCACACAGCCCTTCGCAAGCTCCCACTTGAGGTCTGCTTTTAAAAAACTGACATTCTTTCTGTTTGTTATTTTAATAGATAAAAGACCAGCTTTACATTCAAGCACCCACATAATGCCTTAAATAAAAAACTAGGAGTTAATGGACCACATTTCCTCTTTTACATCCAAGTAACTTCATTAAAATCAACTGAGAGCAGAATTAGGCCCATTAACTTTTAGTTTTTAATTTGTAGATGAAGCATGATTTATCTTAAACACTCAACAATCCTGAGCTGCTTCCATCACGACCAGTACGAAGGAGACTGTGATAACATTGCACTCTGTGTTATGTAGGCACTGATGCTTTATGTCACCTGTTCATTAATGTCAAAGGTTATTTCCTCAAAGCCTGTCTCTAATGAATACAAAGCACTACAACATTAGAGATAAAAGAAAAGGAGTACTTGTGGCACCTTAGAGACTAACAAATTTATTAGAGCATAAGCTTTCATGAGCTACAGCTCACTTCATCGGATGCATCCAATGAAGTGAGCTGTAGCTCATGAAAGCTTATGCTCAAATAAATTTGTTAGTCTCTAAGGTGCCACAAGTACTCCTTTTCTTTTTGCGAATACAGACTAACACGGATGCTGAAACCTAACATTAGAGATAAAGTAGCTAAAGAAGTGGGAACACATCGGAAGGGGAGTCAGTGGCTGATATAATGCCTGATCCAGATGGGAGTCCTAAATAAATGTGTCAAAATCCCTTTTACATCATGAGACCAATGGATGACTGATATGTTTTCAGACTTTCGGAAAATGGATTTCCTACTGAAGTTACTTCATCTTTTTCTTTATTATTTTAGTGAGTTTAATCCTAAATAAAATGCCAGAATGATGGCTCTGGAGGTTGGAATCCTCAATAATGCTCTGATCCGGCTTGTATTGAAGTCAGTGGCTGAGCTCCCATTCATGAGAACAGGCTTGAGCTGTATATGTATCTGCACAGGATGTGTAGAGCACAGGCAGTAACAATGCAAGTAATTATTTCACTTTTAAGGCTTGGGAAGAGGTCTTTTTCACATGTGCTTGGCAGAGCAGCCCTAAATGAGACAGCTGATGAATAGTTTATGAAATTATATTTATGAAATTTAATTTAATTTGAGAATAAAACTACAGAGAATGTGCATTCCAGCTAATATTTCTTTAGTCTCCAAGGACTGAGATTTTTGTTTTCCAAACTGATTAGCAACTTAACTCCACAATTAATTACCCTGGTTGATTTTGATCTGTAGTTACTGGGTGAATGACACCGCTCTATGGGAGGGCAAGGTGCCAGTTTCTTTTAAATGAATGGTTATTAGACCCAGGTTCATGAAGTCATTTCTTGGCGATCTCACCAATTATCATCTTGTCTCTGATCTTCCCTTTTTGGATAAGGTTACTGAGAAAGGTAGAATAAGGTAATTGTGGTACCTTCTGGAGTCTCAGGGCAGATTTTCTTGATGTGCTTCAGTCTGGCTTTCTGTCTGGCTTTGTCATGAAGACTACATCAGTCCCACTGGTGATGATCCGCACATAATGACAGATACACGTCTAGTGTCAAGCTCATTCTTTAAAATCGGAAACAACAGCCTTTGATGCCAATGATCATGAGATTTCTCTGACTTGTCGATTGGATGGGATAAAATAGAGTTGCTCTTGATTAGTTGTACACTTCTCTCTCAGAGAGGGCCCAGGAGATGGTATTCGACATCTATCCCAAAGTTGTTTTATGTTGGGTTTCACACAGTAATGTTCTGTGACCCCCTCTTGTCCACAGTAGACATAAGTGCTAGAACTAGGGGTGGTGCCCCACCCCCGGCTTGAAGTGGTTTCTATTATATACCAGGTTTACAGTTTGGGTCAATGGCTCTCAGCACCCCCACTATACAAATTGTCCCAGCACCCCTAACAGAACATGGGGCCAATGAGGGAGATGGAGAGATGACTAGTCTATATGCAGATAACGAGCAGTTTTAAATCTTTTTCACAGACATGAGATGCTACTGTGGCTTTGTTTTCCAGTGTCTGGTCACAACTGGAATGTAGAAGGAGCTCAAAAACTTCAGCACCAGAAATGCAAGCTCATGCCCCATCTACAGGAAATCTCGTTTAGCTGAAAGTAACCAGCACAGGCTTATTGGGATCAACCGCTAGAGGGAGACACCATGGCACACAGTAACGCAGCAGCATCATTTCCCCTTTTCTATGTGTATAGAGTACACACACTGTTTTCAGTGAAGCAGGGCAGGGGAGGCCCCTATTTTGTCTGCCTTACACTCCTTGTTGTTGGCTCCCCAAAGCTATCCTCTAGTATAGAATGAATGAGCAAAAAAAAGAGAGGGATGAGCCAGTTAATGAATCATAAAGGCCTATACTTTATTGACAGGAAAAAAGTGTGGAATGCACTTTTTTGAATAAAGCCTGCAGAAATCCAGTATCATTGGTGTGGAACTGTTTTCTGAATCGAGCCCTGAGAACCCACTGTGATTTGCATTCAAGTAAATACCTACATTTTTTTGTTAACTGAACTGATTTAACTGCTAATTAAAACTAGTCAGTAAGCACAATGCAAAATTAATTAAACCATTTAGTGGATAGATGCAAATAAGGCAATAGCATGGCATGGACACTACCAAAGTAAGTGCATGCACTATTCAACATCTGGCAAAACTGTTCTCAAGGTAAATACTTTCCCCAGAGATGCAGTAGAGCAATAAAAAATCATCCTGTTGACTGCATATGATCTTTTATTGATTAAATGTGTTGGGATCCAACTCCTTCTTTTTGAGACAGTAACAAAATGGACTTCAGTGGGTTTTTTAAAATATTCTCATCTACACAGGCAGAAATCTTTAAGAGTATGGGATGGATCTTGACTAGTTCTACTCAGGTGTGAGAAAACTCTGCTCTGAAGACAGAATTATTAATTTCCACATGCGCTTTTCTATGGCTGTCATCACAATTGCATCGGACTGCTTCTCTCTCTCTGTGTAAGCATCCACACAAGGTCTGCCTCAATCTGGCTCATAAGAGTCATAGATTCCAAGACCAGAAGGGACCACTGCAATCATCTAATCTGACCTTTTGTATAATACAGACCATAGAATTTTCCCAAAATAATTCCTAGAGCAGAGCTTTTAGAAAAAAAATCCAATCTTTGAAAGTGATGGAGAATCCACCATGACACTTGGTAAATTGTTCCAATGTTTTATTACCATGACTGTTAAAAATATATGCCTTATTTCCACTCTGAATTTCTCTAACTTCAACTTCCTGCCTTTGGATCATGCTATACTGTTCTCTGTTAAATTGAAGAGTCCATTATCAAATACTTGTTCCCCGTGTAAGTACTTATAAACTGTGATCACCCCTGTACCTTCCCTTTGTTAAGGTAAATAGATTGAACTCCTGGAGTCTATCACTTAAGGCATGTTTTCTAATCCTTTAATCATTCTTGTAGTTCTTCTCTGAACCCTCTCCAATTTATCAACATCTTTCTTGAATTGTGGACACCAGAACTGGACACAGTATTCCAAGACTTATTGAAAATAAATGTTTACAGTCTAGCAACCTCCTCAGCCAGCTCTTTTAAACCTCTTAGATGCAAATTATTTGGACCTGCTGATTTTAAAATGTCTAACTTTAGTAATTGATGTTTAATATCCTCCTGACACATGAGTGCAATCTGGATCTTATATTTGTGATGACAGTTTTTATTGCTTTACATTTTCTCAAGAGGCAAGTACTTACCCTGAGAATTATAGTGCCTTTTGTTAAGTAAAATTGTATTTTCTGACATTTGTCTAAGGTATGTACATGGCCCCCATTACCATAGTATCTGAGCACACGGGGACATCAACAGTGGAGAAGGGTCTCCCAAGTCCCAAGCTAGTACCCAATTCACTGCACCACCCTCCGCTGCTATACTTACACTACACCTATTCCTCTTCCCAAATGATTGATAGGATGCAGATAGTGCAGGGGCAGCACAAACCACAGTTTCGAATAGAATGAGTAGGAACCACCACTGAGCATGCTCCTCTTAGTGTCCTGGGAGACATTCTGCTTGGCTGGGTTCTGTACAGGCAGAAGAATGCTTCTGGCAAATGGCATTGTTGCAATGGCATTCTGACCTGACTCCCTGCACAGCACTGCCTGGAAAAGTATCATCTTTTCATCAGTACAACATTTCGTTTTTTAATCCATGCTGCCACATTATTTTATTCTGGTTGGAAAAAACCCTGTCTGGTTATTTTTAGCTAAATAATGTAGTCTGCTACCCCCTATACCTGATTACCAGCTGCTTTGCATTTAACAATAGTTCTTCTGTTTGAGAGGTTACCACATCCTTTCTCATTAACATTATTGTTATGACATTCTGGGAGTTCTTTGTTTTCTTAACATTTTCTCAGCTGGCTTTGGATTGTATTCTGTTTTGGGCTGTTTCCATAATACAGACAGAATGTGTGTCAAGAAAGAAATGAACACTTTGTGACTGATGCTTAGGAAGTCTTCTGTGTAGGGTGGGGAGGGGGCAAACATCATTCCCTTTCCTTTATGAATGCTGCTGATTGTAGCTGTACACATTGCTCAGGTGTCACAATCCCAGTACTGTGTGGTGTTCAGCACACTGTACCCCCGCCCTTAATTCATATGGTGGAGGGCATGGATCAGTATTCACATCCCACTCCCCATCAGTACCTGGCCCAGGCCAGGGAAGCTAATGATCCAACCAGAGGACCAATTTCAGTAATGAATCCTGGTCACGTGCTACCTGAAGCACGTTGTGTATACACCAAGAAGATTTCATATGGTCTATTATGGCTATGTGCAATGATGTACTATATAGCATCACACGTTACTGCTAAAACAAGGTACCAGTTATGGCTGTTGCACATTGGGCAGTCTGACTATTAGCTTTGAGGCAAACCTAATGTAGTTATGCTGTCAAAGGTATGGGACTTATCTACATACTGCAAAGATGGAACTAATGCAAGCCAAAATCATTTTTCTTTTCTTACTTTAAGTACCATTACTAATATATTTCACATGCTTCAAAATGCATTATGTCTAGGGCTTCTTCTTTAAATGTGTGTGTATAAATTTAGTTTGGATACTGCTGAATACAATTTAGAGATGTAGAAACAAAAAATGGCATTTTGTGAAAAGCATTTAGGTATAAATAAATGCCTTACAGTTAAAGTTTCATGAACACCAGATAGGATCTCTTGGGAAAGCTGCTCAATACAAAAAACAAAGGAACATACACCCAATAAAACAATGTGGGGCAGCTTCAGTCTGCAGATTTTGCAATGAGTTGAATACTTCAAGAGCTCACCCAACAATGGTACCGTTAGACACCAGACAGGCCCACTGAATGGCTCAGTGTGCATCAGAAGAATTATGCAGATGGCACTATTGTTTTTATATAGCCTATTCCCCACAATACAGTGAGCACTTTCCGTGGTCCAGGGTGAAGGAGCTAGGGCTATAGCCACACCACCTTCCTGTTCCTCCCTGCTCACTTTACAACACCATACCCCTCGGTGCACATTGACATAGTTCTCCCATTGTGCTCCAAGTTCAGGATCTGCGGTTCTGATAGGTGCATGAGCTTTTGCCTCTATGCATGCACATGAGAACCTGTGACAATTTGGCCCAGAGAATGAGTTATTTAGAGTTCAGATTCTTTAGGGTGTGGATTATCC